>NC_053493.1:85198531-85837281 GCF_905171775.1 Rana temporaria | reverse complement strand
TGTATGGGATTGTACTGTGTTTTTTTTATTTTTCAACCTGACTAACTATGTAACTATGTTTCGTTATTGACCTGCTTATATTTATTCTCAAACATAATGTATTCATGTTTGGCTCTTCCCACTTCCTTCAGGTGCAGGGGGTTACGATGGGCACTAAATGTACCCCATTGTATGCCAACCTACACCTGGGGGGGTAGGAAAGGGACCTCTTTTTTCGTGATGACCTTGCTGGCCTTCTAGACCACAATATATCATGGTATCATTACATCGATGATGTATTAAAGGGGTTTTCCACCCATTTTGTAAGTTTATTAAAAGTCAGCAGCTACAAAAAGTGTAGCTGCTGGCTTTTAATAAACCGACACTTACCTGCTCCACGGCTCCAGCGACGCGCCGGACGGGGCTCGGCTCCCCCCCCCCTCGCCGTCCGGCGTCTTCATGCTCAGTGTGGGCACCCGGCCGTGACAGCTTTCGGCTTCACGGCCGGGCACCCACTGCGCATGCGCGAGCGGCACTGCGCATGCGCATGCGGCCCGGCGAGGCGCCGTCTGATTGGACAGGCGATCGCCGAGGACCTGTCACGTGTCCTGGGCGATCGCCTACAGCAGCCCCTTCCTGTAGGTGATTAAGCTTAATCGCCTAGGCGATTAGGCTTAATCGTCTGCCCGGAAGGAGGAAGTGGGACAGGAAGTCCCACTCCTCCTGAAGCCCCCACTCCCCCCCCAAAAAAATGACATGCCAAATGTGGCATGTAAGGGGGTGAGGAGTGGGATAAGCGGAAGTTCCAAATTTGGGTGGAACTCCGCTTTAAGCTTTTGGTCGGGTACTGAGTCTGAACTTGGGCAGTTTTTACATCTAATCTCTTCCAATGACTTCAATCTAAGCTTCACAATAGATTTCAGTCAAAGGAAAATTAACTTTCTGGACTTAGAAATATTTTTGAATGATGACGGTATGATTAACCACTTAAGGACCCCTTCACGCCGATATACGTCGGCAGAATGGCACGGCTGGGCACAAGCACATACCTGTACGTGTCTCTTTAAGGCCCAGCCCTGGGGTCGCGAGTGCGCCGCCAGTGGCGCGCTCGCGACCTGGTCAGAAGCTCCGTGACCGTGCCCGCGGGACCCGATCGCAGCCGGTATCCCTCGATCGGTCACCGGAGCTGAAGAACGGGAAGAGGTGTGTGTAAACACACCTTCCCCATTCTTCATTGTGGCAATGTCAGTGATCGTCTGTTCCCTGATATAGGGAAAGACGATCACTGACGTCACACGTCCAGCCCTGCCGCCTACAGTTAGAAACACATATGAGGTCACACTTAACCCATTCAGCGCCCCCTAGTGGTTAACTCCTACACTGCAATTGTCATTTTCACAGTAATCAGTGCATTTTTATAGCACTTTTCGCTGTGAAAATGACAATGGTCCCAAAAATGTGTCAAAATTGTCCGATGTGTCCGCCATAATATTTAATGTTAATGTTAATCTTTTTTGGGGATATTTATTATAGCAAAAAGTAAAAAATATTGAATTTTTTTCAAAATTGTCGCTATATTTTTGTTTATAGCGGAAAAAATAAAATCTGCTGATACAATCATTAGGAAATATGTAAAGGACTACCCAGAAATTACATATAGATGAGCACCATCCCTGAAAGACCGTCTTGTCCATAGTCACTATGACATTTCTAATCCTGTTAAAACTAAAAATCCAGGTACCTTTCCCTGCAGACATTGTGATATTTGTCCATTCATAATTAGCAGCCCCGACCTCATGCTTCCCGATGGTCGGACCCATTCTGTAAAACACAGAGTTACTTGTCAAATGCCAGGAACCTAGCCAAATGCTTGTGTGGCGGTTTCTATATAGGGAAAACAAAGCGTCCGTTTTTCAAACACATTAGAGACCACATCAAACCTATTCTAAAGCACAAAATTGAAATGGGCATCAGTAGACATGTAGGAATCTATCATAAGTTTAATCCTAACATGATAAACTTCATGGCATTGGAGCATATTCCACTGCATGCCAGAGGGGACAGTGTAGATGGAACACTGCTGCAACTTGAGACGCTGTGGATTTATGCTTTTGAATGCTACTGAATTCCCTGCGATTTATTTTTTGTTTTTTTCCCCTCCTTTCACACCTCTCTGGGACACCATAGACTGACAGTTAAAAAAAAACCTTGTCCCCCTTCCTTTCTCCCCCCTATTCCCTTTTCTCTCTCCCTCTTTCCTCGCTCGCCCCTTTTTTCTTTCCTCTTACTGTTTCCTCTTCTCTTTTCTCCCCCACCTCCCAATGTGCCCCTTTTCTTTTCCTCATTATATCATGTTAACTAGTTTTCTTATTATATCAATGTATATGTGTTTGAAAGGAACTTGCTTAGATATGCATCATCACAGGGTGACACTGTGAATGCATCAATATAAGTCCCGGTATATTGAAAATTGGAAACTAATCTAGACTAGAAGAAATTGACTTTTGACGGCACACGAGTAATAAGTATAAAAATCTATAGATATTTATTGTAGAAATCTATATAAAAATTCATGAATCATAATACAGTATTCATCAGCATAGTACTCCAATAACACTTCCAAAATGTTATAATAATGCAGGTACGCTCAGATCATGAGAATACATAAACAACAAACAGTAGAAGTATATGTAGGGTGTATAGCCTTGAACATGGGTCCAATATGCAAGATGTTAGTTCTTGCTTTGCTCAACATGTTTCGCGTGAAAACGCTTCATCAGGAGCATGGAGGTAGACAGGTTGTATTAAATGATGAACACGAACCTGGATACCAACACTTTGGCTGTATGTATGTAACTAACCCAGACAGCCAGCTGGAGTTTTTAGGTACTCATTTATACAACAGCAGGGTATTAAACCAGACACAGTCTGCTGGTAAGCAGAGAGAGAGGAAATCCTCCAGGTGTAGTCAAACCTTTTTTCGCCACAGATAGAAAAATTTATACAGATCTGGTGCATAGACTGGGCAGAGAAAGCACAGTATCTGCCCAAAAGTTTGCCCAGGAGGAAGTAAATATGGCCAGGTTCTTGTCGTCTGGTACATAGGCAAAAAGAGGGGGGAAGTCCTGTGGAGAGCCTCACCGGGCAGCACACAGGCAGCACACCCTACATATACTTCTACTGTGTGTTGTTTATGTATTCTCATGATCTGAGCGTACCTGCATTATTATAACGTTTTGGAAGTTTTTTTGGAGTACTTGCTGGGCCCCTATGCTGATGAATACTGTATTATGATTTATGATTTTTTATATAGATTTCTACAATAAATATCTATAGATTTTTATACTTATTACTCGTGTGCCACCAAAAGTCAATTTCTTCTATATGTGTATGTGTTGTTTACATTACATTTCTGCTTCTTCGGCACTGTAAATAATGTCTCTTGATTTAATGTTTCTTGAATGTTTATTAATATTTTGTATTTTCAACCATTGTACACTGTAACTGCTCTGGTGAACAGAGCGAACCACAACTGCGGTAGCAAGGATTTCAATGCTATTCTTTATGAATTCAGTATTAGGCCCCAGGCGTCACTCCACACAAACAGGAGTTTGGGGGTTCTCTACATCATCTCTCTCTCACATAAAGAAAGGCGTTGAGCTACTGAGCTTGGACACATTACAACATGCGACCAAAGTTTAACGTTTAAAATTATAGTATGCACGTAAAGATTCCAATGCACAACTGTATGCAAGCGATTATCAGTATTACATAGCGTCGTGCATTAGGCCACTAAGGGAGAAGGTATGAAATACGTCAACCCTTAGCATAGAAAAGTTTGCGTGAACATGTTCATCAAGTTAGGACGAGGCCTATAAGCAATTTACACTTATGTCAAGCTCGTAGTAAATAGGAGTTGTTAAGACAGCTAATAGTTGCATATGAGAGGCAACATAGCTCGTAGTAAATAGGAGTTGTTAAGACAACTAATAGTTGCATATGACAGGCAATATAGCTCGTAGTTTGAGAGTACCCATAGTAAATAGGAGTTGTTGCGACAACTAATAATTGCATATGAGAGGCAAATATAGCTCAGGTAATTTGAGAGTACCCATAGTAAATGGGAGTTGTAGGGGCAACTAATAGTTGCATCTAAGAGGCAAATGGGTAGATGTCCCTTTAAGATATTCCTTAGCAAACTATCATAGGCACAACAGTCTATCCCAAGTAGTATGTTAATAGCCAAAGCCATAATAAATAACAGCAATTGTTTTAGGTGGAAAGTATGCAGCAGATCTTTCTGTAGAACTACAAGTGACACAATTGCTACTTATCCGTTCGCAGGGCTTCAGTGTTTTAGCAGCAAGGTTGTCCGCAGCGATGGCAGGCTGGACGCAGTGAAGGTCTTTTGCTAGCTGGCTATAATGTTGCCTGTCTTGTAGCATGGCCGGTACGGCTGACAATAATAGAACCGTTTTTCTATTGCGGGTGAATGCCTTTATAGGCAGTGGACAGGTGCAGTGCATAGCACTGATTCAAGCAAACCGACGATTAGCGGCGCACTTCCGGGTTCCAAGCTGGAACGCACCACGGCGCCGGGCGATGACATCATCGCGCGAGTGCCGTATGCATTTCAGCATGGAACGCACTACGGCGCTGAAGGCGCCTGTCATTACCAGAAGTAACAGGCACGCGGAGCGCCTGTCACACGCCCCCCCTGTCGTCTGCTGCTCAGCATGTTGGTTAGTGTAGTCTGAGAGCCCAGACAGGACTCCGGCGTACGCGCATTACGTCCGCATCTGGTCAGTGACGTCAGACGCTGACCAGATGGAGAGCACTCATAAGCCGGCTTCTCAGGCAGCAATATCGCCAGAGACAGAGGGCGATTTCCTTCTGGTCTTATCTATTCCTACAGTCAGGATAATCTTATACTATTTACTTTTATTGTTCTATCCTTTGCTGTTGTCTTCTTTATATAAGATTGATGTAATTACTGTGTCAATGGAAGTAGCTGACTATTCCCATGACTGCCACACTAAGCCCCAGGCATATATATCTAATATACTCTTCGCTTGCTGTTATCTTTTCAGTTGTCTAAAAACTTTCCCGTTTTTGTTCCTTATCTACATTTTTGTTAATTGAGTCACCTGTTGTCTGTCTGATCATCTCTTGGAAATTCGATTAATATTGTGACCTTGTTTTGTAACCTTTGTGGGATGTTATGTGTTTATGTTGATTAGCTTACAATTTAATTACATCATTGTTTATGTTGGCTGTTCCTAAGCCTAATGTTAATTCTAGTCCTGTTTACAGTTTGCATTGTATATGATAATGTGATCAGGCCCTACCTGGTCCTGTGTGGTATACAAATTCTGTGTGAGTTTTCAATAAAGTGAGTTCCAGCTCCAGAGCACCTAAACTAGTGTCAGCTAAATTCTTGAGTGCAATATTCAGCTATAATACCTGGTTCCTGGAAATCCTATAAATGATTGTTAGATCTCTGAACTGTGAACACTGGGGGTACACAAAATATGCAGCCCACCACACTGCAATCCACAGTAATTAAACACAATAAATCACAGTATAGCACTTTGTAGCATAGTACTGTAACTACATTTCCCTACACAGATTATCAATTAATCCAACATCTGGGAACCAAATCTTTAAAAGTGAGGGGGCTGGCACATAACAAAGTCCCCATTATTTGCCTAGCTAAGGCAGCTGACCTCAGTTCAAAAGCCATGCAGTTCATTATTTTCGCAGGGAGCGCAAACCTCAAACACACTGAATTTGCCTTGAACCCAAGTCTGAGCCTCGTCCTTAGTGACCATAAACTAATGCAGTCAGTGCAATCATCTGATTCTTGCAAACCCTCAGTTTTTTTATGTAAAATCATGCAGCTGTTTCAGTCTCTGCCACTAAACAAATTTTCTACCATACTTAAAGTTCCTCTCTTCCTGTAAATCAAACCGTTATTTCCTGCATACAAATATTCACACACCAGTTCCGCCACACACGCTTCTTGAATATAGCTGACATTTCTTGCAGCAGTCAGAAAAGTGTCAGGCAATAAGGAAACCTTGTGATTGTATTTTTTACCTCTATCTTTGCACTTTATTGGAGTTCCATACACATGAGTGTAATTTAGCGCCACTTATTTTTTTCACTATTGAGTTTGGATAGGGGTAAAAAATACAATCACATATCTACATCATTAAAGTGGCAGCAGGTTAGTCAGGTGTTTTTCCTTAAGGCGCAGTGGTGGTACTTCAAGTGTGGGCGTACGAGACTTGCTGACCATCAGCCATAAATAAGGAAACCTTAATTTTAAAACCACGTTTG
The DNA here is from genome assembly GCF_905171775.1 of Rana temporaria. Lineage (NCBI taxonomy): Eukaryota > Metazoa > Chordata > Amphibia > Anura > Ranidae > Rana > Rana temporaria. The sequence goes on along the minus strand of NC_053493.1, from coordinate 85,830,960 downwards.
CAGGGCATGCTTGCTGTTTATTAGAGAACAATACATTGGGGATTATTTAGGCAAATAGACTGTGCAGTTTGCATGTGCAGTTGCACTCATTTTCCTCAGAGTTTAGTAATGTGGTGAAGCTCTGCTGATTTCCATTATCCAATCATGTGCAAACAAAAATGCTGTTTTTTTTTTTTTCTTTCACCTGATTGGGTATTTTTTACAAAGTGAAGCTTTACCAAATTCAATAAGCTCAGGGGAAAATTAGTGCAACTGCACAGTCTACTGGTCTTTAGTAATTCAACCCCAATGCTTACATTTACTGATCTCTCCCTTACTATAAAGTATACATTATCAGTTCTATATGTCCTAGATGTGAAGTTGATTCTGCCTCAACAGGGATGCTCACATTTCCTAATACAGAGATGATCAATATAGTAATATTCTACATATCTGCATATGCATACCTTATAATATTAGAACTTGAGTGAGTGAGTGAAAAATTTATATAGCGCTACACATGCGAACTGAATCGCCTCTGGGCGCTTGTTTGACCACTTCTCCCTTGAGCTCAGAAGAGGTGGGTTTTGATCTTTCTCCTAAAGGCCAAGTGGTTCTCCTCCAACCGAATGGATGTTGGCAAAGTGTTCCAAAGTCGAGGGCCTTGGACAGCAAATCTTCTTTCTCCTTTGGACTTGTATCTGGTTTTGGGGATTTGAAATAAATTTTCGTTGGAGGATCGCAGAGCGCGATTGGGGTTGTAGGCTTTTATTTTGTCGCATAGGTATTGGGGGGCATTACCCCAAATACATTTATGCATTAGACAGTGTGCTTCGAAAGTGATTCTGTCTTTCACTGGTAGCCAGTGAAGGCTTCTCAGTGATGGGGAGATTGATTCCCATGTTTTTTTCCCAGTCATCAGACGCGCGGCCGTGTTCTGAACGACCTGCAGGCACGTGATTTGGTACTTTGGGAGTCCGAGATAGAGGGCATTTGCATAGTCCAGCCTGGAGTTAACAATTGTTCCCACCACGACTGCTATGTCTTCTTTAGGAATAAATGGGATTAGTGTGCGTAATAAGCGTAGCAGATGGTGTGATCCGCTGACTACTGACCCTATTTGTGCATCCATTGTCATGTAGGTGTCAAAGAAGACCCCTAGACTTTTGACTTTGGTGCTAGGGGTGATGATTTTTCCTAGAATGGGCGGAGGTGTCCAGGTTGTTGCCAGTTGATTCTTCCGATTGGCGTGAAACAGGAGAAGTTCTGTTTTTGAGCCGTTGAGTTTAAGATAACTCTTTGTCATCCAGTTCTCTATCAAAGAGAGACATTTCTCTAGATTTAGATGGTGATCCTTTTTGTTGCAAATACGAAAATACAATTGTGTGTCATCCGCATAGGAATGGTAGAGCAGCTTTTGGCTGCTGATAATTTCAAAAAGAGGGCGAAGATAGATATTAAACAGCACCGGCGACAGAGGTGATCCTTGAGGGACTCCGCATGACACCGTGCGTTTTTCAGAAGTGAATGGTCCCAGTTTCACTACTTGTGATCGGTTTTCCAAAAAGGAGGAGAACCAGGGTAAGTCACATTCCGCGATCTTGGCTACTTCAGCTAGCCGAATTAGCAATAGTTTGTGGTCAACCGTAAGGTCCAACAGTACTAGAAGACAAGGTTCTCCTTCGTCTGCGGCCTCAAGAGCATCATCCCATATTTTGAGCAATGCTGTTTCCGTCCCGTACCCTGGACGGAAACCCGATTGATAAGGATCGAGCAAATTATGGGTGTCTAAATGCTGTTGCAGCTGTTGTACCACCACTTTCTCCATTACCTTGGAGAAAACGTTCAGGCCTGTTATGGGACGACGATGTTCAGGGTCTTTGGGGTCAAGGGTGGGTTTCTTTAAGATGGGTTTGATTATCCCTTGTTTCAACAGGGAGGGCACTATGCCTTCCCTGAATGACTGGTTAATCAGCTGCTTGATGGGTGGTGCCAAAATATCAGCACATTTCTTCAGCAGTTTGGTGGGGATAATATCGTTAGGCGCTGTGCTATTTCGCAGAGTGCCGATTATATTTTTAGTGGCATCCAGGGAGACGGGTTTTAGAGTAAACATTGTTACTTGGGCCTGATTCCTGTGGTGATTGGGCTGGGGACTGCTGAGGGGGTTGAGGGGGATACTGTTTTGCAGAATGCTTACGCGGATCCTTTCAATTTTGTTCACAAAATGGTCCGATAATTCATTGCAAAATTCTTGGGTATCAGAATTGGGGGCTTCAAGACAGGCTGGGTTCATGGACTGACTAACCAACTTGAAGAGTTCGCGAGGACGGTTTAGGGCATTGGTGATGATCTTGGAGAAATGATTTTTTTTTTGCTAGGAAAATTTCTTTGTGGTATTTCTTTGTTGTTTCGTTGTAGATAGCGCGGTTTATGTCTGTGGTGCTTCTTTTCCAAGCTGCTTCCGCTCTTCTACGTTCTTGCTCAAAGGACAATAGCTGGTCTTTAAACCAACTGAAGTTGTATTTACGGATACAGGTTTTATGTTTAGGCGCTACCAAGTCGGCTGACTGCAGTAGAGCTGTGTTTATGGCATCCATTGTGGCTGATTGATGTGAAGGGATCATTTTTATTTTATTTCCTAGTATTGTTTTGAAGAGCTCCGATTGGAGTTTTTTCTGAGATCTGGTCCAGTGCATTGTCACTGGTTTCGGCGTTTTTGTTAAAGGGGTATTTTTGGTAATCATAAATTTGATTACATGGTGGTCTGTCCAGAATTCTTTTCCAGAATTTTTACTTCCAGATTTTGTCTGAAAATAAGATCGAGGGTGTGCCCAGAAGCATGTGTGGGCCCACATACTAGTTGCTGCAGACCTAGTCCTTCCAAGTGGTCAATGCAGGCGACGGCCACGGGATCCTGTGAGGAGTTGGCCCAAAGGTTGAGATTCCCAAGCAGCAAAAAATGTTTGCTGTTTAGTGTATAAGGGGACAGAAATTCTGTCAAAGATGTGAGAAACTGCGATTTTGGACCCGGTGGTCTATAGCAGAGAAGGATATGGACGGTCTCCTGTGGATTTGTTTGAAGTTGTAGGGAGAGAGATTCCATGAATGGAAGTGTGTTCTGAAGGACTGGTTTAGTGATCGAGAGGGAACTCTTATGGATCACTGCCAGGCCTCCTCCTCTTTGTCCTATTCTGTTTTCTGTTATTATGCGATAGTTCTCAGGCACCAGTTCGTCGAGAATGGTGTTACAGTCAGCTGTGAGCCAGCTTTTGGCAATAAAGAGACAGTCTAAATCGCATTGTAGGATGAGATCATGAATTTCTATTCAGTGTCTTACTGCTGATCTTGTATTGACCAGAGCGCATGATATGGGCTTTGGTTTGGCTAGGCAGGTGTAGTGTTTGACTGTCGATCGTCGATCGATTCTCCACAGTCGTTCAGTCCTTAAGACTTTTTTGGTGTTGGCCGGCAATTTTGAGGCCAATGGCTTTAGTCCCCAAATAGTTGCTGGTGAGTACCTCAGTTTTGTCATAGTCAGGTGAACCAATTACAGGGGGGTAGCACGCTGGTACCTGGTGGGGAGGTGCGGGGGGCCACTCGGCCGTGGCGACGCGGCAGGGGGGGCCCTACCTATCTACATCCCATGGGCCACACGTCCTACTCCTTGAAAACAAAAGGCAATTTGGTGTAGAGGTGATATTTGGCATAGCTCGCAACTGTCCCTGATTTCAAGGGACTGTCCCTGATTTGGAATAAAGTCCCTCTATCCTCCTCCTATGTCCCTCATTTTGGTCTAATCTATATAGTTGTATATAAAATGCACTATTTATCTTTCAAAGAGTTTTCCTAGTGCTAAACCTTTCATCCAATTTCTGATTTGCTGCATTTGTACATTTCAAAAGCCTGTATAAAGGGATAGTAATGGTAAAAAAAAAATAACTTTTTTGTATAATTTTCCTTTAAGGGGGCATCATGGTAGGGGGTGTGTCCTAGGCCACATACTAGGTTAGGGTGACCAGACATCCCCGGTTTCCGGGGACAGTCCCCGGATTGAGGACACTGTACCCGGACCAAGTCTGTCCCCGGTTTTGTCCCCGGATTGGATTTGAACAGGGGCTGGGGCAATTTCAAAGACAGTCAGTGCAAAATAGAAAAAAAAAATCGGAATTACACCCCCCCCCCGCTCTGCTGCTCCTACTAGCTTGGGGGGGTGTATTTTTTCCATTGTCTGTGCCCCTTTCTGATGATCATGTGCTGGTCGGATCAGAGGGAATATTTCTTCAGTTTCGGGTGCATGCCCATTCCGCTCCCGCTCGCATGTTCTTCTGCCCTGGCTCAAATCCCGACCAGCCGCCTGCCTATCTCCTTGCCTTCCCTGGCAGAGTGATCTTTGTCCGCTCCCCACCCAGTAGTAGCCGGGGCCTGGAGAGTTAAGCCTTGTACACACGATCAGTCCATCCGATGAGAACGGTCCTTCAGTCCATTTCCATCGGTTTTGACCAACCGTGTGTACGCAGCCTAAGACTTGACAGGCTGTGAGCCATTACTAGTAAAAAAAAAAATATGTCCCTGAATTTCATTTAAAAAATCTGGTCACCTTATACTAGGTGTCCCTCGGGAAGTATGTATTTTGTACATGTAGCGTGTCAAGGTGAAAAAGTGGGCATGGCAAGTTTGTTTGATCAATTCATAATGACAATATTTCAATATCAAAAACTGGAAACCATAAAGTTGGGACCCCATATACTGAAATTCTGTATAGTATGTCAGAATTCGCTTTAACCTCCCTGGCGGTGTTCCTGAGTCTGACTCGGGGTTAGATTTTTGTGCTAGGATCGGTAACCCCGAGTCAGACTCGGGCTCGCCTCGCAGCATCCACAGACAGTGTTTACTTACCTTGTCCCTGGATCCAGCGATGCCACCGCGCTGTGTGAGCGAGCGGGACCTCGCTCGATTCACACAGTGTCCCCCTGTGCCGCCGATCTCCGTTCCCTGCGACGTTACGACGTACGGGGGCGGAGAACGGCGCCAAATTCAAAAAAGTAAACAAACGCATTACATACAGTATACTGCAATCCTATAGATTACAGTACTGTATGTAAAAAATACACACACCCCTTGTCCCTAGTGGTCTGCCCAGTGCCCTACATGTACTTGTATATAATAAAAACTGTTCTTTCTGCCTGCAAACTGTAGATTGTCCATAGCAACCAAAAGTGTCCCTTTATGTCAAAAATGGTTTTAGAGCAGCTAGAAAACAGCGATAAAAAATTATAATCACTTGCAGAATTGTGCGATAGCGATTTGTGGGGAAATTAGTCATAAAAAAATAAAAATAATGACAGCGACAATTCTGCAACTGAGCAAATTTCAGTAAATTTGAGTTGATTACATTATTGAATAATTTTTATTATAATTATATTATTATTTGTTATAATTATTTATAATTATTTATTATATTATAATTTTTTTTTAAAAAAATTTCATACCCGGGATGCCTACAAGACTCTTGTTTGGTCAGATTTAAGTGAGTTATTCCTAAAAATTACAGGCCTACAGTACAAATCACCAAATTTCCTTGCAAATAATGGTACCGCTTTCAGCACCTTTTTTCTGAAAGAATCATACCGCCAGGGAGGTTAACAGATTTTATGCACAACCCTAGAAATGGTTGTGCATAAAAATCCCAGTAGATCAGCAGTTTTTTTAAATACTCAGACCAGTCCATCTGGCACCAACAACCATGCCACATTCAAAGTCACTTAAATACTCTTTCTTCCCCATTCTAAAGCTTGATTTAAAAAATGCATTGAGTTGCTGCCATGTGATTGACTGTTCAGCAATTTGTGTTACCAAGCAATTAAAAATTGTGTACCTCATAAAGTGGCTGGTGAGTGTATAGTGGGGCTAAAGATGTAAAGGGGGGCTCTGAGGTCATGGGGATCTCTAATATAATGGAGAAACCTCTGATGAGAAATTACTGTAAATTTCATCAATGCGGCTGAGTGACTTATCAGAGTCATAATGTGCCTTTAAAAATTAAACTCTTTGATTACTCCCATGCTGACTTTTCACAGGAGTTGTTGTAAAATATTGGGAGGAGGTGATCTCTATTATCAATTCTATTGCTAAGATTTCTTTAACGCCTTCTGTGAGTCTGTGTCTATTGGAGTTAGTGGAGGAATTGGTTCTCACGGTGGCAGGGAGGACCATGCTTAGTTTACTTATTTTCTATGCCCGCAAAGCCATAACTATGTCAAGGAAGAGAGCTACCCCTCCTTCCCTTACCTTTTGGAAACATTTGGTCAATGTCAACTTGCCTTTGTATGAAGACATCTATGTTAATAGGGGCTGCCCAAAGAAATATGATAAAGAATGGTCTTAATGGTTGGCTGACCCAACCACAGCCTCTATGTTAGATACATCATAATACTTCTGTCATCTTCTATTTTGGTTGTATACAATAGAGCTAAGAGGTGATACTGGAGACACTCTCCGTATATTAGCACCATTGACATTTACAAGATGATATATTTTTAGGACTTGAGCCATGCCTATACCCTAGATCCTGGAGTTATAATATTTTGTTTTTCACGACCCCTGTGTGGGCTACTGTGTCTTTTATTGAGAACTTTTGTTTTGTTTGGTTGTGTTGTATGATTGTACACCTGAAATACTAATAAAAAAGATAAAAAAGTCAAACTCTTTCTATTGATATGTTATTCTGCACACAGAATATAGATATAAATGTAACACTTTGCGTAAGCCTCCCTTAAAGGAGGACGACATTATAAGGCTTCATTTCCATGGACGTTTTTACAGCCACTTTTCTGAGCGTTTTTTGCAGCTTAAAAACGTCTCTCCATGTTAGTCTATGGCCTCATGCCCACCATGACGTTTTCGAGCTGTAGATAGCTGAGACGTTTTTAAGCTGCAAAAAAAACCCAGGACCAGTGCTTTCTGAAGCTCCAGTGTTAGAGCTGTAAAAACGCAAGAAGGCTCAAAACGCGCAAAAACGCTACCGCAGCGTTTTTGAGCTCCAGCTGAAGAAAAAAAAAACATGGATAGGCGTTTTTAAGCTGTAAAAAAGGCTAAAAAAAGTGGCTGTAAAAACGTCCATGGAAATGAAGCCTAATAGTTGGGGGACTACTAAGTAACTAGCAACAGACATGACTATGTGAGGTACAACATACTATAATGTATAGGGAACAGCAGTTAAAAATATGTAATGTACCACATAGTATATACAGCGCAGAGGCAGATACTGTAACATAGTATATGGGTAGCTATTGTAAGGAGTACTTTAAAAAACACATACAGAAAATGCCCCATTGTTGGTGTCAGTGGGATGAAGTTTGACCCGAGTATTTTATTAATTACATGAAGAATACACACTATTATGTGTGTCAGTTGGCAAAAACAATGCCCCAGTGTAAGTGGACCGTAGAAGGAAAAAGCAAAAATTAAAAAAGCAAAATTGTTAGTGACAGTTACTATTATAGTTTTATTGCAGCTTGGTGAAAACGGATATATCCCAAACCTAGGCACCTATGTCATAAATCAGTGACTATATTCAGGCATAATAAATAAATAAATGTCACAATGTAAAAATAATAGATAAATAAATAAACCCAAAGGAAGAGATCTGCATAGTCCAAGTTTTGTGTGTGGGTATAGAGTGTTATTATGCCGCATACACACGGTCGTTTTTTGTGATGAAATAAAACAACGTTTTTTATCATGAAACAAAACAACGTTTTTCAAACTTCATTTTAAAAAACGACATTGCCTACACACCATTGTTTTTTCAAAATGCTCTAGCAAAGCGCGGTTACGTTCAGCACGTACGACGGCACTCTGTTCCATTCAAGCTCGCGTCATAACTTGCTTCTGAGCATGCGCGGGTTTAAAAACGTTTTAACTGTAGTTTTACCCACACACTATCATTTTAAATGACACAAAAAACGACGTTTTGAAAAACGACAAAAAAAATTGAAGCATGTTCGAATTTTTGTCGTTTTTCAGAAGACATAAAACAAAGTTTTCCCCACACACGGTCATTTTAAATGACGTTTTTAAAAATGTTGTTTTTTTTTCATCACAAAAAACGACCGTGTGTATGCGGCATTAGACTCAGTGGAAAGCCTAAGGAACCCTCCCAGGGACCAGTTACAGCTGTACCAACACAGGTCTCTACAGTGGTGGCGACTGCCACTCCAGTAACCGGAGGGTCTTCCCATCAGCCCTATATTTCACTTTCTGCAGTTTCTCAATCACCAACTGTCAATGTAGATGGATGGACAAACAAGACAATTGGCTGTTCCCAGAAGAAGACTCAAGAAGACTGAGGAACCCTGCCAGGGACCAGGTACAGCTGTACCAAAACAGGTTCCTACACTGGTGGCGGCTGCCACTCCAGTAACCGGAGGGTCTTCCCATCAGCCCTCTATTTACCTTTCGGCAGCTTCTGAATCACCAACTATCAATGTAGTTGGACAAACAAAACAATTGGCTATTCCTAGAAGAAGACTCAACAAAAGTCTAAGGACCCCTCCCAGGGACCAGGTACGACTGAACCAAGACAGGTTCCTACACTGGTGGTGGCTGCCACTCCAACAACCAGAGAGTATTCCCATCAGCCCTCTATTTCCCTTTCTGCAGCTTCTGAATCACAAACTGTGAACGAATCAGCAAAAATTTGACAAATTATTGTTCCAACAAGAAGACTCAGTAACCACTTCAGTAACCAGAGGGTCTACCCAACAACCTTCCATTTTTTTTTTTTTTTTTTTTTTTAAGCTTCTGGATCACCAACTGCAAACGTATCTGGGGGAAACAAGACAATTGTCTGTTCCTAGAAGAAGACTATGGAAAACCTGACGTGCCCTCCAAGAAACCAGGTACAGATGTACCAATACAGGTCCCCACAGTGGTGGCAGATGCTACTCTAACAACTGGAGGGTCATCCCATCACCCTATCAGGTCATTCTCCCTCGAAACACATTAGCCTCCTTGTCATACCGTCTGGTCCTACTAAATCCTCGGTTCTCACTATAGACCCAGAGACACCGGTCACTATTGCTGATGCTTTGATATGCTAGTTTACCACGTTTTTATATGAGTATAACCATTGCTGTAATATTTTTATTAAAATTATTTTTGGTAATGCACAAGGTCGGTGCGCCCTCCCTTCTCTCTTCCATACCATCAGCCCTACCAACAGAGGTCCCCACACTGGTGGCAGCAGCCACTGCAGTAACCAAAGGGTCTTGTAATCAGTCCTCTCAGGGGCCCGATATGGCTGTAACAATACAGGTTGCTACACTGGGGGTGGCTGCTACTCCAGCAATTGAAGGATCTTCCCATCAGCCCTCCCAGGAACCTGGTATGTCTGCACCAACAGAGGACCCTACACTGGTGGCAGCAGCCACGGCAGTAACCGGAGGGTCTTCTAATCAGTTCCCTCAGGGGCCCAATATGACTGTAACAACACAGGTTCCTACACTGGTTGCAGCTGCCACTCCAGCAACCCGAAGAGTCTTCCCATCAGCCCTCCCAGGATCCTGGTACCTCTGTACCAACACAGGCCCCAAACTGGTGGCAGCTGCCTATCCAGTAAACAGATGGTCTTCCCATCAGCCCCCCCCCCTTCCCGAGGATCAGGTACAGCTGTACCGACACAGGTCCCCACACTGGTGGCAGCTGCCACTCCAGTAAACAGCGGATCTTCCCATCAGCCCTTCCAGGGACCAAGTAGGGCTTGAAGAAACAACCATGACCTACCTATTGGCGTCTGCCATCTCAGCAATCTTGAGGAAATGATGATCAGCCCTCCCGCAGACCAGATACTGCTGTACCAAGACAGGTCTCTGCACCAACCTATCATCTACTGAGCTCACCTAAAAGGTATTTCAAATTTTTCAGCCACATTTTTTTACACATACTTTATATTTGTTTAGTGTTTCCATTCACATAGCATAGCTTTAAGAAAATTGTAAACATTGCTGCTCACCATTAAAGGTGTAACCCATGGAAACAACAAAAAAAATAAAAACATGGCCACCCAAAATCCAGACCGCCTCCTAAGCACACATCTTGGCAGACCAGAAAAAAGGGGGATGAGCATGCGCCGCCCTCCTCTCCTTGTCAATACCAGGCCACATGCCCTCGACATGGGGAGGTGCCTTGTCAGGGGGCAGGGTGGTTCTCCTTTGCAAGGTCCACTCCCCATGTAGAGGGCATGTGGTCTCGTATGGCTCAAGAGTGGAGGGGGTGAACGCTCATCCCCCCTTTCCTGGCCTGCCAGGCTGCATGCTCAGCTTGGGTTCTGGTATCAGATTTGTAGGGCTGCTTTCACACTGAGGCGCTTTGCAGGCATTAAAACGCTAAAAATTGAAAGTGCCTCTCCTCTCACTCCAATGTGAAAGCCCGAGGGATTTCACCCTGGAGCGGTGCGCTGGCAGGACGGTAAAAAAGGTCCTGCTAGCCGTATCTTTGCAGTCTCATCTGCGCCCACCAGGGCAGCTTATCTGCATCCACCATTGCAAGCTATCTGCGCCCATCAGTGCAGCCTATTTGTGACCATCGGTGCAGTCTCTTCTGCCCATCAATGCCCATAGGTGCAGTCTCATCTGTGCCCTTCAGTGCAGTCTCATCTGTGCCCATAGGTGCAGTCTCATAGGTGCCCAACAGTGCAGCATATCTGTGCCCATCAGGTCAGTCTCATCTGTGCACATCAATGACTATAGGTGCAGTCTCATCTGTACCCACCAGTTGAGTCTCATCTGTGCCCATCAGTGCAGTGTGTGCCCACCAGTGCAGCCTGTGCCCATCAGTGCAGTCTCATCTGTGCCCATAGGTGCAGTCTCATCAGTGCAGCCTTTTATGGGTAGATAGACTTCCTATTGAAGAGTCTATGTCACAGCGTTTGCCTAATTATTGCATCTCTCGGGACCCACCAATTACCCATTTATCAACTAACTGCCGGGCTAGTATAGCCAAAGGGGTATATGCGATAGTATGGGGGGTCCTACCCACTGTGCGCCCCCAATGTTCTTGATGTGTGTGTGTGGGTGTGCTCTGGAGATTACCTGGCCAGATATGTGTGCCCATCCCTGTGTATATATATTTTTTCCATTCAAAGGCTCCTCCCCCCGTCAGGTGCTCATTCTTTCGTATGGGTATACACTTTCACTCTGCGGGTGCGTGTGCATATATTTACCATTTGGAGCTAGACCGGAAGTAGCGGGTGGAACGCAAGCACACACGCACTTCCTGGTCGTATGGGCCTGCCACATGCACGCGCATTGTGGGTGCGCACGCAGGTTAGGAAGCGTCATCCCAGCGTGAGCAGAAGTGCAGGCTGGAACGCAGGAGGCACCTGCACTTCCTGGTTGCGATACGGCGTGCGTTCCAATAGGTGCACGGAATGACTAGGGGCATCCAATCCATTGGGATCGGGATGCCCACTGCCTACGGCTCCATCTCTGCCCCTGGCGACTTACAAGGAGGAGCTGGCTTGGGATAAGGATCCCTTTTGTTTTGGCAGTGTATGGTGTTGCCTGTGGCACTTTGTGACCCTCCTGTCCACCTCCCTTCTTCTCTCCCCCACCCTCAAAACCGTAATAAACTTTTATCACAGCCGATCCCGGTCCAGTAGAGGTGGCGTATGAGGACATCTTTTGGATATTTAAAAGGGGTGAGTTGCCACGATGTTCTCCTTTGGCAATTATACTCTGATTTACCTCCTAGGGAGTGGGATTGTGGGAGACCCATCCCTGTGGGCGGGTGTGGTGGGCTAAGAGGGGCGGGGCCCGCTAATCGATGGCCACCTGTAATGGGGCCCTCCCTGCACACTTACGCACACACATATATAACTGAGGACACACAGGAGAGAGCCATCACCACCTAGGCTCTGAGGAAGGGGGTACGCCCCAGAATCGAGCAAGCCGTCTATATGTTTGTGATTCCACTGGCAGGTGCCGTGAGGTTCAGTTCTTAGCTGTCTGAAAAGTGCTTATTTCAGCTCTTATTGTGAGTAAGACCATTGTTTTTTATCTGTTTTTAATAAAAAATATTAGCGGTAATGCACTAGGTCGGTGCGCCCTCCCTTTTTTTCTTTTTGCCTACCAGAGTCCCAGTCCCTCCCTCCTATGACTGTCCTGGCCTGCTCCCTCAGAACTTCAGAAGACCGAACAACACACTCCGGAGTCCACACTGCCCATAAACTTACTCTGCTCCTCTAAGAGTCAGTCTCAGACAGTCACTCGGCTTCTTGGGTTTGAGCTGCTTTCCTTCTGTCCTGTTCCCTGTTTCTCCCACGACCCGCACATCCCAGTCTGTCCCTCGCAGAGAGATCACTCCGCAGCAGGAGTTATTTTTTTTTTTTTTTTTTTTTTTTTTAAAGTGTATTTTGTGCGTGTACTCGAGAGAGGAGCTGGACTGCAGGAGTTGGGAGTAGGCAGGCCTCCCCCAGAGGCAATCTGCCACCTTTCTCCATGCCCCGGGTGGCAATGGCGGGTGTGTGAGGGGGTCCTCCCACACAGCCCGCCCTACCTGCTCCGCTTTGAAGCCCAACGGGGCAGAGGGACTCCCTATAAGGGAGTGAGAGGATTAGCCCGCTCAACCAGCCCCGTTAGTCCTTCGCCTCTCTTTAGAGACCGCGTGGTCAATGTGCGTGTGTTAACCCAATTTAGAGTGCGTGTGTAGGTGTGGTGGTTTTTGTGGGAGGGGGGTGGGCGTACTAAGCACAGGCTTACCTTGCATAGCACACCCACTGGGAGCCGGGCTGAGACCACCAAACTCAATTCACATGAAGCCGAGGCCGGGATCCGAACCTCTAGCTGCAGAGGTGAATGGCTTGTCAGCGCAGTGCCAATCGCGTTGAGCCACCGCAGCTCCACCACCGCAGCAGGAGTTATGACCCTACTAGAGCGGGTGGTGCCGTGCACCGGCCGGATCTACAACACAGTATACAGACAGGTACAGAAGGAAAGAGCAGAGCAGTGAGTCAAAGTCAGTTATTATTTTTAAAAAATGTCCACGGTGGCCGCAGACACCGCAAGGACTGCTCACGGACACTGGTGTCCCGTGAGCGGAAATCTTGCCGATCCGTGGGAAAAAGGGGTGAACTTTGGTATCCTGCAAGCAGTGTTGATATAGACAGTAAGGGTGGTAGACTGCAGCACTGGATGGGCGAAACTATATGTAGATAAAGGTAGAGGCCTGTACTGTAAACTGTTCTGAACTCAAGCAACTGAAAACAACAAACATGCTTGAAGATAATGGCGTTTTGTGGGTTAGGAACCCTCTCTCGTAATCCCACAGCGCAACAGGGCGAAGCCATAACCTTACTTTTGGATGAGAATCCCCTTTGTCCTCTATGGCTGTGAAAATGGCGATGACCAGGTCTATTTGTCTGCAGGTTTGGCTAATCTGCCTCCTCAGGATGATCAGCGCCCTGGTGGCTTTTGCAACTTTCCTCATCGACCTGATCTGGCCTGGGCCCTTGTGGATCCACTCTGCTCTCTCTCACATCCGGCCTCCAACACAGTCTCTCTCATCTCCCTCCCGTGTTCCCAGACTTTTTCCTTTTCAAATGCTCCCTCCCCTTTACCAGTCCTTTTGGGCTGTGTAGTTCAGCTTCAGCTAATCTGGATGAAAGAATCCTGCTTACAGCATTCAAGTCCCAGCGTCCCCAGAATTTCTGTATGGGTAGTGTGATACCTACATTGTGGAACACTGCCACCTTGTAGCCAAATACAGTTCTGCATAACAGTAACATTGCACAGTGTTACACAATACTCCCCACACCTAAATTATTTAATCCCCAAAGAAACTTAATAAAATCAAACCAACTGTGCTTGAAAACCAGGAAACATATAAATTACAGACATAATAATATACCAGTATCAATCAGGAGCAGGGCCATCTTTAAGGCAGGGAAAAAAGGGGCAGCTGCCCTAGGCCCCATCATTGTAGTGGGGCCCAAAGCAGCTGCCTCATACTTGCCAACTATCCTAGTTTAAGAACACAGCCAATGTTCGGTTCGAGATAATGCTCGTGCCAAACAGTTCGCCCCAGCTCTAGTTAGGAGAGGCTAAGTAATTGAGAAGAAGTTACCCTTTGAAATCCTGCCTCGTTGATGGTTTCAGCGAGGAGGCTTTCGTGCCCTAAGGAGCAGTCAGCTGCACTAAGTACAGGAGCTTCAAGAGTCATTTGATTAGAATGAATAACTTCCTCTGAACTTTCACGCAGATTGTCATAGGTCAGGCTTTATAGCCCACTTTTCTCTAGGCTCTGAAAATAAGTCATCTTCATCCTCAGCCTCCGAGGCCTTTTCATCCTGCCCAGAGGCATTCTGTTCAACCTCAACAGCTATAAGCTCAACCGAATCCTCTGCCTCTACAATGTCCTGAATGTCTGGCTCAGGTTCTGGAGGACCAGGATCACTGGGTTTAAAGTCTGAGTGGGGAGCTGACAGACTTGAACTGGTTGGGTGTAATAAGGCACTTTCCATAATGGCAGATAGAAGCCTTTCTTCAATGTATTTCTACTTCTCTCTCTTCCTCCTCAGGAGCCCTCAGCTCTTTCACAACCTGCTAATAAGCCTGGCGTATCTGCGGATGGGCACTGCATTCTGTTCAGCCAAAGGGGTAAGCTGTCTGCAAACCAGATTTGTGTTAGTTCCAATCAGCAAAGAAATCTGTCTGACCCCAGGGGGTCGCTGGCAGACTTCTGCAAGTGTTTCAAAGGTGTATACCCTCCCAGTGAGGGATGGGCTGAAAGTCAGATGGGCAGGTATACATCTGTCCTATTCTCAAGATCTCAAACTCTTCCAGTATGTGTCTCAAACGTTTGTCATAAACGTCTCTGTAAGACACTGTCACCTATGCCCCCTGCGTCTAACAGGTCTTTGATGTACACTCCCTCCACTTGTATGGAGATTATAGGCAAGTGCCCTACCAGCTTGTCTGGAAATCTGTCTGGATGAGGCTTGGTGCTTCAGATCCAGTCTCTTCCCAATAGGGTTACTCGTTGTGAAGTTTGAAGCGTGGTGTGCATCAACCTCCTGCATCCGAGAGCCAGTCAACGAAGTTGGAAAGTGGGCAGGCTTTGAAGTACAGTCACTAGAGGATATTTTGGTGGTCTTAGTTTCCTAAGTCTGTGTTCCTTGAGAAGTGGAGCACAAAGTTTTCTTCAGGCCCACAGCTGGCTCCTTCACTGAGAACTCCTGAAGTTTAAATTTCTTCAAATCTTGTATTACCTCAGCCGTGAGGTTGGCCGTTGTACCACTAAGTGGACATTGGGCTCGGAAGTTTTCTCCACACTGATAGCAACGCCAGGCTGACCCCGCATCACATTCTCCTTTCTCCGCAGTCAAGGCTGTCACTGTCTGTCCCATCTCAGTTATAGACTTCTGCATTGCAACGTGGGCTTCTATGACTTGCCCTGCCTTTTGGCCTTTACAGAAAGATTGTTGAATCAGGGCTTGAGCTTGACCTAACTGCATAAGGGTCTGCACCTTAGCATCCACTGGGACCACAACGTTAATCTCAGATTTCCCGTCATGATCTGGGTGACATAAGAAGAGGCTTGTAGCCTATTCCCTTTCAAGACTTTGGCCTTTTGGGCCTTGGCTACAATTAGAGCCTCCTCCTCATTTAGTCTTTAACAGTTTGGAATAAGTTACTGGGCCAAGTGAATTACTAACGCAGAGCTTTGGCACGATGGGGTCGAGGGGTTGATCCACTTTCTGCACTTGCGCCCAAAGAGCTTTACTGGCGTCTTCTGCCTTCACTCCCCCTTGCGCAATCACTTGGTGGTGGATCTTATCCAACTTCTTAACATAGCCCGACAACTTTTCACTCTCTTTGCTGGTATGCATGTTCAAACAGGTATGTCAGTTCAGGGCAGTTCTCGACGCTGCCAAACACCTCTCATAAGGCTTCCTTACACTCATGGACGGTGCACCCTGGTTTGTTGTTTCAGTTTATGAAAAATGTCTGAGGCCGGGGTTTGCAAACTCTTCACTAGTCTCTGCCTTTTTATAGCATTGGCTACCTCCAACTCTTTTATTGCCTGTATGGCCAGATCAATCCAAGTATCAAAGTCATCCTCCCCAGAGGGGGTGGGGATCCTGCCAGAAAAGAATCTCAGTCTTTGATAACTGTGACTGGTAATCAAGGTGGAGTTCTTCAGCAGAGACTCTTTAAACTTCCCGAATTCTGCCAGGTGGGTGGCCTGCAATCCACTGGCAGCAGCAACTGAAGTGGAGGCCTTGGGATCTAACGAGCCCCTCTAGAACTCTCTGGATTTGATTCATTTGGGTCTAGCCATATAAGCTGTGTGTGACGGTATTAGAATGATATCCCCGTCAAGCATTCCCTTCTCCCCATACAAGAACATCCCCTCCTGGAATCGCCATAATAAGCCACACATGCCAAGGCTTAATGCTGGAACAAGAGACTTTAATGACACAAAAACTCAGCTTATATGTGGTTACAACCTGTTAGGAACGCCCCCCCTCACACAGTGGGGTTTCCCATACAGATTATAGGAGACAAGTCGGAGCCGACCATGCAGACACATTTCTTTAGATAAAGACATCAGTGGAGTTAATTACTACACTGAAGCAATCAGAATAATTAACATACCACTTCTCTAATCATTTAGCCTGATGATACAATACACATCTTTTAAGGGTAAACACAGATCTTCTTCACACAACACAATAGATCAATTAACCTTTAGAAATAGTGAGGGGACATTAGCACGTCAATAACCTGTTAGCCGAGGACTGAATCACACAGGGCAAGCAGGGAGCATTAAACTGAGACATATAGGCAAATGCATCACACTGTGCATCAACTCCTTAATGTCTCCTTGAAGTATAAGGGGGACTCCTCAACATCTGTTCAACCTGTTCTTCAGTCCAGATTACCCCTGGAATGTTCAAGACCACACATAAGTCTGGCAGCCTGTTCTCTTCCTGGCACCAGTCATTGACAGCGGTGGGTTCCATACTCTCTTCCTTGGGGCTTACAAGCTTGCTGGACAGGGAAATCCCGGTCAAGCCCCCACATGTAGTGCTACCCCCTCAGCCACTGAGCCACTGAGTATTCTGGGTACCCTATTCACTACTGAGCCCTGAGTAGAGTGTTGCCGCTGCTGACACCATCAAAATACCTTGGCCAGTAGACTCCCTGGCTATCAAACAAGGGATATAAACGTACACACTGATGAGATAAATGTTTAACTTGTTTAACCAATGAGAAAAGTAAATATAACACAATTCAGTACAAATTTAAGACACTCCCACCCATCCTACAGGACTGAAGATTTAAACGTTAGTTCTCAAACCAAGAAAATGTCCCCACGGGAGCAAATGAGATGAGAAGTAAAAAAACAAACACAGGGATAGCTTACTTGCAGGCTCCCAGTGAGAAAAGTCAGGGTTTGCCTGTACGTCGCTGCCTGTTCTTACGTTTTGGGTGTGCACACCCCCCAGTCCACCTACTCCCAGGTGATTTTACACAGCGGGAGTTTGTCAGCAGATCCTGGCCAATGATTCATGGCTGGGACCTGCTGATCAGCTCTGTCGAATCACAGCCCATAGCCCGGTGATGACAATCAACACCGGGCTCTGTACAGAGGGAACGATCACTTTCCATGCAAAGTAGGGAAAAGAGAAATCAATCTGTAGTAAAAATCAGCACACAATGCATACATTACACATTGTTATGCCGCATACAAATGACCGAAAATTCCGACAGGAAAATCGTAGCTTTTTTCTGACAGAATGTTGGCTCAAACTTGTGTTGCATACACGCGGTCACACAAATCTTGTCGGAAATTCCGACCGTCAAGAACGCAGGTGACGTACAACACGTATGACGAGCCCAGATCAATGAAGTTCAATAGGCAGTTCGGCTCTTTTTCTTAATTCTGAGCATGCGTGTCTTTTTGCACGTTGGAATTGCATACAGACGAGCGGATTTTCCGATAGAAACTTTTTCTGTCAGAGAACAGAGAACCTGCTCTCAATCTTTTGTTGGCGGAAATTAAACAGAAAAAGTCAGATGGAGCCTACACACGGTCGGAATTTCCGACAAAAGGCTCACATCGGACTTTTATTGTCGGAATTTCCAATCGTGTGTACGTGGCATTAGACACACAATTAACTCATTGATAACCCCTTTCCAGCCTGTATAATTAGTACAGTTACAGTTTATATTATTAGCACTGATCACTGTATTAGTTTTACCGGAGTAAGTCAGCCACAAAGTGTCAGTGTCAGATTGCCCGCTGCACTATCACAGTCCCACTATAAGTGGCTGATCACCATTATTACTAGTATATAAAATAACAAGACAGTAAATTAAATTAAAAAAAAACTCAGTGGTGATCAAATACCAACAAAAGAAAGCTCTATTTGTGTGAAAAAAAATTATATAAATTTAATTTGGATACAGTGTTGACAGCACAATTGCCAGTTAAACTAGTGCAGTACCTAATAGCAAAAAATTGCCTTGTCATGAAGGGGGTAAAATCTTCTGGAGCTTAGGTGGTTAAACATATAAAATGTATGTAATCATTTTAATGGTATAAAGCAAACTGTGCATTAACCTGCATTAAAAAAAAAATGCTGTGCGTCCAGAGGCAGATTAGATACTTAAAACTCCTCATTTAAATTAAACTTAGCGCATGGGGGCCTGACTAGATGAGCCCTAAGGCTACATCCGCACTAGCCTCCTTGTTTGGTTGATTTGAATACAGGAGATGTTTTCTGGGAAATATAAACAAACTTTACTCTTCTCAGATCAAGCTTGCTTTTATTTAAATGTACCAGTGTTTACATGCGGTTATATGTGTTCAGAGTGTTGAATCTGCTCCTGTACAAACAAAATTCTCTTTTCTCAAAAATTGGGTTCACATTATTGCAAATTGGATGCGTATTTTCTTGCATCCAATTTGCATGTCAGGAGACTGTGACTGGCTCTCTATGTCGCCGGTTCACACATCTCCAGAGCGGCTCTGGTGCGGATTGCACAGGAGTCCTGTGCGTCTTCTGGCCTGTTTCAGGTCCAAATTCAGCCAAAAATACAAGCTGAAATTGGACCTGAACCGGTGAACAGGGACCCCTGCTGTGAGCTGCTCCATGCTGCGGTGTAAGCTCAGCTAGGCTAGGTGGGTGGTAGTTGCAGGAGGGCCGACATACTGGTGCGTCTTAGGCCCCGTACACACGACCAAACATGTATGCTGAAACTGGTCCGCGGTCCAGTTTCAGCATACATGTTCACGGTCGTGTGTAGGCGCGAGCGGGCCGAATTCCAGCAAACATTTGCCCGCCGGGCCTTTTCCCAGCGGGCAAATATTCCTGGACGTGTTTTAAACCCGTCCGCTGGAATCCTGCCCGCTCGGACATGTACGGTCGTCAGTACAGACCTACCGTACATGTCCAGGCGCCCGCCGTCCCTCGCATGCGTCAAATGACTTTGACGCATGCGTGGAAGCCTTTAAATGGCAGGCCCGCCCACGACTCCGCGTCATCGTCGCGGACACGCCCCGCGTATTGTTTACGCGCGGACTTCTGTACGATGGTTAGTACAACCATCGTACAGAAGCCCTCTGGCAGGCATGTACGGTGAAAACGGTACGACGGACCGGTTTCATCGTACATGTTTGCTCGTGTGTACCGGGCCTTAGGCTTTCTTCCAGGTTTGCGCCCGCTGCCAACCTATACTGCGTTTGGACACAGCACGAGTTTGGCAGGGGGAAAAAACAGATGGTTACGTAAAAGCAGCACATATTACAAACAGTAAACATTGTTAGGCACACAATTAACTCCTTGATTGCCTCTAGATGTAAACTCCTTTCCAGCCAGAGTCGTTAGTACAGTATTATCACTGATCACTGTATTGGTATCACTGTTGATGCTACTGTCAGTTAGTGACCCTCAAAGATAGTGGCTCTTAGTGCCAGATTGCCTGCCACACTAATAGTTGCTGATCATCACCATTAACTGTATAGCGCAGGTATATGCAATTAGCGGACCTCCAGCTGTTGCAAAACTACAAGTCCCATCTTGCCTCTGCCTCTGGGTGTCATGCTTGTGGCTGTCAAACTTGCTATGCCTCATGGGACTTGTAGTTCTGAAACAGCTGGAGGTCCGCTAATTGCATATCCCTGGTATAGCGTCTATAGCTGCGTAAATTTCAGTATATATACACCATAGACACTATAACTTTCACACAAACCAACAACTGTACATTTATTTTTATTTTTTACCAAAGACATGTAGCAAAATAAAATTTGACCTAAATTCCCTCCGTTACAACTTTCAACTACAGGTAAGCCTAGATTAAGGCTTACCTGTAGGTGTTTGCAATATGTAGGTTTAGGAGATATTTGCCAAAAAGAATGCACCATTGTCTACGGCACATGTGCGCCGTATACAACGGCGCAGCCGCACTAAGAATGCCGGTTTTCTGAATGAATAATGCCAGCTTTAATGTCTCCCGTGCGCATGCGTGGAGTGACGTCATCGCCGCTCTGGCCAATCACAGCACCGGAGCGGCTATACCCGGAAGCAACCTCCGGGAGATATGTCTGCGGATGGAGGGGAAGACGAGGACGGCTTCGGGGGCTTCGATCTAAGGTAAGTTAATGCATAATGAGCTAGTATGCTAGTCATACTAGCTCATTATGCCTTTGTCCTGCAGTCTTCCAACTTTTTGGGGGTTTACAACTGCTTTAAGAAATTTGATTTTATGTTTTATAACAGAAAATATATTCTTTTGTATTGCAAAAAATAAATATCCAAGCCAGTGGTGATCAAATACCACCAAAAGGGAGTTCTATTTATCAGAAAACAAAATAATATAAATTTAGTTTGGGTAAAGCTTTGCATGACCGCGCAATTACCAGTTAAAGTAGCACAGCGTCGATTAGCAAAAAATGGCCTGGTCAAGTGGTTACTATCACTTATACCAATTGCCTACTGGGGCACTTTGACCCCTGCCTGCCCAGGCCAATTTTCAGCAGTGTCGCACTTTGAATGACACTTGTGCGTTCATCTCACACTGTACCCATATGACATTTTTATCATTTCACACAAATAGAGCTTTCTTTTGGTAGTATTAAATCACCAGTGGGTTTTTTTTTTTTTGCTAATAAACGGCAAAAAATTACCAGTTACACTCACAGGTAACAGGTTTTCTAGGAAATCTTCCAGGACGGCACACCTGAGATGACTGGTCTCACCTGACAGGAAACACAATGAACAACAGAGTTTAAAAGGCCCCACCCTTCCCTCTGTCCCTCAGTTATGACAAAGTATATGCCCACACCGGTGCCAGAGGGTACATTCTGTGAGAATTGAAACATCACCGACAATTAAGGGTAGGGAAGTAGGCCTGCCGACCTGGAAGATTTCCTAGAAAACCTGTTACCGGTAAGTGTAACTGGTGATTTTCTCCAGTCATCTTCCAGGATGGCACACCTGAGACGTTGAGCAAGAAGTTCAGGCCTACCTTAGGGTGGGGCCACCGCCTGTAGGACCTTCCTGCCTGAGGGGGCAACAGCTCCACTCTGTAGTGCCTCAGGAAGGTATTTTGGCTCGTCAAATGTTGCTGCCCTGCAGATTTGGGCGATCGAAGCACCTGCCTTCGCTACCCAGGAGCTTGCCAGTGATCTAGTTGAATGAGCTTTAAGGTGAGCTGAAATAGGTCTACCTGAGTGCTCATAGGCTATCGAGATAGTTTGTTTAATCCACCTGGCTATCGTCGGCTTGAAGGCCTGAAGACCCTTTCTCTGGCCACAGAAACTAACCAATACATGGTTTGATCTCCTAAAACATTTCACTGGCCGATTCACATACATCGGCGCATATTTATGCCGGCGTAGCGTATCGAATATACACTACGCCGACGCAGTGCAGAGGGGCAAGCACCGAATTCACAAAGCACTTGCCTCCAAATCTACGCTGGGTTTCTTAGTCGTAACTCATCGTAAGTGGAAGTGGGCGTGAGCCATGCAAATGAGGCGTGACCCCATGTAAATGATGGATTGAGCGTCATAAAGATACGAATAACATACGGCGCATGCGCCATCCCGTGGGCGCATCCCAGTGCACATGCTCAAAATCACGTTGAAATACAACTGCCTAAGATACGTCGAATCACTGCCTACAATGTGAACGTAAACTACGCCTAGCCATATTCACGAACTACGTAAACTACGTAAAATACGACGGCTGTGTTCCCTGGTCCATACCTTTGCATGAGTTGCGCCTCCTATATGGGGAATAACTTTACGCTGGACGTAAGTCTTAGGCCCCATTCACACCTAGGCGTTTTTACGCCTGAAGCGCACTGCTCACAAACGCCAGAGGGGAGAATTAACATTATTCCCTATGGTGACTGTTCACACATGAACGCCCAAACGCCTGTCGCGCGAAGCTCAAACAAGTCCCGGACCTTTTTTTGTCGCGCGAATCGCGCGACAGCGGCGTTTGAGCGTTTTTTTTTCCCCATAGAAAGTAATGGGAAACGCGCGTATTGAGCGTATCGCGCGACAACGGGCGTTTGCTATGGGCGTTTTGTCGCTTTAATCAATAGAACTTGTCGCCCATGCAGAAGATTAAAAACAATCTACCAACATTGCAACAAGTGATGAAAAGATGATAATTTTTCCTATTGGCTAAAATAAGAAACGCCGAAGTACAAAAACGTCGCACGACGCTGTATGCAAACGCGCAAATAAGCATGAATACGCGCGAAAAAAAACGCCCGAAAAAACGACCGAACGCCCTACGCTCAGGTGTGAATGCAGCCTTACGCAAACCGCGTATATTATGCGCCGGGCGCAACTACATTCGTGATTCGCCGTATTTCACTAATTTGCATATTTGAATCGAAAATCAATGGGAGCGCCAGCGTAAATATGCGCCCACGATACGCCGTCGTACGAAAGTTACATCGGTCGGATGCAGCCTATTTTCAGGCGTATCTTGGTTTCTGGTTCGGCGCATAGATACGACGGCGCACATTTGTACTTACGACGGCGTATCTCGAGATACGTCGGCGTAAGTGCTTTGTGAATCCAGGCCATACTCTCCAGATAGACCAGAAGCGTCTAACGTCTAATAAATACAATTTTTCCTCTTTATCATTTTTGGGATTCTGACAAAATGAGGGAAGTATAATTTCCTGTGACCTGTGGAGAATCGAGGCCTTTAGTTAGGGCATCCAATACCAGGGATAAGTCCCACGGTGGGAACCTGTTTGTTCTCACCGGGGTTACCCTCTCCCTGGCTGTCAAAAACCTTTTTATAAGGGGGTTCAGGGCAAGTCTACTATCCAAAAACACTGATAGGGCTAAAACCTGGACCCTGAGAGTATTGACTGCTAGGCCCTGGTCAACCAACCTCCTGGAGGAAGTCCAGGATCGTAGGGACTGTTTGGAGTGTCTTCCCTGGACTGAGCCCAGCGAGGGAAAATCCCTCCAGACTTTTGCATAGATCTGTCTAGTGACTGGTTTCCTACTTAGCAAAAGTGTATCAATCACCTTCTCCGAACATCCCCCACTCCTGAGGATCTCCGTCTCAAACACCAGCCCATCAGGAAGAGGAACCCTGGATCGGAATGTAACACTTGTCCCTTGCAGAGGAGATCACGCTGGGACGGCAGATGCAATGGAGGAGCGACTGACCACCTCTTCATGCCCGCTTTGGCCACCAAGGTGCAATTAGAATGAGGCACCTGTTTGACTGGGACAGTTTCTGTAATACCCTGGGAATGAGCACCAATGAAGGGAATGGGTAAGCCAAGACAAAATCCCAGCTCTGGACCAAGGCATCTACCCCCTGGGAGCTCTGCTCCCTGGTGAGAGAAAAAAACTTTTCTATTCCTCCTTCAAGCAAACAAATCTATTTCTGGTTTGCCAAAGTGTTGGCTTACCAGAGAGAAAACTTTGTTGTTCAGCTCCCACTCTCCCTATTGAATGGGCTACCTGCTGAGGAAGTCAGCCTGAGTATTGAGGGACCCTCTTATATGGACTGCCGATACTGAGGGAATTATCTTCTCTGCCTCCCCCAGGATTTCCTGGGTCAGCCTCATTAGCTTGTGGGACCTTGTTCCTCCCTGTTGGTTTAGATATCACACAGCCACTGCTTCGTCCGTGAAGATCTGCACTTACCCTGCCCCCCGGACTTGGGCCTTAAAAAACTTCAGCGATTTTTCGACCGCCAGGAGCTCCCTGAAATTGGAGGAAGCCCTGCTCTGCTCGTGATCCCAATGTCCTTAGGTGTAGAGATCTCCCAAGTGAGCTCCCCAGCCCTAGGCACTCATGTCCGTTGTCACACTCAGCGGATCTAGTTGGGTCAAGGCCCGACCCCCTGACAGGTTGCTCAGACTGAGCCACCAATCTAGGGAACTTCTTACCTCTCCTGAGAGGAATACCCTTATGTCCAGGGATTCCCTTCTCCCGTCCCAGGAGGAATCCCTGGAGCCCCCAAGAGTGGAACAGGGCCCAGGGCCCCCGCTGGAATGCATGATGTCATGAGCCCCAGCACTCTCATAATGGACCTCAGAGAGACCCCCCTAGGGTGGGTGGAGAGCGGAAACCGCCCCTCGCACCTTTGAGATCTTCTCCTGGGGAAGGAAAACTTTTTGGGTTACAGAATCTACCAGGTAACCTGTGAGTTTCTAGAGTGGACAACACTTTGTCTCAGTCCGACTGAAGCTGTTCTAGGGCCGGACTGTAGATCAACATATCGTCCAATATGGGACGATACTGGCTGCCCTAGGTCTGACCCCAGGGAGGTAACCTTTTTTTTTTTATATGTCGGCAGAATGGCACAGGCAGGCAAAAGGGTGGAGAGGTACATTCCTATGATTTTGCCACCTTGGGTGCCGCAAACTCGATGTTCGCCGGCCTGCTTTTGTGAGACCGAGAGACAAAACAGGAAGATGCCTATGTAAACAAGGCATTTCCCTTATCTGCCTAGTGACATGACAGGGATCTACTGCTCCCTGTGATCGGGAACAGTGATCACTGTCATGTCAATGGTACCCCACCCCCCCACAGTTAAAATCACTCCCTAGGACACACTTAACCCCTTCCCTACCAGTGTCATTTACACAGTAATTAGTACATTTTTATAGCACTGATCGCTGTATAAATGACAATGGTCCTAAAATAGTGTCAAGTGTTCGATGTGTCCGCCATAATGTCGCAGTCACGATAAAAATCGCAGATCACCGCCATTAATATACGCTTATTGCAATTTTTTTAACCAAAAATATGTAGAAGAATACATAGCGGCCTAAACTGAGAAAGAAATTATTTTTTTATATATATTTTTGGGGGATATTTAGTATTGCAAAATTTACGTTCTTTTTTTGTTTACAGTGCAAAAAATAAAAACCGCAGAGGTGATCAAATACCAAAAGAAAGAAAGCTCTACATTTGGGGGGGGGGGGGGGGCGTACAATTTGTTTGGGTGCAACGCCGCACTTCCGTGCTATTGTCGGTTAAATTGACGCAATGCCATATCGCAAAAAGCGCTCTGGTCAGGAAGGGGGTAAATTCTTCCAGGGCTGAAGTGGTTAAAAAAAAATTAAAACAAAGCTTTACAATCACTTTAGAGCCGGTTCACACTGGGGCGACTCAGCCGCCTCACAAGTCGCGTCCCATTCTATTCAATAGAACCGTTTTAATAGGTCGCTCCGACTTAGAAAAAGGTTTGTGTACGACTTTGAGGGCGACTTGCATTGACTTCTATACAGAAGTCATTTTGCAAGTCGCCTCTGAAGTCGTCTTCAGGACGCCTTGCCGAGTCGCCCCCGAAAGTCGTGCCGCCCCAGTTTGAACCGGCTCTTAGGGGATTTACGAAAAGCAAATTTACTGTGCACTAGATCCAGAGCTAAGTAAATTAGGTAATGCTTCACTTTGCAAAGAATATCCAATCACGTTCAAGAAAAATAAAAGAACAGCGTTTTTGCTTGCACATGATTAGATAATAAAAATCTGATCTAGATCAACTGCTCCGTATATATTAGTCTTTAGTAAATCATCCTGATTGTGTGAATTATGCCTTTTAGAATCATTACATGCTTTTATATATTTAGAGACGTCCTATAATTGCATGTGTGTCCCTTCCGGTGTACATGAGGCCTATAAACCTGGGACTGTGCTCTGAAATAAGGGACTGCATTATATAATGGCACTGTGTTCATTCAAGACACAAATTAATAAAAGGAGAAGTAGGTCAGTGTCCTAAGGGCGGCCTGAGTACAAGGCTAGCCGAGTGACTGACATTTCCCTCTATAGTACATGTCTGTCCTGGCTGATTACATCCCTTCTACTGAGGGATGCTGATGGCGGGCCCCGCTCCCAGGTGTTCCCCCGCCCGCCTGTCACACTGGGATGTTTATCAGAGTCCGAGGTTACACGAGGAAAGGGAGGACATCAAGGAGAACAACTCCCTCTTCCACCACCCCCTGGAGCAGCCCTACTCCCACCGATGACAGCAGGCACGCCTCGGCCACCCCTCCCTGAGAGGACAATCCACACCTCAGGCCCGCCTGCCAAACCCTTCCACTCCATCATGGAGGAGAGAGCCCGCGTCACCGCCTCCGACTACAACTCCCGGCGTGCACCGCGCCGCCGTCTCAGCCAATCCTGGCTAAGTATTACATGACGCCTCAGGCTGAGAAGGCTTCCTAGTCTATGCCCTGTGTATGAAGTGTCATACGTGAGGCAGAAGTGTACAATTTCCTCACACAGGACAGGCTTTCACATTAGAGTGCTGAGAGATAAAATAACGTGCAAATGATTATACAATACAGTGAGAGGTTTTAGTGGCCCCATGATATGGCACTTATTAGTCCATTCACACCATAATGCACACTGTCCAACACAGACAAGAAATGTCCGTTCATACAACCACATTGCAATAGCATGCACTGAAAAAAGTAGGACATGCACTCATTGTTTTTCCCACAGCGTGTTGTAAACACACTACACCTTAACGTATGTGGATGTGGTGAATAAAATGTTGTTTTCACATGTTAATAAAGTTATACAAAAAAAAGGAAGCGGTGCAGGTGCAATATGTTTAGTACATTGGCACGGTTTAGTTCACACACCAGCGGCTCTACATACGAGGCTGCTGGTGTATGGTTTACTTCACACACTAGCGGCTCTACATACGAGGCTGCTGGTGTACGGTTTACTTCACACACTAGCGGCTCTACATACGAGGCTGCCGATGTACGGTTTACTTCACACACTAGCGGCTCTACATACGAGGCTTCCGGTGTACGGTTTACTTCACACACTAGCAGCTCTATAAACGAGGCTGCCTGTGTACGGTTTACTTCACACACTAGCGGCTCTATATACGAGGCTGACGGTGTACGGTTTACTTCACACACTAGCGGCTCTACATACGAGGCTGCCGATGTATGGTTTACTTCACACACTAGCGGCTCTACATACGAGGCTTCCGGTGTACGGTTTACTTCACACACTAGCGGCTCTATAAACAAGGCTGCCTGTGTACGGTTTACTTCACACACTAGCGGCTCTATATACGAGGCTGACGGTGTACGGTTTACTTCACATACTAGCGGCTCTATATACAAGGCTGACGGTGTACGGTTTACTTCACATACTAGCGGCTCTATATACGAGGCTTCCGGTGTACGGTTTACTTCACACACTAGCGGATCTATATACGAGGCTGCCGGTGTGAATGGGCCCTTACAAAAAATGGTTAAAAAAACCTGATATCCAGCCTTTTCACCGTTAAATAATTAGTTCACCTTTAGCTCCGGCTCACACCGCTGCGACTCGAGAGTCCAAAGTCACATTAAAAGTCACAATTTATTAACAGCAATGGAGCCGTTCTAAATAGTGCATCTTAAGTCGCTCCGCCTTAGAAAAAGGTCCCTGCACTACTTTAACACAACTTGCATTGACTTCTGTTAAAGAAGTCTATGCAAGCCGCGATGAAGTCACGCAGGGATGTCAGATTTAAAGCTGCACTAGTGTGAACAAGGGATACATTACCACATGCCTGTAGAGAGCCATGTTGAGGTGTTCCCTGCATCCCATGCAGGCAGCCCCACTGTTATCAATTGAGACACAGCGGCTCCATGGACTCAGCTGCTGCTACCAACTTGACATCCTTGTGTGGCCACGCACCTGCACAGGTGTCACGCTATGGGCAGTGGTTGTGTCTAAAATGACATGAATGGGACTGGCTTCACAGGGAAGCAGGGAACACCCATGCCTCCCTGTGCTGGTAAACAAGGGCCTCCACAAGTGAATGTTTATGTATGCCCCAGAGACTATGGCATGGCACAAAAAATGGTCAGAGACTACCGGCATGGTACAAGAGATGGTCAGAGACTACCGGAATGGTACAAGAGATGGTCAGAGACTACCAGCATGGTACAAGAGATGGTCAGAGACTACCAGCATGGTACACAAGGTGGTCAGACTACCAGCATGGTACACAAGATGGTCAGACTACCAGCATGGTACACAAGATGGTCAGACTACCGGCATGGTGCAAGCGATGGTCAGAGACTACCGGCATAGTACAAGAGATGGTCAGGGACTACCAGCATGTTACAAGAGATGGTCAGAGACTACCAGCATGGTACAAGAGATGGTCAGAGACTACCAGCATGGTACAAGAGATGGTCAGAGACTACCAGCATGGTACAAGAGATGGTCAGAGACTACCAGCATGGTACAAGAGATGGTCAGAGACTACCACCATGGTACAGGAGATAGTCAGAGACTACCGGAATGGTACAGGAGCATCTGACAGGTTCTTGCGTGGACACCTACATTCTAATCTCCCTGAAATTCTCAGGCTGGGTAGTGGAGTTCTCCTTTAAACCCAAGCATAGTGTGGATGTGGGTGTGTGTATATATATATATATATATATATATATATATATATATATATATATATATATATATATATATATATATATATATATATATATAAAACAACATTTTTTGGCAGAATATGTAATCATCTAGAGTTGTTAGCAGATATTTATTAATCTTGTGACTTTCTGTCCAATAAAAAGGTACAAGCCCAGCAGCCAGTGATCCTGAGAAGGAGGACCGTGGCTGATAACAATGCCGCTGCGCTCCGGCAATCGGAGGGTTAATGCTGCGAGCTCCATGGCCAGGCAGTGGAGAGAGGGGGCGGGGCCATTGCCGTGTGTCTGGGGGAGGAGGGGGAGAAGGCGGGGTCAGCGTTGTGTTGTCCGGGGGAGGAGGAGAAGGGGAGGAGACTTCTTCCAGCAGCTGGAGCAAAATATTAATAAAATAAAATATCATCGCTGCACCGGATCCGCCGATCGCCCCCCGTCACCCCCCATTGGAGTGCTCCGCGGAGCGGTCCCCGCACACCCTGAGGAGGCAGCCCGCCTGGTAAGCCGTGGCGAGGAGGGAAAGAGGAGGGTCCCGGGGAGGAGGCCTCGCCAGGGCTGGATGGAGCCGACGGATCCCGTAGCGGGATGGAAGGGGGAGGTGGGAGAGAAGGGGTGTCCGGGCCGCCCCTCTCCGGGGCTGTCAATCAGGGCGGGGGGATCAGGGGCCCCGGCTGCGGGGAGAGACGGAGCTACTACGCCACAACCCCCTTCTGCAACCAGCTACAGCCGCCATGAGAGGGAGCCAGGCCCCCCATCCCTCCTCCTCCAGCATCCAGCCTCCCTCAGCCACAGCGACCGGCCTTTATATCCTCCCCCCGTCCCATCCCCTCCGCTAGCCGCGTCCCTTCCACTAGCCGCGTCCCTTCCACTAGCCGCGTCCCTTCCTCCTGATTATCAGTGCCACGAATAAGTACTAATTCACCATGAGCGGTACGTAACACCCCCACAACACCCTCCCCTGACAGATCCAGGGCCCCCTCCGTACATATTCTCCCCGGGATCACTGCCTCCTCCTCCTCCTATGGGGTGTGACACCAGGCATGGGGTCGGCTTTACATGAGCATGTGTCTGCATGGAGGAGATACAAACATTGGAGGTGGGCGAGTCCAGCATCCTACATGTCACCACCCATCCCTCTGCTCACCATGGTCCTGTCACCCATCCCTCTGCTCACCATGGTCCTGTCACCCATCCCTCTGCTCACCATGGTCCTGTCACCCATCCCTCTGCTCACCATGGTCCTGTCACCCATCCCTCTGCTCACCATGGTCCTGTCACCCATCCCTCTGCTCACCATGGACCTGTCACCCATCCCTCTGCTCACCATGGTCCTGTCACCCATCCCTCTGCTCACCATGGTGCTGTCACCCTAGTCTCTGCTCACCATGGTCCTGTCACCCTCTTCTCTGCTCACCATGGTCCTGTCACCCATCCCTCTGCTCACCATGGTCCTGTCACCCATCCCTCTGCTCACCATGGTCCTGTCACCCATCCCTCTGCTCACCATGGTCCTGTCACCCATCCCTCTGCTCACCATGGTCCTGTCACCCTCTTCTCTGCTCACCATGGTCCTGTCACCCATCCCTCTGCTCACCATGGACCTGTCACCCATCCCTCTGCTCACCATGGACCTGTCACCCATCCCTCTGCTCACCATGGTCCTGTCACCCATCCCTCTGCTTACCATGGTCCTGTCACCCATCCCTCTGCTCACCATGGTCCTGTCACCCATCCCTCTGCTCACCATGGTCCTGTCACCCATCCCTCTGCTCACCATGGACCTGTCACCCATCCCTCTGCTCACCATGGTCCTGTCACCCATCCCTCTGCTCACCATGGTGCTGTCACCCTAGTCTCTGCTCACCATGGTCCTGTCACCCTCTTCTCTGCTCACCATGGTCCTGTCACCCATCCCTCTGCTCACCATGGTCCTGTCACCCATCCCTCTGCTCACCATGGTCCTGTCACCCATCCCTCTGCTCACCATGGTCCTGTCACCCATCCCTCTGCTCACCATGGTCCTGTCACCCTCTTCTCTGCTCACCATGGTCCTGTCACCCATCCCTCTGCTCACCATGGACCTGTCACCCATCCCTCTGCTCACCATGGACCTGTCACCCATCCCTCTGCTCACCATGGTCCTGTCACCCATCCCTCTGCTCACCATGGTCCTGTCACCCATCCCTCTGCTCACCATGGTGCTGTCACCCTAGTCTCTGCTCACCATGGTCCTGTCACCCTCTTCTCTGCTCACCATGGTCCTGTCACCCATCCCTCTGCTCACCATGGTCCTGTCACCCATCCCTCTGCTCACCATGGTCCTGTCACCCATCCCTCTGCTTACCATGGTCCTGTCACCCATCCCTCTGCTCACCATGGTCCTGTCACCCTAGTCTCTGCTCACCATGGTCCTGTCACCCTAGTCTCTGCTCACCATGGTCCTGTCACCCTAGTCTCTGCTCACCATGGTCCTGTCACCCTAGTCTCTGCTCACCATGGTCCTGTCACCCTAGTCTCTGCTCACCATGGTCCTGTCACCCTAGTCTCTGCTCACCATGGTCCTGTCACCCTAGTCTCTGCTCACCATGGTCCTGTCACCCTAGTCTCTGCTCACCATGGTCCTGTCACCCTCTTCTCTGCTCACCATGGTGCTGTCACCCTCTTCTCTGGTCACCATGGTGCTGTCACCCTAGTCTCTGGTCACCATGGTCCTGTCACCCTAGTCTCTGGTCACCATGGTCCTGTCACCCTAGTCTCTGCTCACCATGGTCCTGTCACCCTAGTCTCTGCTCACCATGGTCCTGTCACCCTAGTCTCTGCTCACCATGGTCCTGTCACCCTAGTCTCTGCTCACCATGGTCCTGTCACCATAGTCTCTGCTCACCATGGTCCTGTCACCTTCTCTGCTCACCATGGTCCTGTCACCCTAGTCTCTGCTCACCATGGTCCTGTCACCCTAGTCTCTGCTCACCATGGTCCTGTCACCCTAGTCTCTGCTCACCATGGTCCTGTCACCTTCTTCTCTGCTCACCATGGTCCTGTCACCCTAGTCTCTGCTCACCATGGTCCTGTCACCCTAGTCTCTGCTCACCATGGTCCTGTCACCTTCTTCTCTGCTCACCATGGTCCTGTCACCCTAGTCTCTGGTCACCATGGTCCTGTCACCCTCTTCTCTGGTCACCATGGTCCTGTCACCCTTCTTCTCTGCTCACCATGGTCCTGTCACCCATCCCTCTGCTCACCATGGTCCTGTCACCCATCCCTCTGCTCACCATGGTCCTGTCACCATAGTCTCTGCTCACCATGGTCCTGTCACCCTAGTCTCTGCTCACCATGGTCCTGTCACCTTCTTCTCTGCTCACCATGGTCCTGTCACCCTAGTCTCTGGTCAAAATGGTCCTGTCACCCTCTTCTCTGGTCACCATGGTCCTGTCACCCTCTTCTCTGGTCACCATGGTCCTGTCACCCTTCTTCTCTGCTCACCATGGTCCTGTCACCCATCCCTCTGCTCACCATGGTCCTGTCACCCATCCCTCTGCTCACCATGGTCCTGTCACCATAGTCTCTGCTCACCATGGTCCTGTCACCCTAGTCTCTGCTCACCATGGTCCTGTCACCTTCTTCTCTGCTCACCATGGTCCTGTCACCTTCTTCTCTGCTCACCATGGTCCTGTCACCCTAGTCTCTGGTCACCATGGTCCTGTCACCCTCTTCTCTGGTCAAAATGGTCCTGTCACCCTCTTCTCTGCTCACCATGGTCCTGTCACCATAGGTCTCTGCTCACCATGGTCCTGTCACCATAGGTCTCTGCTCACCATGGTCCTGTCACCATAGGTCTCTGCTCACCATGGTCCTGTCACCATAGGTCTCTGGTCACCTTCGTTTTGTCACTTTCTTCTCTGGTCACCATGGTTCTGTCACCTTCTTCTCTGGTCACCGTGGTTCTGTCACCTTCTTCTCTGGTCACCATGGTTCTGTCACCTTCTTCTCTGGTCACGTGGTTCTGTAACCTTCTCTAGTCACGTGGTTCTGTAACCTTCTCTGGTTACTGTGGTCCTCTCACCTTCTTCTCTGGTCCCATCACCTTCTTCTCTGGACACCACAATCCTGTCACCATGAACCCATCACCAAGCTCCATTCTGGTCACCATGAACCCGTCACCAAGCTCCATTCTGGTCACCATGGACCCGTCACCAAGCTCCATTCTGGTCACCATGGACCCGTCACCAAGCTCCATTCTGATTACCAAGCTCCATTCTGATTACCAAGCTCCATTCTGGTCACCATGGATCCGTCACCAAGCTCCATTCTGGTCACCATGGAACCGTCACCAAGCTCCATTCTGGTCACCATGGACCTGTCACCAAGCTCCATTCTGGTCACCATGGACCCGTCGCCAAGCTCCATTCTGGTCACCAAGCTCGATTCTGGTCACCATGGACCCGTCACCAAGCTCCATTCTGGTCACCAAGCTCCATTCTGGTCACCATGGACCCGTCACCAAGCTCCATTCTGGTCACCAAGCTCCATTCTGATTACCAAGCTCCATTCTGGTCACCATGGACCCATCACCCTGCGCTCTGGTCACAATGCTTTGTCACTCTCCACTATGGTCACCATGGCCCTGTCACTACCCTTCACTCTGTTCACCATGGACTTGTTGTCATGGTCCTGTGGCCACCCTCCATCCACTGTGGTAACTAGGGTCCTTTGGACCTTTCACAATCCTTGGCTCAGGTCACTATAAACCTGGTACACGTGCTGTAAGATGAGCTCATTTAGTCATATCTGTTCTGCCTGGAACATCCCATGCAATAGGATGTGGGGGGGGGGGGGGGGTTTAAAAATAGAGATTGACATAAAATTCTTTCCAAAATTGTGAACTCCACTGCTGATTTATTTTTATTATTTTATTCTGGGATTGCAGGGGTTAGAATATGGGACAACACAATAGGATTTAATGGTAGAAGCTAGTAATGGTAAATTAGCAACCTTCCTTTTCCAGTGCCTTGCTGGACGTTTTCCGTTACTTTGTTTATTGACACCTGTCCTGTCATTGTGGTTCTTTTACAGATCAGGCAGAGGAAGATATGGCCAGCGAGGAAGGAAAAAGTAACGAACCAGAGGCCAAAAAAAAGGGCAAGTCATCAGGTTCACAGGTAATTTGTATGTTCTGTACATTCAGGGTGCACTGCGTTTATTTTTATTTATCTAATTCAGAATTTTATCCAAATTTTAAACCCCTACTTTGTGCAGGATTCTCTTCAAAGCTTTCCAGCAAGGCAAGCATTTCCATTCCTCAGGAGGATCTTGCTGTCATGTAGACATACTTCTATGTCCTGTAAATTAGTTTACATGCCAAGGAAGTCCAGTTCCACCCCTGTACTTTCTGGACCCTCTGGCTGTAAGCACTGCAGCTCTCGTAGACCCCAGTGTAATAAAGGATGAGAAGGGGGCCTAGAGATATAATTATGGTACTGGGTTCTATGACACTTGCAGCCAAAATGGCCAGGAAATACAGCAGGACCTGCACTTCTTCCGACATGCAAGCTAGCTGATTTACAGGAGATGGAAGTATGCCTGCATGACAGGTTCTCATTAGAACGAGAATGTTTAATGCTGGACCTGTGAAGGTACTTCTGCCTGGAGTATGGCTTTTAGCAATGGTGTATTTAATGAAGAACGTTGGGGGGGGGGGGGGGGGGTTGAACTTTATTTAAAATCTGCTGAGTTACAAGTAGTTAATAGGGGGGGACAGAGCGACTTGTGTGTAGAAGAGCCTTAAAATGGATGTAAACCCTCACATACAGCCAGTGAAGTGAACACCTCAGATGATACACAGAGATGAAACAAATCTCTCTACATAAGTTTTACATGTTTATCTGCTGTCTTCAGCCTGCTATATTCTTTAGGCCGCTTCCAGACTGGGGCGCGGGTGGCGTAGCAGCACTTTGTCGTAATTTTTGTGGAGGTATTCGGCCGCTAGCGTCATGCTTTTAACACCCGCTAGCGGCCAATAAAGGGTTAAAACCACCGGCAAAAAGCGCTGCTTTGCCAGTGGCTTGGTTGCGGTGCCCATTTCAATGGGCAAGAGCGGTGGAGGAGCAGTGTATACACCGCTCCTTTACCGCTCCAAGGATGCTGCTTGCAGGACATATTTTAATGTGCTGCCAGCGCATCTCCTCAGTGTGAAAGCCCTCAGGTAGTAGTAGGTGTGTAGTCTTGCCTTACACCTTGCGACAGCTGATTGGAGGAAAGGCCCCCCCACACCGCATAGGCAGAAGAACGAAGATACTTTCAGAGCTGTGCTATGACAAGACAAGCTCTCTGCCAATCTATTTATAGCACCCACCCGATAAAAATTTAAGGCTGCTTTTATCTCCCATCTTGGAGAACTTGTCAGAAGTTATCATGCTGATAAGGGCCCTTTCACACTGGAGCGGGGGGCGGCGGTAAAGGGCAGTTATTTTTAGCGGCCCTTTAACCGCCAATTTCGTGGCGCTATTCGGCGCTAGCGGGGCGGTTTTACCCCAGCTAGCGGCCGAGACAGGGTTAAAAACCACCGCAAAGCGCCTCTGCAGAGGCGCTTTGCCAGCGGTATAGCTGCGTTGACCCATTGATTCCAATGGGCAGGAGCAGTATACACACCGTTCTAAAGATGCTGCTAGCAGGACTTTTTTTTTTTATCGTCCTGCTACCGCACCGCTCTAGTGTGAAACCCCTTGGGGGTTTCACCCTTTCAGACAGCGGCTGTTTTAGGTCAGTTTGCAGGTGCTATTTTTAGCGCAATAGCGCCTGCAAAATGACCCGGTGTGAAAGGGGTCTTGCAGAGGAACGAAACAGCAGAAAGACACGGGACTCTGTGCTTCGGAGAGAGATAAGTTAACACTATAGATATATGTAGGTCAAATTTGAATGGGGTTTACATCTACTCAAAATCTTTTGTCGCAGCACTGGAGATATAGCGAGAGCTATACTATCTGCGATCAATGAGAGTGTATATTGTAAAGAAAAAGCAGTAATTCAAGAGACGGCATACTCCTCCTGAATTTTCATTATTTTTAGCCACGCAGATTATTATTTTTTTTTTTAGTTTTTCTTTACAAGAGCGACTTTCAAGTCTTGGCAGTGTGAAAGGGGCCTAAAATTGGTGCATTCACTACTTTGGTGTGATGCAATATGATTTAAGCCTATTTAAAATAAATGGGCTCAAATTGCACCACACTAAATTGCATGTGAATTGCACAGGATTGCGATCTGATTCCTATGCAATTCATAGTGTAAATCAGGGCTCAAGGTATAGGTCACCTTTTGCAGAAATGTATTACATGCACTCATATTCATAAAACTAAAAAATGTGCATATATTACATTTTTTCACTGATGCATGCAGAGCATTGCAACCTCGATGGGGCTGGAGGTAGTAACCACTGAACTATCAGTGTAGCAACATCACCACAGTTATGCAACAGGTTCTTTGGGCCTGATCCACAAAAACCTGGCGTAACTTGATTTTTCCCGTTTAAGTTACACCGCCGCAAAATCTCTACTAAAGTGCCCGATCCACAAAGCACTTACCTCGAAATTTTGAGCGGTGTAACTTAAATCCGTCCGGCGCAAGGCGTTCCTAATCTAATGGGGCGAGTCCCATTTAAATTAGGCACGCTCCCGTGCCGGACGTACTGCGCATGCTCCCAACACGATTTTCCCTACGTGCATTGCGCGAAATTACGTTACGCCGAGTTTTGTGAATCGCGCCGGGTAAAAAAAGTTGCGTCGGGAAAAAAAAGAGATGCGGCGGGAAAAAAAAATGTTTTAAAAAAAATTTGACAGCGTCGCGGGATAGAAGGGTATACTTTTACATGGTGTATTAACTTTACACTTTGTAAAAGCAGCCCTAATTTTGCGACGGCAAACTAATACTTACGGAGAAAAAACGAAGAGTAAAAGCTTCGTAGATCTCCGTAAGTGCTAATTTGCATACCCGACGCTGGATTTCGACGAGAAATGCCCCCAGCGGCGGCTGCGGTACTGCATCCTAAGATCCGACAGTGTAAGTCCCTTACACATGTCGGATCTTCTGCCTAACTATGAGAAACTGATTCTGTGGATCAGTTCCATAGATAGAAACAGGGATACGACGGCGTATCAGTAGATACGCCGGCGTATCCCTTTTGTGGATCAGGCCCTGAGTTCCTATGCCATGGAGGTAGATGGGACTTGAAGTCATCCCATTCACAGGTCTGGGGTTTTGGAAGGCAACAATGTTTCATGTTACACCCTAAACATCTGAAAGATGGTGTATGCCTTTAAAGGGTTAGTTCTCCTTTAACAAAAACATGCTTGTGCAGGTAAGGGGCCCCTGTAGATAAAAAGCAACTGTGCAGCTTTGACCAAAGTTGGATAATGCCCTTGATGTAGGTGTAGGCTGTTTACGTACCTCTGGAATCCTGATTGAAAAACTCCTAGAGATGGCATCATCCCATCCTGCTTTTTTGCTAAAATGTTTAACCACTTCAATACTGGGCACTTATGACAATTGCACGGTCATGCTACACTGTACCCAATCAGAATTTTTATAATTTTTCTCCCACAAATAGAGCTTTCATTTGGTGGTATTTGATCACCTCTGCGTTTTTTTTTATTTTTTGCTAAACAAATAAAAGACTGAAAACTTTGAAAATAAAAGATAAAATGTCTTTTGTTTCTGTTATACAATTTTGTAAATAAGTATGTTTTCGCCTTCACTGACGGGCACTGGTAGGCGGCACTGATGGGTACTTATGGGTGGTACTGATAGGTGGCACTGATATGCGGCGCTGATAGATGGCAATGATGGGCATTACTGATGGCACTGGCAGGCATTGGGGATGGGAACTGATTGGCAGCTGTTTGGGCACTGATTAGCATTTCCCTGGTGGTCTAGTGTGGTGGCCATCCCTGGTGGTCCTGGGCTGGCATCTGCGGGGGGGCTGCGCTGAAAAACAATCAACACAGACTCCCTTGTCAGGAGAGCAGCCGATCGGCTCGCCTCTACACGCGTCTGTCAGACGCGAGTGAGAAAAAGCTGATCTATGGCTCTTCCTGTTTACATCATGATCAGCCGTGATTGGACACGGCTGATCACGTGGTAAAGAGCGTCATTCCGCTTTAGGCCAGACGGGAAGTGGCTAAAAGACACTCCCAGCCATTACTGCTCACCTCCGTCATCACAGGAGCAAGCTCTTGAAAGCCGCACATGTGTGGATCCACTATTTCCTCCATTGCAGCATCAATGAGCTCAAAGCTGCTGTGACATGAGGGTGCGACGGGCTTTAAATCAGCTGACTGGGGAGATTTACTAAAGCTGGTGCACACAGAATCTGTGCATAGTAATCAATCGGCTTCCAAGTTTTATTGTCAAAGCTTAAGGCCGGGTTCACACTGGTACAACACGACAGTCGTACGACTGTGGATCCGACTTTGCCCTGCAACTTGGTCGGACTTCAATGAACAGGGATCCGACTTTAATCCCAGACAAAACCAGGCACGCAAAATGTAAAAAAAAAAAAAGGCATGGGTTCCCCCTCCAAGAGCATACCAGGCCCTTCGGTCTAGTATAGATTTTAAAGGGGAACCCCCACGCCAAAAAAATGGCACGGGGTCTCCCCAAATTCGATACTAGACCTTTATCCAAGCACACAGCCCAGCAAATCAGGAAAGGGGGTGGGGACAAGCGAGCACCCCCTCCTGAACTGTACCAAGCCGCATGTCCTAAACATGCGCTCCCCACCCCAAAGCATCTTGTCCCCATGTTGATGAGGACAAGGGCCTCTTCCCGACAACCCTGGCCGTTGGTTGTCAGGGTCAGCAGGCGGGGGCTTATCGGAATCTGGAAGCCCCCGTTTAACAAGGGGGCCCCCAGATCCCAGCCCCCCACCCTATGTGAATGAGTATGGGGTACATTGTACCCCAATCCATTCACCTCTACTGGGTTCTTCTAGCCCTCTCCGGTTCCTCTGTCCGCTGCCTCTGATGGGGTCTTCTAGCCCTCTCCGGTTCTTCTCCCTTTGTCTGCTGTCTTCTCGCTCTTTTGCCGGGTCTTCTCTGCTGTCTTCTCGCTCTTTTGCCGGGTCTTCTCCGCTGTCTTCTTCCAAAATGGACTCAATGCTCTTTTCCGCTCTAATGCTGGGTGTGTTTGTGCCACTACTTATATTGGCATGGGGGCGGGGTCACCAGGTGATGTCCTATGGAGGCCTTGCCCCCTTAGGCCAGCACTACCACTTCATGCACTGGGCGGTGACGTCATAAGGGGGCGGGCCTCCATATGAGGTTACCCGTGACCCCGTCCCATGCCAATATACAGTTGTGCTCATAAGTTTACATACCCTAACAACATTTATGATTTCTTGGCCATTTTTCAGAGAATATGAATGATAACACAAAAATGTTTCTATCACTTATGGTTAGTGTTTGGCTGAAGCATTTATTATGAATCAACTGTGTTTTACCCACTTACCCCCCGGACCATATTGCTGCCCAAAGACCAGAGTACTTTTTGCGATTCGGGACTGCGTCGCTTTAACAGACAATTGCGCGGTCGTGCGACGTGGCTCCCAAACAAAATTGGCGTCCTTTTTTTCCCACAAATAGAGCTTTCTTTTGGTGGTATTTGATCACCTCTGTGTTTTTTATTTTTTGCGCTATAAACAAAAATAGAACGACAATTTTGAAAAAAATGAATATTTTTTACTTTTTGCTGTAATAAATATCCCCCAAAAATATATAAAAAAACATTTTTTTTCCTCAGTTTAGGCCGATACGTATTCTTCTACATATTTTTCGTAAAAAAAAATCGCAATAAGCGTTTATTGATTGGTTTGCGCAAAAGTTATAGCGTTTACAAAATAGGGGGTATTTTTATGGCATTTTTATTAATATATTTTTTTACTAGTAATGGCGGCGATCAGCGATTTTTTTTTTTTCGGTATTGCGACATTATGGCGGACACTTCGGAAACTTTTGACACATTTTTGGGACCATTGGCATTTTTATAGCGATCAGTGCTATAAAAATGCATTAGATTACTATAAAAATGCCACTGGCAGTGAAGGGGTTAACACTAGGGGGCGGGGAAGGGGTTAAGTATGCCTGGGTGTGTTCTTACTGTGGGGGGGGGGGGGGTGGCCTCACTAGGGGAAACACTGATCCACGGTTCATACATTGTATGAACAGAAAATCAGCATTTCCCCTGCTGACAGGAAGGAGAGCTGTGTGTTTACACACACAGCTCCCGTTCCCCGCTCTGTACCGAGCGATCGCGTGTGCCCGGCGGCGATCGCGCCCGCCGGGCACACGCACGGGAGTCGGGGGCGAGCGGGGGGCGCGCGCGCATCCGGCGGCGCGCGTGCGCCCCTAGTGGCGGCTAATAGGCAGGACGTCATATCACGTGATCTCGCCTAGGAGAGCCACCTTGTGGACGTATTTCGACGGTGCGGCGACGGCAAGTGGTTACTCTTTTTAAATCATAATCACAACAGAAACTACTCAAATTACCCTGATCAAAGGTTTAGCTACCTTGTGTTTTTGGCCTGATAACATGCACACAAGTTGACACAAAGGGGTTTAAATGGCTATTAATGGTAACCATCCTCACCCTGTGATCTGACAGACCCTTGCATCTTTCATCCAGTGCTGCACTGACTTTTCTGGATTCTGAGTCATGGGGAAAGTAAAAGAATTGTCAAAGGATCTGCGGGAAATGGTAGTTGAATTGTAAAAAACAGGAAAGGGATATAAAAAGATATCCAAGGAATTGAGAATGCCAATCAGCAGTGTTCAAACTCTAATCAAGAAGTGGAAAATAAGGGATTCTGTTGAAACCAAACGACAGTCAGGTTGACCAACTACAATTTCAGCCACAACTGCCAGGAAAATTGTTCAGGATGCAAAAAAAAAACACAAATAACTTCAGGTGAAATACAGGACTCTCTGAAAACATGTGGTGTGGCTGTTTCAAGATGCACAATAAGGAGGCACTTGAAGAAAGATGGGCTGCATGGTCGAGTGGCCAGAAGGAAGCAATAAACGGTATTAAGAACTAGGGTATGTAAACTTCAGAGTCAGAGATCAGAGTCATTTGAGTAGTTTCTGTTGTGATTATAAAAACTAAAGAGTAAACAAAGTTGATTGATAGTAAATGGCTTCAGCCAAAAACTAACCATGAGTGAAAAAAGTTTTTGTGTTATCATTCATATTCTCTGAAAAATGAAATAAATTCTGCCAGGGTATGTAAACTTATGAGCACAACTGTAAGTATTGGCACACCACGCACCCAGCATTAGAGGGGGAGAGGGTGCCGAGATATCGGGAGAAGACCCTGCAGAGGCAGAAGGCAGACAGAGAGGGAAGAACCAGAGAGGGCTAGAAGACATTGCCAGAAGAGGGGAGAGGAAGTCAGAAGAGACGCCGGAGCTGTCTTAATAAATTGCTTTAAAAACCTGTGTACTGCATTTTATTTTTAACACCTGCTTTTTTTTTTTTTTTAGGTGAATGGGTAGGGCCATACTCATTTACATAGGGTGGGGGGCCAGGATCTGGGGGTTCCCTTGTTAAAGGGGGCTTCCTGATTCTGATAAGCCCCCTGTCCGCAGACCCTGACAATAAATGGCCAGGGTTGTCGGGAAGAGGCCCTTGTCCTCATCAACATTGGGACACGGTGCTTTGGGGTGGGGGCCAAGGTCCCCCTGCCCCAAAGCACCTGCCCCCCCCCCCCCCCCAGTTTGAGGGCATGCTGCCTGGTACAGTTCAGAGCTAGCGCTAGCTCGTCCCCCCTTTCCTGACCTGCCAGGCTGCACGCTCGGATAAGAGTCTGGTATAAATTTTGGGGGGGTAACCCCATGCCGTTTTTTTCTGCATGGGGGTTCCCCTTAAAATCCATGCCAGACTGAAGGGCCTGGTATGGTCTTGGAAAGGGAACCCATGCTGTTTGTGGGTTTTTTTGTTTTGTTTTTTGCGTGGAGTTCCCCTTCAAGATCATCAGAGCCTGTCACATGCCTTGACTGATCCGACTTCAATTATATTCAATGGGTTGAAATTGAAGTAGGATCAAAGTCTGACCGATTTGTGTCGGACCAGTTAAAGTGGAGGTTCACCCGGAAATTACAATTTTTAACCTTCAATTGATGTTCATTTTGTCAAGGGGAATCAGTAGTTTTTTAAAAATCGAAGCCGTACTTACCGTTTTAGAAATGCATCATCTCCGCGGCTTCCGGGTATGGGCTGCGGGACTGGGCGTTCCTACTTGATTGATAGGCTTCCGACGGTCGCATCTATCGCGTCACGATTTTCCGAAAGTAGCCGAACGTCGGTGCGCAGGCGCCGTATAGAGCCGCACCGACGTTCGGCTACGAGTGACGCGATAGATGCGACCGTCGGAAGCCTGTCAATCAAGTAGGAATGCCCAGTCCCGTAGACCATACCCGGAAGCGGCGGAGAAGATGCATCTCTAAAACGGTAAGTACGGCTTTGATTTTAAAAAAAAACTACCCGAATGAGCA
Source organism: Rana temporaria (assembly GCF_905171775.1). Taxonomy (NCBI): domain Eukaryota; kingdom Metazoa; phylum Chordata; class Amphibia; order Anura; family Ranidae; genus Rana; species Rana temporaria. Next base: position 85,788,477 of record NC_053493.1, on the reverse strand, counting down.
TCAATCTAAGGTTAAAAAAATTTTTTCGGGTGAACTCCCGCTTTAAGACGGCTCTTTTCACATTTCATACGACATGAGCTCCCAATGTCGGAGCGTTTGTCGTACCAGTGTGAACCTGGCCTAAATGAACAAGCTGAAGTTAGAAGCTGATTGTTTATTATGCACAGTAGCACCAGATTTTGTGTGCACCAGTTTTAGTAAATATCTCCCTATGGAGTTGATTTACTAAAACTAGAGGGTGAGAAATCTGGTGCAACTCTGCCTACAAACCATTTAGCATTCAGGTTTTTTTTTTTTGTGTGTCAAACCTTAATTGAACAAGTTGGAAGCTGATTGGCTACCATGCACAGCTACACCAGATTTTGCACTCTCCAGTTTTAGTAAATCAACCCCATCCTAGCAACAAGGCAGGACACGATGATGCCATCTCTGTGAGTTTTTCAGTTTTCCATTGTAGATGGTCTACACCTATATCACAGGCATTATTCAACTTTAGTCAAAGCTGCACAGTGGTTTTTTATTTCAATCTACATGCTTCCATTACCTGCATAGGCAGTTTTTGTGATAAAGATGAACTATTCCTTTAAAGTTATTTTACTTTATGTTAAAAATGTGTACATAGTCCGTAGTCTCGACATGGGGGCACCTTAAAGTGACATTTAAATGTTCATTGATTTTTTTATTGATTTTTTTTTTTATACTTATTTGCGCTGTGCAGTGGTTTTGCACAGAGCAGCCCTGAGTACTCTTTTCGGGTCCCCTGCCGGCACTCCTGGCTCCTCCTTTTCAGCCAGTGCTGCTTGCTCTAGAGCAGTGATGGCGAACCTTGGCACCCCAGATGTTTTGGAACTACATATCCCATGATGCTCAACTACACTCCAGCATGCATAAGCCTCATGGGTGGGAAATGTAGTTCCAAAACATCTGGGGTGCCAAAGTTCGCCATCACTGCTCTAGAGGTACTGGTTCATAATCTCTGCCGAGCCCCGCTCTATGCATCCATAAGACACAGAGTCGTGGCCCTGGCCCCACCCCCTGCTTACTCCTCATTGATTCAATGGCTCCCGCTGCTATCTCAGCCGATGAAGAATGAGAGATCCAGGAGAAGCTCAGTTCTTGTGCACATCACTGGATCGAGAGGGAGCTCAGATGAGTATTAGAGGGGGCTAGGGGGGGGCACTGCACAGAGATTTTTTTTTTTTTTTTTTACCTTCATGTATAGAATGCACGAAGGTAAAAAATCTGGAGCCTTACATGATGTCCTCTGTTACTCTTACATTTTTTCACATAAAAAAAAAAAAAGAATAAATTGTCAATTGGGGAAAAAAATAAGAAATCTTGAATGTTTAAAACCACTTTAAGTCTGCTTTTGCAAGGCTGCTTGTAAAAGAAAAAAAACAATTTTCTTTAAATGTCATCTGTTGCTTCCAGTAAGTTGCTATTTGCAGAAACGTTTCTAGAAAAGCTTAGATGCTTCTGAGACTGTGACCACTTCCTGTTATAGATCTTGTGTTAGAGCTGTCAGATGGAAACACACCCATCCTCTCTGTTCTCTCCCACTTTCTTTTTCACTAGGACTCTCAGCCTTCTCCCTTGGCTTTGCTAGCTGCAACCTGCAGTAAAATAGGAAACACTGGGGAAAATCAGACCGTGGGACAGCAACAGATAATCATAGATCCCAGCCAAGGATTGGTTCAGCTGCAAAACCAGCCACAGCAGCTGGAGTTGGTCACCACTCAGCTGGCAGGCGGCGCTTGGCAAATAGTCGCGGCCGCACCTCCCATCTCGAAGGAAAACAGTATAGCTCAGCAAGGCATTTCAATAGCTAGTACAGCAGGTTCGTCTACTAGCAGCAATGATAATTCATCGCCCACAAAAACTAAAACTAGCACTTCAGCCCCTGGACAGTTCCAGGTCATCCAGGTCCAAACGCCTGGAGGGAACGTGCAGTACCAAGTTATTCCCCAGATTCAGACTTTGGATGGTCAGCACATTCAGTTCAGCCCTGGAAATGCCACCACACTGCAAGATTTGCAAGGTCAAATCCAATTTATTCCCGCCGGTAACAATCAAGCCATTATCACTGCTGGCAACAGAACAGCATCTGGAAATATTATTGCACAGAATTTAGGGAATCAAATGCAGATACGGCCTGGAGTTTCTATACCACTGCAGCTGCAGACCATCTCTGGTACTCCTCAAGTAGTGACCACCTTGCCCATAAACATAGGAGGAGTGACTCTGGCTCTGCCCGTGATCAACAGTATGTCTGCTGGAGGAGGTTCAGCACAGATTGTTCAGACCACAGATGGTGGGGTTACCAATGGAAATCAGCTGATGTCTACACCCATCACAACTTCCTCCATCAGTACCATGCCCGATTCTCCCTCCTCCTCCGCCTCCTCCACCACCTGTACAACCACTGTGTCTACCACTCTGACTAGCAGCGACACGCTTGTCAGCACAGCTGAATCGGGCCAGTTCACGAGCACACCAGCAAGTACAGACCGGGCAGCAGAAGAATCGCCATCCTCTGTCACCGAGTCTGAATCTCAAAGTAGCAGTCAGCTTCAGGCCAACGGACTTCAGAATGTGTCCGATCAGTCGAGCTCCTTGCAGCAGGTGCAGATCATGGGGCAGCCACTTTTACAGCAAATTCAGATTCAGCAGCCGCAGCAACAGATTATACAAGCCATACCACAGCAGTCTTTTCAGCTTCAATCAGGACAGACCATACAGACTCTTCAGCAACAACAGCTGCAAAACGTTCAGCTCCAAGCACTAAGCCCATCGCAGATTCTCATAAGGGCCCCAACGTTAACTCCATCTGGTCAGATCAGCTGGCAAACTGTGCAGGTTCAGAATATCCAGAGCCTTCAGAATTTGCAGGTTCAGAATGCTGGCCTGCAGCAACAGCTCACCATAACTCCAGTGTCCACCAGTAGTGGCACAATTGCCCAGATTACACCAGTGACAGTTTCTGGCACCCCAATCACTCTCAATGCTGCCCACTTTACATCTGTGCCTAACCTGCAGACAGTCAGCGTTGCAAATCTTGGTACGGCTGGAGTCCAGGTTCAGGGGGTTCCTGTCACTATTACAAACGTTGGAGGTATGTGTCATCTTTGCATGTTTTAACCATGTTTGCTGTTTTGATGAATCCGGACATTGTTTAGGCTGGCCATACATTATGCAATTTTCTTGTACAATTTCCAATCTACCAAAGCCATATAATATGAGGTTAGACCACAAAAAACACTATGGGGTAGATTCAGATAGAAGATATGACGGCGTATCTCTGAGTGCGGGCCGTCGTATCTATGCGCCCGATTTAGAGAATCAGTTACGCATAGATTTCCCTAAGATCCGACCGGCGTAAGTGTTTTACACCGTCGTATCTTAGGCTGCATATTTACGCTGGCCGCTAGGTGGCACTTCCATAGATTTACGCAAGGAATATGCAAATGAGCTAGATACGCCGATTCAGAAACGTACGTCCGGCCGGCGCATTTTTTTACGTCAGGCTTTTTTCGGCGTATAGTTACCCCTGCTATATGAGGCGTATCCTATGTTAAGTATGGCCGTCGTTCCCACGCCGAGTTTTGAAAATTTTACGTCGTTTTCGAGCATGCGCACTGGGACGTAAAAAAACGTCACATACGCGGGGTCACAGTTAATATACATAAAACACGCCCACATCATCCACATTTGAATTATGCGGGCTTACGCCGACACAGATACGTTACGCCGCCGTAATTAAGGGCGCAAGTTCTTTCTGAATACAGAACTTGCGCCCTAAATTACGGTGGCGTAACGTATCTGAGATACGTTACACCGGGCATAAAGATAGACGATTCTATCTGAATCTACCCCCAAATTGTCAAAAGTAATGGTACACCTGCCTTTACACACACATGAACTTTAATGGCATCCCAGTCTTAGTCTGTAGGGCTCAATATTGAGTTGGCCCACCCTTCAGCTATAACAGCTTCAACTCTTCTTGGAAGACTGTCCAAAAGGTTTAGGAGTGTGTCTATGGGAATATTTGACCTTTCTTTCAGAAGCGCATTTGTGAGGTCAGGCACTGATGTGGACGAGAAGGCCTGGCTCACAGTCTTCACTCTCGTTCATCCTAAAGGTGTTCTATCGGTTGAGGTCAGGACTCTGTGCAGGCCAGTCATGTTCCTTCACCCCAAACTCGCTCATCCACGTCTTTATGGACCTTATTTGTGCACTGGTCCGCAGTCATGTTGGAACAGGAAATGGCCAACCCCAAAGTGTTCCCATAAGTTGGGAGCATGAAATTGTCCAAAATGTCTTGGTATGCTGACACCTTAAAGTGGAGGTCCACCTTAAATAAAAATATTAAAAGCCAGCCGCTACAAATACTGCAGTGGCTGACTTTTAATAAATGGACACTTACCTGTTCAGGGTGCCCTCGATGTCGGCAGCCGTAGCCGAGCAATTGCTCGTCTCTCGGCTGCCCCCGCCGCCATACTCGGTGAGGGAATCGGGAAGTGAGGCATTGTGGCTTCACTGCCCGGTTACCTACTGCGAACGCACAAGTCCTCACTGGGACCTGTGTGTTTCCCAGAAGACAGCAGGGAGGCGATAAGGGGCGTGACTCCAGCGGGAGTCTATTCCCGGAAGTGGGTGCAAATACCTGTATTATACAGGTATCTGCACCCCCTCCCCCTGAAAGGTGCCAAATGTGACACCGGAGGGGGGGGGGGGTCCAAAAAGCGGAGGTTCACTTTTTGTGTGAACCTCCGCTTTAAGAGTTCCTTTCACTAAAACTAAGGGGCCAAACACAACCCCACACAATAATTCCCCCTTCACCAAATGATTTGGACCAGTGCACAAAGCAAGGTCCACAAATACATGAATGAGCGAGTTTGGGGTTGAGTCCTGACCTCAATATATAATTATTTTTTCTCCCAAAAATTTGTACACCCCCTACATTTTTTAAAATATTTTATTACATCTTTTCATGTGACAACACTGAAGAAATTACACTTTGGCTGGTCTCACACGGACGTTCCGTTACATTTTTTTTCTGTTGTAAAAAAAAAAAAGATCAAAAATGGATACAAATGTCAACTTTTACATCCATTTTAGTATCCGCTGAAATCCCTTTTTTACAAAACAAACAAAAAAAATGTGACTGAACTGAACTTCAAACACTGTATATAGCTGGTAGCTAAGGAGAGGGCTGGGAAGCCAGCCACCGCGTCCTTAATAACCGATGGGTTCCCCGCTGACAGCTGAATGTAAAAAACAAAATTGCTGTAAAAAAACAAAAAACGCTGTGTGGTCCATTCCAGGCCCTTTGGGATACGGCAAAATGTAAAAAAAAAAAAAGAAAATATGGCATGGGCCTCCCCCCCCCCCTAAAATCCCTACCGTGGAAAAGCAGGCATCGGGGAAGATGGCAGCGGAGAGAACGGCACCGGGAGAAGACAGAGCTGTTAATAAAGGAATTGTCAAAAACCGACTCTTGTGTTTTTTTTTTCACTGCCTTTTTGGTGAATGGGTAGGGGTAGTATGTATTCAATATCCTTTCACATGGGGAGGGGGGCAGGTTCCGATAAGCCCCCCGCCCGCAGACATCAGCAACCACCGGCCTGGGTTGTCGAGAAGAGGCTCTTTGCACCCCCCATGCTAAGGGAATGCGGCCTGCTATGTCTATGGCTCGCTCGTCTCCTGCCGGGCTGCATGCTCGGATAAGGGTCTGGTATGGATTTTGGGGAGCACCACGCGCCATTTTTTTTTCCCGAATCCATACTAGATCCGATAGACCTGGGGGGGACCTCACACAGCTTCAAGGCCCCCTCCTTAGCAACCAGCAGTGTGTTTAATGAGGGGGAAAAAAGGGTTTAAAAACTGATGTAAACGGATTGGACGCTAACATCCGTTTTTTGTCCGTTCCAGTTTTTTTTTACGGATAAAATTATTGGGGTTCTTCCGTCATAAAAAACGGAGCTTAGCAGAGATGGATGTCAGCGTATGATCATCTGCTAATGTCCGCTATCCCGTAGAGATACACGTATGTCTGTTTTTCATCCGCCAACTAATGGATGAAAAACGGATATACGGAACGGCCATGTATGCAAGCTGTACACTCGCTACTTTACATTGTAGTAAAGGCCCCTTTCACACGGCCGTTCGTATATCCATTTTTTATGACGAAACAAAACCCAAACGGATGAAAAACTGATGTTAGCAGACGACCTGCTTACATCCGATCCACTGACATCCATTTTTAAACCCTTTTTTCCCCCTCATTAAATACGCTGTATAAACCTGGCTGTTAAGGAGGGTCGGCAAGCTGGCCGCCGCATCCTTAACAACCGATGAGTCAGTTCCCTGGTGACAGCTAAATGTAAAAAAAAGTTGCCGGCAAAAAAAAAATTGTGAAAGCGACGTGGGGTCCCCCCCCCCCCCCCCCACGAAAAAAACAAAAAATGGCGTGGGCACCCTTAAAATCCATACCAGACCCTTATCCAAGCATGCAGCCTGGGCAGGTCAGGAAAGGGAGGGGACAAGCGAGCCCCCCCACTACTAAATCATACCAGGCTGCATGCCCTCAACATGGGGGGGTGGGAGCCCTGCGCCCCCCCACCCCAAAGCACCTTGCCCCCATGTTGATGTTGACAAGGGCCTCTTCTCATCAACCCTGGCCGGTGGTTGTCTGCAGGGGGCTTATCAGAATCCAGCCCCCCCCCCCTAGGTGAATACATAGGGGGTACATACTACCCAATCACCAAAAAGGCAGTGAAATGTTAAAAAAACAAAGAGCCGGTTTTTGACAACTCCTTTATTGATAGCTCTGTCTTCTCCCAACGCCGTCCTCTCCGCCGTCTCCTCCCATTGCAGTCTTCCCTGATGCCTTCTTTCCCACCGCTGTCCAGTTCCTCACCGCCAGTTACCTGATAAAAATATTTAAAAGCCGCTGTTCTTCTGTTGCCGTCTTCCTCTGATCTGTTGCCATCCTCTGTCTGCCATCTATTCTAAAGCCATAGGGCGTGGCTATCCAATGACATCACCCAGAGAGCCTGCCCCTGTGACATCACAGGGGGCAGGCTCTTCAGGTCATGTCATCTGGTGGCCACGCCCCATGGCTGTATAACAGATGCCAGACAGCGGACGACACAACGAAGGAAGATGGCAGAAAAACAGTGGCTTTTTTATTTTATTTTTAGCGGGTAACCGGCGACGAGGAAGAACACAGGTGCAGGAGGAGAAGGCATTGGGGAAGACGGCAGCAGGAGGTGAAGACAGCTGCGGGAAGAGAGGGCGGCATTGGGAGAAGACAGAGCTATTAATAAAGGAATTGTCAAAAACTGGCTCTTGTGTGTTTTTATTTTATTTTATTTTATATTTCACTGCCTTTTTGGTGAATGGGTAGGGTAGTTTGTACCCGATTCTCATAGCGGGGGAGCCCAGAATCTGGGGGGCACCCCAGATTCCGATAAACCTCACCACATGCAGACCCCGACAACCACTGGCCAGGTTTGTCAGGAAAAGGCCCTTGTCCCCATCAATATAGGGGCAAGGTGCTTTGGGGTGGGAGGGGAAAAGCACCCACCCCCCATGTTGAGGGCATGCAGCCTGGTATGGCGCTCGCTTGTCCCCCTCCCTCTCCTGACCTGCCTCGTTGCATGCTCGGATATGGGTCTGGTATGGATTTTAAAGGGAACCCACGCCATTTAAAAAAAAATTGGCATGGGGCCTCCCCTCCGAATCCATACTAGATCCGAAAGACCTGGGGAGGGGACCACACCGTTTTTTTTTTTTTTTTTACATTCATCGGTTGTTAAGGATGCGGCGGCCGGCTTTCTAGTCCCCTCCTTAGAAACCAGTTACATATAGTCTTTGAAGTTAAATTCATTCACTTTTTTTTTTTGTAAAAAAACAGATGTCAGCGGATATGAAAACTTGACATCTGTATCCGTTTTTGATCTGTTTATTTTACAAAAAAAACGTGACTGAACTGAAAAAAACTGAACATCCGTGTGAAACCAGCCTAACCGTGTAAATTTGCTGTCCCCTCAAAATAACTTAACACACAGCCAATAATGTCTAAACCGCTGGCAACAAAAGTGAGTACACCCCTAAGTACAAAAAGTCCAAATGTGTCAATATTTTGTGTGGCCACCATTATTTTCCAGCACTGCCTTAACCCACTTGGGCATGGAGTTCACCAGAGCTTTACAGGTTGACAATGGAGTCCTCTTGCACTCCTCCATGACGACACCACAGAGCTGGTGGATGTTGGAGACCTTGCACTCCTCCACCTTCCGTTTGAGGATGCCCCACAGATGCTCAATAGGGTTTAGGCCTGGAGACATGGTGCCAGTCCATCACCCTTACCCTCAGCTACTTTAACAAGGCAGTGGTCGTCTTGGAGGTGTGTTTGGGGTCGTTATCATGTTGGAACGCTGCCCTGCGGCCTAGTCTTGATCTGCTTCAGTATGTCACAGTACATGTTGGCATTCATGGTTCCCTCAATGAACTGTATCTCCCCAGTGCCCGCAGCACTCATGCAGCCCCAGACCATGACACTCACACCACCATGCTTGACTGTAGACACACTTGTCTTTGTACTCCTCACCTGGTTGCCGCCACACACGATTGACACCATCTGAACCAAATACGTTTATCTTGGTCTCATCAGACTACAGGACATGGTTACAGTAATCCATGTTCTTAGTCTGCTTTTCTTCAGCAAACTGTTTGCGGGCTTTCTTGTGCATCATCTTAGAAGAGGCTTACTTCTGGGATGACAGCCCTGCAGACCATCTTGATGCAGTGTGCGGCGTATGGTCTGAGCATTGACAGGCTGACTCCCAACCCCCTCAACCTCTGCAGCAATGCTGGCAGCACTCATACGTCTATTTCCCAAAGACGATTTTAGGATATGACGCTGAGCACATGCACTCAACTTCTTTGGTCAATCATGGCGAGGCCTGTACTGAGTTAAACCGCTGTATGGTGTTGGCCACTGTGCTGCAAATCAGTTTCAGGGTCTTGGCAATCTTATAGCCTATGCCATCTTTATGTAGAGCAACAAATCTTTTTTTCGGATCATAAGAGAGTTCAACGAGTCACACGGAGGGAAAATGGCTAATTGGACCCAATTTGAACATTTTCACATAGGGGTGTACTCACTTTTGTTGCCAGAGGTTTAGACATTAATGGCTGTGTTGAGGGGACAGAAAATGTACACTGTTATACAAGCTGTACACCCACTACTTTACATTGTAGCAAAGTGGCATTTCTTCAGTGTTGTCACATGAAAATATATAATAAAATATTTACAAAAATGTGAGGGGTGTACTCACTTTTGTGAGATACTGGGGAGGATTTACTAAAACTGGAACACTCAGACTCTGGTGCAACTGTGCATTGTAACCAATCAGCTTGTTCAATCAAAGCAGAGTTCCACTGGTTTTTGAGTTTATTAAAAGTCAGCAGCTACAAAAAGTGTAGCTGCTGACTTTTAATAAACAGACACTTACCTGTCCCATGGTCCAGCGATGCGAAGCCTCTGTTCTCTCCCCCTCCTCTTTGCCCCCACAGTGTGTGTGTGTATGTGTATATATATATATATATATATAAAATCAATATACATGTATTTATTTTTTTAAAGCAGAGGCCCTAGAGAATAAATTGGTGGGTGTTGCAATTTTTATGTCACACGGTATTTGTGTAGAGGTTTTTCAAATGCATTTTTTTTTTTGGAGAAAAAATATATATTTTTTTGTTTGTTTTTAAATTTTAATGCAAAAAACACAATACATATCCCAATTTTGGTAAAGATGATGTCACGCCGAGTAAATAGATGCCAAACATGTCACGCTTTGAAATTGCTCACGTCCGTGCAACGGCGCCAAGATCGGTGTGATCAAATGCTTTAAAAAAAAATTAAATGGTGCCAGGAAGTGATGTTTGTTCGTCGCTTCCGGTTTCCTATATTATAGAGGCGGAGAAAGTGGTTCTGGACTTTGTCCGTCTCTATAATCAGCCAGGAGAAGCTCGATCGGATGTCTGGGTGGGAGGGGACAGCCCACAGGAGGGGGGACATCCCTTCCCATGGTTGTAAAAGCGATCCAACAGCTAGTTAGCCACTCAAATTGCTTTTACAAGAGAGCTGACCATTGGCTGGAAACCGTGTTGCTTGCCCGCAACAGCTTTAAATGTAAAGAAAAACATCTTGCCAGGCTCCCGGAACTGCATGTCTTGGGCATCGGGCGATACTAAATGAACATCCCTGCACTGTGTATCAATACTTTCACAAGTGCTTGTGCATTCACTTTGCTTGTGCATACAAAGAACTACATGCAAGTAAAACCTATGCCTAAAATAAAGTCCACTCAATCCCAATGTGCTTGAGCCCTGGTTCACACTGGGTACGATTTGGAACGATTTGAGATGCGATTTGACATGTCAAATCGCATCTCAAATCGGCGGCAATTGTCGGCAATGGCACTGTCCTAATCAGTGCGACGCCGCATCTGCGATTTCAAAAAGTAGTTCCTGTACTACTTTTTGCGATTTCGGCCCGCGATTTACATTAAATTGCGGCCGAAATCGCAGCCGCGAAATCGCGGTAAAATCGTGCATTTTACCGCGATTTTGAATTCGCAGCAGTGTGAACCTAGGCTAATAGTGAAAAAGTGGAATCAAACAGTAGATACATTGTTGATACTTCAGTGCTGAGACTTAATAGTTTTTTACAGAGGGTTATCATACAGTGCTGTTCACAACCTCCTTTTAACAATGGGGTCCATCAAATGAGGTGAAGGCATATTTGATTTGGCACCCAGATGGATTCACCAATGCATGGGGGACACACTGTGAGAGATTTACTAAAACTGGTGCACACAAAATCTGGTGCAGCTGTGCATAGTAACCAATCCGCTTCTAACTTTAGCTTTGGCAATAAAACCTAGAAGCTGATTGGTGACTATGCATAGCTGCACCAGATTATTTTTGCACCAGTTTTAGTAAATCTCCGCCATTAGGGCCGGTCCGACATGCACTCCCACTATGAGAGCACATGTCACATGACCCCAAAATGAATGGTTCCCTATGAGAGCCGTTTTAACTGGTCTGACTTTGAAAATTCTTCCTGCACTACTTTGGTCCTACTTGGGCACGATTTCAGCCTCTTGATTTGAATGGAAGTCGGGATCGTCATCTTAACTGATCCGACTTGTAGCATGCGACTTGTGCTCTGAGGATCTTGAGGGGGAACTCCACACCCAAAATGGAAAAAAAATATATATTGTGGGGTCCCCCTCCCCAGACCAGAAGACCCTTCAATCCGGTATGGATTTTGAGGGGAAACCCCATGCCATCCGAGGATGCAACCCCCTCCTGGACCATACCAGGCCACATGCCCTCAAAATGGGGGGGGGGGTGCTTTGGGGCAGAGAGGGCTCTCTGGGCGGTGGTTATGGTGGTCTGCAGGCAGGGGGCTTATTAAAATCTGGAAGCCCCCCATATCCCGCCCCTCCATGTGAATGAGTACCCCTACCCATTCACCAACTAAAAAAGCGTGTTACAAAAAACAAGAGACGGTTTTTGAAAAGTTCTTTATTAAAAATGAAGAATGTCCCCCATCGCTCCTTGTCTTCTTTGTCCTGTTTCTTCTCTCTCCACCGATGACTTCTTTTTACGATGAACCGGTCCTCCTCCAACACTGGCTCCTGCTGTTGTGTCAGGTCCCAGTTCTTATACAGCCATGGGATGTGGCCATCCGAGGACGTCACCCGTATAACACACCACCTCATGACAGGGGCAAGATCTCCGGGTGACATCACAAGGGGCCCCATGGCTATATGAGAACTGGCAGACACCGAACCTGACACAACAGTGGAAGCCATCGTCGGAAGATGGCCAGGTCAGCAGAGGAAGTCATCGGCCGAGGGAGAGGAACCAGATGAAGAATACCTGGAGCTACAACGGGGGACATTCTTCATTTTTAATAAAGGACTTTTTGAAAGCCATCTCTTGTTTTTTGTAACGCTACACTTTTAATTTTTTTTAGTGAATTGGTAGGGGTACAATGTACCCCCTATTTTTTAAAGAGAGCTTCCAGATTCTGATAAGCCGCCTGCCCGCAGACCCTCATAACCACCACCCAGGGTTGTTGAGAAGAGGCCCTTGTCCCCATCAACATGGGGACAAGGTGCTTTGTTGATACCAGGCCACGTTGAGGGCACGTGGCCTGGTATGGTCCCTTTCCTGACCTGCCAGGCTGCATGCTTGTATAAGGGCCTGGTATGGATTCTGTGGGGGCACACCGTTTTTTTTTTGGTGTGGGGTTTCCCCTCAAAATCCATACCAGCTTTACAGGGCCTAATATGTTCGGATCAAAGTCGGATATCGTTCATTGAAGTATGTACTTCTTTGTATGCACAAGCCCTTATGAAAGTATTGATATACAGTGATATGTTTATTTCATGATTTATTTTTTTATTTATTTTCGGTATTTGATTATTTGAGGAGCATTGTACTTTTATTTTATTTTTTTGTTTTTTCAGTCTTTTTTGTGGTAGTGATTCACAGTGGTGTAAGCTGCTTTATACATTTTTTTAATTTAAAGTGTCAGCGTGTGGATATTTCTGATATTTCTTTGGTTCAAATCGCATGACAAGTTGCATTGCCGGTAATGGAACCATTCATATCACCGCGACTCATGTCTCAGCAATTAGGAAAAAGGTTCCTGCACTACTTTTTACCAATTTAATTGCGACTTGCATAGCCTTCTATTAAATGAAGTCGCAAGCCACAATGAAATCGGTAGTGCAAATCGCACTGAAGTAGCGCAATTTCAAAGCCGCAGCGGTGTGAACGGGGGCTAAAACATCATACAATAGTTTGAACTGATGAAACTTTTCTGCAGGTGTTCTAAATCTAGCATATATCCCCTTTTTGGAATTCACTATCGTGCATTGCCATGTATTGTGGCAGGCTACAGTGCGGGTGCATTGGGGTGCCGTTCAAACGGAATGCCATCACACCAACAAGTGTAATGTGCGTTACCGCAATGCAAAAATGTGATTTGGCTCTAAATTTCGCCCCTTCTTGACGTTTTCTATTATACCTCCTTCATTTACATTGAATTCCAGTTAAAAATCTAAGGGCCAGATTCACAAAGCAGATACGACGGCGTATCTCCTGATACGCCGTCGTATCTGTTGTTCTATCTATGCGACTGATTCATAGAATCAGTTACGCATAGATAGCTATAAGATCCGACAGGTGTAATTGTTTTACACTGTCGGATCTTAAGATGCAGTACCGGGGGGGGGGGGGGGGGGGGGATTGCGCGTCGTAAACCAGCGTCGGGTATGCAAATTAGGAGTTACGGCGATACACGACGGATTTTCGCGTTCGCTACGTCATCGGTAGTCTAGTTTTCCGTCGCATAGTTACTTTTTTTTTTTGTGCCATAACTTTACACAGCAAGCGTATTGCTGTGTAAAGTATGGCCGTCGTTCCCGCGTCGAAATTGTCTCAACCAAAATGTCAAGCCATCAAATGACTGGAGTCATAACTGATCACATGTGCAATATTATGACAACTACAGATCAGTAAGATGCTAAGATGGCCACTTCCTTGGCTGTAAAGGATAGGATAGTTTAGTTTTGCTTTAAATGAGATTCTGTATAGTCCCATGCAGAATATGCACACGCCGCTCCAAAGAATATCATTAGGAGCATACTGCCAAAACAGCCCATGTCTTTTTCTTCTTGCATCTCACAGTTAAACTACCAAGACAGGACTGAATCTGGTGGTTGTTAGAAACGATTTTATAAAAATAAATTCCAGCATTACCAGCAGCCATGTTCCTGGATCACTAGAATATAGACAGAAGGGTTGTCATAGTACAGTGCTTCCTTGACTTTGTTTCCAAATTGAGATTGCATTAGTGTTGTCAGGTTTATTAACCACTTTCAGACCAGGCCTTTTCTGACACATTTTGTTTACAAGTAACAATCAGTATGTTTTGCTAGATAATTACTTAGAATCCCCAAAGGCCCTAGAGAATAAAATAGTGGTCGTCGCAATTTTTTTATGGCCCATGGTATTTGCGCAGCGTTTTTTCAAATGTAGTTTTTTGGGGGCAAAATAAACACTTTTTTGCATTCTGTATTTATACATTTTTCAGTACAAAAACAAGAGAAAAAAGGGAAGTATGGGGAAACAGAATGGGTACATGAGCGAAGGCAAAACACTGTAAAGAACAGGGGGATTCTAACATTCTGCCATCTACAAAAACAGGCCATGCAACGTTAAAATCCAAAGAACGTTGTTGAAATCGGTGGGAGGCCAGACATATTTCGGGCTTCCAATGAAGTACTTCCAGAGCGAAAAGTCTGAGTGTTAGGGGATCCAGAAGTTCCTTTCAAGGAGAGGTGATTCCAGGTGCTTATTGGGAACCTCTTCATAGATTTTCTAGAAAGCCTCATGATGCCCATATAGTTGCCTTGTCACAATGAGCTTATACAAAGAAAGGGTAGGAAGACGAGAGGGGGGGGGGGAGTGGGAGGGGAAGAGGGGTGCCACCGGGCGGGGACACATAGTTACAATGTTGTGAAGGATGGGTACAACTGTGTTCAATTTGACCCCAACAGATAAAGACCAGTATTTGAGGAATTATTATGTTTTTCTTGATGTGTGCATGGCTACATTCAAGTTCACTCGGCTTTCCAAAAGTTGGGCAGATTTTCTTGGGCTCCCCCCCCCCCCCCCCCCCATGCAATTTTGCTCTCCACCTGCTCTGAGAGACATACAATAAATATCAGCTAGACTTAAAATCAGTTTACTGTATCAGATAAGGCAGAGATTTTGATTGGTTGCCAGAAGTTACAGCACACATCACGGCTCACTGATTGGTTGCTAGAGGTTACAGCACATCATCTCTTGACTGCAGAGGGGCACATTATACATATGAACGCCGCCTTTATTTACATATGAATGCCACCGGCCTCAGCTATTTACATATGAATACCGCCGCTATTTACATATGAATGCTCCCATTATTTACATATGAATGGTATAATGACATAATGAATGGTTATTGACATGTAAACTCAGGGTCTGCAGGTGAGTCACCTGTGCACAACAATAGGGCAGAGCTGGGCAGCATTAGTAGCAGCACTACATTCTGAGATATCAGGACACAGCACAGGACTAAAACCTCAAGGGACAAGAGAATTTAAACTGGGATAGTTGGCAAGTATGAGGCAGCTGCTTTGGGCCCCACAACAATGAGTGAGTGAGAAACTTTTATAGCGCAACACGTGCGAACTGAATCGCCTCTGGGCGCTTAGAATCCATTTTCTGAGCGAGACTTTTTGCCCAGAAGAGATAGGTTTTGATTTTTCCTCTGAAGGCCAAGGGGTTCACCTCCAATTGGATGCTGGTTGGTAAAGCGTTCCACAGTCTGGGTCCTTGGACTGCAAATCTCCGTTCTCCTTTGGACTTGTATCTGGCTTTGGGTATCTGGAGTAGGTTTTGATTGGTGGATCGCAGAACGCGATTGGGGTTGTGAGCTTTTAGTTTTTCGCATAGATATTGTGGGGCATTTCCTTGAACGCACTTATGCGTTAGACAGAGTGCCTTGAAAGAGATTCTGTCAATGACAGGGCCCAGGGCAGCTGTCCTATTTGCCCTGCCTTAAAGACGGTCCTGCATATATTAATTGGTATTAAGCAGTCAAAATTAAGATAATTAAATGGATTTTTATTATAAAAATATGTATATTCACACTTTCACAGAATAAAAATGAATCATGGCAATCGAGAAAAATTACATCCTACCATATCCATATATTGGTTGCTCATTATAATATAGCCTCTTTCTCTCTCTACAAAGTTGGAGGTGAACAATTTCAGCATGAATTAATAATTGTATTGTATTGCAGCCATTGTATCCATAACTCTCCATCATCGTTAATTTTGAATTGTATATGTTGACTTTTTATAAGGACCTTTCCAATTACTAAACATTTTGTTGTTTAATTTTAATTTTCCAACACCAGGCCAGCAGCAAGGAAGTGAAGGTGTCAAAGTACAGCAAGCTACTATAGCCTCTATTGCTGTTGGAGGGCTTACCAATGCCACCATCGGTGCCGTCAGTCCTGATCAAATATCACAGGTGCAGCTTCAACAGTCTCAGCTATCATCAGATCAAGAGGTGCAGACTGGCAAGAGGCTGAGAAGAGTTGCATGTTCATGTCCTAACTGTAGAGAAGGGGAAGGAAGGTAAGCTCTTCAATGAAGTTCTATGAACCTTGTTAAGATATTTTGAACAGGGAGTATGTGACAAAAGTTTTAATTAAAGTGTTACTAAATCCAGTAATATAAAAGTAGTTTATCTGTTCCTCCCCCACCACAGTGCCCACAGCTTATAAATCTTCTTTTTACATTAAAATATTTCCACTATATACCTTTTTGGACGGTCTGTATACCACGGGTTACATGATAAACTGCACGGTTTCTCCTGTACTGGGAGTTCATGTAGGAGGAGATTTCCACTTCAGCCTGTATACACGCCCACATGTGACCTGGCTAGTTCGACTCAACAAGGAAATATTCTATACACCATAAAAGACACAACTGAGCATGTGCAGGTCGGCTACCCTGCCTGTGTTAGCTGGCCTTCCCCAGACAGACAGTGAGGGGAGGGAAGGATCTCTCCATACAGGATAAAACAGCCTTTTTACACAATGTAGAGGATTACCCCCTTAAAGCGGATGTCTGCTGAGAAAAAATATTAAAAGCCAGCAGCTACAAATACTGCAGCTGCTGACTTTTAATATTAGGACACTTACCTGTCCTGGAGCCCAGCGCCGTCCGCAGCAGAGGACGAGCGATTGCTCGTCACTCTGCTCCCCCCCCCCCCCCGCCATCCTCTGTGAGGGAACCAGGAAGTTAAGCGCTCCGGCTTCACTGCCCGGTTCCCTATGGCGCATGCGCGAGTCGCGCTACGCCTGCCGATTGGCTCCCGCTGTGTACTGGGAGCCGAGTGTTGTCATGCCCGCAGTCTGCCCGAGACTGTTTGGCCGGAAGTGGGTGCAAATACCTGTCTTTAGACAGATATCTGCACCCTCCTCCCCCTGAAAGGTGTCAAATGTGACACCGGAGGTGGGGAGGGTTTCCGATCAGCGGGAGTTCCACTTTAGGGTGGAGCTCCGCTTTAAGTTCCACAGTTAGTATAACAAGCATGCTATTCTGCATATAAAGACTGATTTTACTGTTGTGGGTTTAGTAAAACTCTAAGGGCATTCCCAAACCACACAGTCTAAGGGTCAAGGGTGAATGTATTGCCAAAATGATACTTCATATATAAGTTTGATTATCGCCGTATCCAAGAATTGATGTACTCAAGAAAGTAAAAAAAAAGCTGACCGTGGAAGAAAAAAAGATTACTACCAGCCAAGTTATCAATAATAAAAAAGTGACATTTATTTAAAAACATTCAGTATTAGGAGAATACAATTAAACCTTTCTGTTACTACTGCTATTCATTTGTTGATTTGGATGTATGCTCCACTTGATGATGACTCTTCACTGTGTTCCATGGTAAATCTAATGCCTTGGAAATTCTTTTGTACCCTTCTCCTGACTGATACCTTTTAACAATGAGATCCTCTAATGCTGTGGAAGCTCTCTCCGGACCATGGCTTTTGCTGTAGGATTGGACTAAGAAAATGTCAGGAAAGACCTACTAGAACAGCTGAACTTTATTTGGGGTTAATCAGAGACACTTTAAATGATGGCCGGTGTGTACTGACCTGTATTTAACATGAGTTTGAATGTGATTGCTTAACACAGCTATATCCCCAGTTATAAGAGGGTGTGCACACTTATGCAACCACATTATTTTATTTTTTAATTACCGAGTTGTACAGTTTATAGGTCACATTAACCACTTCCTGACCGACACATGTACATATACGTCGGCAGGTTGGCAGCCATGTGCAAAACGATGTACAGGTACGTCGGCTCCTTTAAGAGCTTTAGCAGGTTAAACACACAAATCCCGGTTCTGTCAGGAGAGGAGAGACAGATCGCGTATTAGGAACACCAATATGTCGCCTCCTCTAGTCACTCCTATCCCCCCACAGTTAGAACACACACTGAGGGGACACATTTAACTCCTTGATCGCCCCCTAGTTATAACCCCTTCCCTGCCAATGACATTTATACAGTAATCAGTGGCTATTTTAAGCTCTGATCACTGTATAAATGTCAATGGTCCCAAAAAAGTGTCTGATCTGTCCGTCGCAATGTAGCAGGCCAGGTAAAAATCTCTGATCGCCGCCATGACTAGTAAAAAAAAAAATAATAATACTAAAAATGCCATAAATCTATCCCCTATTTTGTAGACGCTATAACATTTGCACAAACCAATCAATATACACTTATTACAATTCGTTTTTTACCAAAAATTTGTAGAATATATATCGGCCTAAAATGATGAAGACATTTTTTATTTTTTTTTAATTGGGGATATTTATTATAGCAAAAACTAAAAAAAATATATATTTTTTTTTCAAAATTGTCTCTCTTTTTTTGTTTATAGTACAAAAAATAAAAACTGCAGAGGTGATCAAATATCACCAAAAGAAAGCTCTATTGGTGGGAAAAAAATTAGCATAAATTTTGTTTGGATACAACATCGCACGATCGCACAATTGTCAGTTAAAACGACGCAGTGCTGTATCGCAAATAATGGCCCGGTCATTGAGCAGCCATATCTTCCGGGGCTGAAGCGGTTAATAGGAGCAGAAATTATGTTGGAATTTTTGATACCAAAACTAGTGACCAGTAATGCGTTTTCTCTTTTGCTCTGGATAAAAATAGCTGGTGTAAGCTAACCAGACTTGTGCAGGGAAACACATGGGCAGAAATCAGCCAATGGCACACATTGGTTCCCATAATGTCAATGTGTAGACCTTTCCAAATTATGTCAGACTGGCAATATCATGGCTTACCCCAGTAGCTTAATTTCTTACATATTCATCCATTCATATATTCCATTCTGGTAGCAATAAATCCAACAAGTGTAAAGCCTCGTACACACGGGCCAAAATCTCGTCAGGAAAAAAACATTGTTTTTCCTGACGAGATTCTTGGCAGGAATCTCTTGCCGCTGGAGTGTACAGACACTCCTTTTAAAAGAACCGCGGTTCTTTTGAAAGGCAAGAAGGTGGTGACATCATTGCGTACGAAGAGCATGCGCTTGTCGCATTCGATGCCGTCTCCGCCTTCTTGCTGCACCCTACCTATGCCTAGGAAGCTACTGCGCATGCGTCAAAGTCATTTTGAGCATTTTCTTTCTGGTTCTTGCCGAGTAAACCGAGTGTGTGTACGAGCTTTAGGATTGATTCTCCATACTGTTGTCAATAGCAGACTACTTGTCCAACACCAGTAGGGTAATATTTTAAAGTCGCTCAATATCTGAACCTTGTGACAGCCTTTTTCCCCCATAGGCAAATTATGTTTCAGACCACATGGTTCATAGTCTGGGAAAAATTCCAAGAATATGACACTGCATTTAACCCAATGTAGTATAATTTAGATCTTCCACATATCAATGTGCTTTTGGGATTGGCTGCTCCATTGAGCTGCAGCCTGAGCTAACAGGGTGTGCTATATTGGGCCTTGGCCTTTTGAGGGTGGGAATGGAGTAGGAATTCCCACTCTCTGTTCAATGTTCAAGTTGTCAGCTAGATGGCAAAACAAGCAGTTTATATCTTACATAGTTAGTCTGGTTGGAAAAAAGTCACAAATCCATCCAGTACAACCAATAGAAGGGGAAGAAAATAAATAAATAGAGAGAGAAACAGTTGATCCAGAGGAAGGCAAAAACCCCAAAATATGATCCAGTTTGCTCCAGCAGGGGAAAATCCTGAATCAACTTTACCTGTGTCATGCCGCATACACACGATCGGAAATTCCGACAACAAAACCGTGGATTTTTTTCCGACGGAATGTTGGCTTAAACTTGTGTTGCATATACACGGTCAACACAAATGTTGTCGGAAATTCCGAACGTCGAGAACGCGGTCACGCACAACACTACTACAAGCCGAGAAAAATGAAGTTCAATGATTCCGAGCATGCGTAGGATTTTTGTGCGTCGGAATTGCATACAGAACTTTTGTTGTCGGAAAATTTGAGAATCCGCTCTCAAATTTTTGTTGTCGGAAATTCCAACAGCAAATGTCCGATGGAGCATACACACAGTCGGGATTTCTGACAAAAAGCTCAAATCGAACATTTGTTGTCGAAATTTTCGATCGTGTGTACGCAGAATTAGTATCCAGTTATATTTAGTTTTTTTAGGAAATAATTCGGGCCTTTCTTACAACAATCTACTGAGCTGGCCAGAACCACCTCTTGAGGGAGCCTATTCCACATTTTCACAGCTCTTACTGTGAAGAGAAGCCTTTCTGTATTTGGAGATGAAATCTTCTTTCCTCTAGACCACAGGGGTAGGCAACCTCGGCTCTCCAGCTATTTTGCAACTACAAGTCCTATGAGACATTGCAAGACCCTGACAATCACAGGCATGACTCCTAGAGGCAGAGGCATGATGGGATTTGTAGTTTTACCACAGCTGGAGAGCCAAGGTTCCCTACCCCTGCTCTAGACGTAAAGAATGCCCCCTTGTCCTCTGTGATGACTGTGATGACCTTAAAGTGAATAACCAAGTTCACTATTTGGATCGCTTATGTATTTATACATGTTGATCATATCCCCCCTAATCTCCTCTTCTCAAGTGAGAATATCAGTTTGGTTGCTCTTCTCTGCACTTTCTCCAGTTCCCCGATATCCTTTTTGTAAACTGGTGTCCAAAACTGAACTGCATATTCCAGATGAGGTCTTACTAATGATTTGTGCATGGGGGAAATGATATCTCTCTCTCTCTCTCTGGAGTCCATAACACAAGAGATGACGTGGCTCCCTTTGGAAACCAAATCTTGGTATTGCATGCCATTATTAAGCTTCTGATCTACCAGAACATGCAGATTTTTTTCCAAATGGTTGTATTGGTTTGATTCAGCACATTTGTCAGCTTCTCTAATAACCTGTTTATCTATTTCTTTTCCAGAGCAAACAGTGAACCAGGCAAGAAAAAACAGCACATATGTCATATTGAAGGATGTGGAAAAGTGTATGGGAAAACATCTCATCTCCGAGCACATCTTCGTTGGCACACTGGAGAAAGACCTTTTGTATGCAACTGGATCTTCTGCGGCAAGAGGTTTACCAGAAGCGATGAGCTACAGAGGCACAGAAGAACCCATACAGGTAAACTGGATTCCCTTTTGTTTTATCCCCCCCCCCCTTCCCAAGGTACCCAGTGCCAATCCCACTGGGTGCCTTTAGTTTCGTCCTGGAGGTCTTGTGTAGCTGGCTGTCCTGCTCAACAAATCCCTGTGATTTTTTGTATAAACATACAGCAGTGGTGCTGGGTAGTGGACAGAGCAGAAGAGGACAGGATGGAGCTGTGAAAAATATGAGAAGTGTTTATGGGAGGTTTCACTCTGTTCACAAAATGCCTACAGGTATGGGAGGAGCAAAAATGGATATATTTTAAAATGTATTAACAAATTTGGACTTGTGTTTATGTACTGCCTAGAGAATTCTTTAAAAAAAATGTAACTAACCCTTTCACCACTTAAGCCCCGGACCATATTGCTGGTCAAAGACCAGGCCACTTTTTGCGATTCGGCACTGCGTCGCTTTAACTGACAATTGCGCGGTCGAGCGTCGTGGCTCCCAAACAACATTGGGGTCCTTTTTTTCCCACAAATAGAGCTTTCTTTTGGTGGTATTTGATCACCTCTGCGGTTTTTAGTTTTTGCGCTATAAACAAAAATAGAGCGACAATTTTGAAAAAAAATTATATTTTTTACTTTTTGCTATAATAAATATCCCCCAAAAATATATATAAAAAAAGAATTTTTCCTCAGTTTAGGCCGATACGTATTCTTCTACATATTTTTCGTAAAAAAAAATCGCAATAAGCGTTTATTGATTGGTTTGCGCAAAAGTTATAGCGTTTATAAAATAGGGGATAGTTGTATGGCATTTTTTTTAATATTTTTTTTTTTACTAGTAATGGCGGCAAACAGCAGTTTTTATCGGTACTGCAACATTATGGCGGACACTTTTGACACATTTTTGGGACCATTGGCATTTTTATAGCGATCAGTGCTATAAAAATGCATTGATTACTATAAAAATGCCACTGGCAGGGAAGGGGTTAACACTAGGGGGCGGGGAAGGGGTTAAGTATGTTCCCTGGGTGTGTTCTAACTGAAGGGGGGGGGTGGACTGTCATTGTATGAACAGACAATCAGACATTTCTCCCCCTGACAGGACCGGGAGCTGTGTGTTTCTAAAAACTAGTAGGTAATATACTCACAAAACAGCAGGTACATCAAAGCTTGTCATAATATATCGGCTTCAAATGCTCAATACGTCACATCACGTGGAAGGACAGTATGTGTTTTGACTTTGCCTCCTCCTCTGAGCCCCTCTAAGGAAGAGGGAAAGTCCCTTGAAACACATTATTAGCCCTTGGTACTCATACTGTACCTCTACGCGATAGGTAATGTATTATCACAAGCTTTGATGTACCTGCTGTTTTGTGAGTATATTGCCTACTAGTTTTTTAAAAGTAAAAATATGTTTTAAGGATAATGCACTAGGCTGGTGCGCCCTCTTTGTTCTGTTGTCCAATCACAGCCTAGGGATTGGTCTTGGACCAGGCTGTATTGCTTAACTATAGTAATTAATAGTCATTAATAGTATGAGTGGCAATCAGAGCCAGGCTGAAAAGCAAGCTCCTGAGGAGTCCAGCTGAAATTGAGTCCAGAAGCCCCCAGCCGCATCCTCAGCAGCTTGCATTCCAGCCTGGCTCTGTAAATGCTGCTTAAACCAACAACGTCCAAGCGCAGTTTTGCATCCACCAACCAAACTCTGCCTATCTCGCCTGCTTCCAAGAGTACTCTGCATGTGATATAGGGCAGATATGCCAAACTCTTGCATAATGTTTTTATATTTTTTATGGTTTAAAGTAGAACTATAGGCAAAACCATTTTTTTTCATTTTGGATGGAGCAAGAAAGGGTTATATATAAACCCTGTCAGATTTTATTTCGCCATCTGTGTCCCAAAGTGGAGATTTCACTTCCTGTCCCATAGCCTAACAGGAAGTGAGAGGAAATCCCTGCAAATTAAGGGAAATCTCTGGGGTCCCCCAGATCATCAGAACTAGTGTCTCCATTGAAAGGTTTCCCCTCTATTACTTTTCTGGGGACAACCCAAAATTTGGGATTTTCTTTTACTTTTACTTTCACTTTCACTTTCAATGTTAATGGTAAACAGGACAAACTGAGAGGGTGACTCTCCTTAACCAGGGCACAGACAGGAATACAAACTGACAGCTGTTTTAATCAACTCTCTATCCATCAGTTATACTTTACCACTTCAGGTCCGCCCTGTAGCAGTTTTACTGCTACAGGTTGGCACCTGTGCGCCAGATCACACACATAAATACATATATATGTACATATACACACACACACACATACGTAATCCGCACTCCCGGGTAGAGGGCTGTGTGATTACACACAGCGGAAACCGATCGATAGGTGCCAGGTACTTAATGTCCTCGGGCTCCCGCCGATTGTCATGCAGAGACACCAACCTACGATCTGAAAGGAAGGAAGGGATGGAGTTTGTGTCCATCCCTTCCATTCTGTGATCGCCCCTGATGTTAACCTTTTCCCAGCCAGTGTCATTAGCACTGATCACTGTATAAGGCCCCGTACAGACGACCAAACATGTCTGCTGAAACTGGTCCGCGGACCAGTTTCAGCAGACATGTTCGGTCGTGTGTAGGCCCGAGCGTGCAGGATTCCAGCAAACATTTGCCCGCCGGGCCTTTTCCCAGCGGACAAATATTCCTGGACTTGTTTTAAAACAGTCCGCTGGAATCCTGCCTGCTCGGACATGTTCGGTCGTCTGTACAGACCTACCGTACATGTCCGAGCGCCCGCCATCCCTCGCATGCGTCGAATGACTTCGACGCATGCGTGGAAGCATTTAACTGGCAGGCCCGCCCACGTCGCCGCGTCATTGTCGCGGCGACACCGCGTCATCGACGTGGCGACACCGCGGACACGCCCCGCGTATTGTTTCATCGTACAGCGGACCGGTTTCATCGTACATGTTTGCTGGTGTGTACACGGCCTTAGTGTTACTGGTCTCCCAAAAGTGTCAGTGTCAAAATGTCTGCCGCAATGTCCTGCTATAAGTCGCTGATCACCACTATTACTAGTAATAAATAAATAAATAAATACAAATATCCTATTGTTTGTAGACGCTATAACTTTTGCACAAACAAATCAATATACACTCATTGGAATTGTTTTACAAAAAATGTGTAGCAGAATACATATTGACCTAAATTAATTTTTTTTTTATTGGATATGTTTTATTGATTTTTTTCAAAATTGTCAGTCTTTTTTTTGTTTGTTTATAGCGCAAAAAAAAATAAAAAAAAAACAGAGGTGATCAAATATCACCAAAAGAAAGCTCCATGTGTGGGGAAAAAAAGGACATCAATTTTATTTGGGTACATGACAATTGCGCAATTGCCAGTTAAAGTAATGCAGTGCCTTATTGCAAAAAATGGCCTGGTCATGAAGAATCTTCCGGAGGTCAAGTGGTTAACCACTTCAAAACCGCCGTACGTCTTTATACGGCCTAACTTTAAGGCTTCATTTCCACTGGCGTTTTTACAGCCACTGCTGTTAGCCTTTTTTACAGCTTAAAAACGCCTGTCCATGGTAGCGGTAGCGGTTTTTAGCGTTTTTGAGCGTTTTTTAACATCTGGCCTTTTTACAGCTCTACTCTGGAGCTTCAGAACGCCCTGGTCCTGCGTTTTTTTTACAGCTCAAAAACGCCTATGCCATTTGCAGCTCAAAAACGCTTATGTGGGCATGATGCCATAGAATAACATGGACAGGCGTTTTTAAGCTGTAAAAAACGCTCAGAAAAGTGGCTGTAAAAACGTCAGTGGAAATGAAGCCTTAAGATAGATATCTCGGTAACGGCAGCAGCTGCTGCCACAACTGAGGTATCCATCTTTAGTGTCAGCAGTTCTGTTAACAATAACGGTGGTCTCCGCGGCGGATTCGCCGCGAGATCGCCGTTATCGGCGGCGGGAGAGGGCCCGCCACGCCCTCCGCCGCTTACCGGAGCCGTCGGTAGCGGCGGAGGCGATCGGGACCGTTCGGCAGCTGACTGGGGACGAGACTGAAGGAAAAATCTCCTTCGCCCGTCCCCATAGCTCTGCTGGGCGGAAGTGACGTCAAAACGTCAGTCCCGCCCAGCCTCTTAAAGAAACATTTTATTTTTTTGTCATTTGAAAAAATGACAGTTTCAAATTATTATTTTTTTTTTGCATTTTAGTCTAAATATGAGATCTGAGGTCTTTTTGACCCCAGATCTCATATTTAAGAGGACCTGTCATGCTTTTTTCTATTACAAGGGATGTTTACATTCCTTATAATAGGAATAAAAGTGATCAAATTGTTTTGTTTTGTTTTCCAGTGTAAAAAATAATAAAATAAATAAAAATAAATAAGGAAAAAAAAAAATTTTTTAAAGCTCCCCGTCCCGACGAGCTCGTGCGCAGAAACGAACGCATACGCGAGTAGCGCCCGCATATGAAAACGGTGTTCAAACGACACAAGTGAGGTATCGCCACGATCGTTAGAGCGAGAGCAATAATTCTAGCCCTAGACCTACTCTGTAATTCAAAAAATGCAGCCTATAGAATTTTTTAAACGTCGCCTATCGAGATTTTTAAGGGTAAAAGTTTGACGCCATGCCACGAGCGGGCGCAATTTGTAAGCGTGACATGTTGGGTACCATTTTACTCGGCGTAACATTATCTTTCACAATATATAAAAAAATTGGGCCAAATTTATTGCTGTCTTATTTTTTAATTCAAAAAAGTGATTTTTTTCCAAAAAAAGTGCGCTTGTAGGACCGCTGCGCAAATATGGTGTGACAAAAAGTATTGCAATGATCGTCATTTTATTTTCCAGGGTGTTAGAAAAAAAATAAATATATAATGTTTGTGGGTTTTAAGTAATTTTCTAGCAAAAAAAACTGTTTTAGTCTCGTAAACACCAAATCTGAAAAACACCCAAAGTAGAGAAGTGGTTAATAAGCCACTACACTTAGAAGGCGGTGCCCTCTTCAGTTTATTTATATTGCAGTCTGGACTCTGCAGGGAGGTCACAAGACTCGGCTATGCTGGCTAAAAAGATCTTATTGGCTGGTAAACCAGTTCCTTGATTGTATTTTGGAATTTGTCAGGAGCTCAACTTTAGTTCATTATTGTAAAAATATTCTGTGTTTTTATTTCTTAGGGGAGAAGAGGTTTGAGTGTCCAGAATGTTCCAAAAGGTTCATGAGGAGCGACCATCTTTCAAAACACGTCAAAACCCACCAAAACAAAAAGGGAGGTGGAACAGCCCTGGCAATCGTAACATCAGGAGACCTGGATGCCTCAGTCACTGGAGTCCTTGGTTCCCCTAGAATTGTTACTGTAGCAGCCATCTCCCAAGATTCAAACCCAGCCACCCCAACAGTGGCTACAAACATAGATGTTCTAGAAGGTGACAAGGACTTGTATCGCTGCACCTAGTTCTATTGTTACAGAATTGTCATCTGGTCTGTACATTTCTTTTCAAGATTTTTTTTTATTTAAGTTGTTCATCCCAAAAACAGCAGGATGAAACCGATATATACTAAACTGTGAAAAATATAAACATTTTCTAATATTAGGCAATATAAATCTGAAAATCAGAGATATTTTACCTGTATTATAAATTTTGCATTTTGTAAAAGCTTCTAAATTTTAACGCTTTCTCATTCCTGTTAGCCCCCCCCCAAAAATACAACCACTGTTTATGATAGTAAAAAATATTGATAGACTTGGGGGCCATTAATATTACAAACTTTGTTTGTAAGAAGGCCGTACAATCAGTTTATTTATGGTAGCATAAAAATGACGCAGTTACCTTTACAAAGATGCGATTTTTGTATAGAGACCTGCTAATAAAATGTGGGTAAAATAGTTATTTATATAGATTTAATGCTATCCTTATGCAAGCTGCCTAGTTTCATACCACCCAAGACATTGAACCTGCTCTAAGCATTTTGTTAATAGCATTTTGTAGATAAGCATTATTAGGAACCAACATGTACAAACTGCGACAGTCAAGCCTTTCCACATTCCACGCTCGCTATATATTTTTATTATTTTTATATTTACTGTTTTTTGGAAAGTCAGTATACATCAGACGTTTTAGACTTTTAATATGCAAAGTTGATGTAGGATTTACATTTAGCGGAATGTACTAAAGGTGTATGCTTTCATCAAGTAAGTTAACAAAATGGCTAAAAAAAAACTTGTATAGCTCGTGGCTAGATCAAGGGGGCGAGACGTTCCAGAAAAAGGTCATTTTGCCACCTTTTACATTTCAAAAAGCACAACAGATGTATGTGAATTTTACTTTTACCCTCTAATCAAGTTACATTTTTATAGTGTACATTTGGTTTCAAGTAAATTTATAATGGCTTAAATTATCAGTCCAGTATAAGGTTAATGCTAGTGGGTTGAATTATCAAACTACCTTATATCTCTTCTATGCCTTGTACACATGATCGGAATTTCCGATGGAAAAAGTCAGAGGGAATTCTTTCATCGGATATTCCAACCGGGTGTGCCCCATCGGATTTTTTTTACGTCGGAATTTAGAAAGAGAACATGGGCCAGATTCACAGAAGAGATACGACGGCGTATCTCCTGATACGCCGTCGTATCTCTGTGATCCGGCCGTCCTAACTATGCGGCTGATTCATAGAATCAGTTACGCATAGATAGCCAAAAGATCCGACAGGTGTAATTGACTTACACTGCCGGATCTTAGGATGCAATTCTATGCCGGCCGCTAGGTTGCGATTCCATAGCGGTCGGCGTAGAATATGCAAATGACTAGTTACGGCGATCCACGAAGATTTGTGCGTTTGTCGCAATCCCGTACTTCGTCGCTAGTCGTTTTTACCCGTCGCAAAGTTACACCTGCTTTAACATGGCTTATCTTTAGATCAGCCATGTTAAAGTATGGCCGTCGTTCCTGCGTCGAATTTCGATTTTCTAATTTTTTTTGCGTAAGACGTCCGGGAATACGAAACGCCGTAACGCACGTCACATTTAAAAAAAAAAGGCGGGGCGCCGTAATTTCACGCAATGCACGTCAGGAAATTTCCTAACGGAGCATGGGCAGACCGTTCGGCGCGGGAACGCGCCTAATTTAAATGGTGCCCGCCCTATTTGAATTAGGCGGGCTTGCGCCGAGCGCATTTACGTTACACCGCCGCAAGTTTACAGGTAAGAGCTTTGTGAATCAGGCATTTACGCTGTAAACCTGCGGCGGTGTAACGTAAATGGGATACGTTACGCCGCCGCGGTGTAACGTAATTGTCTGTGAATCTGGCCCCATGTTCTCTTTTTTTCAGACGGAAAACATTTCTATCATAAATTCCGTTGGTCTGTAGGGAACTCCGACGGAGAAAAAAAACACGCATGCTCAGAATCAAGTCGACGCATACTCGGAAGCATTGAACTTCATTTTTCTCGGCTCTTTGTAGTGTTGTACGTCACCGCGTTCTTGACGGTCGGAATTTGGTGTGACAGTGTATGCAAGACCGCTTGAACGGAAATCCGTCTGAGTTTATCCCAATGGAAAATCCGATCGTGTGTACAAGGAATAACGCTCGCCATGCACATTGCGATCTGTACAATCTCCTTTAGCTCTAACAACATCTGTGTGGTAGAAGGGTCAAAATAATTTGATGCACTATGTTTGTTTTTTTTTGTTTTGTTTTTTAATTTGTGTTTTGTTATCCCTCACATTACATGGTTTAGGTAAATGGAGAGGAGATTGTACAATCAAATTGTAAGCGGCATGGCCAGCTTTAGATTTTGGCATCAAAATCTCTGCACTTGGTTCCCAGCTCCGCCTATCTGCTGAGGCCCCCCCCCCCCCCCCCTCCCAAAAAAAAGATATAAGAATCTAGTAGTTGATACAGCCTGAAAGACTCCTTCTACAACTGATATCAATTACACAAACTTTCATTTCACATTTTAATAGTAATTGATAGTGAGCAGAGGAAGATATTTGTATTTTTTTTTTTAACCCCTTCCCTTTTCCCTTTTATATCTATATATGTAAAGTTAATGTGTCAGTTTTGTGGGAAAAGAAATTAAGCCACTTCTGACACCGTGTGTGTGTGTGTGTGTGTGTGTGTATGTGTGTTTGACAGCGTGTATGTATATATGTATATACAATATATATATATATATATATATACACATGCATATTAATTGTTTTAATTATTACAATATAAGTACAGTTTATGGTAAAAGGACAATGCTATTGGTCAAAGCTCCACAAGAATACAGTATTTATTTTCATTCAGTCTAAATCAAATCATTTTTCACATTGTGTTAGTAATAATTCCACCGATGTATATAGGAAAGGGCATTGTATTTTGAAAATTATTATTTTAATTTCAGATTAGCCAGAGGTGTATATGTGTATAAACTACACATGTACCCCAAAAGCCTAAAATGTGTAGTTTGCTTGAGTTTTTTTTTTTTATTATTATTATTATTATTATTTAAGCACTTACTGTAGATTTTGTGTGTGTGTGCGTGTTTTTTTGGAACTAGCTAACTTGTGACATTAGGTTAGTGAAGTGTTTGTACCCATGCACAGTGGCTCCTTCCTAACTCTCATTGCTTTTATTTATACAGTGCATTCTAATCTTTTTTTTTTTTCAGCAAGACCAAAAGGACTGCAAATCCCTAGATTATGTAAGGCTGACAATATTGGCTATTTAAGCTGTGAATAGGTATGTTTTCCCAAATTCAGATCAGTAGTTCATGAAGCACAAACAAACTTCCCTGCTGTGCATAGGTGCACTTTAATTAAAATGTATCCCTACCCAAACCAGAAATAATATATTTTTTGGGGGAGGGGGGGGGCAGTTTGGTATACATACAGTATACACCTCAACAGACCATGTTTCAAAGAAAGGAGGTTTGATTTTTATTTATTTTTTATTGACAACTCATTGCATATGCAGATTGAGATACAAATTACATTTTTAAATGGGTTGTAAAGGTACAATTTTTTTCCCTAAATAGCTTCCTTTACCTTAGTGCAGTCCTTCTTCACTTACCTCATCCTTCACTTTTGCTTTTATAATGTCCTTATTTCTTCTGAGAAATCCTCACTTCCTGTTCTTCTGTCTGTAACTCCACACAGTAATGCAAGGCTTTCTCCCTGGTGTGGAGTGTCGTGCTCGCCCCCTCCCTTGGAATACAGGAGAGTCAGGACGCTCTCTACATTGCAGATAGAGAAAGGAGCGTGTTAGTGGGCGTCCTAAATCTCCTGTATTCCAGGGGAGGGGTCGAGCACGACACTCCACACCAGGGAGAAAGCCTTACATTACTGTGTGGAGTTACAGACAGAAGAACAGGAAGTGAGGATTTCTCAGAAGAAATAAGGACATTTAAAACCAAAATCGAAGAATGAGGTAAGTGAAGGAGGACTGCGCTATTTAGGAAAAAAAAATTGTACCTTTACAACCCCTTTAAAGGCACTGAGTTAACAAAAAGCTTATGTAGCACTTATCAATTGTGAAAGTGAGTGCACAAAGGTTATAGTGCACATTAGAAAGGCAGGCAACACTCCCTAACAGGCAAGCAGACTGTGTATTAGAACAACATATGAAAAAGAGGCAAAAGTCAGAAACTCATTCTTCCAAATATTGAAATCTTTATTGCAGGTGGAGTACAGGAAATACAGCGTATTACATGTGTATTTCCTGTACTCCACCTGCAATATTTGGAAGAACGAGTTCCCGGCTTTTATTATTTTTTTATAAAAAGAAGAGCTCAGCTTGATGAAAAGTCTTTAGGGTGTGACATTTTGAGGGGTGTCAATGCCTGGTAGCCCGCTGTGTACTGTGGCATGTCTGATGCCTGGAACCCCGCTGTGTGCTGTGGCATGCCTGATTCCTGGTACCCTGCTGTGTGCTGTGGCATGTCTGATGCCTGGTACCCCGCTGTGTGCTGTGGCATGTCTGATGCCTGGTACCCCGCTGTGTGCTGTGGCATGTCTGATGCCTGGTACCCCGCCGTGTGTGCTGTGGCATTTCTGATGCCTGGTACCCCATTGCGCTCTGTGGAATTTCTGGTGCCTTGTGCCCTGCTGTGGTTTTTCCGATGCCTGGTACCTAACTGCGTGCTGTAGAGCTGCACGATTAATCGTTAAGAATCAAAATCGCAATCTTTTTACCTTCCCGATCTTCAAAACAGCATGTCACGATTCTTTCTTCTTTCTAACCATGCAGAGAGTTCCTACAGCTGGAAAAAAAAATCCAGGCAGCCTGCCAAGTTTTATCACAACGCTCAGGCCGGGTACACACGGACAAACATGTATGGTGAAAGCGGTCCGTCGGACCGTTTTCACCATACATGTCTGCCAGAGGGCTTCTGTACGATGGTTGTACACACCATCGTACAGAAGTCCGCGCGTAAACAATACGCGGGGCGTGTCCGCGGTGTCGCCGCGTCGATGACGCGGTGTCGCCGCGACAATGACGCGGCGACGTGGGCGGCCCGCCTTTAAAATGCTTCCACGCATGCGTCGAAGTCATTCGACGCATGCGAGGGACGGCGGGCGCCTGGACATGTACGGTAGGTCTGTACTGACGACCGTACATGTCCGAGCGGGCAGAATTCCAGCGGACTGTTTTAAAACAAGTCCAGGAATATTTGTCTGCTGGGAAAAGGCCCGGCGGGCAAATGTTTGCTGGAATTCGGCCCGCTCGCGCCCACACACGACCAAACATGTCTGCTGAAACTGGCCTGCGGGCCAGTTTCAGCAGACATGTTTGGTCGTGAGTATGGGGCCTAATATGTAGAAAACAAGTCTCTTTTCATTCTTTCATCAAAGGAAAGAACTCTGTGTAAAGATTTAAAGACCTGGGCCCAGATTCACGTAGGAGGGCGTACCTTTGTGCGGGCGTATCCTAGTTACGCTTCGCCGCCGTAACTTAGAGAGGCGAGTACCGTATTCACAAAGAACTTGCGCCCTAAGTTACGGCGGCGTAGCGTAAATGGGCCGGCGTAAGCCCGTCTAATTCAAACCAGGCTGGTAGGGGGCGTGTTGTATGGTAATGAATCATGACCCCACGTAAATGACGCACCTTACGAACGGCGCATGCGCGCGCATGATCAGTATCACGTCAAATTTTCTCCCTAACTTTCGCCGGCTCAATGTTTAGCCGACGTGAACGTAACCTACGCCCATTCACGGACGACTTACGCAAACGACGTAAAATACGACGCTGTTTCCGACGTCCATAGCTAACATGACTTACCCCTGCTTTATGAGGGGTAAAGTTACGCCGGTCAAAAGCCTTACGTAAACAGCGTATTTTAATACGCCGGGCGCAAGTACGTTCGTGAATCAGCATATCTAGCTCATTAGCATATTCAACGCGGAAACATACGGAAGCGCCCCTAGCGGCCCGCGTAAATATGCACCCCAAGGTACGACAGCGTAGGAGACTTACGCCGCTCGTATCTTGGCAACCGTGAGGTGTATCTGATTCTATGAATCGGGCACGAAAATACGACGGCGCACATTTGGACTTACGACGGCGTACGTGGAGATACGTCGTAAGTCCTTTGTGAATCCGGGCCCAAACCTTTTCTGACATTTGTTGCTTCCAAGTAAAAATCATTATTTTCTGCTAGAAAATTACTTGGAACACCCAAATATGATGTATATTTTTTTTAGCAGAGACCCTAGGAATAAAATGGTGGTTGTTTCAATATTTTATGTCACACCGTATTTGCGCAGCGGTCTTTCAAACGCAATTAAAAAAAAAAAATACACTTAAAAAAAAAAAAAAAAGTTAGCCCAATTTTTTTTGGATAATGTGAATGAAGATGTAACACTGCGAGAATCGTGATCTTTATTCTAAGCAAAAAAATTGTGATTCTTATTTTGGCCGAAATCGTGCCGCTCTAGCGTGCTGTGGTTTGTTTCACCGACCCCAACATCAACGGGACTTTTTTTTTATAAAAGTAGGCCCCTTTCAGACTGGGGCGGGAGCCGCGGTGGCGGTATAACGCCGCTAAAAATAGCGGCGCTATACCGCCGGGATTGCCGTGGAAATCAGCCGCTAGCGGTGCGGTATTAACCCCCGCTAGCGGCCGATAAAGGGTTAATACCGCCCGCAATGCGCCTATATAGAGGCGCATTGCGGGCGGTATTGCCGCGGTTTCCCATTGTTTTCAATGGGAAGGAGCGGTATACATGCCGCTCCTCTCACTGCTCCAAAGATGCTGCTGACAGGAGATTTTTTTGTCTCCCGCCAGCGCATCGCCTCAGTGTGAAAGCCCTTCGGCTTTCACATTGAGGTAGCTGGGCAGGAGTTTTTCAGGCGGGATAGCAGCGCTATTTTTAGCGCTGTACCGCCTGAAAAACTCCTCAATGTGAAAGGGGCCTTAAGGTAACATATTAACTTTTTTTCATAGACCACATGGAGATGTATAATCTTTAGTAAAAGTGTTGTTCTTTAAATCTTAAAAAGGCATAAAAGTAGTACATTTTGGCTGTCCATGTGTCTACAACAGAATGTCCTCCATTTGGATGTTTTCCAAAGTCAGCCAATCAGTGTTTTTTAGCTTCTTCAGAGGTATCTCAGGAGCTCTAAAATCCACAGGTGCTCTAATATGCCAATTGGTGAAGACTGGCCTGCCTCCTAGACCTTCCTATTGGTTCTTCAGTTTACAGTGGCCTTAATGGTCAGTAGGGAGTACAGGAGCCAGGCCAGCCATATAGACTTACTTAAAAAAAAAGCTGATTATTTTATATTAAAATGCACCAGATTTAATAGCTCCCAACATGCTCGTGAAGCAACTCAGAGGTACATTCAGGCATCTAATGCCGCGTACACACAGTCGGAATTTCCGACAACAAATGTTCGATGTGAGCTTGTTGCCAGAAAATCCGACCGTGTGTATGCTCCATCAGACATTTGCTGTCGGAATTTCTAACAAATGATTGAGAGCTGGTTCTCAATATTTCCGATAGCAAAAGTTCTTGTCGGAAATTCCGACCGTCTGTAGCCAATTCCGATACACAAAAATCCTACGCATGCTCAGAATCAATTTGACGCATGCTTGGAATCATTGAACTCATTTTTTTTCGGCTCGTCGCAGTGTTGTACGTCACCACGTTCTTGACGTTCAGAGTTTTCGACAACATTTGTGTGACCGGGTGTATGCAAGACAAGTTTGAGCTAACAATCCGTCGGAAGAAAATCCACGGTTTTGTTGTCGGAATATCCGTGTGTACGCGGCATTAGAGTAACAGCATTACACTTGTGCTTCAATCCTATATAAAAAAAAAAACAACAGGTTTAATTTACCTTACTCAATGCTCTTTAAGAGCCCTTTTACACTGAAGTGCTGCAAAAACGCCTTTAGCGCTATTGCTGCGTTTTTAGGGCGCTAGCGGTAAAATTAACGCAACGCTGCAAGCGTTTTAACAGCATTTTCCCAGCGTTATTGAAGCATGGGCAATTTCAGTCCTGCTGTTGTAGATACTCTTTTTTTTGCTTGCTTGTTTACATTTTTGGGAGTTCGTGTGACTTTTCTACAGCTCAGAGCGGATTATAGGCGCTATTTTGGCGTTTTTACAGCGCTTTTAATTCATTTCAATGAAGAGGGGCGTTTTTTTTCTAGTGTTTTTTTCAGCGCCCAAAAGCTGCTCCAAAGATGCTACTGGCAGGACTTTTCTCAACGCCCCACCAGCGCAACGCCTCAGTGTGAAATGGGCCATTGAGATGCATGAAGAGCATTTTATGAGCGTTTTAAGAGCGCTATTTTACCGCTAAAACGCTGTAAAAACGCTCCAGTGTGAAAGGGGTCTAAGCTTTTGGATTACTAAAACCATGCTGTATGCTAGTAATTTTTGTTTTCGGCTTCATTTAGCAAAAAGCCTTTTAGCATTGATTTCACATATACATATATTATTATGTATAATGATTTAGAAAATGCATTATTTTATCAGATGTTTTCTTTTAAAATGAAAATACATTTTATGACTAACTTTTTGAACCGCCACCATACCAACAGGTAAAATATGTTTTAACAAATGCTTAAATATTTGAGTCCTCTTCCAAAAAAGCCAAAGTTGTCTACTGCTCATGATGCGTTTCTTGCAGCGTCTTATAAAATATTCTCCACTTCCATTGCCACTGTTTTATTAAAGATAGATTTACGTAATTGTATATTTACCATGTTTAGAATTTCAGTGTTAGATTATTTTATTTTTTTCCTGTTATAGAGTATTTGCGTAGTAGACACGTGGATGTTTTGCTGATTGCCTTAGAAGTTTAAATTATTTATCTCTTTTTCTAAAGTAGAATGAAAGTTTAGTTTGTCAGATGTGAGAACGCATGCTAGGTGCATCTTTTCAGTTTTAGGGCACTTTTCTTTTTTTCCTTTCATTTTACAGATGTTAATTTAATTTGAATGCCTTTTGTGCATGTCAAAGGGCAAGCACTTATTATTCATTGCCCTCTATATATATGTTAATAGATTAATATGCACCACATGTTCAGTTGGACACCATTTTGGAAAATGAAAAAGAACATTTTGCAACACATTTTTTTTTTTTTTTTAGAATCTATTGCAACATTTTTGAGGGGAGATTTAGAGGGAGGGAAAATAATGGATATTTCCCTATAATTTCTGCCAGCATAGCCTCTAACTTGTCATTTTTACAGTGCTGATTTGTATAAACTTTTGTTCTTTATCGTGGATTTGGAAATAAAATGATGTGGAATTTGTTGTCCAGATTTTGTGCTTTTTTTCCCCCCCAAATTTGCAACGGTAATTGCAACTGAGAAAATATACATCCTGTGGGTTATTTCCTGCTTACTAGGAATTGGGTGGTTAAGAGAAACATGGGATTCATGAAAGCATCTGCAGCATCTATCCACTGCTGGCTCCAGACCGAGATCGCTGAGCTCTTGGTCTTCAGGCTGCAGAGAGCCGGTCACTGTGAGTCACCGCCTCTCCCGCTCTCACTGGATTGCTAGGCTGGGGAGTGGTGGGAATCAGCTGGCTCAGCCTCTCAGGCCGCGTACACACGGTCAGTTTTGACCAATGAAAATGGCCTTAAGTCCAGTTTCATCGGTCAAAACCGACCGCGTGTATGGCCCATCGGTCCGTTGTCCTTCGGTCCAAAATTTTAAAACATGCTTTAAAATCTAACAGATGGACCGCTGCCCGATTGGTCCAAACCGATGGTTAGTACACAAAAGCATCGGTTCAAAACCCGCGCATGCTCAGAATCAAGTCAACGCATGCTTGGAAGCATTGAACTTCGTTTTTTTCAGCATGTTGTGTGTTTTACGTCACCAGGTTCTGACCCGATCAGATTTTGAACTGATGGTATGTACACACATCAGACCATCAGGCCACTTAAGCGGTGGACCGATGAAAACGGTCCTTCGGACCATTCTCATCGGTTTGGAACACCGTGTGTACGTGGCCTCAGGAGCTTGCTGAGAGGCTGAGCCAGCTGCCAGTCCCCCGCTCTGGATAAAGAAGCAACAGAGCCACCTGTGGACAGCAGCATTGTCAATTTGGGGGATAGGTAGTGTTAAAAAAAATAGAACATGTTCTATATTTAAACTCCGATGGAATTCATTGGAATTTCTGATGGAATTTCTCCAATGGGGAGAATTTCCTATGGAAAAAGTTTGTCAGGCTTTTTCCATTGGAAATTCTGATCATGTGTACGGGGCTTTACTGACTAGTTGAAAAGAAAGAGAGCCTAACAAAGGCTGTCTGTTCTGCTACAAATGTTTAATGATCAAAAATTCATAGGAAATAGAAAATTATAAAATAATACATTTCTTATTTTAACCCCTTCCATACAGGGCATTTTCACCCCCTTCCTGCCCAGACCAATTTTTAGTTTTCAGCGCTGTTGCACTTTGAATGACAATTGCGTGGTCGTGCAACACTGTACCCAAACTAAAAAAAAAAAATCGCAATAATCGTATATTGATTGGTTTGCGCAAAAGTTATAGCGTCTACAAAATAGGGGATAGATTTATGGCATTTTTATTTTATTAAATGTTTTACTAGTATTGGCGGCGCTTTGCGATTTTTTTATTGTGACCGTGAAATTGCGGCGAACACATCGGACACTTTTGACACGTTTTTGGGACCATTCACATTTATACAGCGATTAGTGCTATAAATATGCATTGATTACTGTGTAAATGTGACTGGCAGGGAAGGGGTTAACCACTAGGGGGGGGTCTGAAGGGGTTAATATGTTCCCTAAGGTGTATTCTAAATGTAGGGGGGAGGGGACTCACAAGGGGAGGAGACCGATGTGTGTTCCTCTGTACTGGGAACACACATTGGTCTCCTCACCGCTGACAGGAGGTGGACCTGTGTGTTTACACACACAGATCCACACTCCTGCCGTGATCACCGGCAATCGCGGGTGCCTGGCGGCAATTGCGGCCACTGGGCACCCGCGCCGGGTCACGAGCATTGCCGGCGGCAGCGCACGCGTGCGCCCTAGATCGCCGGGAACACAGGACGTCATATGACGTCCACCCGGATGGAGAGAGGGTTCCTGCCAACGTCATTTTACAATGCGTCGGTAGGGAAGTGGTTAAACAAGTGCCAGCTGCTTAAAATTCTGTATGATTTTAAAACCCAACTCTAGCCAAAACCTATTTATTTGGGGAATAGGGAAGGACTAGAACTTCTCTTGGGTTTGTATTTCAGTCTGTGATCCTATTGGAGGAATTTCCTCTTAATTCCTGTTCCATAGGTTCTCAGAAGCAGAAGAAGTGATTGAAATATACTGACAGACGTCGACAGGAAAGTGTTTCAGCAACATCTGTTGTTGATTATCTGATGGGCATGAAACAAAAAAAAGCTATTGCAGAAAACTTCACACGCATGGCAACGTCTGATAAGGGCATGGATCATGGAATAATCTCTGAAAACAGTGCTGCTGATACTAAATACTCATGCAAAAGTTCCCTTACTGTTAATAAGGTCCCATGGCAGTCATATACAGTCGTATGCAAAAGTTTTGGAACCCCTGACAATTTCCATGATTATCATTTATAAATATTTGGGTGTTTGGATCAGCAATTTCATTTTGATCTTTCAAATAACTGAAGGACACAGTAATATTTCAGTAGTGAAAGAGGTTTATTGGATTAACAGAAAATGCACAATATGCATCAAAACCAAATTAGACAGGTGCATACATTTGGGCACCCCAACAGAAAAATCACATCAATATTTAGTAGAGCAGAAATAACAGCCTCTAGACCAGTGGTTCTCAACCTGGGGGTCGGGACCCCCTTGGGGGTCGAATGACGATTTGCCAGGGGTCACCAAATCCAGGGCTGTTCCTAAAGCCCACACCTCTCTCCCAGCCTTTTTGCAGCCACCCAACAGGGCTGTCCCTGGAGCCCATGGCTGCCCACTCAGCCTCTTTGCAGTCCCCCATTCAGTTCACGACATAGCTGGGGGGGGCAGAGACTAGAGGTCAGTTGATTGGTGAGGAATGTGAAGTGGGAGGGGCTGGAGGAGACCCTATCTCCTGATTTTGTTAGAGGTGTTACTGCTAAGAGACACCACAAAGTCGGAGACACAGTGAGTAACAATACCTGTAATTATAGTTGCCATTCAAAGTCCCCACTACAGTTCTCAGATCAGCAGGTGACCTTGATCAAGAGCACCTAAGTTGACAGATCAGACCCCCCCCCATCATTGCCACTGATCCCAACTCCCCGCCAGCACTGCCACTCATCCCCCCCCCCCCCCACCAAGGAGTAAGAGAAGGAATAAAAATAGAGAATATGTGGAAAGGAAAGCAAAAGAGGGGGAGGAACAAAGAAAAAAAGAGGAAAAAGAACAAGAAAGATGGCTAGAGGGAGAGGGGGGGGGGGGAGAAATTAGGATACAGAGATAAAAGGGAAATAAAGGAGAGCAAAGAGAAAGAGTGGTACATCCTAAAATGTACCATAAGAGTTTTAATACTTTACGAGTGGAAGGGACTCAGGGAGCACTAAATGTCTGCGGGTTAGGGGCACAAATTACTTGCCTTAGGTGCTGACCACCCACGCTACGAAAATAATTTTACTGTTAGGGGTCCCCACAACTTGGGAAATTTTATCAAGGGGTCACGGCACTAGGAAGGCTGAGAACCACTGCTCTAGACGCTTCCTATAGCCTGTAATGAGTGTCTGGATTCTGGATGAATGTATTTTGGACCATTACTTCTTACAAAACATCTCCAAAACATGTTCAATGATATTCAGGTCTGGGGACTGGGATGGCCATTCCAGAACATTGTACTTGTTCCTCTGCATAAATACTGAGTAGATTTTGAGCAGTGTTTTGGGTCGTTATCTTGTTGAAATATCCAGCCACAGTGTAACTTCAACTTTGTAACTGATTCCTCAACATTATTCTCAAGAATCTGCTGATATTGAATGGAATCCATGCAACCCTCAACTTTAACCAGATTCCCAGTACCAGCACTGGTCACACAGCCCCACAGCATGATGGAACCTCCACCAAATTTTACTGTGGGTTTTCTTGGAATGCTGTGTTCTTTTGCCGCCATGCATAACGTCCCTTGTTATGACCAAATAACTCAATCTTTGTTTCATCAGTCCACATCACCTTATTCCAAAATGAAGCTGGCTTGTCCAAATGTGCGTTTGCATACCTCAAGGGACTCTGTTTGTGGCGTGTGTGCAGAAAAGGCTTCTTTGCCATCACTCTCCCATACAGCTTCTCCCTGTGCAAAGTGCGCAGAATTGTTGAAGGATGCACAGTGACACCATCTTCAGCAAGTTGATGTTGTAGGTCTTTAGAGGTGGTCCTTGGGCTGTTTTTGATCGTTCTCACCATCCTTCGCCTCTCCGATATTTTATGTGGCCTGCCACTTCTGGCCTTAACAAGAACTGTGCCTGTGGTCTTCCATTTCCTCACTATGTTCCTCACAGCGGACACTGACAGCTTATATCTCTGCGATAACTTTTTGTAGCCTTCTCCTAAACCATAATGTAAAACAATCTTTGTTTTCAGGTCATTTGAGAGTTGTTTTGAGGCCCCCATGTTGCCACTCTTCAGAGGAGAGTCAAAGAGAACAACTTGCAATTGGCCACCTTAATTACCTTTTCTAATGATTGGATGCACCTGTCT
This sequence comes from Rana temporaria, assembly GCF_905171775.1. NCBI lineage: Eukaryota > Metazoa > Chordata > Amphibia > Anura > Ranidae > Rana > Rana temporaria. The sequence goes on along the minus strand of NC_053493.1, from coordinate 85,748,008 downwards.
ATGAAGTTCAAGGCTTAATGAGATCACCAAACCAATTGTGTGTTCCAATTAATCAGTGCTAAGTAGTTACAGGTATTCAAATCAACAAAATGACAAGGGTGCCCACAATTTATGCACCTGTCTAATTTCGTTTTGATGCATATTGTGCATTTTCTGTTTATCCAATAAACCTCATTTCACTACTGAAATATTACTGTGTCCTTCAGTATTTGATAGATCAAAATGAAATTGCTGATCCAAACACCCAAATATTTATAAATGATAATCTTGTAAATTGTCAGGGGTTCCTAAACTTTTGCATACGACTGTACAGGACATAGCTAAGCATGCCTATGGGCTCTGTGACAGACCTACCTGGGACAGAGGCTTTTGGAGAGGACTAAATGCTAGCCTCTTGCATACTGATTATGGGACCTGGATTTTAAGGGAACAATACTCTTTGCGAGGTGTATAACGCCTCTTTGTCACAGGCTCATTCATTGCTTTGGTCTCTAAAATGCGATCTGTTTTTTAGATTGCTCTTCAGAGAGCATTTCACAGGCACAGAGTGGGTTCTATCGCCTCCTCACCTCCTGCTTTAACCCCCTTGAACCACACACTAGCACACAGTTGCAGGATGCTTGCAGAGAGGCCCCATTCACTTGAACAGAGGGTATAACTCCTGGCGTGGCTTGTGAAGCAAAGGCTGGCATGTGTACACCCCTGGTCACTGTCTCTTAACCGCTTGCCAACCACCTCACAGAAAAGTACGGTGGCACAGCGGCTCTCCTGCCCTGGATCACGTATCTAGTACATGATCCAGCACTTCCGAGTAGGGGGCGTGCTGGCTGTCACCACACAAGCTAATCAGTGGGTGCCGGTCAATGGTTGACTGCTGGCACCCAATGATAGCTCTGTGAATGTAAACAATACAGGGCTCTATCCCCTGTCAGCGGGAAAAACACGTTTTTTTTCTCTCTGCAAAGCAGGGAATAAAAACCGGCATCACTTAGTAAAAACATCACACAGTGAATGCACTAAGCACTCTTAGGCACACATTTAACCCCTTGATCGCCCTAGATGTTACCACTTCCCAGCCAGTGTCATTAGTACAGTGACAGTGTATATTTTTAGCACTGATCACTGTATTAGTGTCACTGGTTTCCTCAAAGTGTTAAAAGTGTCAGTTAGTATCAGATTGTCCGCCATACTATCACAGTCCCACTATGAGTGGCTGATCGCTACCATTACTAGTATAGAAATAAATAAATAAAAGTTCCAGTATATATAGATATATATATCTATATATATAAAACGATAGTCAACCCTTAATAGTAGTATAATCGTAGGACGGGGGGGGGGGCATTAACCAGTGGGTGGGCATGTCAGTTACACTCAAACTGGGGGGGGGGGTTCAAGGTCAGTACAGGTATCCATCCAGGTGGACCAGATCTTGTCGAACTTCCCCGGGCACTGTTTGCTCTCATAAGTCAACCTGTATAGGGGCAGTACCGAATTTACTGAGCGCTGCCAAGAGGCACAAGTAGGGGGATCCTCCGATTTCCACTTCAGCAGAATTTCCCGTCTAGCATAGTATAGTGAGAAAGTCAGGCATAATTTACAATATCTATCCCCGTCCACGTCTTCCATATGGCTTACAAGTAGAATTCTCAGGTATCAGGTACTATCAGGTAGTAACAAAAGTACACTTACCAAGGCCAAGATGCTGAGGGTGGCTCCCTTTGCGACCCGGCGCGGTCTGCCCCCTGAAGTGGGGACAGGGGAACAGACGCACCAGGAGGCACCGGTACCGATGGGAAGGTGAAGGTTCGGTGCGAGAAACAGGAACAACCAGGCAGTAGTCCACTTGGAAATGGCTGAAAATACGGCAGGGAATTCCAGGAGGTCCGGGAAGCAGGATTGGTAGGAAACAGGGAAATCCAGAAAACAGACTGTGGTCAAGGAAGCTCAGATAAACAAGGTAGTCCAAAGTTCAAGCCAAAAAGGTCAAGGGCAGGTGAAATCAGAATAGTCCAATAGGCAAGCCGAGGTCAAGGTAGGAGAAAGCAGCAATCCGGTAAAGTATAGCCAAGGTCAGGTAAACAGGAACAAGATCAGGTAAGGTTTTTCCAGGATCCAGGAAACACTCCAAACAAACGCTGTGACAAACCAGCAACTAGTCACAGGAAAGGGAGAGGTTTAAATAGCCCGCTCAGGGCACTGATTGGCTGGACGGAACTACAGGCCTTGTGCGCCCGTGCGCGCGCACCTGCACGCGCCCGCGCGCGCCAACACCACGCACACGCGCGGCGCAAACAGCCGCGATTGCACCGTTCTGGAAGGCAGGTAAGAGTTAGTGCCCTGACAGTGCCCCCTCCCTAGGGGCGGACTCCGGACGCCTAAACTGTCCATCAGTTCCGGATGGTCCCGGTGAAAAATTCGGATCAGGCGAGGAGCATGTAAATTTCTGGAAGGTTCCCATGAGGTGTCTTCAGGCGGGTAACCCTTCCATTTGACAAGGTACTGGAGTTGTCTCCCTCTCTTCCGACAACCTAAAATAGATTCGACCTCAAATTCTTTTTCACCTTCAATCTCCACTGGAGGAGGTGGAAGTTCTTCCCTTCCTGGAAAAGAGTCTGGAATAACGGGTTTGAGCAGGGATGCGTGGAATACGGGGTGGATCTTGTATGACCCTGGTAATGTTAGTTCAAAAGCCACAGGATTGATCACTCTTTTAATTTCGAATGGGCCTATGAATCTAGGACCTAATTTCCGAGAAGGAATGGGTAACCTAAGGTTCGTGGCCGATAGCCATACCTTCTCCCTGACTTTAAAAACTGGACACTCCTTCTTTCCCTTATCGTAGGATCTTTTGTAATTCTCCTGGGCCTGTTGCATGTTTTTTTGAAGTCTTTGAAAATTTTGTTGTAAAGCAACTATATGTTCTTGGACAGCAGGTACAGGAATCTCGGGAATCGAATTTGGAAGAAAAGTAGGATGGTAACCATAGTTAGCCCAAAATGGAGTCTGGTTAGTGGATGAATGTAGAGAATTGTTATACGCAAATTCTGCGGATGGTAGCAAAGACGACCAGTCATCTTGCGACGAGGAGCAGAAGCAACGGAGATACTGTTCCAACGTTTGGTTGGTCCTCTCTGTCTGACCATTGGACTGCGGGTGGTAAGCTGATGAGAGGCAGATTTTAATCTCCAGAGATTTACAAAGTTCCTTCCAAAATTTAGATGTAAATTGTACACCTCTATCCGAAACGATGCTTTTGGGTGTTCCGTGGAGCTTCACGATCTCTTTGAAGAAGACTTTAGCGGTTTCTGCTGCAGAGGGTGTGCCAATCATGGGCACAAAATGTGCAAATTTGGACAGCCGGTCGACCACTACCAGGATTGTAGTAAAGCCTCCAGAAGGTGGTAAGTCTACAATAAAATCCATAGAGATGTCCGCCCAGGGGCGTTCAGGAACAGCAAGAGGTCTGAGTAAACCCCAGGATTTGGCGTTTGGGCCTTTGAAACGCTGACACCGAGAGCACGAAGTTACATAGTCTTTACAGTCCGACCTCCACTTTGGCCACCAGAAGGAGCGGCTAACTAATTCCGCGGTTTTCCGAGCTCCAAAATGGCCTGCTAGTTTGTGGTCATGGAATATGCTCAGTACTAGTTGTCTCACTTGTTCAGGTACAAAAATTTTGCCTCGAGACCATAGTAAACCGTCTCGTCTTTCAAGAGAGAGTGAGGGCATGTTGGTAATTTGAGTGGAAGCCGTCTTTAAAGAGGAAAGTAGATCCAACTGAGAAACCAGAAAGAAATTTTGGGACGTCAAGATGGTACTGGGTTCTGATTGATCAGGAGTTTCGGTGAACATTCTGGATAGGGCGTCAGCTTTTCCATTCTTAGATCCTGGTCTGAAGGTTATGTGAAAGTTGAAGCGGGCAAAGAACAAGGCCCAACGGGCTTGCCTAGGTCTCAGACGTTTGGCAGATCGCAGGTATTCCAAGTTTTTATGGTCTGTGAAGATCAAGATGGGGTGAAGAGCACCCTCTAAGAGGTACCTCCATTCTTCAAGAGCGAACTTAATGGCCAACAGTTCCCGGTCCCCAAAGTCATAATTTTTTTCCGAGAGATTTAGTTTTCGTGAAGCGTAAGCTATGGGGTGCAGTAAGGATTTGGGTCCTTGCCTTTGTGACAGGATAGCACCGATGGCCGTCTCCGAAGCGTCGACCTCCAGGATAAAGGGCAAGCTTGGATCTGGATGCCTAAGGATAGGGGCTGAAGAAAATAAGATTTTAAATTTTTTGAATGCTTCTTGAGCTTCCGGGGACCAATGAAAACGATGACCTTGGTGAGTTAGACGAGTGATAGGGGCCACAATGGATGAGAAACCAACAATGAATCTTCGGTAAAAGTTGGCAAAGCCAATAAAACGCTGTACCCCTTTTTTGTCAACTGGCGCTGGCCAATCCTGAACTGCTTTGACCTTTTGCGGATCCATGGATATACCGTCGGTTGAAATGATGAACCCCAAAAACTGAATTGTAGTCTTCTCAAATTCGCATTTTTCCGCTTTAAGAAAAAGCTTGTGTTCTCTGAGGATAGTCAGGACCTTCTTAACGTGGGTGCGATGTAGTTCGAGTGATACCGAAAAAATTAGGATGTCGTCCAAGTAAACGACTAGAAAGTCATCCAGATATTGGCGAAAAATGTCATTTACCAGATGTTGGAAGGTGGCAGGGGCGTTGCAGAGGCCGAATGGCATTACTAGGTATTCAAAGTGCCCGAACCTTGATCTAAAAGCGGTCTTCCATTCGTCCCCATGCCTGATCCGGATGAGGTTGTAGGCCCCACGGAGATCGAGCTTAGAGAAAATCCGGGCTGATCGGAAGCGTTGAAAAAGTTCCGGAATGAGGGGCAAAGGATACCTATTTTTGACAGTGATTTTATTTAGCTCCCTGTAATCAATACAGGGCCTGAGGGAACCATCTTTTTTCTCAACAAAAAAGATTCCAGCCCCGGCTGGGGAAGATGAAGGGCGGATGAATTTCTTTCCTAAATTTTCATCGATATAGGCCTTTAGGGCCACCAATTCAGTCTCTGAGAGTGGGAAGATTCGACCAAAAGGGATTTTAGAACCGGGAAGTAAATCAACGGGGCAATCGTATGGCCGATGTGGGGAAAGGCGGTCAGCCTGTTGCTTATCGAACACATCCTTAAAGTCTGAGTATGCAGCAGGAACGTGTTGAAGATCCGATGGTGCAGATATCAAGGTGGAGCAGGAGGCTTTAACGGGAGGAAGACAATGCTGAGAACAGAAAGCAGAAGGGAATGTGATGTCTTTTTTGAGCCAGTCTATAGAAGGTTGATGCGCTTGTAGCCAGGGTAAACCCAAAATAATAGGAAATAAAGGGGAAGGAATGAGGTCCAGGCACAGATACTCTCGATGGCCGGTGTCGGAGATGGCGTGGACGGGCAGAGTTTCCATGGTAACTAATCCAGAGCGGGGTAGAGAGCCGTCTGCCAGATGGATCTGTAACTGAAAGTTTTTTGGCCGGTATGGGACATGCAGCTTCTGGGCTAGGGCAGAATCAAGGAAGCAGCTGCAAGCCCCGGAGTCAACGATGGCTGGCAGCCGGACCGCCCCCTGCGGGAGCTGTAGAGAAAGAAAAAGTACAACATAAGACTGTGGTAAGTTGGAAATATGGCAATTGAAAAAAGACGGTAGTCTTGACTTACTGGGTCTTATGGGACAGGTGCGAAGAAAATGTCCTGCAGCGCCACAATACAGGCAGAGGTTGGACTGCCGTCTACGTTGTCTCTCTTCAGGGGTGAGAGGTGCCCGGAGGTACCCTGTCGGCCTCGGACATCTGGCTGGTTTGTACTATCAGGTACTATCAGGTAGTAACAAAAGTACACTTACCAAGGCCAAGATGCTGAGGGTGGCTCCCTTTGCGACCCGGCGCGGTCTGCCCCCTGAAGTGGGGACAGGGGAACAGACGCACCAGGAGGCACCGGTACCGATGGGAAGGTGAAGGTTCGGTGCGAGAAACAGGAACAACCAGGCAGTAGTCCACTTGGAAATGGCTGAAAATACGGCAGGGAATTCCAGGAGGTCCGGGAAGCAGGATTGGTAGGAAACAGGGAAATCCAGAAAACAGACTGTGGTCAAGGAAGCTCAGATAAACAAGGTAGTCCAAAGTTCAAGCCAAAAAGGTCAAGGGCAGGTGAAATCAGAATAGTCCAATAGGCAAGCCGAGGTCAAGGTAGGAGAAAGCAGCAATCCGGTAGAGTATAGCCAAGGTCAGGTAAACAGGAACAAGATCAGGTAAGGTTTTTCCAGGATCCAGGAAACACTCCAAACAAACGCTGTGACAAACCAGCAACTAGTCACAGGAAAGGGAGAGGTTTAAATAGCCCGCTCAGGGCACTGATTGGCTGGACGGAACTACAGGCCTTGCGCGCCCGTGCGCGCGCACCTGCACGCGCCCGCGCGCGCCAACACCACGCACGCGCGCGGCGCAAACAGCCGCGATTGCACCGTTCTGGAAGGCAGGTAAGAGTTAGTGCCCTGACATCAGGTCAGCCTGTATGCTTGTCCCGCTTACATCAGTCAGCTTAGAGGCTACAGCCATCCAATAGGGCCAGAGTTTTGGACAAGACAAGACCATATACCAGAACGTGCCTACCTCTTGCTTACAGTACATCTTTGACAGTTGGGTTCCCGGTGTGGGTAAATACGTGCCAACCTCTGTGGAGTGTAATAGGCCCTGTGGAGAAATTTAAATTGTATAAATCTGTCTTTCGCTGCAATCATAGAGGGGATATAATAGGAAAGTCATTCTTCCCACTCTTCCTCTCCCAGGGATGGTATATCAGCCCTCCATTTATCCCAAGATTTCGTAAGTTTGGTGTCATACTCCACACTGAGATACAGGGATGAGAGAGGGCGTCCCATTACACTAGAGATCAGGAGGCACTCTATGGAGTCTGACTCCAAAGTTAAGTGTTCAGGAAATTGGGCCTCAAAGGCATGTTTTAGCTGCCAGTACCTAAACTGAAAAGACACCGGTAGGGAGTAAGATCGTCTTAGTTCCTGAAAAGGCATAAGTCTACCCTCGAGGACTACGTGTCTCAAAGTGGTGATCCCCTTCTTTGCCCACAGTGATGGGTCTGGAATACTATGCAGGTGGGGTAAAATAGGGTTACCCCACAGGGGCATATGTGGAGATATGTGGTTAGGCTGCCTGTAGATTATCCAAGCCTCCTGCCAGAACTTCACTGTGGTCCACATGAGGGCCGTCATACAGGGGCTAGCCTTGAGGCCTCGGAATGGCAGGTTACTCAAGGCTGCATAAGAGCCCAGAATAGCAGCTTCCAGGATGACCGCTGGGTTTTGTCTAGGCTGGGAGAATCACTACCGCACTGTTACCAGGACTGCCACTCAATAATAGAGTAGAAAGTTTGGGAGTGCCAGTCCCCCTCCAGACATAGGGAGGTACAGTATCTGCCTCGCCACTTGGGGGGCCTCCCAGCCCACACAAAGGATATCAGCAAGCTCTCCAGCCTCCGAAAGAATGACCTAGGATCATTTGAGGGGGTGTTACGAAAGAAATATAGGAACTTTGGGAGATAGATCATCTTTAGAAGATTGACTCTTCCCACCGGCGTCAGGGGGAGAGAGCGCCACACTGCGCACTTGGCTACCAGTTGAGTCATAAGTGGTTGCATGTTCTTACCTACATAATCTCCCGTACTGCCACAAATTTTGATGCCCAGGTAAATGAACTTGTCTACCCATTTATGCTGCGTTTGTGTCATGGCTTGCGGGATCGAGGGATGTAGCGGGAACAGAACTGATTTGTCCCAGTTGATGCAGATTCCTGAGTACCGGCCGAACTGGTTAATTAGATCTAATGCCATATGCAAGAATGAAGCATCCACCAAATACAGCAGGGCATCATCCACATACAAAGATAGCTTCCCCTCAATCGGGCCTATCCGCAATCCTCTAACTCTCGTCTCCGCTCTCAACAATATAGCCAGGGGTTCCATAGAAAAGGGCAAACAATCCCGGTGAGAGGGGGCATCCCTGTCTCGTGCCTCGGCCCAATGGAAACACCTCTGAGAGGCAGCTGTTAGGGGCAATTTTATAACATGCGTACCCATTTCATGAAACCCGGTCAGAATCAGAACCTAGAAAGCACTTTCCACAGGTAGCCCCACTTGACAGAGTCAAAAGCCTTCTCCACGTCGAGTGAGGCCACCACTTCCATCGACCCCTCGTCGGCTCTGTCAATATGGGTGAGGAGGTGTCTAATATTGATATCAGTTCTCCTGCCCGGCATGAAGTCCGTCTGATCCGAGTGCACCAGGGCAGTTATGACCAAGTTCAACCTGGTAGCCAGGATTTTGGCAGCAACGTTCAACAAAGAAATAGGGCGGTAAGAGGAGCACATGGTAGGATTCTTCCCCGGCTTGGGGATCACCACTATGACCGCCTCTCTCATGGTGTCAGGGAGCCTCTCCAGCTGCGACGATGCAGCAAATAGGGTGTGAAGTCTAACGGCGAGTTCTGCTGCATAGTGCTTGTAAAACTCTAAAGGTTGGTTATGTTTTATAGCAGAAAAAAAAATATATATATATACATTTTGTTTTAAAAATAGCGCAAAAAAAAAAAAGAGGTGATCAAATACCACCAAAAAAAAGCTCTATTTGTGAGGAAAAAAAATTATATAAATTTCATTTATGTAAAGCGTTGCATAACCACATCATTTTCAGTTAAAATAATGCAGTGCCGAAAGGCAAAAAATGGCCTGGTCATGAAGGGGGGTAAATTCTGTGGTTGGGTGACTGTTAAAACATGGCTTAACCACAGTTTTTTACTGCCCCTCAATTGCTAGTGTGAATGAACCCAAAATCAGTAAGACCTCTTTGACACTGAGGCAGATTTCAGGCAATTTAGCACTAGAGATAGCGGCTGTAAAGTGTCTGAAAACTGGCTCCCATGCCGCCCGAATTTGAATGCCCGATTGCTATCACACTGGGGCGAAGAGCTTGAGGGATGTTAGAAAAAGTCCTGCAAGCAGCATCTCTGTGGCGGTTTCAAAGTGGTGCATACACCGCTCCTAAAACCCCCAGCCATTTGAAATGAATGGGCAGCGCTTCCAAATCGCCTGAAAAGCATTTGGAAGCACCACAACATGGGTGTTTGTAACCCCTTCTTCGGTCGCTAGCGCATGCACTCAATACTTTTAATTGGCTCTTCATCCCCCCTCTAAAAATAAATAAATAATTGTCAGCAGTTACAAATGCCTGCCCCCCCCCCCCCAAAGCACCATGTTGATGGGGACAAGGGCCTCTTCCTCACAACCCTGGCCAGTGGTTGTGGGGGTCTGCAGGCAGAGGGCTTATCGGAATTACGACGGGATTACGACGGGAACGCCACCCAGCGGACGCCGAAGAATTGCATCTAAGATCCGAAGTCGTACAAAGACGTTCACCTGTCGGATCTAACCCAGATGCCGTTGTATCTTGTTTTGAGGATTCAAAACAAAGATACGACGCAGGAAATTTGAAAGTAGGCCAGGGTATCAATAGATACGCCGGCGTACTTTCTTTGTGGATCTGCCCCATAGAGTTGTGCATGTTTATGCCTGAATGTTTTTTGTTGTTCAGAAGTTTAGGAGGCACATACTTATTTGAGCTGCACTGTTATATATTATATATTATAAGAGCACAATTATATATTATAATTTGTAAGGCAAGCACAAAGACTTTTCACAAAAGTTCCTGTTTAGGCCGGAATAGGTCTTTATTCTCACCACATTTGTATCACACAGACACTAGCCAGCAGCTGTGGACACACCCTGTAATTATGGTCTTCCTCCAATGCCGGTTGGGATCCATTACCTGTCTGCTGGCCTCAGGCTGAATTTATTTTTATGCAGGTATGTACTAACAATTAGCCTTTCCATTAATCCAAATATTCACTCTTAACGCACTGGCCATAGATGTTTTTTTTCTTGTTGAACTGCCTGGATTTTGATCTGTCTTTGGCCAGCATTAAGCTGGTCATATACCATTTGTGCTTCTTTTTTTTTTTTATTCAGCCTGTACAGTGCAGATAGACAAATCCCTCTGCTGAGCTGTTGTATTCAGATAGCCGCTGCTGGCAGAATGCCCAAACAGTCGCTGAATCTGCGCGACTCCTTATGCATGGAACACAATTTGATTATTGGACGAATGGTAATCTCATATTGATTATGAAGAGTTTACTAAAGGTATGAAAATTCTCGTACAACAGAATAAAAATTCAGAAGCGTTGTAGTGTATTTGTATTGTATTTTCGTGCTTGTCCCATCTGATAATATCGGATGAACTGTCGTGGTCGGCTCTTGAAAGCTCTGTAGACTGTACTAACGATCAGATTATCGTATGATCGCTTAGAAAGCGGTATTTTTCGTACAAGTTTATGATTGTGTGTACGGGCCTTTAGATTTTTCAGTTGAAAGATAGGGGGCTGACAGGGTCACCAACTAAACCCTGGTTCGCACTGGTGCGTTTTGACATGCGATTTGACATGTCAAATCCGCAGCATTTGCCAGCAATGGAACCGTCCTAATCGGTGCGACGCTGCACCGTTTTCAAAAAGTAGTTTCTGTTCTACTTTTTGCAAAAACCTGCACGGATGTCTCTGTAATCGCGGCTGAAATCGGGACTGACAAGCGGGAGTGAAATTGTGCGAGTTCAGCTGAACTGAACGCAGCCCGGTGTGAACTTGATCTAATGCCGGAATTTTCGACGGAAAAATAGAAAACCTGCTCTCTATCTAAAGTCCGTCCGAAATTCAGACAAAAAAAGTTAGATGGGTCATACACACGCCGGAATATCTGATGGAAAGCTCCCATCTGACTATTTCCATCGGAAATTCCGAGCGTGTGTACGCGGCATAAGAGGGTGTTAAACGGTTCATCAAGGGCTGGCTGAAATTTGAAAGATACTTGGCTCGCATTGGATAATTATGCTTGTGCAGACTTCCTTTTAAAAGATTCATATGCTGCTACCTGCTATTACGCTTAAAGTGATTGTAAACCCACAAAAAAAAAAGAAGAAAAAAACCCTGCAAGACAAAGGTATAATGTGCTAGTATGCATAGCATGCTAGCTCATTATGAAATACTCACCTTAGATCAAAGCCCCGCAGCGTTCCCGGCACACTGCTCTGCTCGGCGACATAACTCCCAGAGTTATTTATGGGTATCGTGGGCTCTGGCGCTGTAGTGAAAAGTAGCTTGTAAGGCTCGATTCACACTAATGCGTTTTTTGGTGCATTTTGCGTTTTGCAGAAAAGCAGGGAATTTTTTTTTAAAATGGGTTCCTATGGAACATGTTCACATCAATGCTTTTTTGTGCCTCTGCATTTTTGGAAAGGGTCGGGGACTTTTTTCCCCGCAAAAAGCAGCGTTTTGCATGTAATAGAGGTCAATGGACCCGCATCCAAAACGCAAGTACTGCGTTTTTCATGCGTTTTTACTGCGTTTTTGCCTTTTTGCGTTTTATTTTTTTAACCTGTTTTTTGCTGGATGTTAAATGAAATGTAAAAAAATTAAAATTGATGTAAAAAAAAAAAAAAAACGCAAATCGCGGCAAAAACGCGGCAAAAACGTAGTAATAACGCAAGTCAAAAAACCCAACAAGCACCACAAAAAGCAGTGCAAAAACGCTCAAAAGCAACATGCATAGGTGTGAATCGAGCCTAAGGCCCCGTACAGACGACCGAACATGTCTGCTGAAACTGGTCCGCGGACCAGTTTCAGCAGACATGTTCGGTCGTCTGTACAGCCGAGCGGACAGGATTCCAGCATACATTTGCCCGCCGGGCCTTTTTCCAGTGGGCAAATATTTCCAAACTTGTTTAGAAACAGCCCGCTGGAATCCTGTCCGCTCGGACATGTTCGGTCGTCTGTACAGACCTACCGTACATGTCCGAGCGGCCGCCATCCCTCGCATGCGTCGAATGACTTTGACGCATGCGTGGAAGCATTGAACTGGCAGGACCACGCACGTCGCCGCGTCATCGTCACTGCAATTGCGCGGTCGTGCGATGTGGCTCCCAAACAAAATTGGCGTCCTTTTTTTCCCCACAAATAGAGCTTTCTTTTGGTGGTATTTGATCACCTCTGCGATTTTTTTTTTTTTTTTTTGCGCAACAACTGAAAAAAGACTGAAAATTTTGAAAAAAAATTAAATTTTTATTTTTTTCTGTTAATTTTTTTGTAAATAAGTAAGTTTTCTCTTTCAATTACGGGCACGGATATGGCGGCACTGATGGGCACCGATGAGATGGCACTGATGGACATCGATGAGGTAGTACTGACTGGCACAGATGAGGTGGCACTGATGGGCACACATAGGCGGCACTGATGGGCACACATAGGCGGCACTCATGGGCGGCACTGGGCACTCATGGGCGGCACTGGGCACTCATAGGCGGCACAGATGGGCACTCATGGGCGGCACTTATGGGTGGCACTGATGGATACTTTTGGGTGGCACAGATGGGCACTGGGCATGGATGGGCACTGTGGGCTGGCACTGATGGTCACTGTGGGGTGGCACTGATGGGCACTTGGGGTGGCACTGATGGACATTGTGGGGCAGCACTGATCTACCCATGTTGCCAGTCAGTGCCCATTTGTGGGCACTGATTGGCATCTTTTTTTTTTTTTAAGACTTTTTTTTTTTTTTTTCAATGCTTTTTTGTTTTGTTTGGCCCAACCCTGGTGGTCCAGGGTGGGCTTCCCTGGTGGTCCAGTGTGGCGATCTGAGGGGGGGCTGCGCTGATAAACAATCAGCGCGAACCCCCCCTGTCAGGAGAGCCGCCGATCGGCTCTCCTATACTCGCATCTGTCAGACGCGAGTGAGGAAGAGCCATCAACGGCTCTTCCTGTTTACATCGTGATCAGCCGTGATTGGACACGGCTGATCATGTGGTAAAGAGTCTCCGCCGGAGGCTCTTTACTGAGATCGGAGATGCAGGGTGTCAGACTGACACCCTGCATCACCGATTGCCGCGCTGCGCGCCATGAAATCCTGCAGGACGTCCATGGACGTCCTGTCAGGATTTCAGAACCACTTCCTGGACGTAAATCGGCCATAGGCCGGGCGGAAAGTGGTTAAGGTAACCTGTGATGAAAAAAACATAGCATCTCTTTATATATATATGCTAGTTGACAGGCCGACATGCTCCACAATCGGTCAAAATACAATCTTGACCCCCCCCCCCTTTTTTTTTTTCCAGTAACACACAGTATATGTATTGCAATGCACTGAAATGTTTTGCCCCCTACTATATAGGGCATAGGTGTCAGACATAAGGCCCGCGGGCCGAATCGGGCCCTCCAGGCCATTTCATGTGGCCCTCGCACCTCTCCTGCAGCTGCAGGAGAGCTCTAGCCCTCCTCTGGTCCTCCTCCAGATCCTTAATTTCTACTTTTAACCAGTTCCCGACCCCCGCATGTACATATACGTCCACAATATGGCACGTACAGGCACATGGGCGTACACGTACGTCCTCGCCTATTAGCGGGTGGGGGGTCCGATCGGGACCCCCCCGCTACATGCGGGGGTCGGGTCCGCTCGGGGAGCGATCCGGGACCACGGCGCGGCTATTTGTTTATAGCCGCTCCGTCGCGATCGCTCCCCGGAGCTGAAGAACGGGGAGAGCCGTGTGTAAACACGGCTTCCCCGTCCTTCACTATGGCGGCGCATCGATCGCGTCATTCCCTTTATAGGGAAGACACGATCAATGACGTCATTCCTACAGCCACACCCCCAAACAGTTGTAAACACATACTAGGTGCACCCTAACTCCTACAGCGCCACCTGTGGTTAACTCCCAAACTGCAACTGTCATTTTCACAATAAAGAATGCAATTTAAATGCATTTTTTGCTGTGAAAATGACAATGGTCCCAAAAATGTGTCAAAATTGTCCGAAGTGTCCGCCATAATGTCGCAGTCACGAAAAAAATTGCTGATCGCCGCCATTAGTAGTAAAAAAAAATAAAAAAAAAAAAATGCAATAAAACTATCCCCTATTTTGTAAACACTATAAATTTTGCGCAAACCAATCGATAAACGCTTATTGCGATTTTTTTTACTAAAAATAGGTAGAAGAATACGTATCGGCCTAAACTGAGGAAAAAAAATGTTTTTATATATGTTTTTGGGGGATATTTATTACAGCAAAAAGTAAAAAATATTGCTTTTTTTTCAAAATTGTCGCTCTATTTTTGTTTATAGCGCAAAAACTAAAAACCGCAGATGTGATCAAATACCACCAAAAGAAAGCTCTATTTGTGGGGAAAAAAGGACGCCAATTTTGTTTGGGAGCCACGTCGCACGACCGCGCAATTGTCTGTTAAAGCGACGCAGTCCCGAACTGTAAAAACACCTTGGGTCTTTAGGCTGCATATTGGTCCGGGGCTTAAGTGGTTAAGCAATGCATCCTGCTTCCTCCCAGCAGCAGCATAAGGAAAGGGGGTGCACTGTGATGTAAGGGAGAGTGGGGAACTCAACTTCTGATGGTGGGGTGGCTCTTGACATCTAATGTAAGAGGAGGGGATGCGCTGCACATCTAATCTTACAGATAAAACCGGCCCTTTAGAGGGCAATCATAATGCTAATGCGGCCCACAATGAAATTGAGTTTGACACCCCTGATATAGGGTGTTGGGTGTCGTTCCCAATCATGGCAGTGAAAGTGGCAATAGTTACCTCTCTCTCCATACGTCCTTCTCAGACTAACTAAAGCTGCCCATGCACTATACATACACAGACAGGGCCGCCATCAGGGGGGTACAGGCATTACACCTGTAAGGGGCCCGGAGGTCCCCAGGGGCCCGGATGGCAACCCCCTTTTTTAGGGCCAATTTTTTTTTTTAGAGGTCCGGAGGTCCCCAGGGGCCCGGAGGCCCCGGATGGCAACCCCCCTTTTTTTATTTCTTTTTTTAAAAAAAAATATTTTTTATATATATTTTTATTTTATTTTTTAATAAAGAGCAATTTTTTTTTTTAGAGGTCCGGAGGTCCCCATATATATATATATATATAATATTATTATTATTATTATTATTATTATTATTATTATTATTATTATTAAAGGGCCCAGAGGTACCCAGGGCCCCGGATGGCAACCCCCCTTTTTTTATAAAAAAAAATTATATTTTTTTTATATGTATTTTTTTATATATATATTTTTTTGTCTATATATATATATATATATATATATTATTAAAGGGCTCAGAGGTCCCCAGGGCCCCATGTGTGGCAAACCCCCCCTTTTTTTATATATATATATATATATATTTTTTTTATTTATTTATTATTAAAGGACACTGAGGTCCCCAGGGCCCTGGATGGCAACCCCCCTTTTTTTCATAAATGTTTATTTTTAATTATATATATATATATATATATATATATATATATATATATATATATATATATATATATATATATATATATATATATATATATATATATATATATATATATTTTATTATTATTAAAGGGCCCAGAGGTTTCTTTTTTTCATTTTTATTAAAGGGCCCAGAGGTCCTGGATGGCAACCCCCCTTTTTTGCAATTTCTTTTTATATATATATATATATATATATATATATATATATATATATATATATATATATACACACACACATACATTTATTTATATATATATATATATATATATATATATATATATATATATATATATATATATATATATATATATATATATATATATATATATATATTCTTAAAGGGCCCAGAGGTCCCCAGGGCCCCAGATGGCAACCCCCTTTTTAAAAAAAAACTATATATATTTTTTTATATATTTTTTTTATTTTTATTAAAGGGCCCAGAGGTCCCCAGGGCCCCGGATGGCTACCCCCCTTTTTTATATATTTTTTTCTTTATTTCTTCGTTTTTGTGTAAAGGCCCCCCCGCTTCTCAATCAGCGGCAGCCCCCCCCCCCCCCCTTCCCAATTTAAGGCGGCAGCACCAAACCCCCCCCCCCCCCCGGTTCTCTGCTCCAGGGGGCCCATGCCTGAAGCTGTGTAAGGGGCCCCATAATTCCTGATGGCGGCCCTGTACACAGATATACAGATGGACGAATCTGCAGTGTCAGCTACTGTATTCTGACAGACAGCACTGTCAGAAGAGGTCATTCACATTGTGCATGAAACAATTATCCGGCTCATATACAATGCAGCTCATGTGACACCTCACTTTCCCTGTTCAGTCTGTATAGCCCGAGGCACTAAGGCACCTGTCATATCACTTTCATTTGACTTTTGTCTTGTTTCTGTAGCACTACCCCTGTAGGAGCTTCTGGTTATATTTTGGGTGGCACGTTACCTCTATATCCACTTCCATACCAGGTACTTACGCAGCTTCCCGCCCAAGCCAATTTTCAGCTTTCAGCACTGTCACACTTCTTTTGGTGGTATTTGATCACCTCTGCAATTTTTTTTTTTTTGCGCAACAACTAAAAAAAGGCTGAAAATTTGGAAAAAAAATTACGTTTTTATTTTTTTCTGTTAATTTTTTTGTAAATAAGTTTTCTCTTTCAATTACGGGCACTGATATGGCGGCACTAATGGGCACCGATGAGATGGCACTGATGGACATCGATGAGGTAGTACTGACGGGCACAGATGAGGTGGCACTGATTGGCGGCGCTGGTATGCGACACTGATGGGCACACATAGGCTGCACTGATGGGCACACATAGGCGGCACTGATGGGCACACATAGGCGGCACTGATGGGCACACATAGGCGGCACTGATGGGCACTCATGGGCGGCACTGGGCACTCATAGGCGGCACAGATGGGCACTCATGGGCGGCACTGATGGATACTTATGGGTGGCACAGATGGGCAGGTAGGTTCAGGTGCACAATCACAAACATGGAAACACTCCTGCTTCCAGCAAACAGTTCTCGTTGCCACTCTAGCCAGAGTGGGTATTGCTCACCTGGATAGGTCCCTCTCACTAGGGTGACCACATTTCCAAACTACCATTCAGGGACACCATCCCTTCCCAAAAATCAGCTTCTGCTGTAACGAATCACAGCACAGTGATTGGATACAAGAGACAGGATTTATGATTTCTCCAATCACAAGCAGGGGGTGGGGATTGTGCTCCTCCAGGCATTTCTGGCCAGGACAAGTACTGTCAGTGAGTAAAGTGGTGATGTGATGGCCTTTTTTGGGGGTATCAGATTGGCCCGGGGGGTGGCTGTGTCAGTTTCATTCCGGGACACTGTATTGTCCTGGAATAAGTGTGCCCTGGACAGACCTGCAAAATGCGGGACTGTCCCGGGCAATCCGGGACACATGGTCACCCTAGTGGGTTGGGGCAGTTTTCTGTGGAGGGGTTCAGGGTACTATGGGTTGGGGTCAGGGTTCTGTGAAGGGAACAGGGTTCTGTGGAGGGGGGCAGGGTTCTGTGGAGGAGAGCAGGGTACTATGGGTTGGGGCAGGGTTCTGTGGAGGGTATTATAGGTTGAAAGCAGGGTTCTGTGGAGGGGTGCAGGGTACTATGGGCTGGGGCAGGGTTCTGTGGAGGGTACTATGGGTTGGGGCAGGGTTCTGTGGAGGGGTGCAGGGTACTATGGGTTGGGGGCAGGGTTCTGTGGAGGGGAACAGGGTTCTGTGGAGGGGAGCAGGGTACTAAGGGTTGGGGGCAGGGTTCTGTGGAAGGTACTATGGGTTGGGGGCAGGGTTCTGTGGAGGGGTGTAGGGTACTATGGGCTGGGGCAGGGTTCTGTGGAGGGTACTATGAGTTGGGGCAGGGTTCTGTGGAGGGGTGCAGGGTACTTTGGGCTGGGGCAGGGTTCTGTGGAGGGTACTATGGGTTGAAAGCAGGGGTCTGTGGAGAAGTGCAGGGTACTATGGGTTGGGGGCAGGGTTCTGTGGAGGGGTGCAGGGTACTATGGGTTGGGGGCAGGGTTCTGTGGGGGGGAGCAGGGTACTAAGGGTTGGGGGCAGGGTTCTGTGCAGGGCAGCAGGGTACTAAGGGTTGGGGCAGGGTTCTGTGGAGGGTACTATGGGATAGGGGCAGGGTTCTGTGGAGGGGTGCAGGGTTCTGTGGAGGGGTGCAGGGTTCTGTGCAGGGGTACAGGGTACTATGGGTTGGGGTGCAGGGTACTATGGGTTGGGGTACAGGGTTCTGTGGAGGGGTGCAGGGTTCTGTGGAGGGGTGCAGGGTACCATGGTTTGGGGTGAAGGGTTCTGTGGAGGGGTGCAAGTGTACCATGGGTTGGGGTGCAGGGTACCATGGGTTGGATTGTAGGGTTCCGTGGAGGGGTACAGGGTTCTGTGGAGGGGTGCAGGGTTCTATGAGCCATGAATCCCATACTTAAATAAAACTAGATTGTGAATAATTAAACGCCTTTCACACAGGGGCCTCTGTCTAGTGGATTACGCTTGCTCAGTGGGGGATTGCTCCGCTGATCTCCGCTGATATATATAAAAAGAGGGGGGTTGTCATCCAGGGCCCTGGGGACCGGGCGCATGCTCAGAATCACGTTGCAAATACTCATTGCTTTCGACGTGAACGTAACCTACGCCCAGCCCCATTCACGTACGCTTACGCAAACAACGTAAAATTCGACGGCACCTCCGACGTCCATACCTTGCATGGGCTGCGCTATCTTTTTGGTGGTTTATCTTTACGCCTGAAAAACGCCTTACGTAAACAGCGTATCGGGCGCAAGTACGTTCGTTAATAGGTGTATCTTGCTCATTTGCATATTATAGGCGTAAATCCACGTACACGCCCCTAGCTGCCAGTGTAATTTATGCAGCTAAGATACAACGGCGTAGGAGACTTACGCCGGTCGTATCTTAGCAACATTTAAGCGTATCTCAGTTTGAGAATACGCTTAAAGATACGAAGGCGCGGATTCGGAATTACGACGGCGTATCTACTGATACCCAGTCGTAAGTCTTACTGAATCTGGCTATATGTGTTCAGCAGGACACGATTTTGTTACTGGGAGTGAGGTACCAGAGGTACGCTGACTGATGGAGTGGGCATAGGCCCTGCATGTCCCTCCTAATGCAACACATACACCTGTACCAGTGTGTGGGACAAGGGACAACATCTTCTGAAGGGACTTTGCATACAACACCACACACAAGTGGCTCATCTCTGGTTTGGGTGACTGCCTAAATGTTTGATTTCGGTCCTGGGCATTGGAGAGCATGCCTTTGGGCAAGGTGTTACCCCTGTGCTTAGTAGGGTGAGTGAACCCCGTTCATCGCCTAGTGTAGCCCAATAAAACCAACCCTGTGTATGATACACACATGGTGCCCAACTAGGAGGGGAACATGGAGGAGGTACCACCTGCCTACCCTTTACAGTAGGGTGACCAGACATCCCCGGTTTTGTCCCCAGATTGGATTTGAACAGGGGCTGGGGCAATTTCAAATACAGTCAGTGCTGAATAAAAAAAATCTGAATTGTATACCCCCGCTCTGACGCTCCTACTAGCTTAGGGGGGTGTATTTTTTTTCCATTATCTATGCCCCTTTCTGATGATCATTTGCTGGTCGGAGCGGAGTTCTTCTGCCTTGGCTCATGTCACGGCCAGCCGCCTGCCTGCCTATCTCCTTGCCTTCCCTGGCGGAGTGATCTTCCTCCTCTCCCCACCCAGTAGTAGCCGGGGCCCCGGAGAATAAGCCTGGACAGGCTGTGAGGCGGGTGGCAACATCGGGCAGAGAGTCGCTGATTGCCGCCATTACTAGTAAAAAAAAAAATTTTTTTAAATCTTGTCGCCGTAAAACGCAGTCGGCTCTGCTGGGTGAGAGCACGTAGCTATACGTCACT
The DNA here is from genome assembly GCF_905171775.1 of Rana temporaria. Lineage (NCBI taxonomy): Eukaryota > Metazoa > Chordata > Amphibia > Anura > Ranidae > Rana > Rana temporaria. Next base: position 85,728,126 of record NC_053493.1, on the reverse strand, counting down.
TCGCCCAGCAGCCATGTGCGCGTGCCCGGCAGTCGCGATCGCCGCCGGGCACCCGCGATTGCTCGTTACAGAGCGAGGACCGGGAGCTGTGTGTGTAAACACACAGCTCCCGGTCCTGTCAGGGAGAGAAATGCCTGACCGTCTGTTCATACAATGTATGAACAGCGATCAGTCATTTCCCCTAGTGAGGCCACCCCCCCTACAGTTATAACACACCCAGAGAACATACTTAACCCCTTCCCCGCCCCCTAATGTTAACCCCTTCCCTGCCAGTGGCATTTTTATAGTAATCAATGCATTTTTATAGCACTGATCGCTATAAAAATGCCAATGGTCCCAAAAAATGTGTCAAAAGTGTCCGAAGTATCCGCCATAATGTCGCAGTACCGAAAAAAATCGCTGATCGCCGCCATTACTAGTAAAAAAAAAAATATTAATAAAAATGCCATAAAACTACCCCCTATTTTGTAAACGCTATAACTTTTGCGCAAACCAATCAAATGCTTATTGCGATTTTTTTTTTTTTTTTATGAAAAATATGTAGAAGAATACATATCGGCCTAAACTGAGGAAAAAAAATGTTTTTTTATATATTTTTGGGGGATATTTATTATGGTAAAAAGTAAAAAATATAATTTTTTTTCAAAATTGTCGCTCTACTTTTGTTTATACGGCAAAAACTAAAAACCGCAGAGGTGATCAAATACCACCAAAAGAAAGCTCTATTTGTGGGAAAAAAAGGACGCCAATTTTGTTTGGGAACCACGTCGCACGACCGCGCAATTGTCAGTTAAAGCGACGCAGTGCCGAATCGCAAAAAGTGCTCTGGTCTTTGACCAGCAATATGGTCCGGGGGTTAAGTGGTTAAAGTAGGTGTTAGGCCCCTTTCACACTTGTATGATCTGAAAGTGGCGTGACTTGAAGCAATGCGCAATGCCTGTGTAATCTTGAGGTCTATGGACGTCAAGTCGGACCATGGTAGCCCAGGGACTACTTTGAAGTCGCTGCAACTTGAAGTCGCATAGATAGAAATGATATTCAGTGGCGTCACTAGGGTTTGTGTTATCCGGTGCGGTAAAACATGGTGTCACCCCCCCCCCCCCCTCTGTCTAGGCTGTCCAGCACCAAGCAGGCAGCGCACGGGGCGCACCCCAAACCAGCCCCTGTAAATGATAGTATAGGGCAGTATAGTGGCAGGTTAGGGTAGTATAGAGTGGTATAGTGGCAGGTTGGTGTAGTGGGGTGGTATAGGACAGGTTAAGGTGGTATAGGGCATGTTGGGGTGATATAGGGTAGTTTGGGGTGGTATAGGGCAAGTTAGGGTTGCATAGGGCAGGTTGGGGTGGTATAGGGCAAGTTAGGGTGGTACAGGGCAGGTTAGGGGGGTATAGTAGGGTGACCAGACATCCCCAGTTTCAGGGGACAGTCCCCTGATTGAGGACACTGTCCCCGGACCAAGTCTGTCCCTGGGTTTGTCCCCAGATTGGATTTAATAGGGGGCTTGGGCAAATTCAAAGACAGTCAGTGCAGAATAAAAGTAAAAAAATTAGAATTACACACCCCGCCAGTTTCGGGCGCATGCCCATTTAGCTTCGCTCTCATGTCCTTCTGCCTTGGCTCAAATCCTGGCCAGCCACCTGCCTATCTCCTTGCCTTCCCTGGCGGAGTGATCTTCCTCCACTCCCCATCCAGTAGTAGCCGGGGCCCTGAGAGTAAGACTTGAGAGGCTGTGAGGCGGGCGGTGTCGACGGGCAGAGAGTCTCTGATTGCCGCCATTACTAGTAAAGAAAAAATATGTCCCCGGATTTCATTTTAAAAATCTGGTCACCTTAGAGTATAGTGCAAGTTAGGGTGGCATAGGGCAAGTTGGGATGGCATGGGAAAGGTTGGGGTGGTACAGGGCAAGTTAGGGTGGCATTGGGCAGGTTGGGGTGGTATAGGGCAAGTTATGGTGGCATAGGGCAGATTGGGGTGGCACAGGGCAAGGTCGGGTGGCATGGGAAAGTTTGGGGTGGTACAGGGCAGGCTGTGGTGGCACAGGGCAGGCTGGGATTGCACAGGGCAGGCTGGGCATGTCAGCTAAAAAAAAACAAAAAAAAACGGGATGGTGTCACCCCTCTAGCAGGTGTCACCCGGTGCGGACCGCACCCCCCTAGCAACGCCTCTGATGATATTCATTGGAAATCATGGAGTACGACTTGTCATGGGACTTTGCAGTCCCAAGTCGCACAAGTGTGAAAGGGGCCTTATCCCAGTTTGTCTGCAATGGAAATACTCTGACGATGTATTATACCAATTGCATGCAGCGATGATAAAATACAAGCCCATTTCTGGATCTCTCTGCTGCCACTAACTTTGCCCTGGAAAGGTATTTTTATTGTAAATCCCCAGCCATTGTTTCCTGGTGCACGCCTTGTACACCTTCCTGAAGGAGAATAAACATTTCTCTTGTGATTGATCGCCCTAGGGCTGATACAAATGAATGTATCCCAGAGCGGGGGGGGCGTGGTCTGTTTACCGCTGGGTGAGTCAGAGGCTCCGGTATCCCAGGGAGACGGGACGCCGCTCGGTGTGCCTGGCAGCACAATAACACGGGACGCACGCCTCCTCTACAGCCAAGCCGCACTATTTGGGGACGTTACATGGGAGTGAGATAGGGAGCTGTCAGTAAACAGAGGAGGGATCACACACACACTGATAAGGGAACCTACAGAGGAAGCAACAGGAGTCATGTACACAGACAAGTAGAGGGAAGACGAGCCCCAGGCAGGAGGTAAAGCTGCACATTGGAGGCACATAGGAGGACAGGTGGGAATTGATTTCCTGGATGGAAACCTTTCATGGAGGTTTAAATGACAACCAATATGCATGACTTATTCATTGTATAATGACTGCTAGGAGGAAGAAGAACATAATACAGGCAGCTCTACAAATCACTGCATTGTTACTTTATAGGCGTGAAGGCATTTGCAATTGATATGTATATATATATATATATATATATATATATATATATACATATGTGTGTGTGTGTGTGTCTTATTTGTGTTTTACACTTTAATAGAGTTTACAGTTGTTATTGTATCTAATACACCTGAATGATTTATATGACTGACAGATTCTAGTTTTTTTTTTGTACTGTTGGTCATCAATGGGCTTGTAATCATCTGGAGATAGTGTGCAAGTAATTGGATCCGCCCTCCAAAGTCAGGGTAAGCCCCCACGTTCACACCGGAGCGACTTGTTAGAAATCGCACCCTATTGCCGGTGACTTGTCCTTAAGGTTCCCCTAACGTGAAAGTTCCTTCAAGGACTGCGCAGGCGCAAACTTGCCAACAGAAATCTCTGAATCTCGCCCGGCATCCAGGCTCATTCTTTAAAGCGGGAGTTCACCCATTTATTTATTTTTTTATCTTTTCCCCTTAGATGGATGCTCGTTTTGTCTAGGGGAATCGGCTAGTTGTTTTAAAATATGAGCCGTACTTACCGTTTTCGAGATGCATCTTCTCCGTCGTTTCCGGGTATGGGTCTTCGGGAGCGGGCGTTCCTTCTTGATTGACAGTCTTCCGAGAGGCTTCCGACGGTCGCATCCATCGCGTCACTATAAGCCGAAAGAAGCCGAACGTCGGTGCGGCTCTATACTGCGCCTGCGCACCGACGTTTGGCTTCTTTCAGAAAATCGTGACGCGATGGATGCAACCGTCGGAAGCCTCTTGGAAGACTGTCAATCAACATAGGAACGCCCAGTCCCGCAGCCCATACCCGGAAGCGACGGAGAAGATGCATCTCGTAAACGGTAAGTACGGCTCATATTTTAAAACATCTAGCCAATTCCCCTAGAGAAAACGAGCAGGAATCTAAGGGGTAAAAGTGTTATGTACGGGTAAACCCCCGCTTTAAGGTTCCCCTAACGTGAAAGTTCCTTCAAGGACTGCGCAGGCGCAAACTTGCCAACGGAAATCTCCGAACCTCGCCCGGCATCCAGGTTCATTCTTTAACATCCCCGTGGATTGGAGGATGTTAAAAAAAGAGCCAGGAGGCCGAGCGAGCAGAGCCGACTGACCACTTTCCTCGAAATCTACGTCGCCCTGGATGCCGGCCGAGGTTCGGAGATTTCCGTCGGCAAGTTTGCGCCTGCGCAGTCCTTAAAGGAACTTTCTTGTTAGCCGGAACCATATCGGCAGATCAGATTGCGCCTGCGCAGGAACTTTCACGTTAGCCGGAACTAGCTCGGCAGATCACCGGCAATCGCACTGTTCAAACTGGTGCGACGCTAACTTTGCACTGCACTACTTTTGGCGATTTTTCAGATGCGCCCTGAATAGACATCTGTGCATGAAGCCCATTTTGATCATAATAGTGTGGTGGACCTTTGACATCCCTATATGCTCTTTCATTGTCACCCACATTGGAATAAGGTTTTTTAAAAGGTGTCTTCCATTTATTTCTCTGAGTTTGGTGCCAATTGTTATCATTGCCACATTGTTCATGGTTTGATCTCGGTGTCCTGGGATAAGTTTCCCTATTTTTCCCATAACAAGTAGGTGCTTTAGGTTGTTGAATCCTCACTTCTTTCTCTGGCGTAGAATAGGTTGAAATAGGTGCAGGTTCTTCCAGCCTACTTTGCCATTTAAAAACTTGATCCGCCTTATAATCTGATGTGTCTCGTTGGTATTTCTTCATCTTTCTCTGTTGCACTTCTAAATCTTTGGCCATAAGGTCTTTTTTTAGTTGGTTATTAAAGCGGGAGTTCACCCGAAAAACATTTTTTAACATTAGATTGATGCTCATTTTGTCAAGGGGAATCGGGTAGTTTTTTTTAAAATCGAAGCTGTACTTACCGTTTTAGAGAGCGATCTTCTCCGCCGCTTCCGGGTATGGTCTTCGGGACTGGGCGTTCCTACATGATTGACAGGCTTCCGACGGTCGCATACATCCACGTCACGAGTAGCCGAAAGAAGCCGAACGTCGGTGCGGCTCTATACGGCGCCTGCGCACCGACGTTCGGCTACTTTCAGAAAATCGTGACGCGATGTATGCGACCGTCGGAAGCCTGTCAATCAAGTAGGAACGCCCAGTCCTGCGGCCCATACCCGGAAGCGGCGGAGAAGATGCATCTCTAAAACGGTAGGTACTGCTTCGATTGTAAAAAAAACACCCGATTCTCCTTGACATAACGAGCCTAAATCTAATGTTAAAAAAAAAAGGTTTTTGGGTGAACCTCCACTTTAAGGATGAGCTCCAGCGCGTTCGCATAGTACACGTGCAGAGCCCGCCAGGAAGTCTGCACGGCGCTGCGCTAATCACAGCCAGGGAGACATTTCCTGATCTCTGCAGCCGAGCATCGGGAAATGTCTCCCTGGCTGTGATTAGCACAGCGCCGTGCAGACTTCCTGGCGGGCTCTGCACGTGTACTATGCGAACACGCTGGAGCTCATCCTTATTGGTTAGCAAGTCTACTAAATTCTGTAGATTCCTTATGGGGTTCTAAATTTAGTTTTTAATTCCTCTATCTGTTAATATAATTAGCATTTTTGTTTGTTTCCTTTTAAGAAGGAATCTTAAACCCTCTAGACTTTGACGTGTGGCTTTGAAATTGTGCGATTTCAGATGAGGGCACGCGATTTCAAAGCTGCAGTCAATGTGAATGAGGGCTTAGGGGAGAAAAAAAAGAAAATGGGCAAACGTGGTATTTTTGATACAGAAAAGACATGCTTTGTCTTTTTTTTTTGCATGAAAGTTACTTATACCTACCTGTCCACACGATGCGCGCGTGCAGCTCATTGTACAAATTTGGCAATGTCAAAGCTGACTGAACTCGGGATTGACGCAATCTCAGCCCAGCCAATGAAAGCAGGCAGTGATCAAGACCCGAAAGCCGACCGCTGACCTCTTTGGGGAGCTCTGAGACACTGCTTTTCTGGACTGAAGGTGAGTAAAGTTCCGCTTTAAAAGAGAAGTTTGAGATGGGAAAAAAAAAAGCAAAAACATTTAGGCTTAATGTACACGGGACGTTTTGGAACCTTTCCTGAATGATTTAACTTGACAGATAGTTACCAACGCTTAAAAACATTTGTTTTGCAGCGTTTGCGTTTAGAAGCATATAAACGACCCTGTTTACACGTACTGATAAGATAACATAGATGATAGTTCAGGGGCAGCGTACATGAAGCCTAACTTACCTAGGTGGATGCAGCATTTTTCTGATTCTGCATCTATCCCCCGCTCCCTTTACACTGAGAACTGAGAGATCAAAGACTGCTGATCGCTCAGTTCAAGCTCTTCGGTGAGCAGAGACCCAGTGGCTGTCAGTCTCCAGCTCTCTGCTCTGCCCCTCGACTAACTGGAGTGCTGGGCTGTGGTGGGAGTGGGAGCTGCTGGCTCAGGCTCTCAAGGGGACAATAAAGTCGGGATCTCTCCAGAGCTTGGACCGGCTGATTGACACCAATGTGTGGGTGTCAGTGTCGTCTGAATATGGGTCACAGGAGTGCAGTGGGAAAGTTTCTGTGCAGAGTTTGCTGTGGTTTCCTTTCAGCAGTTGAGGTGCATATATTGCACCTAACTCAGACTAAAAAACACACAGGATCCTTTCTTAATTTGCACTGTAACCAGCCTGCATATATGTGAACTGGCTCCATTAAAAGCCGGTCTGGTTCACATGTTATGAGAACCAGATGCGGTTCAAAATGTATCCGATTCACATACATGTGAACTGATCCTTAATGTTAAAATTTAACTAAAGGCAAAACTTATTTTTTAGTTTTGGATAGAGTGGAGAGGCATTGGAACCCCTGTCAGGTATTTATTGCTGTCTGTATTACCGTTACTGAGATTCATCCTCTCAATTTGTTCTGTTTTCTGTTATTAGTAATTGGGTTGTCACAGAACAGTAAGGGTACTTGCCCACTCTACTGGTGTATAAACATCAGACATTTCTGGCAGCGGATGTTATGCTCACCTGGTATCGAAGCCCCCGCTGCGGTGCCAGACGCAGCATCGGCCGGCGACATGACGTCCCAGAGTTACTTCCGGGTATCGCGGCTCCAGGTCAATCACAGCGTCACTCCTGTGCGTGCGCGCGGGAGACGCCAGTCATGACATGGCACGCCATGACCTCCTTTGGAAAACGCCACGTTCGCCATTTCTAAAGTGCGTCTGCGCACACGTCTTTATTGTAAATATCTCCTAAACTAGGGTGACCAGACATCTCCGGTTTCCAGGGGCGGTCCCCGGATTGAGGACACTGTCCCCGGATCAAGTCTGTCCCTGGTTTTGTTCCTGGATTGGATTTGAACAGGGGCTGGGGCAATTTCAAAGACAGTCAGTGGACAATAAAAAAATAAAAAAAAATCTGAATTACACCCCCCCGCTCTTACTCGCTTAGGGCTGTGTATTTTTTTCCATTATCTGTGCCCCTTTCTGATGATCATGTACTGGTTGGTGCTGGTTCTTTAGTTTCGGGGGCATTCCCATCCAGCTCCGCTTGCATGTTCTTCTGCCTTGGCTCAATTGCCTGCCTGCTTATCTCCTTGCCCTCCTTGGCGGAGTAATCTTCCTCCGTTCCCCAGCCAGTAGTAGCCGGGGGCCCGAAGAGTAATGCCCTCTACACACGATCGGTCAATCCGATGAGAACGGTCTGATGGATTTTTCCATCAGTTAACCGATGAAGCTGACTGATGGTCAGTCGTGCCTACACACCATCAGTTAAAAAAACGATCGTGTGCGAACGCGGTGACGTAAGACACAACGACATGCTGAAAAAAACGAAGTTCAATGCTTCCAAGCATGCGTCGACTTGATTCTGAGCATGCGTGGATTTTTAACCAATGGACGTGCCTACAAACGATTGTTTTTTTTTCTATCGGTTAGGAATCCATCGGTTAATTTTAAAACAAGTTTCACATTTTTTACCCGATGGATAAATAACCGATGGGGCCCACACACGATCGGTTTGGTCTGATGAAAACGGTCCATCAGACCGTTCTCATCGGATTGACCGATCGTGTGTACGCGGCATAAGACTTGACAGACTGTGAGGCAGGCGGCGGCGGCGATGGGCAGAGAGTCGGTGATTAGAATGTGATTAATTTGATTTGGGGTAGTAGGCCTGTGTATGAGCACCTGTAGTTTGGATTGATAACGCTCCTGTACAACTGAGGTAGAACTTTGATGACCTGTTAAATTGATTGCAGGAATGTATATAAAAATATTGGTAGTTTACTTTGCAATGTTGTACCAACACATTTATTATGATTCATCGCCCTTATATTGCAGCTTATTTCATGACGTCAGGTTCTAGATTTCTATGGGTTAGCGTGCATGTTACAATCACCTTAGATTTACCATTTGTAATATGAAGACCTACCAATGCTATCTAATCAGATTGTATCCAAGCGGACAGGCTTTAGCACAGTACATTGTTGGTAGATCTAAAAGAGATTGTAACGCGAGATTGTAACGCGTCTGATGAGCTTTATGGACTAGGATGTCTTTATGTAAGGTTGGAGACACTGGTTGTGACATCTAACAAAAGTCTTGCATTTTGATTTTATACTGTAGCAGGTGTTTGCATTGTGACAAAGCGAGGCACTGCCACTGTGAAAATGTAGGAGAAAGCACAGGGTTCCCAAAAATACAGTTTGAGGGGCTCGCAGGGATCTTCAAACTACGGCCCTCCAGCTGTGGTGGAACTACACTTCCCATGAGGCATTGTAAAAAATCTGACATTCACAGACATGACTAGGCATGATGGGAATTGTAGTTCCTGAACAACTGGAGGGCCATAGTTTGAAGACCCTGCTCTAGAATATCGGTTCTGACCTGAAAAAGGTGGTTTTTCATCTTTCTCTGTATTTCGTAATTTTTGAATCAGGATTTGGAGCTCAGAGACTTCTTTTTTTGAATCAAAGAGCTTTTATTTGAGCAAAATAACAATGTACAGGGCATACAGATAGCATACGGGTACAGCACATGTCCGGTGGTTACAGGTAGAATACAGGTACAGGAGTGTCAGCGTTAGGTATTCTGAACATAGGCGATATGGAACTCAACAACATTTTAAACCCAGTTGCCCCGGAATGTAAATACGTTGCAGCAGAGTTGACTGTCAGACCACCTGCGCACCTCCCAGTCTCCCTCTCCCCTCCTATCTCTCCTGAGTGCAAGTTGCAGAGGAGTTTAACCACTTCCCCCAGATTTTTTCATACTTGGCCGGGCAGCCCCTATGTGAGTAGACCAGTTTCTTGTACGGCAGTACACTGTTGACCTCTGCCAGCCAGTGGGACAGTTCTGGGGGTTCCGGCCTTATCCACACCCGTGCTATGACCTTTCGGGCTATAAATAGCGTTTCATGTAGGAACACTGTAAGGGATTTATTTATGCCGACATCCGGGAAAATTCCCAGTAGGCATGGTTTGGGCTGCAGAGTGATAGGGGACCCCATTTTGTCATGAAGGAATTTTACCACCTGTTCCCAGTAGGCCTGGACCGTGGTGCACTGCCAAATTAAGTGGAAGAAGGTGCCCGTATCCCTAGTACACATCGGGCACTCAGCAGGGGAGTCCCTCTTGTACCTGGAGATCCTTAGAGGTGTAAGGTATGCTTTATTCACGATAAAGGTTTGCGTAAGGCGATCTGACAACTTCCGGGATACAAGTTTACAAGCGTCTAGAGCGTCGCTCCATTCGTCGTCTTCTAGTGGGCCCACCTCCCCCTCCCACCTGGACTTTAGGGCATAGGCAGATACCGTTGCACTCGGGAGTGTGATCATAGCGTGAAATTGAGTGATCAGTTTTTTGGGGTCTGGGCATTTAACTGCAGCCATGAGGGGATTGTCAGCTAGGGCCAAGTCATCTTGGGGGAATTGAGCCTGAAAGGCGTGGTCGGGCAGGTTAGAGCTCAGAGACTTCTAAGTGATTTAGTAATGAAGGCATTTCTGATCCTGTGTCTGGCTCTTGCCAGAAACTAGCAGGCTAAGTGTGCAGGTGTTTACAACCTTTATAATCTAGGACTTGAAACCAGTCAGGACTTCACCCGAGAGACGGGAGGTCTCTTCGTAGGGGTCAGGAGGACCCCAATTCTTCCCCAGGAGGCAGAGAGGCTGCACAGAGGGCAGCCTGGATGTGTATGTCTATACAGTGCAGGTTCAGTCAGCAACAGAGCAGCAAGGAGCTAGAAAAGAGTTTGTACAAGAGAGCACTGAGGTGCTGTGTTAGAGGGTATGGAGGACCAAGACAGAAGGCCTAAGCAGCGGTGCTGCTAGAGAGAGCCAGGAGGCCGAACATCATTTATGTTCATGTTGATGATGGAAACCCTTCCCTGGGAAACTGATTTTCTGTGTGAACTTTTTCTGTTTTATTAATAAAAGTGGGCCAGCAAGCCCTTAAACAACACTTCTGGAGTGGACTGAACTTGCTGGGAAGCACTGCCACTGAGCAAAAAACACCAAAACATCATAGCATGTTTAGCATGTTTAGCATGTTTAGGCCCAGTTCCTGACATTTTATTTTGTACTAAGCCCCAAACTGTGCAGGGTGGGTAGCAGGGACGTGCAGTCAGGTAAGTGGCTGGTGAGGCACTGGCTATTATCAGAGCCAGATACACACACACACACACACACACAGGTTACATACACCAGGATTGTTGGACCGAGAGCAAGAATTCTAGCACTAGACCTCCTCTGTAATTCTAAACATGTAACCTGTAAAAAAAAATTTAAAGCGTCATATATGGAGATTTATAAGTACTGGTTTGGCGCCATTCCACAAGTGTGTGCAATTTTAAAGTGTGACATGTTAGGTATCTACTTACTCGGCTTGACACAATCCTTCACATTGTACCAAAAAATCGGGCTAACATTAGTGTTTTTTATTTTTTTATTAATGAAACAGTTTTTTTTTCAAAAAAAGATGTGTTTAAAAAAATTGCTGTGCAAATTCCATGTGACATATAAAAGACCACCATTTTATTCCCTAGCGCAGGGGTATGCAATTAGCGGACCTCCAGCTGTTGCAGAACTTCAAGTCCCATGAGGCATAGCAAGACTCTGACAGCCACAAGCATGACACCCAGAGGCAAAGCATGATGGGACTTGTAGTTTTGCAACAGCTGGAGGTCCGCTAATTGCATATCCCTGCCCTAGGGTGTCTGCTAAAACAATATATATAATGTTTGGGGGTTCTGAGTAATTTCTAGCAAAAAAAAAAATATTTTTAGGAGAGAAGTGTCAGAATTGGCCTGGGTAGCAAGGGGTTAATTACCATAAGTATGTAATATACAAATAATTATTATATATTGTTTTTAAGGTAATTTACTATATTTTCAAAATCTGTACTCAAGCAGGTTGAGTCCAAATCTAATGCCGCGTACAGACGGTCATTTTTTGTGATCAAATAAAATGACATTTTTAAAAATGTCATTTAAAATGATCGTGTGTGGGGAAAATGTCGTTTTATGTCTTCAGAAAAACGACAAAAAAAAAATTCGAACATGCTCGAATTTTTTGTGTCGTTTTTCAAAATGTCATTTTTTGTGTCAATGAAAATGATAGTGTGTGTGCAAAACGACGTTTTTAAACCCGCACATGCCCAGAAGCAAGTTTTGAGACGGGAGGTAAAACTACCATTCATAATGGAGTAAGCACATTCATCACGCTGTAACAGACAAAAAAGCACGAATCATCTTTTACTAACAAGTAACCAGCTAAAAGCAGCCTCAAGGCGAATAGAACTTCCCCTTTAGAGTGCCGTCACTTTGTTCATCATTTTTCAAAATGATGGTGTGTATGCTACATCGTTTTTGAAAATGAAGTTTCAAAAATGTTGTTTTTTTTCATCACTTCAAACGTTATTTTTTTTTCATCACAAAAAATGACCGTCTGTATGCGGCATAAGGCTCTATGTACACGGGACCTTGTACAACTGCTCCTAAATTATTAAACTTACAGATAGTAACCCATGTACACAGGACGCTTGTACAACTGCTCCTAAATGATTAAATTTACAGATGGTAACCCATGTTTTAAAACGTCTGTTTTGCCGCGTTTAGCTGCGTTTTGCCGAGTTTGCGTTTAGAAGCATTTCAATAAAAAAAAGGTTTTATTATTTATTTAAAAAACAAAAAACGCCTATAAACGAAACGCTGCTAAACGCGGGTTACCGCGTTTAGTGCCTGAAATGTGGAAATCTTCTGCGTCTGAACCCATTTCTTTTGCTTTCAAAGAAATGCTGTTAAACACAACTGCCTAAAAACGGCAATAAACGAGACTGTGTACATGGTCACATAGGATAACATTGAATGAGTTCAGCGGCAGTTGAAAAAAGCGTCCAACTGCCTCGTATGTTTAGCAGCGTCCTGTGTACATGGGGCCTAAGACCTTGTGCATACAGTATTTTATTGTCAGCTGCAGCAAGAATCCTGTGGTTGTGGAAAGTTGCATTTGCCCAAGCTGTACAAAGCAATGACTGGCTGATTGGAGCCACAGCTATCTGTTGATGTTCAGATGGAATCGCACATGGAGTGATTACCTGCAGTTAGGGACAAAAGATCAGCATCCATCGGTAATCGGCTATCCCTGCTTCTGCCGCTGTCAACTTTTGTACAGGCTGAACGCAACTATCCACAAACATCTGTGAATCCAGCCACAGTAATCTGCTGGCAATAAAAAAAAAAGTGTACATGAGGCCTTATCTGTAACTGTTTTTTCTTCATAGGTAACCATTAAGTTTTACTGAGTAAAGAATGGATATCATTGAAGAGGAACCCCCTGTGCCACCTTTCTGGGAGGATGAGAGAGTGGGCTATATCGGAGGATGGCTCCAACGGATGATGAAGCTCATAGAGGACCGTTGGATACAATTTGTGGAGGACGAAAAAAATGAAAAAATACTGAGGGACTTTTTCGATCGGGGAGATCAAATTTTTTTGATTTTTTCTGCAGCACCTAAAGGAGGGTTGACGGTGACACATGAGGTACTGCACATTTTACGACTTACTCTAAATAATGAATAAGAACTACAGTTGGTCTTGTTGACGTGGTTGATAAGTTCAAACGCTTGATAGGTCAGAGCCAGAATTGTTTGTCTGCAGATTCCCAATCCAAAGCATGAACATGTATCCTGGGCCAAGACAATAAAATCCTAACAGAAGCACTAATCTTCCTGATAGAAGCACTAACCCTTCTCCACTCTACTTCTAGAAAGGTATTTGTATTGCTGTTGGAGATCTTTTCCCAGTAACACAGAGCAATCTCACAAACATGAACACAGACCACAATAAAAATTCAACAAAATTCCTAATTCTTAGCTGCTCTGTCCATAAGTAAAAATCGAAGTAAAAATGTAAATGTTGACTGGAGTTGGACTTTAGGTGAACATACTCTTCTTATTCTGGCAAAGGCAACAGTTTCACTTTAGTTTGCTGTAAAGAATGTTACAAAAAACTGTTATGCCCTGTACACACGATCGGTTCAACCAATTAAAACGGTCTGATGGATTTTTTCATCAGATATCCGATGAAGCTGACTTTCATCAGTCTTGCCTACACACCATCAGTTAAAAAAACGATCGTGTCAGAACGCGGTGACGTAAAACACAACGACGTGCTGAGAAAAATTAAGTTCAATGCTTCCGAGCATGCGTCAACTTCAGTATTCGACAAATTCCGGGTGCCAGGTCGCCGTTGCGCCTAGAATTATCGACCTGGTGCCCATGGCAGCAGAGCTGGGGTATCCTGTGAGCGTCGCCGCACATCCCCGCGATCGCGTTGTGCCGCTAATTGAGGCTGCGGCTTTGCCACTGTGCCATGCTATCAAACGCAGCCACTGTGCCATGCTATCAAACGCAGCCACTGTGCCATGCCATCAAACGCAGCCACTGTGCCATCAATTGTCGCCACTGTGCCATGCCATCAAATGCAGCCACTGTGCCATCAATTGTCACCACTGTGCCATCAATTTTGTTGTTAAAAAAAATAAAAACCTGGCTCCTAACTTTTTTAGCTGGCTCCTAGATTCCAAGCAAATTTGTCAAGCCCTGGTCGACTTGATTCTGAGCATGCGTTGATTTTAAACCGATGGATTTCCCCACAGACGATCGTTTTTTTCTATCGGTTTTTTAACCATCAGATAATTTTAAAACAGGTTCTAAGTTTTTTCACCGATGGGAAAAAAACTGATGGGGCCCACACATGATCGGTTCGTCTGATGAAAACAGTCTATCAGACCGTTTTTATCAGACGAACCGACCGTGTGTACGCGGCATAAGGAAAAAAGTTATTAAAGTGTAAGTTCGCCTTACACCCATCTGCATTTATATCTGTGGGGGATTAGCTGTCACTGCCCAAGCAGCCAGTGCAGCGGTCTGGGGATTTGAAAGCCCCCAATCTTTTTCCCCATCCTTTTTTTTTTTTTTTTTTTAGAGCTTCTGGGACAGATTAGAGCAATTCCAATTGTTCAAAGTGGTCACCTGCCAGCACATGACCAATCAGAATAGTTCTCATCTGTCCCAGAAGCCTTTAGAAAAGTAGGAGAAGAAGAGTGTGGCTTTCAAATCCCCATAGTTACAGTGCCTTGAAAAACTATTTATACCCCTTGAAATTTTCCACACTTTGTCATGTTACAACCAAAAACCATAAATGTATTTTTATTGGGATTTTATGTGATGGACCAACACAAAGTGGCACATAATTGTGAAGTGGAAAGAAAATGATAAATGGTTTTCAAGATTACTTACAAATAAATATCTAAAAAGTGTGGCGTGCATTTGTATTCAGCCCCCTTTAATCTGATACCCCTAACTAAAATCTAGTGGAATCAATTTCCTTCATAAGTCACCTGATTAGTAAATGGAGTCCACCTGTGTGTAATTTAATCTCAGGATACTCCATTTACATGACTGTACAATGTATGTGGCATTTCTCTTTTGTGTTTGTTGTACTGTTTTTTAAAAACATTCAATAAAATGTATATGCATATTAATCTCAGTATAAATACAGCTGTTCTGTGAAGCCCTCTGAGGTTTGTTAGTGTCTTAGTGAACACACGGCATCATGAAGGCAAAGAAACACACTAGACGGGTCAGGGATAAAGTTGTGGAGATGTTTAAAGCAGGGTTAGGTTATAAAAAACTATCCCAAGCTTTGAGCATCTCACAGAGCACTGTTCAATCCATCATCCGAAAATGGAAAGAGTATGGCACAACTGCAAACCTACAAAGACATGGCCATCCACCTAAACTGATAGACTGGGCAAGGAGAGCATTATTCAGAGAAGCAGCCAAGAGGCCCATGATAACTCTGGAGGAGCTGCAGAGATCCACAGCTCAGGTGGGAGAATCTGTCCACAGGACAACTATTAGTTGTGCACTCCACAAATCTGACCTTTATGGAAGAGTGGCAAAAACAAAGCCATTGTTTAAAGAAAGCCAAAAGAAATCTTGTTTGCAGTTTGCGAGAAGCCATGTGGGGTACACAACAAACATGTGGAAGAAGGTGCTCTGGCCAGATGAGACCAAAATTTAACTTTTTGGCCTAAAAACTATGTGTGCCAGAAAACTAACACTGCACATCACCCTGAACACACCATCCCCACCGTGAAACATGGTTGTTGCAGCATCATGTTATGGGGATGCTTTTCTTCAGCAGGGGCAGGTTAGCTGGTCAGAGTTGATGGGAAGATGGATGGAGCCAAATACAGGGCAATCTTAGATGAACACCTGTTAGAGTCTACAAAAGACTTGAGACTGGGGCAGAGGTTCACCTTCCAGCAGGACAATGACCCTAAACGTACAGCCAGAGCTACAATAGAGTGGTTTAGATTAAAGCATAATCATGTGTTAGAATGGCCTAGTCAAACTCCAGACCTAAATCCAATTGAGAATCTGGGGCAAGCCTTGAAAATTGCTGTTCACAGACGCTCTCCATCCAATCTGACAGAGCTTGAGCTATTTTGCAAAGAAGAATTGGCAAACATTTCGCTCTCTAGATGTGCAAAGCTGGTAGAGACATACCCAAAAAGACTTGTGGCTGTAATTGCAGCGAAATGTGGTTCTACAAAGCATTGACTCAGGGGGGCTGAATACAAATGCACGCCACACTTTTCACATATATATATATATATATATATATATATATATATATATATATATATATATATATATATATATATATATATATATTAAAAAAAAAAAAAGATTGAAAACCATTTATAATTTCCCTTTTACTTCACAATTATGTGGTCTATCACATAATATACATTTACAGATGATCCCCTAAGTGCCAGCTAGTGCTGCAAATCCGTGTCCACCAGTGCCATATATCATTGTCCTCCAGTGCTGCAAATCCGTGCCCACCAGTGCCACCTAGCAGTGCTGCCAATAAGTGCCACCCCTCCATGCCACCTATCATGCAGCCTCATCAATGCCTCCTGATCAGTGCCACGTATCGGTGCCCATCAGTGCCATTTCCTCAGGGCCCATCGGTGTTTGGATCTATTTCAGGAGACATAGAAGGCTTCTACTTCAAAACTGGACAGCATCCCCTGAAGAAGCCAGACACGTGGGCGAAACATGTATGGAGGTCCATCCTACAGTGCTGTCTTGATAACATTGTGTTACACTGTGCTTGCCAATTGTTAGATAAAAAAAAAAAATTATTTTGTTCTTCAAAATAAAAAATAAATAATCTTTTAAATATTATATTTTATATTATTGCAACTTACTCTGCACCTAGAAAGTCCCCAATACTCCCCCAGTTCATACTTTTAGGATAAATACTGCATGAGTAAATGAATTCGGAGTTAAAAAAGCATAGATGGCAATGATGATAAGAGAGATTTTTTGAATATAATCAGAGACGGATTTAAATGGCTGTGCTGGCTACTGCGTGGCTAGGGAGGTTATGGTGCCTGGCAGTGGGCCTAGTCTGCATTGGCCTGGGCAGATGCATCTCGTAAACGGTAAGTACGGATCATATTTTAAAACAACTAGCCGATTCCCCTAGACAAAACGAGCATCCATCTAAGGGGAAAATGTGTTCTCTATGGGTGAACCTCCGCTTTAAAGGGGTTGTAAAGGTACAATTTTTTTCCCTAAATAGCTTCCTTTACCTTAGTGCAGTCCTCCTTCACTTACCTCATCCTTCGATTTTGCTTTTAAATGTCCATTTTCTTCTGAAAAAATCCTCACTTCCTGTTCTTCTGTCTAACTCCACACAGTAATGCAAGGCTTTCTCCCTGGTGTGGAGTGTCGTGCTCGCCCCCTCCCTTGGACTACAGGAGAGTCAGGATGCTCTCTCTACGTTGCAGATAGAGAAAGGAGCTATGTGTTAATGGGCATCCTGACTCTCCTGTAGTCCAAGGGAGGGGGCGAGCAGGACACTCCACACCAGGGAGAAAGCCTTGCATTACTGTGTGTAGTTACAGACAGAAGAACAGGAAGTGAGGATTTCTCAGAAGAAATACGGACATTTAAAAGCAAAATCGAAGGATGAGGTAAGAGAAGGAGGACTGCACTAAGGTAAAGGAAGCTATTTAGGGGGAAAAAATTGTACCTTTACCACCCCTTTAAATACTTTTATTTATTGATTTTGTGTTTTATACTAATTGTTTAGGTATTATATTCGGGTAGTTCCACAGATTGCAGTTTTGACCTTTGGTATCTAGTAGCCAGTTGTTAGAATACTGAATTGAAGGGTAGACTGGAGCGCTGGTAGAAAAGTGGGAAATGATAGAGGAGAAGATAAAAGATAAAAAGAAGATTTGTTAAGCGTCCTGGTAATTGTGAGGGAGGGACAACGCAGGAACAACTTTTCCAATGTTTTTCAAGCTTACAGGCAAGATAAAGGATCAAGGAAAATCTTTATTCCTAGGACTGCCGTAAGAAATGGAAAGCCGTTTAATGACTTCTCTCACATCCTGCAGAGATATTGTGACTATACTACCAACTTTATTTCAACTTATTTTCTCAATATTACAGCTTATTCTAAATCAAAGAGGCAAGACATTTTATATCATGAAGAAGATTCCAACAACTATTGGAACAGAGAACTATGCAGACGTCCTCGTACGTGGGGAGTTACCGGGTGTATCTTTCATCCAGACATCAACACTTCTGGAAGAGGTATGATATGGAGTAGGTTTTCAAGGCTTGTTTTTTGTTAATGGCAAGGCATTGGTTAATAAAACCGGGCATTCTACAAGTAACCTTGGGCTAGATTCAGGTAGCTGCGCCCATTATTACGGCGGCGCAGTGTATCGTATTTACGCTGCGCCGCCGTAAGTTAGAGAGGCAAGTGCTGTATTCACAAAGCACTTGCCTCCTAACTTACGGCGGCGTAGCGTAAATGGGGCTGGCGTAAGCGCGCCTAATTCAAATGATGATGAGGGGGGGCGTGTTTTATTTAAATTAATGGTGACCCCGCGTATTTTACGTTTTTTACGAACGGCGCAACGGTTCGTGAAAGAATCCCAGTGCGCATGCTCGAAATTCCACCGCAAATCGTCAATGCTTTAGACGTGAACGTAAATTACGTCCAGCCCTATTCGCGAACGACTTACGCAAACGACGTAAAAAATTCAAATTTCGAAGCGGGAACGACATCCATACTTAACATTGGCTGCGCCTCCTAATAGCAGGAGTAACCTTGCACCGAAAAATCCTAACGTAAACAAATTGCGCCGGGCGTACGTACGTTTGTGAATCGGCGTATCTAGGTCATTTGCATATTCTACGCCAAAAACAACGGAAGCGCCCCTAGCGGCCAGCGTAAAATTGCACACAATTATACGCCGCCGTATTCAAGTTACGTCGGCGGAGGAAGCCTATTTTTTGAACGTATCTGCCTTTGAGAATCGGTGTAAAGATACAACGGCGCAGATTTGAAATTACGGCGGCGTATCTGGAGATACGCCGCCGTAACTTCTACCTGAATCTAGCCCCTTGTATACAAAGGTGTTCCTAGAGTTGTGAATGTGAAGAATACACAATGAATGAGAGAGCCAGGAACTCTAAAATGTCTTCTGAATTCTTTATTGATACATGACTACAAATAAAAGCAAAATGGCTAACGCATTTCAGCAGTAAGCCTTGATCATATGTATAGCCAAACCCTTTTTTTTGGATAGAGTATGAAACGGTTAAAATTCCCATCATTTAATTTTTTTGCTGTCTGTGTGGGAAATCCTCTTGTAGACAACCAAAACAGGTCTCACTATTGAAAGATTTACCTCCACCTGTTGTTCTAGTGACAACTGTAAAATGTTTCATTTAGACCCCTTTCACATTGAAGCGTTTTTACAGCGTTTTAGCGTTAAAAATAGCGCTATTAAAACGCTCATAAAACGCTCCCCATGCATCTCAATGGACCCTTTCACACTAAGTCCTGCAAGCAGCATCTTTGGAGCAGCTTTTGGGCACTGAAAAAAAAGGCTCCAAAAACGCCCCTCTCCATTGAAATGAATTGAAAACGCTGTAAAAACGCCTTGCCCTTTCACACTGAGGCGTTGCACTGGCGTGGTGTTGATAAAAATCCTGCAAGCAGCATCTTTGGAGCAGCTTTTGGGCGCTGAAAAAAACGCTCCAAAAACGCCCCTTTCCATTGAAATGAATTAAAAGCGCTGTAAAAACGCCTTACCCTTTCACACTGAGGCACTGCAAAAACGCCCTAAAACGTTAGGGTCTTAGCGGTGCTTTACCAGCACATTGGGATTGCAGATGAGGCTTCGCTCGAATAAGGCTGGTTTCACACTGAGGCGTGCAGCCGCGGTGACGGTATAGCTATACCGTTGTATTTACCGCAATATTCAGGCGCTAGCGGTGAGGTTTTAACCCCCGCTAGCGGCCGGAAAAGGGTTAATACCGCCCATGTTGCGGGCGGTATTACCGCGCTTTCCCATTGATTTCAATGGGAAGGAGCGGTGAACATGCCGCTCCTATACCGCGGTAAAGATGCGGCTAGCAGGACTTTTGGTGCGCTCCTGCTAGCGCACCGCTTCAATGTGAAAGCCTTCGGGCTTTCACATTGAACACTACAGGGCATGATTTTTCATGCGGTATAGCAGCGCTATTTTTAGCGCTGTACCGCATGAAAAACGCCCCAGTGTGCAAGGGGCCTAACGCTCGAAAAACGCCCCAGTGTGAAAGAGGCCTAACCATTACTTTTTGCTTCAGTGAAATACGCCAGCTGGAGGTTGCAGCAATAAAACTACCCGTACACCTGTGGGCTTTAATGATTAGAGGTCAGTACTGGCCTCTAAGGTATTTCACCTAAATAGTAAGGTATATTTCTATATATGTATCTAACTGCTAGTTTGGGCTTGAAAGCAGACCTATACAATCTCGGTGGTACAGTGGCTTACTTAGCACTTATACCTTGCAGTACTGGGGTCCTTTGTTCGACTCTCGAGCAGAACATAAGTTCATTTGCTCCTGTCCAATTTGGCCGTAGTATGTATATGTGTTATCACAT
Source organism: Rana temporaria (assembly GCF_905171775.1). Taxonomy (NCBI): domain Eukaryota; kingdom Metazoa; phylum Chordata; class Amphibia; order Anura; family Ranidae; genus Rana; species Rana temporaria. The sequence goes on along the minus strand of NC_053493.1, from coordinate 85,707,666 downwards.
TCTAAAAGCCAGTCCTAAGCTGAGCGATTGGAAAAGGCTGAGGGAACACCTGGCAACCTACTTGAAAAGGGCTTAAGGGCTCTTTCACACGTCCGCTCCGCCTGTCCGTTCATTACAAGTCCGTTGACGGACTTGTAATGAATTCCTATGAGAACGCGTCCGTTAGCGGATGGAGCATCCGCTAGCGTCCGCGTCCGTCGGCATCTGGTTTTCGGACGAAAGAAAACACTATTTTTCTTCCGTCCGGCGGAACGGAACTGGGATTCCCCATAGGGCAGAGCGGAGCTGAGACAGGGCGGTCACCGCACAGTGTGCGGGGACCGCCCTATCCGCCGAGAGCTCAGCGGGGATCCCCGCTGAGCCGACGGAGCGGACACAAAAACTGAAAGGACGTGTGAAAGAGCCCTTAAGCATATTACATATGATGGAAAAGGGAAGTAGAGTTGATACTACTGTGGCAACTAGACTGGGTGCCTGCCAAGGTCCGCAACCTGGAAAATCCATGCAACAAAGAGAAAAATTTGATCATTGATTAAGCACTTTGTGTGAAACGCATCTGCTGAACAGTGTGGATTCCTCGTGTGTCATGTTTTTTAAACCTTTTTTCTTCATATTAAATATGATGCCCAGAGACCTAGCCCATAGAATTGCAGAGAGTCAGATACGGTTATGGAAATACACATACATAAAATCTAATGTTTGGTTGTCTAGTCTAAATTGGCCCTAGTATGTGTGTACAACTTAGTTATTTACACGTTATCACATTCTACATGCCAATCCCAAACTGAGCTAATAGAGAAGTTTGAGGAAACGCCTAGCAACCTGCCTCGCAAAATAAATTTCTATGGAAAAAGACCTTCAAGCATGTTAAACATGGTATCCAGACGCCTAGAGAGCCAGCCCAAACAATCACTGAGATTCAGATGCAACTGTATGGAGATGTACTACTATACATACAATGCGCTGGTTTGGCTGCCAAATACGTTGGCTACTCTTTGGATTGTCCCCCTGACCTTTATTGAAATAAAATTGTATCTGCACCTCTTAGTGCTGTGGTGCTACAATTTAAATTGTGTTACATTCAGACCTCCCAGGCAGTATTAGACTGACCCACTGGTAGTGACTCTCTAACCAAAGCAATTGCCATCCAAATGTAGGGTGGTGAGGCCCAGTGGCAGACTGCCTGTTTTCTATGTTATTGTCAATAGCTCCCTGTATGGTGAAGCTATATTGTAGAGCTGGGCGATTTTGGCCCCCCAAAAAAACTGCGATCTAAAAAAACAACTTGATTCACGATTCGAATCGGCCTTTTTTTTTCTCTGATGGGCACTGCGCCGGTCCTAAGGAGCTGCGGGCAGGAGTTTTTAGGCGAGGCCACGGCTTCGGCGTAGTCCGCCGCGATCCTGTGAAAAGGCCGTGGACTAGGCCGAAGCCGCGGCCTCGCCTAAAAAATCCTACCCGCAGCTCGCCGCCTCGTGGCCTTTTCCCAGGATCGCGGCGAGCTGTGTGCAGGATTTTTTAGGCGAGGCCGCAGCTTTGGCCTAGTCCGCGGAGCGCTCGTCCTATGGAAAAAAAATCGATTTGGTCAAAATCTGAATCGATTTGACCTCCCAACTCGATTCAAATCGATTTTTTCCCCAGCCCTACTATATTGCCAATGCTCGGTAACTAAATTAGAATGATGTGAATTATTTAGAGACATTTTCTGTTGGTTTTATGTGATTCAAGCTGTATACCTATTTTGAAATTTGCAAGCGTCTATATCTTCAATGGTTTATATCTATTGTTAATTTTTAGAGAACACGGTTCTTTTTTTCATTCCGTTTCCTTTTGGCGTCACTCCACAACTTCATATTATGCTTCTTGCACACCAGCAAACATTTAATCTTTAATTGAAGGTTTATAGTTTCACAGTAATGAAAACGGGTCTAATGTGAAACTAAGGCATTAACAGTGTTCATTTTTTATTTTATGTTAAATTCCTCAGCTATCATTTTATTAATTATCATCTTAGTATATCTATGATGTAAACATTGGATTTGTTATCTGTAATTTTAATTTAATCAGTGAGACACTTGCATTGAAGTGGGTTATGTCTGTGCCTATGTCCAATATTATTAGAAGGGATATTTTATTACCAGCTATTAGTGTCGCAATAGTCTAGCGTTGACGCTCATCTGTTACTAAGACAGCCTAATAAACAAGTGTGTGGAAATCCTAGTTGTGAATGGTACACACAACAATCCTCTCCAGGAACACATCTCCCCATGGTTATTACTCAAAGTTTCATAATGGATGCTGAGCCCAGAGCAAATATTTGCTCATCTGATTGTTTCATACAGGCATATCTTTATAAGTTAAATGAAAAATTGCTTTGACCATATCTGCAGCAGCCTTTCTGAAATTGATATTCTAGATATAGTCTGAGTTACAGAACAAGTCAAGGGCTCAAACGGGGGAAATATACTATATATTTTTTATTTTTTTTATGGAAGTATAAGAAGCAACTCAAAACAACAAATAAACTGGGTGGTGAACCTGGGGCCAAACTATGCACAGTAAATTATTACGATATCCCAAACATCTGAAAAAGCACATTAACCACTTAAGCCTCGGACCATTATGCAGCTAAGGGACCTGGCCCCTTTTTGTGATTCGGCAGTGCGTCGTTTTAACTGACAATTGCGTGGCTCCCAAACAAAATTGCTGTCCTTTTTTTCCCCACAAATGGAGCTTTCTTTTGGTGGTATTTGATCACCTCTGCGGGTTTTATTTTTTGCGCTATTAACAAAAATAGAGCGACAATTTGGAAAAAGAAATGCAATATTTTTTACTTTTTGCTATAATAAATATCCCCCAAAAATATATATAAAATTTTTTTTTTCCCTCAGTTTAGGCCGATACGTATTCTTCTACATATTTTTGGTAAAAAAAATCGCCATAAGCGTTTATTGATTGGTTTCCTCAAAATTTATAGCGTCTGCCAAATAGGGGATAGTTTTATTGCATTTTTATTAATAATTTTTTTTTTCTAGTAATGGCGGCGATCAGCAATTTTTTAATCGTGCCTGCGACATTATGGCGGACACATTGGACACTTTGACACTATTTTGGGATCATTGTCATTTTTACAGCGAACAGTGCTATTAAAATGCACTGGTTACTGTAAAAATGACACTGGCAGTGAAGGGGTTAACCAGGAGGGGGCGCTGTAGGGGTTAAGTGTGCCCTAAGGGAGTGTTCTTACTGTGGGGGGGGGGGGGGGCGTGGCTGTGGGTGTGACATCACTGATCGTCGTTCCCTAACACAGGGAACAGACGATCAGTGACACTAGGAAGCACGGGGAGAGGTTTGTTCACACTTACCTCTCCCCGCTCCTCCTCTCTGTGATCCGATCGAGGGACACCGGCGGACGATCGGGTCTGCTGTTCCGGTGGGGACGGTTACAGAAAAGAGGATCCGATGGCTGGGATCTTAAAGGGGATGTACATGTACGCCCTTGTGCCCAGCCGGCGGTCCTCAAGCGGTTAAAACAAGCCATAATTCACCTATGTAGTTATAAGCACTGTAGAGAAATAGATTTTTAAATTTCACAGAAAAACAGAGATACTTAAAGCGATCTTAAATCCAAAACCTAAAATGGAACATTTTGCAGCTTACCAGTCATTAGTTGTGCTAGCTGCAATTTTTTTGTCTTTTTCCCTCTGTTTTCACCTTTTTTCAACATTCCTTTTGGAATAAAGTCTAATCATTGTACGCCCTCCTGACTTACTGGCAGGATCACCAGGTGAAAAAAGTTGCTAGAAACAGAGTGAAATATGATTTTAGATTATTGTTGGAGATCTTATAGAAATTAACTACTTCATATTACAAGCAGCTAGAGAGATGAATGAAGGCTTATTTTAAAGCTAAAGTTTATACACCAGAGCAAGTGCAGTGTCCCTATGGTGACCAGGGTCATCTTTAATATTGATTGGACCCTGGGCAAATGCCCTCCAAAATCCACTTATCAACTATTTGCAGGCAGTGTGGGCTCAAGGGGTAGCTGCTTTGGGCCCCATAACAATGAGTGGGTCCAAAGCAGCTGCCTCTTTTGCCCAGCGTTAAAAACAACCCTGATGGTGACATTGTACCGCTGTGATGGTGATCATGTACAATGGCTGGCTGCTCCTATATCACTGTATGTCAGTGATGCCAGCTATTATCTCTGATCACCGCCACAGCAGTACAATGTCACCAGACCAGTGCTGTCAGTCAGTATCCCTAATCACCACCGCACCACACAGTGTCCCTAATCACCACGGCAGCAGTCAGTATCCCTAATCGCCACAGTCCATCACCACACAGTGTCCCTAATCACCACGGCAGCAGTCAGTATCCCTAATCGCCACAGTCCATTCACAGTGTCCCTAATCACCGACAACTACAGGTTGCAGGAAAGAAAACGGCTTAATTCCCCCATTAACACAGTTAGTGTTGACCGGAAAATTCCTCCTGTGAAAATATTGTGTTCTCCCAATGGGGGGCACAGTGACTATTGCTAGCGGCTATAATGCTGGCAATTATCAAATGAAAAATCCAACATGCTGGTTGTACCTAAATTGATCAATCGATCAACTTGGGTACACTCAGCCTGCCCATACATGGTTCAAATCTGAACCGGTCACTGCTGAACTGGCCGAGATTTGAACCGTCTATGAACGGCTTCAGTGTCCCTAAACCTTGTCACCCACTCAGTTGGGTAGATTCAGGTACATCGGCCTAAATTTAGGGCGGCGTAGCGTAGCCTGTTTAGGCTACGCCGCCGTAAATTAGCTAGGCTAGTAATGATTCTAAATCAAATTACCTGCTAGTTTACTGCGGCGTAGCCTAAAACGAGCAGGCGTAAGGGCGCCTAATTCAAATTGGTTGGAGGGGGGCGTGTTGTATGGAAACGAGGCTTGACCTCACGTTTTTGACATTTTTCCCTATACTGCGCATGCGCCGGGCTCCTACATTTCCCAGGGCGCATTGCGGCTAAGTACGCCGTACGGGCCTATTGATTTCGACGTGTACGTAAACGACGTAACTCCCGATTCGCGGACGACTTACCCAAACGACGTAAAAAATTCGAACCTCGCGGCGGGAACGGCGGCCATACTTTACATTGTTATTCCACCTCATAGGTGGAATAACTTTAGGCCGCCTAAGGCCTTACGGAAACAACATAATTCGACTGCGGCGGCCGGGCGTACGTTCGTGAATCGGCGTATCCCCTCATTTACATAATCTACGCCGGCCGCAATGGAAGCGCCACCTAGCGGCCACACGAAAAATTGCAATCTAAGATATGACGGCGCAAGCCGTCGTATCTTAGATATGTTTAAGCGTATATCTGTTTGAGCATACGCTTAAACATACGGCGGGGTAGATTCTGAGTTAGGCCGGCTTATCTACTGATAAGCCGGCCTAACTCTTTCTGAATCTACCTAAGTGTGCCTAATCACCGCCAAATCACTAATATTGTCCCTGATCACTGCCACACCAGTTACATAGTAGTATATGAAATAACATCAGTAAACTGTTTATGGACAGACCAGTTAACTTTATAATGGCCACTTATAGGATTAGCCATGCGACTATTAAAATCTCCTTTAATTTAATGAGTGAGTGACACTATCTGCAAAGTGCTGTAAACAGTCAGATTTTACTGTAATCAGATTAACAAAAGATAAAATCTTGTTGCTGTGTGTTACTGTGTTTTGTCTATTGAATGCACTCAATAAATTTGTTAAAGCGTATTACCTTGTGAAATGGGAGGATTAGTGATAATGTACAAACTATCACTACTAATAAAAACCTGGTTTCAGATTACTTTTTTTTATTTAAAACAAAAGATGAGTTCTGACTGGTTGCTAAGGGTCGCAGCAATTTACATAATAGCATTGCTTTTTGCACTGCCTTATTGAGTAAGCTGAGCTTAGTTTGATAAAGTCTTTGCATTAGGAAAAAAAAAAATGTAATGGCATTTTGTACTTTCTGGGCACTTTTCCTCTGTGACAGAGAGTGACAAAGTATACATTTTGCAGTAAAGCTTTATTATTTTTTTTCAGTTTCATGTGGATCTATAGTTGGTAGTGCTAAACTCTAGTTTTAAGACTGGCTTCACACTGGCGTGATCACAGACATTGCATGTCATTTGCACCGCAAAGGATGTACTAGACACCTTGTAAAATTCCATCGTGGCGCAGCATGTCAAAGATGGGTATATAAATCTGTCAATGCCAGCACAGAGGGAGGAGTGTACACACTGGGCACTCTTCCCTTAATGCGCTCACTCACTCCTTTCCGGCCACTGCACCTCACTGACACTTTTTAACCTTAACCACTTCCATACCAGGCACTTACGCACCTTCCCGCCCAAGCCAATTTTCAGCTTTCAGCACTGTCGCACTTTGAATGGCAATTGCGCGGTCATGCTACACTGCACCCAAACAAAATTGGCGTCCCTTTTCCCCCAAAAATAGAGCTTTCTTTTGGTGGTATTTGATCACCTCTGCGATTTTTTTTTTTCTTTGCGCAACAACTAAAAAAAGACTGAAAATTTTGAAAAAAAATGACGCTTTTATTTTTTTCTGTTAATCTTTTTGAAAATAAGTACGTTTTCTCTTTCAATTACTGGCACTGATATGGCGGCACTGATGGGCACCGATGAGATGGCACTGATGGACATCGATGAGATAGTACTGACGGGCACAGATGAGGTGGCACTGATTGGTGGCGCTGGTATGCGGCACTGATGGGCACTCATAGGCGGCACTGATGGGCACACATAGGCGGCACTGATGGGCACACATAGGCAGCACTGATGGGCACACATAGGCAGCACTGATGGGCACACATAGGCGGCACTGATGGGCACTCATGGGCGGCACTGGGCACTCATAGGCGGCACAGATGGGCACTCATGGGCGGCACTTATGGGTGGCACTGATGGATACTTATGGGTGGCACAGATGGGCACTGGGCATGGATGGGCACTGTGGGGTGGCACTGATGGACACTGTGGGGTGGCACTGATGGACACTGGGGTGGCAGCACTGATTTACTCATATTGCCAGTCAGTGCCCATTTGTGGGCACTGATTGGCATCTTTTTTTTTTTTTATGCTTTTCTTTTATTTTTATTTTTTGCAGACTTTTTTTTTCTTGCCCTTCCCTGGTGGTCCAGGGTGGGCTTCCCTGGTGGTCCAGTGTGGCGATCCGAGGGGGGGCTGCGCTGATAAACAATCAGCGCGACCCCCCCTGTCAGGAGAGCCGCCGATCGGCTCTCCTATACTCGCGTCTGTCAGACGCGAGTGAGGAAGAGCCATCAACTGCTCTTCCTGTTTACATCGTGATCAGCCGTGGTTGGACACGGCTGATCACGTGGTAAAGAGTCTCCGCCGGAGGCTCTTTACCGAGATCGGAGATGCAGGGTGTCAGACTGACACCCCACATCACCGATCGTCCTGTCAGGATTTCAGAACCACTTCCCGGACGTAAATCGGCCATAGGCCGGGCGGGAAGTGGTTAAGCTGCGAAGGCGTTTTTTTACTGTCAGGGCGATACGGATGTGGAACTCTCTTCCACAATCAGTGGTGTCAACAGGAAGTATTAATAGTTTTAAAAGACTCTTGGATGTGCATCTTGGTTAACCACTTAAGCCCCGGACCATTTGGCTGCCAAATGACCAGGTCACTTTTTGCTGGTTTTATATACAGTATTGTATAGAATTAAAATGTATTGCATAATATACAAGAGCTGAGATACAATGTACAGGATTAAGAATGGAAGTACATGTATCATGGGTTATTTACTTTTTTTTTTTTTTGTATTGAATGTTGTCTTGTTTGTAAATAATAAAGCTTAATAAAACTGAATTATAAAAAGAAAAATTCAGATCGATTCAATGTTGATGATTTAGCTTGAGATCTAATTAGTTACAGTATCCTGCACAGGGTTCTTTAAGGGCTGGAAGTTAAAGTATGTCTAAAAGCATTTTTTTTTTTTGGAAGTGTAAGGAAGAGTTAGGACCCTGTCATGTTTTTAATGCCTGAGTCCTTGCTAGGGAGATTTATCCTCTATATTTGAATATGGCAAAAAAAAAAACATTTTGCTTTAGATATAATATCTATTAATATCTGGAAGTGTGTGCTTGGCTCTCTCTGAAGAAGTTTGGTTGTATAACTTGTGCCATTTTTTTCCACCAGGTTTTGATGCCTGGCCTTTCCCAGAAGCATCCCAAGGCCCCAGCACGTGTAATTTCACAAGACATGGGGCTTAATGTGGAGACTCTGAAGAACAAGATACTCATAGTGAAAGGACTTCTGTCTGGAAAAACCATTTTGCCTCTACCTAGCAAAATTGCCACAAAAGAATTAAACCAGCTGAGTCCAATGAAAAAGTAAGATAATATTTTATTTTTGATTTTTGATTAGGGTCAAGTCTTGTCCTCCAAAAATTAAAAATAACAAACATGTTATACGTAACTGCTCTGTTACCTTGGATTTGCACAGAGCAGCCCGGATCCACTTCCTCTTCTCGGGTCCCTCTTTGGCTTTTCTAACCCCTCCTTTCTGTTGGGTTCCCCCACAGCTAGCAGCTTGCTATGGGGGCACCTGAGCCGACTCACAGCTCCCTGTGTCAATTCAGACATGGAGCTGCGGCCAAAGGTGCTGTGCTGCTGTCTCAGCCAATGAGGAGGGGAATCCCGGATGGCCGCGACATTCCTACAACATCGGGAGTTAAATCGACCTCAGTTAAGTATTAGGGGGGCTGAGGAGGCTGCTGCACACTGAAGGCTTTTTATCCTAATGCATAGAATGCATTAAGATAAAAAAAACCTTCTGCCTTTACAACCACTTTAATTTTACAACCACTTTAACATTACTACTGTTGAGAAACCCCTTCATCCCCTGCGTTGATTTGAAAGACCAAGCTACTGTTGTTGGTCTAACTGAGCTTTCTATATATATTTGACGAATCCCCTAGAAAGCAGGAAAAACATACAATATATATGTTAATGTAATTGTAAATGTTTTATCAATATTTTTTAAATATTCCGCTTTCAGTAAGAATAACTAATATTCTGGAACCTCTTGTTATGGGGTGACAATTGTTCTGCATCTGCATTGCTTCTCCATTACACACATCCCATGTGGAGATTATATTCAGCTGCACCAACACCCATAACGCAGGCATGATCAAGAAGCTGATCCTGAGCCATTCAGTGATGTGCAGTCAATGCTGGAGCGAGTACATGTAAACAGGAAGTGGCTGTAATATGCTTGAGGAGATTAGTAGCACTGACTTGCAAGAATGACAACAATAGAGAAAAGGGCAATTGTGTATAACATGCTGTTTTTAGGAAACAAAAAAGTAATTCAGTTGGGGTTTTTCAGAATTCTTATATATAAGAACGTGTGTCCGTACAGCTCAGCGGGGATCCTCCGTAAAATCCCCGCTGAGCTGGCAGCTGACAGGGCGGTCCCCGCACACTGTGCAGGGACCGCCCTGTCTTTCCTCCGCTCTCCCCTATGGGGGATCGGACGAACACGGACCGTATGTCCGTGTTCATCCGATCCGATCCGGCAGACAGAAGAAAAATAGGATTTTCTTCCGTCAGATTTTGCGGATCTTTCCGAAGGCGGACAAATTACGGGTGTCAGCGGATGGTCATCCGCTGACACCCGTAATCACATAGGGATCCATGTATGTCCCGTTTTCATCCGCAACGGACGGATGAAAATGCGGACATACGGTCCGCACGTGTGAAAGGGCCCTTAGGCCTCATTCACACTTAGGGCCGTTTGGGTCCGTCTGTCACGGACCTGAACGGCCGCTCCATGCATCGCTATGGAGCGTCGGATGTCAGCGGAGACATGTCCGCTTACATCCGACCCGATCTGACCCGCTAAAAACAGACGTATGGGGGCCACGTCCCCATCCGTCCATGCGGATCGGATCGAGTAACGTCCGTTTTCATCAGATCGCTCCATAGGAGACAGCGGTGCCTGACAAGCCGCTCCCCGCTCAGTGAGCAGAGAGGAGCTTGTCATCCGTCGGCTCAGCGGAGATCTGCGGACTGATCTCCTGCTGAGCCGACAGGAGCAGGCGGACTCCGTAGCTCCGTGTGAATGAGGCCTAAGGGCTTGTTGGCCCACTTTTATTAAAAAGGCAAAAAATAAAAAAATACAAACACAGGCTTCCCACACAGGGGTTTTCACTGTCCATACAAAATGATACCTTCAGCCTCCTGGCTTACACATGCAAAGGAAAATACCGAGCCACCTGGCTCTCTTTAGCAGTAGCACAACTGCTCAGACTCCAGCATGGAGCTCTCCTGACTCCTGTCAGCAACCTCAGACTCAGGTCTCTGGGGTTTCACAGTGCAGCCTGCACTCTCCAGCTTTTCCAGCTTCTCTAGCTAATTCAGTGCACACCTGCACTCTCTGAGTTCTCCCTTCCAAGCCTGGACTCCTCGGAAGGGTGGAGCCCAGAATGCTGGTCCTGAGTCTCCTATCAGGCCCACACACACCTGCACAATCAGTGTGCTGATCAGCTTTAAAGCCTGAACCCAGGACTGGGAATTTCATCCCACCCGGATCTCTACGAAATCCCCAGGCTCCAGGTCCCAAAGTGGATTTTATTAACAATTGAGGAAACTGGAATGCCAGTTTCCTCTGTAAACTGCAAGCTCCCTGGAGCCCCTCAACCAGTCCAGTTGAAAACCTTGGGTCACCACACCCCTGGGGTACCACACTACTACAATATATATATATATATATATATATATATATATATATATATATATATATATATATATATATATATATATATATATATATATATATATATATATATATATATATATATATATATATATATATATATATATATATACACTTTATTTATTGGCGGATAACACTCACTTTTTACCCTGAAAATAGAGGCTAAACTGTTCCTGCGTGTTATACGCAGGGGGCTGTGGAAAGTTTTTTTCCTGAAACTTCCCTCTTAAAGTTAGGGTGCGTTTTATACGCCTGTGCGTGTTATATGCCGATAAATGCGGTATATATATTATTGGTACCTCACAAAAGTGAGTACACCTACACCCCTCACATTTTTGTATATTTTATTATATCTTTTAATGGGACAACACTGAAGAAATTACACTTTTCTATAATGTAAAGTAGTGCATGTACAGCTTGTATTAAACTGTAAATTTCCTGTCCCCTAAAAATAACTTGACACACAGCCATTAATGTCTAAACCGCTGGCAACAAAAATAAGTACACCCTAAGTGAAAATTTCCAAATTGGGCCCAATTAGCCATTTTCCCTCCCCAGTTTCATATGACTCGTTAGCGTTACAAGGTCTCAGGTGTGAATGGGGAGCAAGTGTGTTAAATGTGGTATTATCGCTCTCACTCTCTTCCTACTGGTCACTGGAAGTTCAACATGGCACCTCGTGGCAAAGAACTCTCTGAGGATCTGAAAAAAAGAATTGTTGCTCTACATAAAGATGGCCTAGGCTATAAGAAGATTGCCAAGACCCTGAAACTGAGCTGCAGCACGGTGGCCAACACCATACAGCGGTTTAACAGGACAGGTTTCACTCAGAACAGGCCTCACCATGGTCGACCAAAGAAGTTGAGTGCACATGCTCGGCATCATATCCAGAGGTTGTCTGGAAATAGACGTATGAGTGCTGCCAGCATTGTTTCAGAGGTTGAAGGGGTGGGGGGGGTCAGTCTGTCAGTGCTCAGACCATACGCTGCACACTTCGTTCCAGAAGGAAGCCTTTTCTAAAGATGATGCAAAAGAAAGCCTGCAAACAGTTTGCTGAAGACAAGCAGACTAAGGACATGGATTACTGGAACCATGTCATGTGGTCTGATAAGACCAAGGTAAACTTATTTGGTTCAGATGGTGTCAAGCGTGTGTGGCGGCAACATGGTGAGGAGTACAAAGACAAGTGTGTCTTGCCTACAGTCAAACATGGTGGTGGGAGTGTTATAGTCTGGGGCTGCATGAGTGCTGCCGGCACTGGGGAGCTACAGTTCATTGAGGGAACCATGAATGCAAACATATATTGTGACATACTGAAGCAAAGCATGATCCCCTTCTTTTCGGAGACTGGACCGCAGGGCAGTATTCCAACATGATAACGACCCCAAACACACCTCCAAGATGACCACTGCCTTGCTAAAAAAGCTGAGGGTAAAGGTGATGGACTTGCCAAGCATGTCACCAGACCTAAACCCTATTGAGCATCTGTGGGGCATCCATTAACGCAGTGGTTATCAACCTGGGGGTCAAATGAGGATTTGCCAGGGGTCCCCAAAACCTGGGCTGTTCCTGAAGCCTGCAGCCGCCCACTCAGCCTCTTCACAGCTGTCCATTCAGTTCACGGCATAGCTGGGAGGCAGGGACTAGAGGTCAGCTGACTGGTGAGGAATGTGAAATGGGAGGGGCTGGAGGAGACCCTATCTGCTGATTTCAGCATAGGTGTCACTGCTATGAGAAATCACAAAGTCGGAGACACAGTGAGTAACACTACCTGTGAAAAGAGTTGCCTTTAAAAGTCCCCACTACAGTTCTCAGATCAGCAGATGGCCTTGATCAAGAGCACCTAAGTTGGCTGATCCCAACTCCCCGTCAGCACTGCCACTGATCCCAACTCCCCGCCAGCACTGCCACTGATCCCAACTCCCCGCCAGCACTGCCACTGATCCCAACTCCCCGTCAGCACTGCCACTGATCCCAACTCCCCGCCAGCACTGCCACTGATCCCAACTCCCCGCCAGCACTGCCACTGATCCCAACTGTATATGGAAAATTGGAAAAAAACTGCGCTAAATACTAAACAAACAAGAAAGAAAGAAAGAAAAACTGCAATGAAATCACAGTCTATTCAATCCGAGAGCTGCAATTACCATGTAAACATAGATACAAAAAACAAACAGTGAGAAAAATATAAATCGCGCTACCTCTAAACCGTGTGAAACAAATGTTTGAATCACAAAACACACAAAACTATGTGATATATATTGATATAAATCATAAACTATGTGGTATATGATAGTATTATATAAATAACTAATATACCAAAAAACTAGAGGTTGAAAGGTAGCGCCATTTATATTTTTCTCACTGATCCCAACTCCCCGCCAGCACTGCCACTGATTCCATACTCCCCACCAGGGAGTAAGAGAAGGAATAAAAATAGAGAATACATGGAAGGGAGAGAACAAGAGGAGGAGGAACAAAGAAAAAGGGAGAGAAAGAATAAGAGAAAGAACAAGAAAGACATCTAGAGAGGGATGGGGATAAAAAACAATAAATTAGGATAGAAGGAGATAAAAGGGAAAGAAAGGAGAACAACGAGAAAGAGTGGTACATCCTAAAATGTACTATAAGGGGTTTTATTACTGTACAAGTGGAAGGGACTCAAATTAGGGGCGCAAATTACTTGTCTTACCTTGGGTGCCGACAACCCACCATAGGAAAATAATTTTACTGTTAGGGTCTCCACAACTTGGGAAATTTTATCAAGTGGTCACGGCACTAGACAGGTTGAGAACCACTGCTCTAACGGAAGGTGGAGGAGTGCAAGGTCTCTAACATCCACCAGCTCTGTGATGTCGTCTTGGAGGCGTGGAAGAGGACTCATGTGGACACCTGTGAAACTCTGGTGAACTCCATGCCCGGGAGGGTTAAGGCAGTGCTGGAAAATAATGGTGACCACACAAAATGTTGACACTTTGGGTCCAAATTGGACATTTTCATTTAGAGATGTACACACTTTTGTTGCCAGTGGTTTAGACATTAATGGCCGCGTGTTGAGTTATTTTGAGGGGACAGCAAAATATCACTGTTATAAAATCTGTACAAGCTGCCTCCGGAGTCACTGGAGTTGAGACAGTGTCCGTAGGAGCACAGTAAGGTATGAGTGGCTGCAGATGATGGCAGCTGACAGAGACAGGAACCAGCATAGGTGCTGTGGATGCAGGTCAGCAGATGCAGGTGCGCTGAAGATGCAGATCAGCGGATGCAAGTGCGCTGAGGGTCAGGGGATACAGATGCAAGACAGCAGGCAGGAGCAAGGTCAGACTAGCCAAGTAATACACAGCAGATCAGTCAGGCAAAAACCGCAGGCAAGGAATGGTCAGAGTTCAGGCTGGGTTAGTAACGGAGGATCAGGCAGACAAGTAAACAGAGCAAGGTCAAGGAAGCCAAGGGTCAGGACTGGAGACAGCAGCGAGGTCAGGAAGTCGGGGCAGTATTGGATCAGATGCAGGTTCAGGATTAGGTCACAGGGTAAAGCTGCAGATCAAACAGCAAAGGACTAATGCAGCTTTTAAAGGCCACTGGGTGCCAAGGCAATGTCCCTGTGCACTCGTGAGCAATCTCCGCGATCTGCACACACGCATGCACATAGGCGCACGTCTGTTCACCGCTGGATGCCTGTTAGCCAGACTGCACCTCTGTGAACCTGTGCACCTGAGACCTGTTGCAGAACTATGAGCATGTCCATGACATTGCCCCCTCCTTATTGACAACCTCCAGGTGCCCAAAATAACTTTATTTTGTATTACCAAACACCCATCATTGAGTAGCAGGTTTTATAAGTTTAATTGAATAGAGTTGTTTGGTTCAGGATGTATGTGGATAGTTTGTGATGCATATGTTTGTTTTTTTGTTTTTATAGGGAAAACTATATTGACAGAGGAGATCTTCATGCATTTGAATCCATGCTTATCAAATGGTCCTACCAGGTTCGAGATGTCATAGAAACTGATTCCTCACAGCCTCTTATTAAAGGTCTTAACCCAGGACCTTTATCAGAGCTAGATTTCTGGAAAGCAAGACAAAGTAATCTTGCTGGAATTTATCAGCAGGTAGGTAAAGCACTTAAAAGATTGCTGTTCAGCTATCTTCATAGATCCAGTTGTCTGGTTCTACACCGGATACTCGTGGCAATATTTATGTTACATTTAATTAGAATAAATTTTTTCTTTGTAGCGCTACCCCCGCAGGAGCTGCTGGTTATATTTTGGGTGGCACGTTACCTCTATATTCTCGCTGTCCAGGGTGAATGAAGAGTCCGAAGAATTTCAATGTCCACACACAATGTACCTCTTTTCTCTTTGGGTTTATTTTGGAGAACTTTAGTAGAAAAGAAGGATGAAGGGTGGAAGGGTAGGTAGGTTCAGGTGCAAAGTCACAAGAAAGGAAACACTCCTGTTTCCAGCAAACCGTTCTCGTCGCCACTCTAGCCAGAGTGGGTATTGCTCACCCGGATAGGTCCCTCTCACTGGGCTAGCGCACGGAATAAAGTACAGTCTCTGCCACAGACCTTCCTTTGTAGGTGAGATGTTTTGGTCTGGAATCCTCTGCCACAGGATTCAACACCCGGATCTCTTTAGCTTTGCTTCACTAGAACTTTTAGACCCGACAGGCGACACTGTCAGGCCGCTCAGTGTACAGTGCATCCTTAGATGAGGCTTCCAGGCCTTCTCCCAAGGTACCAGTCTCTTGCATGGTCCTTACCAGGATAGGTCCTCCCCTGGTTTCCTTCATCAAGTGGCTTCCTCCAGCAGGACGGACAGCACAGGATCACCTCTGCAATACAGGCCCCAGCCAGACATCTGGGCCCACCAAACGAAGCCGCAGCCCCAAGCCAACGTGGTCACGAAGCTAGGATTCACAGCGCGCACCCCTGGCCAGGCGGACCACGAGGCGCGGACGGACGACTCGACCCCAATGGCCTCTATCCCTTAATTACCCCTCCCCAGCATGCACAGCGGGGCGACCACTCCCACTGATTCGCTGCCGAGGAGGACACTCGATAGACCATGACCTGGCTGCTGCAAATCCCTTGGCCTGGGGAGGTAACAACACCCCTAGGCGATCAATGATGGATACTCCCAGCACAGCCATGGCTAGAACAGAGACTAAATTGCCCTTAATCATTCTGGTCTGAGCCAAATAACAGCTCAGACCCCCATTAAATTTAGAGCAGCGCCTGTTCTTCAGTAGCAGGGCGCTACATCTTGAAAACTGACTTTTCCACTTATGAAAGAAGTCTTTCATTACGGTTTTATTCAAATAAGTACAACAGGAAGAAATGTAATAGTGTGTGTGTGTATATATATATATATATATATATATATATATATATATATATATATATACACAATACCGTATACAAGAATTGTGTCTTCTGTACTGAAAAACGTACTACTAATTTTTGAAATCTGTTTAAAGTAAACCTGTTCCCAAACTATGCACACCAAAGTATTTACAGTGCCTTAAAAAAAGTGTATAAAATGTCCAAAGTGACAATTCCAACACCATAGATAAATAAAATTTTCTGGTTTGATGTTTCTTTAAATAAAAGCTTCACCACGAGTACTCATGAGGCAGATGGCAACTCACCAAAGGTGTCTGACCACTTTTTACAGTAGGTCAAAATGCACTTAGGTTAAATTGACCAGAGGAATCCTAGGTAGGCATCTCTCCACTATGTGACCCCCTCCAGATGGCGGCTGAGGATAAGGTAACAGACTCCACCAAGGACACACAAAAATAACTCATATGGTGTAGTAAGTTTTAATAATTTTTTTAGAAAAAAGTAACAAAAGATTTTGCACTCACATGTGACTGTGCTATGCTCAGCACTGAGGTGTCTAAAGCATGTGCGAGTGGATATATCGAAACGCCTCGTTCTGGATATACCAAATAGGATGTCGCATAGAGGACCCGGAAGTCATACGTTTCACCATACTGGCATCATTAGGAAGTCTTTAGGACTTGTGTACCCATGTGTACAGCAGCCGATCAAACGGAAGTCGCCCAGTCAGGGGCATGACCAAAAAAGGTCTGCTGATCAGCACCCATTCAGCTCACTCAGCCAATGACTGAGAGAGCTGACTGGTGTGTTCTGGTGGGGGCGCCACCCCCTGTCAGAAAACAATAGCTCAGCAGGGCAGATTGCTGTGCTTGCATCGGATTGTTAGTACAGCGGCTACTCCTGAGCTCTTTCGTTTTTTTTCCTTTAGCTCGCCGGGTTGAACTTCAGCTCGCTTGGAGAACTCCGTGTGTACCAGGCTTTAGGTTATAAATGTTTACAATGGCCAATTGTGTTAAGAAAAAAATATTTTATTAATGGTTGCATTTCATTGCTCCTCCTTGTGTATATATAACAGTATGTGGGTTTTACAACCATTTTCAAAATTGTATAAAGCCCAAAGAGGGAGCTAAGGCTAGATTCACATTATTGTATGTCAAAAACGAGTACATAATTGTGCGTGTTCCTGAGGGAAACATGCTGCTCTTTACCAGACAGATGTGCCATTAATGCCAATAATGTGCCATTATTAACCCACGCATTGGCAAACTGCCTGCATTTTTTGCATACCAAACTGCATGGTGCTGAAGCAATTTTAAAATAAGGGTCAGGGACTTTTTCCCCCACAGTTCTGTGAGTGAAAATAATAGGTTACCCTACACACAGAATGCATGTCCCAGTGATGTGAACCAAGCCTAAAGTGTCTAGAAAGCTTGCATCTTTATTAACTGGATTCACTTCTCTGTGTTTCAATAACATTGGTGTGCTGTGGTGCTATTCATGCACCTGCACTGCAAAGTGGCTGCAACACCCTACCATGCATTGCTGTTTGTGGTCTTGAAAAAGGGTCAAGTGTGGTTTTAGATGTGCGGCTTCGGCATTTCTACTAAAGGCACCCAGCTGTGACAGCTTGCGGCTTCACAACTGGGTGCCCACTGCGCATGCACGAGCAGCGCTGCGGTCTGTGACTGGCCCTGAAGTTTTCTAGGACCTGTCATATGTCCCAGAAAACTGCTTCCCGTTGCCTAGGCCACCGGAACGGAAGTGGCAGCAGGTATCTGTCAAATTCGGGTACCTGCTCCCCCCCCCCTCCTCCCCAAAAGCTACATTTCACAAACAGAAGACGGGGAGGAGGCCTTAAAGCGGAAGTTCCACTTTTGGGTAGAACTCTGTTTTAACATGTGTGCATTACTGGACCACGGAGACACAACCCCACACAGTAAAGACTTTACTTGTTTTGATTGCACAAGAATCTTGATGGCCTGCCAGCCCTCTAATAAAAACACACAGTGGGTGTTCCTGTTGGAACCTAACTGAAACCCGACCTCAGAGTCTTTATTGTGATCTTTCAGAATGCATTACCTCACAGTACAAGCAGCTATAAAGGTCAGGGGTTGCTTGTTTTAAAGCTCTATGACTGTTTGTTAAAATGTATTAATACTCTAATGCCCATAGTCTAAGCAAAGGTGCAGTAATTTTTTGAGTGTAGCTGCCAGAAAATGTACTTTCTCTTCCTTGCAGCCGTGAGTATGGTATCATGTTTTAAACACAACTAGCAAGTGTGCCAGCTTGATGAATTGGATGCAATTACGCTGATCAATGCACCAGCCACATTTTTTGTGTCCCCAGTAACTTGGTGACAGTATTTTTACTGGAAAACTGTCAATCATACATGTTTACGTCCGTACTATGTAGTCACCATGGGCCCATGCCTTGACTTACAGTTTGGCTGGATTTATCCCACAGATATTTCATAGTGTTCTTTCACTAACCACCAATGTAATGGGTAACTTTACCACTAGCCATCAATGTAGGGGAGCACTGTGCCACTGACCATCAATGTCAATGGGCCTTCACCAGTCTAGGGTAAGGTGACCAGATTTTTAAAATGAAATCCGGGGACTTTTTTTTTACTAGTAATGGTGGCAATTAGCAACTCTCTGCCCATCCCTGCCACTGCCCGCCTCACAGCCTGTCAAGTCTCACTCTCCAGGCCCCGGCTACTACTGGGTGGGGAGCGGATGAAGATCCCTACACCAGGGTGACAAGGAGATAAGCAGGCAGGGGGCTGGCCAGGACTTGAGCCAAGGCAGAAGAACATGTGAGCGGAGCTGAATGGGCATACACCCGAAACTAAAGAAATATTCCCTCCCCTCCGACCAGCACATGATCATTAGAAAGGGGCACAGATAGTGAAAAAAATACACCCCCCTAAGCTAGTAGGAGCGGAGGAACGAGGGTGTGGAATTCAGATTATTATTTTTTTAAATTCTGCACTGACTGTCTTTGATATTGCCCCAGCCCCTGTTCAAATCCAGTCCGGGACAAAACCGGGGACAGACTTGGTCCAGGGACAGTGTCCTCAATCCGGGGACTGTCCCCTGAAACCGGGGATGTCTGGTCACCCTAGTCTAGGGGGGCACTTCTCTACTGGCCACCAGTGTGAGGGAACTTAATCACTAACCCCCAATCTAGGATTGCCCTTTGCCACTGACTACCAATGTAAGGGGAAACTTGGTAACTGGTCACCAATGCAAGGGGGCACTTTACCATTTAAAACCAATGTAAGAGGAGCCCTTACTATTGGCCGCCAATGTAGAGGAGCGCTTCTGCACTGGCCACCAATGTAAGAGAACATTACATGACTACCGATGTAAGGGAACAATTTATCACAGTGGCAACCAATGTAAGAAAGGAGTTTTATCTTTGGCCACTAATGTAAGGGACAATAGAAATAAACAAAAACCAAAAGGTTGACGCTGCGCTAAATTAAATATTGAATTATAAATGTAAATAGCTGCTAGCACTAAATTGTGTACAACAACTTGGTAACACTGTTTTTTTCTTTTTTACTAATGTAAGGGAGCATTTAAAAGTGATTTCTGTTTCTTACAAAACATACAGTTTATAAATAAGACCCTCACTTAGTATAAAGGCTTACATGGGAATTGAATAAGAAGCATATTTCTGATTGGCAAATGTTTAATCGCAGAATATGCACATGGTTACATGGATCAGATCAATGACAACATTACCAACAATTTGAAAAATCTCTGTGTTTAATAAGCAGTACTTCAAATTGTTAGGGTCAGCAGTCTATTGTTACTCATATATAAGTAAGTCTAATGTCTTCTGCAGAATGAAGACAAGTTTACAACACTTATAATTAAATCTGTAATACTGCTGTTTCCTGAGCAGTGGTATTCTGTTTATTTTTTTTTTATTTTTTTTTTTAAATGTTCTAATAAAAGGTTTTCAGAATTTACATAATTAAAAAGCCTAACCCTTTCTACAGTCATACATTGTATCTGTTTTCATGGGATTGGCATTAAATGTTTAGAATGTAATCTCTGTAGGAACATAAAGTAAAATAACTAAAAGGATGCATAAAAGGACACATGGCGTGGGGGCACTGACTCTGTCATTATACCTTGTGCCATCTGGCCACTTAAAGCCCAGATTAGGACAATTGTTGTAATGGTGCTCCAGGGAAGATATAAAAAAAGCTTGTCTGACTGCAGTAGTCACCTCCAATCCAGTGCTGTCCCACACTGTCGTTCAACCCAGAAGACTGGGAATATATTGTGAGTGCATAGGGTCACAGATTTGGTCTTTTAGGGCATACTTCCTACATCCTGCACTCACAGTAAAATGATGCAGAGATCGACTTTAAAGCGGAAGTAAACCCGCACACAAAAAAAAACCCCCTGCAAGGCAAAGGCCTAATGAGCTAGTATGCAGCGCAAAATTTAATCACGCTGCCCCCATTAGATGTTTTCTGGGAAAGGAGATGCTCAGAAGATTCAAACATAATTGCTAGTGTTGAGCAAATCACTTGTTTAAAGCATAAGTACCGGTATTCACGCTTTTTTTGTAGTGGTGCAAGTATGACTCTAACACTTTCGGATCCTCATCTATCAGTTATTACTTTCTTACTTATCTAATTAATGCATATTTATCTTTTAAAATAATGTAAGCTCTCTGAAGAAGGATTATCCTTGCGTACAGGCAAAAAATGTGTGCGAACATGTGAACCTCGTTAAAGTCTATGGGACATGAACATAAAAAATCAAAAGTGCTAATTTTAAAGGCTTATATGCAAGTTATTGCCCTAAAAAGTGTTTGGGGACCCGGGTACTGCCCCAGGGTACATGTATCAATGTACAAAAAAAGTTTTTAAAAAGACCATTTTTTTAGGTGCAGTGATTTTAAGAATGCTTAAAGTGAAACAATAAAAATGAAATATTCCTTTAAATGCCATGCCTGGGGATCCCCTTGGTCTGTCTGTAAAGTGGTGCATCTGTCTGATGTGTTTTACAGTCCTGCAGCAAAATTAAATTTCTAAAGGAAAAAATGTCAATTACAATTGCTCCCGGCAATATAGATAAAAATCTATGTTGAGGGCAAGTGGCCTGGTACTCGCTCGCCCCCCACCCTTCCCTGGCTGCCAGACTGCTCACAGACAGAATTCTCACCGCTCCAGGTGAGCCTTGTGGATGATCAAGGGTTGTTGAACCACCAGGGTGCTGGCAATGCGGTAATAGCAAAAATAAAAGAACAAAAGCTGGACAGCCGCACTCCAAAATTTTTCTTTAAAAGAGATGTCTTTATTTTCAACTGTGCATACAGTCACTGCAAGCCCACAACAATCAGTATGGCCAACGCGTTTCGCACTGGCGTCAGTGCGAAACGCGTTGGCCATACTGATTGTTGTGGGCTTGCAGTGACTGTATGCACAGTTGAAAATAAAGACATCTCTTTTAAAGAAAAATTTTGGAGTGCGGCTGTCCAGCTTTTGTTCTTTTATTTTTGCCAGACTGCTCACATGGATTCAGGGATATTTTTTTAAATGTTGGTGTGGAGTTCCCTTTAAAATCTAGGCCAGACCCAAAGGACCGTGTATGGATTTTGGGGGGGGGCACATGTTTTTTTTTTTGTTTGGCGTGTAGTTCCCCTTAAAATCTATACTACACAGTATATACAGTATATATTAATATACTGCCTGCACTGTATATATAGACTACACTGTGTGTGTGTGTGTGTATATATATATATATATATATATATATATATATATATGTATGTATGTATGTATGTATGTATGTGTGTGTGTGTGTGTGTGTGTGTGTATATATATATATATATAGCTAACGTTCTCTCAATCATTACACTATGTACGGCTGCCATGGAAGCAACCTTATATAGTGTGGGGCGTGGACTTAGCACCCTGAGCCATGATTGGCTAAAGGCACCCTGCCTTTGGCTAATTATGGCTCTCACAGCAGAGCGTGCTGTGATTGGCCAAAGCATGCAGGTCAGGTGCATGCTTTGGCCAATCATCAGATATTAATGCACTGCGATTTCACAGTGCATTATGGGGCATTCCACAGCGCTTAAATTTGAGCGAACGCCCCATAATGTTCGGAATTCGGGGAATGGACGAACACCCGATGTTCGAGCCGAACTGCAGGACCATCCCTACTTGTTAGTTGGTAACTGTTTGGTATAAATCTGTTGTCATGTTTGCTTGATTTACTGTACAATGTTATTATATGTAGCTTTAAAGAAAATCTATGGTCATAGCATACACATTTATTTTATAATATCAGCTTTTTTTATAGCAATACAAACAATATTTGACAATCCAATAAAAGCTTACTTAAAAAAAAATCTTCTTTTTTGTTGTAAGAGCTGTCTGTCTGCTGGCCATCTATTTTCCACAACTTCCTGGATTCCCTGCATGCTTTGCAGATTTTCTTTGCTGTTTAGTTTAACCACTTGCCGCCTCATTATACTGCGGCAGGTCGGCACGATCCTGCGAACCGTTGCAGCTGTACGTCAGTCACTTTAAGTGGGATAGCGCGCACGCCTCTGGACAGCGGGGGTGCCGATGCTCGTGGCCGATGTTCGCGATGACAGCCGGCCACGCACTATCGCGGGCACGAGAGGCAGAACAGGGACGTGTGTGTGTAAACACACATCCCAGTTCTTTGAGGAGAGGAAATGCAGATTGTGAATTCCTACGAGCTGGAAACCACGATCTCTCATCTCCTATAGTCAGTCCCATCCCCCCTACAGTTAGAACACACATTAGGGAACACAGTTAACCCCTTGATCGCCCCTTCCCTGCCAGTGACATTTATACAGTAATGAGTGCATTTTTATAGCACCGATCGCTGTATAAATGTCAATGGTCCCAAAAATGTGTCCGATGTGTCTGCCATAATGTCGCAGTCCTGATAAAAATCGCAGATCGCTGCCATTACTAGTGGAAAAATAATAATAAAAATACCATAAATCTATCCCCTATTTTGTAGACACTATGGCCCGGATTCACAAAGCACTTACGCCGACGTATCTCGAGACACGCCGCGTAAGTATAACTATGCACCGTCGTATCTATGCTCCGTGCCCACAATCTGAGATACGCCTAAAAATAGTTACGACCGACGTAACTTGCCTACGCCGTCATATCGTGGGCGTATATTTACACTGGGCGCATTTGCCGCTACCATTGATTTTCTATGCACATATGCAAATTAGGGAGATTCACCGATTCACGAACGTACTTGCGCCCGGCGCATAATATACACGGTTTGCGTAAGTTGTACGTCCGGCGTAAAGTTATTCCCCATATATGAGGCGCAACCTATGCAAAGGTATGGACCAGGGAACATGTATCTTTTGTCGTTTACGTAGTATGTGAATCTGACTAAGCGTAGGTTACGTTCATGTCGTAGGCAGTGATTCGACGTATCTTAGGCAGTTGTTTCGACGTGATTCTGAGCATGCACACTGGGATGCGGCCACGGGACGGCGCATGAGCCGTTCATTTTAAGTACTTCTATGGCGCTTGGCCCATCATTTGCATGGGGTCACGCCTCATTAGCATGGCTCACGCCCACTTCCACCTACACTGGCTTACGCCGAGGAAACCCAGCGTATCTTTAAGAGCGAGTGGGAGCAAGTGCTTTGTGAATCCAGTGCTTGCCTCTGTGCGCTGCATCGGCGTAGCGTATATTAGATACGCTACGCCGGCATAAATATGCGCCGATGTATGTGAATCCGGGCCTATAACTTTTGCGCAAACCAATCAATATATGCTTTTTATTACCAAAAATATGTAGAAGAGTACATATCGGCCTAAACTGAGGAAAAAAATAGCTTTAAAAAAATAAAAATAAAATGGGGCTATGCAAAACGTACAAAATATATTTTTTTTTCAAAATTGTCGCTCTATTTTTGTTTATAGCGCAAAAAATAAAAACCACAGACATGATCAAATACCACCAAAAGAAAGCTCTATTTGTGGGGGAAAATTTTATTTGTGTACAGCTTCGCACAACCACGCAATTGTCAGTTAAAGCGACGCAGTGCCGAAACACAAAAAATGGCCTGGTCATTGAGCAGCCAATTCTTCCGGGGCTGAAGTGGTTAAAGGAGAAGTACACCCAAAGCTGCACTCCTGTGACCTGTTTTCAGCAGACAGCTGAAGCCCGCAAGATCGCATCAATAAAGTCGGGATCCACCCCCAAACCCTGGACTGGCACATGGCTCCGCCTTTCAGTGAGCTGCTGAGAGCCTGAGTCAGCCGCTCCCACCCCCTCCACAGCCCAGTGCTCCAGGCAAGCTGACAGTCTCTGCTCATGGAGCTCTGAAGACTGAACGATCATCGATCTTTGATCGCTCGGTTCTAAGTCTAAGAGCCGGGGGGAATGACCGATGCTGCATCCATCTAGGTAAGTGTGATTTTGAACATAAAGAATAAAACAAACTCCTCTTTTAATATTCTAAAGACTATATATCCAATGGTACCTTACTGCCTCCAAGCTGTAATTCCTGTAGTGACTCAGTCTCCTGAAATTCACCCTCTCAGCACCTCTGTAGGACACATGGCAGGCTCTGTAAAATGTGGGACACAGAGGTGTCTTCTCACAGGGCATAGTATACATGTGACAGAATCCAAGCAAATGTGTGTGAATCTTCACAAAGTACACTAACCAACATAAAGGATGTTCAGATTTATAGGAGTAACCTAGAAATTATTGAGATGCAATGTGGAAATGTAAATATAGTTTTAAATTTTTACCACAGAAACTTTAAATAAATCATATTGTAAGGCGACGGAGATTGTCTTCACAAATTTCTCATTGTCAATGCACCCAATAAACCTATTGTATTCACATTCACTTTTAGCTCCGGGCTCCAGTCGTTCAGAAAATGGCTGCCATTTTGAAAGAGACAGAAAGCAGCTACTACCCCACTCTGCGAAACATCATTTCTGATGTAAAAAATGGTAAGTTACAAGTCTTCATAAAATATTCTTACATAAAACACTGCACGTAAACAGACCAGGGAATTTCTAGAAAATAGAATAAAAAAAAACTCAATAATTAGTTATGTGCTATTGTTGATGCTTAAATCATGATTATTAAAATGGCATTCAAAAGATAGCTAGTGAAAGTTGGCTACATTCAACTGGAGTTGTTCTGTAATGTTGAAGAAGGTTTTCTGCTTTTCCAAGGAACATCTTCAGCTCTGAAGGAATTGCTTGGTTAAGCAGTTCAACAGTACACAGCATTGATCCAGTTGGATGTGATTAAAGCTGGTCATGGGTGGATCAAAATTTGGCCAGTTCACCAGGGAGCATGATGCCCTGTACACACGATCACTTTTTGGCATGGAAAAAAAATGAAATTTTTTATCATGAAAAAAAAACGACGTTTTTCCAACCTTATCATTAAAAATGATGTTGTCCACACACCATAATTTTTGAAAAATGATGAACAAAGCGACGGCACTCTAAAGGGGAAGTTCTATTCGCCTTGAGGCTGCTTTTAGCTGGTTACTTGTTAGTAAAAGACGATTCGTGCTTTTTTGTCTGTTACAGCGTGATGAATGTGCTTACTCCATTATGAATGGTAGTTTTACCAGAACGAGCGCTCCCGTCTCATAACTTGCTTCTGGGCATGTGCGGGTTTAAAACGTAGTTTTTGCCCACACACGATCATTTTTTACAACACGAAAAATGACATTTTCAAAAATGACATAAAAAATTGAAGCATGTTTGAATTTTTTTTTCTGTCGTTTTTTCAGAAGACGGAAAACGATGTGAAGCCCACACACGATTATTTTAAATGACGTTTTTAAAAATGTCATTTTATTTCATGACAAAAAGTGATCGTGTGATTGGGGCATAAGAATTTCACTCCATGTGTGGCCATCCGTGCTTGACATAAGTTGTTAAATTGACTTATGTTGAAAGGGAATGTTGGAAAATGTTTATCGATCAGCAGCTGCAGCCACTGATCAGTGTATTCTGGCGGTCCTGCTGACTGCGTTTGATTTAACAAAACTGTAGAGTGCAAAATCTGGTGCAGCCCTGCATAGAAGCCAATCAGCTTCCATTTTTTTTTGTCAAAGTTTAATTGAACAACCTGAAGTTAGAATCTGATTGACTACCATGCACAGCTGTACCATCTGGTCACCGGAAATCTTTTTGCTCTTCATCCGGCCGTGGCAGATTCGTTCTCCGGGCATCCGATGGCATGGGAGAGCCCCGAGAAGCACTGAAAACAGTGATATCTGAATGATGCCTGTAGCTGCAGGCATCATTCAGATATCCCCCACTGAAGTCCAGGACGTCATTTGACGTATTGTGGTATGGAAGTGGTTAAACATCCTGCTGCCCTGGACACCATTGACTGATGGCATCTCTTTATACAAGCTCCACCCCATGTGTCATGCAGATATTTTATTAAAAATAAATGCTAGATTATACTGTTGTAGGTAGCATGTTGTGTGCTCTATATACAGGACTACGTTCTGCTGTACAGACCACTAAAAAAGGAAAAGTAGAGATGTTTCATATTTTCTAAACTGTAAAGAGATTTTTCACTCCTCTGAATACCCTACCCCCTATTTTGGACACCCAAATGTCCAGAGGTTGTCAAAGGAGAAAGAACATTTTCAAAGGAGAAAGAACAAATGAAAATTTAACTGTTCAAAGATTCATGAAAAACAGTTAAATACATACTGTTACCTTGTCCAGGCAGAGCAAAAGAGACAGTGTCTCTGCAAAGGCCCCCTTATATTAAAGTGGCCTAAAGCCAGCCATACTGCACATGGATCAAAATGTGGCCGGTTCAGCAGGGACCAGCTGAATTTCAATCCATGGGTTGTACACAAGTTGATCAATCGTGTACAACCAGCCTATTGGAAAATGTTCTCTCAATTAGCGCCACCGGCTATAGCCAGTGGTGCTGATGAGAGTATTCTGATGGCCGTGAAATCTCCCAACGGTCAGAATACATTGACACAGCGGGAGTGATTTAAGTGCGTGTATGGGGGAATCAAGTAATGTTCTTTTGTTGAATTAAAGAAAATTATTCATGTATAGCCAGTCTAACACTAACTGTTCTTGAAAATGTTCCTTCCCCCTAATCCTACTTATTGTGCATACACTGTGTTAAAACGATCTGTGTACTAACTAACTGTGTACTCAAATTGGTTGCCCTCCAGCTGTTGCGAAACAAAAAGTCCCATAAGGCATTGCAAGACTGACAGTTACAAACATGACTCCCTCAGGCAGAGGCATGATGGGACTTGTATTTCAGCAACAGCAGGAGGGCCACCAGTTTGAGACCCCTGCTCTAGCAGATCTTCAGTGCATTGGCTCCACCTGTACAGTAGCTTCCCATAGGGTTGTATAAGGCATCCTCCATGCATCTCCTGTCTTGGGAGATTACTGGAAGGTACTGTGCAGGCACAGCCAGTGCACTGAAGATCTGCTAGAGGGATATATACAAACACCGGAGGCCATGGGCATGATTGGGAGGCAAGATCACCGTGGGGTGTAAACAGCTGGGAAGGTTGAGGAGGGGGTGACCATTAAAGAAGGATACATGCATGAAATTGCACTTATGTTTTAGCCTTCACCCTTTAACCTTTCATCAGTTTAGAGCAGTCAGAATAATAAAGCAGATTTTTCATGGATTGCGTGTTACTTTGTCTTTCACATTGCCTTTTGTCTTACTAAATAAAGGTATGCGTGTGTTTTAATTTTTGTTGAAATAATGTCAATTAAAAGTAGTTGAAAAGACTGATTTGTGTCATACTGTGAAGGAATTGTTAGAAGGTCATTATTCAATTAATTTCTATCTGGAAAATAAAAATACATCTTTATTTTCCTGACATTTGAAGTGACAAAACCTTTTCCCCAGACAGGTTTCCACTGTTGGGTGCTCTGCGACGTAGGCCTTTTGTAATTAGATCCCATCTGGATTAGGCTCTTTGTGGCTTTCATAAGTTTTGTGTGCCTCCTTTATAGAAAAGAAACATTTTACTGGCACGCCACCATTATTTACTTCATAGCACACATGACTTCCACTTCAGCACTGCTGGGTGCTTCCTTTCTGGTTATTTTACTTGAGTTTTATGACAGATCTTTTTGTCTAAGTGTAGTTTAGGGAACAAAAAGCCTTGAGAAGTGCCAGGTTCCAGGATCCAGGCTTAGGATTCCTGCAGAGCCCAGGTAAGGAGCCTGGTGATATGCACCATGTTCTGCCAAACACTTTCAGATCTCACTGAGGCCACTTTTAAGAAATTATTTTTCTGGCTTTTCATTGTCCACAAGCTAATACTGTAAAGAAAACACTTTTATATTAAGCTGGGGAATTCACACATTTCTTCGGGGTTACAGCACAACAAAATTACAGTCTTTGCACCTAGGGTGACCATGTGTCCTGGATTGCCCGGGACAGTTCCGCATTTTGCAGGTCTGTCCCGGGCACCTTCATTCTAGGTCAATACGGTGTCCCGGAATGAAACTGACACAGCCACCCACCCAAGCCAAACTAATGCCCCCCAAAAAAACTGCCACATCACTGCTTTACTCACTGACAGTACTTGTCCTGGCCGGGAATGCCTGGAGGAGCACAGACCCCACCCCCTGCTTGTGACTGGAGAAATCATAAATCCGCCTCTTGTTTCCAATCACTGTGCTGTGATTCATTACAGCACAAGCTGATTTTTGGGAAGGGGGTTGTCCCTGAATGGTAATTTGGAAATGTGGTCACCCTATTTGCACCCGATTCACATGTCTGTTGATGCTGGCACTGGGGTCGGAATGTCCATACTGGGCATTCCTTCCTCAATGCACTCTCTCCCCGGCCACCATGCCTGTAACACTGACAGGCTCATGGCTGAGAAGCTTTGTACTAGGATTGGCCAGGGTTAGGGTTGGTCCACTAGAGATAGTCTTTATAGTCTGCAGGCAGTGGGAGATGCAGCTTGAACGAGGCAAGGCACATTTGTGAGCCAAGGGGTGTGTGGCAAAGCTGTAGTATAACCACCCTGAGATTGCAATAACGTGGTGTAAACTCAAGTGGACGGAATATCAACTGGTGGCATCTGAATATGAAGGGAATGCTAACCGTATCCTGCCCTTAGTAGTCTGTCTGCCTGTCTGTTATTAGTGCTATATTTGGGCCGGTACCCTGCTCACCAACTCCTTGTTGAGGCTGTAAAGTCTTTTGGTGGAAGGGCCTTTGATCTGATCCCAATATGTAGGTGACTTGACTGACAGTTCAGCTGGACAGGCAGGTGCGCTGGTCTCTCAGAGAATAACAGCTGTGCTTGTTAGGCAGCCTCGCTGTGTGAACTGAACAAGTAGCGATTTCGACCCCTGCAATTCCAGGCCTACTCCCAGGCTCTCTCAAATGCCTCGTTCCAAAAGGTCTGGAATGCTTGGATCCCACAGATGCGGTGCGGATTTGCAGCAAATTTGCTATGAATTTGCACTGCATCTAGTGTGAACTGAGCCTTACAAAGAGTTGAAAATTCTTTCTTCTGCCAGCATGCTTTAGGGAAGGACCCCCACTCTCTGCCTAAGCAATGATCTCTCTGCAAATGTCCGATATGCCTCCTGCTGTATCAATCAAATGGCTCTGCAATGAGTGTGACTGATGCTCCCTGCTGATAGTAAAGCTTTAGCAGAGGGTATGTTGGACCGCTGCAAAGAAATTACTGCTTTGAGGCCTCGTACACACGACCGAGGAACTCGCCGTAAATGAAACATCGTTTTCCTCGAAGAGTTCCTTGTTAGGCTTGTCGAGAATCTTGTCGAGCTTTCTTTGCGTACACACTGTCAAGACAAAATCTCTTTGTTCTCAAACGTGGTGATGTACAACACGTACGACGGCGCTATAAAGGGGAAGTTTGATTCCACTGGCGCCACCCTTGGGGCTGCTTTTGCTAATCTCATATTACTGCGTGTTAAGTAAAAGTTTGGTAAGAGACGATTCGCGTTTTTCAGTCTGTTACAGCGTGACGAATGTGCTATCTCCATTACAAACCCTTCTTTTACTGAATGCACGCTCCCATCTCATACTTTATTCTGAGCATGCGCGGGTTTCTAAGCATACACACAAACGTGTTTCTCGTCGTAAACCAGCCCGACGAGAAACACGACGAGGAAATTGAGACTCCCGACGAGGAAAAATAAAACTTGTTCTTTTTTTTCTCGTCGATATCCACGACCTTTTTCTCGACGAAAAACATACACACGACCGTTTTCCTCGGCAAAAAAGCTCTGCCACCAAGTTTCTTGATGGATTCTGTCGAGGAAAACGATCGTGTGTACGAGGCCTCACACTAAGAGAATAGGCCTTCTCTACAGCATGCTGGCAGGGGATGGGCGTTTCTTCTATGATGAAAAATTAACAAAGGATATCCTCATATAATGTGTACTTGCCTCAGTCCATAGCACTTAGTGTGGATTCTGCCTACTCTCTCTTTCTTCTCCTATCTGCATGAGTCACTTCTCTAACAGTTTTCCTAGATACCAAGCAATTCTTGTTGATGGCTCGTCGCCTCCCCCATCACACAGCAGGTGATTGACAATCTTAGCTGCAAGTTTCCCAATGAGACCATGTAGAGGGGATGTGTTCTTTCCTTCCACTCAGGTCTCAGACAACACTCAGCTCTGTGCTGTGCATTGTGTGACATCAGACCTCCCCTGCCTTCTGGTGATCATAAATGTTGGGTAAAATGTGTTAGGAGAGAGGCTGCAGATAAACAGGTATAACTTATGTATGAGGATTTAATTCATCACTGTGCATCACCTGAGGCTAGTCACTTCAATGGTCTTATGTATTACTAGTCACTTTAAACTGGAAGTCCAATTGGATGTTAATGTTCAAGCTTTGGGGATCAGATCCCTTACCATTTGGAAGCTAGATAAAACATCTCAAATTAAATTAAATGCATGGGGTAATCGGCTGTTCATATTTGAAATGTTGTAATTACAAGATTTCTGGTGTATGATAATGATATCTTTGTTTATATAAGCGCTTACTGAAGCTGAAGACATTGACCTGCACCTGAGAACATTACAACCACATATACAGTTATTGGAAGAGACTGACTTCCATCAGATCAATGCCTTCATCCCACCTCTATTCCACACCATCTGCCTAATCTGGAGTAACTCGGCTTACTATTGTACCCCTGCACGGATCATTGTACTGCTACAAGAGTTCTGCAACCTGCTTATTGATCAGGTAGTGTGAATGCTTTCTAAATGCCTAGAAGACAAAGATATACCGTTTTTTACTGATTCTGTTTCTTTTACTTGAAGATGAGGGTTAGAGTAATTTCCCCTGGTATTTCAGTATACACCAGCTAGGAACAAGTTTCAGCTACTTTAATTACATTAAACACTGATGGAAGCACCTTTGAGTATTTTCAAGTGACTTTTGCTTTCTCTGGGTACTTGTGTCTGACTAGTGATGCTCTTGCTTTTTTAGCACTTAATTTTTGCACATTTTTACCTGCAGTCAAATTTGAATGAGCCTGGATGTACAATTGATGGGGACCCTTTTGGTTAAGATAAATAAATTGAATGTGCCATAAGGGCATAACCTGAACTGCCATTATAAGATGTGTATTGGTAAACTACTTTTAGTTAGTCACCAACTCGAACAACAATAGAGGTTGGAAGTTTTGCCATTACTTGTTGCCTACTTGTTATCTAGATCAGTGGTCTCCAAACTGCAGCCCTTTGCTTGCCTTTATGCGGCCCTTGGGGCGCCGTTACCCGCAATGATACGATGCACTATTCCTCCCTCTGACACCAATGATGGGGCACTATTCCTTCCACAGCCACAGCGATGGGTCATTACTCCCCCCCCCCACTGAACCCAACGATGGGGCACCATTCATCCATGGATACTATATCATTTTTTTTACTCCCACTGATCACTAAGTCTGAGACTGGGGCATTTTCCGCTTCAACTGGCCACAGCCCGCCCTCCTAAAGTTTGACAGACAGTAAACTGGCCCTTTGTTTAGAAAGTTTGGAGACCCCCGATCTGGATCATTGGCTTACTAAATTGTGAAGTATAAAGATCAGTCGAGAATCTAGTATGTGCTGAATGGAGTAAGAAATGGCAGTGCACAGCCTTCTCTGTTATTTAGGGCTCTTTCACACGTCCTTTCAGTTTTTGTGTCCGCTCCGCTGAGCAGGGACCGCCCTATCTCAGCTCCGCTCTGCCCTATGGGGAACCGGATGCAGACGGACCGTCTGTCCGTCTGCATCAGTTCCGTTCCGCCGGACGGAAGAAAAATAGGGTTTTCTTCCGTCCGAAAACCGGATCCCGACGGACGCGGACGCTAGCGGATGCTCCATCCGCTAACGGACGCGTTCTCATAGGGATTCATTACAAGTCCGTTAACGGACTTGTAATGAACGGACAGGCGGAGCGGACGTGTGAAAGAGCCCTAACCTGGGTGCACAAGAATGCAAATAAAAACATTTCTCTTGAAATTATTTAGCATAGTTCTATTGTATGAGCATTAAGAAGGACATTTTTTAATCTTTTAGCTATACTTGTGAAAGACCATTATCTTGTCTTATCCTGTGTTTCCTTGTTGTGCCTTGCTAATCCCCCAAACAGTATCTTTCTGATTGAAAATACCCATTGCAACCCACATGTTAAACTTGCAGTAATGTTCATGGGTACAGAACACAATGCGACCTAGGATACTCTAGCTTTTAGGCTGCATTCACACCTAATCACAGCGTTTTGTCCCGCGATTTGCGGCGTCAAATTGCAGTGTTTTGTACCGCGAATTGCGCCGCGATTTTAACCCCCATTAACCCCCAGGTCCACATCTCCTATGCCGAACGCCGAAGCCGCCTGAAAAAAAGGGTCCGGGACTTGTTTTGAGCTTCAGGCGTTCGGCGTTTCGGCATTCGGCGTGGAGATGTGAACCATCTTTATAGAGGGCAATGGTATTTCTCCCCTCCAGCGTATCGAGCGTCGGGCGTAAATACGCCTAGGTGTGAATGGAGCCTTAAGTGACTTGTGTTTTGTTTATGACAAGAGGAAGTCATTGTTTACGCAAAATATTGATGTAATTGGGCAGTGCTGGCATTTGCCTTAGGGCTCTTTCACACGGGCGGATCGTAGGTCCGCTTTTTCATCCATCCGTGTATGGATGAAAAAGGGACATACATTGGTCCCTATGAGATTGCGGGTGTCAGCGGATGAACATCCGCTGACACCCGATCTCACCCGGTTCCGCAATCCTCCGATTCTACAGACAGAGGAAAACCCTATTTTTCCATCCGTCTGCGGATCGGGTGAACGCGGACAGACGGTCCGTGTTCATCCGATCCCCCATAGAAGAGTACGGAGAAAAGACAGGGCGGTCCCTGCACAGTGTGCTGGGGATCAGCGGAGTGATCACTGCTGAGCAAGCGGCCATTCACGGGGCGAATCATCACTGTTCCACCCCGTGTGAAAGAGCCCTAACTGGCATAACATTTTCCTTTTATGATAGTTTATAATAGGTCCAGTTTAGCATAGACATTCCATCCAGCAGGACCAGGGGTCTATCCTCTAATAATTTTAGTGGTTAAATTATTACTCATTCTTTCAATAACGCATACAAGAAAGGATATGCAGAAAAAGAGGGTATATGGCGCATGATCCAATAGAGCAAACAACACTACACTGAGGTATATAGAATAGTCTAGTAATCAAGCAAGTCCATGTTATAGAAAATAATAATAAATAATGTCCATGAAAGTCCTGGATAATAATAATATGGATGGCTGTAGGGAACACTTGGCGGCAGCACCTGAAGCAGAAGCAAACCTCTGAAAGATTCAAAGAAAAAAGGGGACAAGATGCGCCAATCTAAGTGCAGTAAGCCTGGATTTTAATGAGAAATATAAATAAAATAAATGTACATGTAAAGTGCCTACTCACAAACGGAAGTAGAAAGCAGACACAAAAAACGGAATGGTGGGGTGCAGGTATTCGGTGGTCGGATGCGTGCCTGGAGTCACTCGGTGGTATCAACTTTCGGGTTCCAAGTCCCGGGCAGCAGCGAGCTGGTGATGTTAATGTCCGAGGGTAGGAAATCCAGGAAGGACACGGAGATTTGGCGTGCGCTCCACCATGGAGTGCAGCGTCGCGCCGGAAGTGACGTGGGAGTCCAGGCAAGCCAATGGCATCCCATTGGCTGGCCTGGACTCCCACGTCACTTCCGGCGCGACGGCGGGACGCTGCACTCCACGGTGGAGCGCACGCCGAATCTCTGTGTCCTTCCTGGATTTCCTACCCTCGGACATTAACATCACCAGCTCGCTGCTGCCCGGGACTTGGAACCCGAAAGTTGATACCACCGAGTGACTGCAGGCACGCATCCGACCACCGAATACCTGCACCCCACCATTCCGTTTTTTGTGTCTGCTTTCTACTTCCGTTTGTGAGTAGGCACTTTACATGTACATTTATTTGATTTATATTTCTCATTAAAATCCAGGCTTACTGCACTTAGATTGACGCATCTTGTCCCCTTTTTTCTTTTCATACAAGAAAGGATTTTGCAGTAATGCACATTGTTTTTTGTTTTAATATATGCATCAGAATATGTTCCAACTGGCTGGAATGGGACAACTCAGCAAACTATGACAGATCAGACATTGAGCATGAGCTCATGTAATCTTAGAACAATGAGATAACGAGCAGAGTAATTTATTTTGCATTGCAGATTGGTCCATTGACATGTATGGATGCATAGTACAAGTAAACATGGCTATGCATTGGCAGACTACCCCGAAAACACATGTCAAATTGACTTTTTTCTAAAATTTTAAACCAGCCATTGTATGGTTCAATACCTCTTAGGAGGTTATTTAATAAAACTGGAGAGTGCAAATTCTGGTGCGGCTCTGCAAGGAAACCAATTAGCTTTGAGGTTTTATTGCCAAAGTCTAATTAAGCAAGCTGAAATTTGAAGCCGATTGGCTACCATGCACAGCTTGCATGGTAGCAAATGATTGCAAGTGGCCTTTCGTTATCTCTGGACCCCAACCCCTTTATAAAATGTAGTCTAATAGAAGTGAAAAATTATACCTATGGGGAAAAAAGTTGTAATAAAAACGTATATAGCCACTGTCTTCTGGCGTGACCTCTCTACTCTTCCAGAGAAATTCCTAGGAAACCCTATGTCTTGCACTATGCTGAATCATTTTCTTGTGAGATTTGGGATCCTGTTCATTCTCAGAATCTCGCTAGATGGACTGTACCTTCACACCTGTGCATTCTGTGTGCAGAAGACAGAAATAAGGTAAAGTAAGTATATCCCCACAGGGATATTTAGTAGTTGAGGCACTCATGATATTACTGACCCTTTCTGTGCTAGTGGATACTAGTTACACAGGCATAGAACAAATAAAGAAGACATGGGCTCTAGTGAAGTTGGCAGCTTTAAAGAGGAAGTAAACCCTCTTAAAAAAAAAAAAAACCTGAAAGACAAAGGCATCATGAGCTAGTATGCTATGCATACTAGCTCATTATGTATTACTTACCTCAGATCGAAGCCTTTGCAGCAGTCCTCATCTCCCCCTCCGGCTGCCGTCATGTCGTCCCAGAGCTACTTCCGGGTATCGCGGCTCTGACGCTGTGATTGGCCAGAGCCGCGATGACGTCAGCCACCAGTAACGGTAACTGCACAGAGACTGCAGCAACGGCACATAGGTGCTATTTCTTCAGTTTTCCCCAGTGCGCATGTGCCGATGACATCGGCACATGCAGGGGCCAGGGGATATCTCCTAAATCATACAGGTTTAGGAGATATCCTTGTTATCTACAGGTAAGCCTTAATATAGGCTTACCTGTAGCATAAGGTTGTAAAATAGGGTTTACAACCACTTTAATTAATATTGATAAGGCTTGCAGTCGACACAAAGTAGCTGACCCATCTACATTTTCGGGGTTATCTACGAAAGGCAAATCCACTTTTCACTACAAGTGCAAAGTGCACTTAAAATTGCACTGAAAGTGCACTTGGAAGTGCAGTCGCTGTAAA
Organism: Rana temporaria; assembly: GCF_905171775.1. Lineage (NCBI taxonomy): Eukaryota > Metazoa > Chordata > Amphibia > Anura > Ranidae > Rana > Rana temporaria. Next base: position 85,671,409 of record NC_053493.1, on the reverse strand, counting down.
TGAATAAAAAGGGGTAGATCTTTCCTTGCCTGTCCCCCTTGGATCTACAGCGACTGCACTTCCAAGTGCACTTTCAGTGCAATTTCACTTTGCACTTGTAGTTCACACTTGTAGCGCAAATTGAATTTGCCTTTTGTAAATAACCCCCATTGTGTACTGTCATGGCCTGCCCCATCAAACATCAACTGCCTACAAATGCACATACCCATTCTTCCTCATATAGTGGTGGGTAGGTGAAAGTTGTATGCAGATAGGGAAATTGATGGACAGCCGCACTCCAAAAAAGTCTTAAAAAAGACGTGCTTTTTATTGAAAAATGCACAGCATACAATCAGCATACAGTGGGGAAAACAGCTGACGCGTTTCGCATTGGATTTCAATGCTTAGCTTAGTGGGTAGGTGAAAGTTGTAGCTGTGCTACCTGGACATCCACCAGTCCCTAGCCTTCTTCCAAGTTTGCCTTGTACGTCACTGCTGAAAATTGCTATACATGTTCATGTAAAAGTTTGCATTATAACCGGCTATAACAATTGAACAGTTTTTAGGTGGCCCAAATGATAAATTCTATTGTTAGTCTGTTCAGCAGTGAGTTTGTTATCAGAGTCATGTTTAATAAAATGTTGTTGATTGACATAGCATGACCCTTTTTCTTACATTTCGAGTATTAAGCTTGATTATCGTCTGTTAAATTCCAGGCAAAATCGTATCTTTCTCCGGAAGATCTTTTCAAGGAGGAAACAGAGGAAGCTCTGGAGCATGTACAAATCGCTGTGAACGTCCTCAAGAGCTTTAAGCATTCATTTCAAAGCCACAGAAGCAATCTAGGGTCATTCTATGGGGATAGCAATGAGTTCAAACCCTGGGATTTCCGATCTCAACTGGTGTTTGCAAGATATGACAGGTTTCTTGAGCGCCTAATGAAGATTGAGGTATTTAATTCTACTAATTGTATCCTATTCAGAGTTGAAAACTATAAATACTTACACTGGAGCGCTATGAATTGCAAATGAGGTGACCTGCACAGGGCTTTTCAAGGAAAACACTACTTTCCCTGCTTACCTAAGATATACATTCTCCCTAAAATAATACAATCTTCTAATGGCTATAATTATAATTATTACCATAAGTATTCCCATGTGACACAGTTAGTGACCACAACAATTATATTTAATTGGACAGATATTACTTTTAAGGCTTTCAGTCCTACAAAATTGATTCTGTTGTACACATTTCTACTTTCTGTTATTTCTGAAATTTTATTATATTCTCTTACTGAAGAGCATTTGTGTATTTTATGTGAAGTTACAGAATATAAGTAAATGATTTTAAATGTTTTCTGACATTTGTAGAGAGGTTTTATATCCATGCAATTTTTAATATGTATTAAATCTGTGCCCAAAATAGGCAAGTAGAGGACCAAAAGCTTGCCCCTAGTATTGCATGTGGTGTGCTTGCTGCTGATATATTCTTTATTTCTACCATAGTATACCTTGTTTCAGCCTGGATCTCTGTGCGGTCTTTGTATTTTTAATATTGACACAGGTTAACCACTTCAGCCCCAGAATGTTTCACCCCCTTCCTGACCAGAGTATTTTTTTGCGATACGGCACTGCGTTGCTTTAACTGACGTGTGACGCTGTACCCAAACAAAATTTTTGTCCTTTTTTTTTCCCCTCTCAAATAGAGCTTTCTTTTGGCGGTATTTGATCACCTCTGTTTTTTTTTTGTGCTTTAAACAAAAAATAAGACCAACAATTTTGAAAAAAAAAACAATCTTTTTTACTTTCTGCTATAAAACATATCCAAAAACATGTCTTCATCAATTTAGGCCAATATGTATTCTGCTACATAATTTTGGTTAAAAAAAACAAAACAATAAGTGTATATTGATTGCTTTGCGCAAAAGTTACCAGGTCTACAAACTATGGGATATTTTTATGGACTTTTAAAAAATATTTTTTACTAGTAATGGCGGCGATCAGTGATTTTTTAAAAAATAATTCCCAGATTTATTCCTTGCTCCCACTTACCATCTGATATTCCTCAATCTTTTCTCTTTTTCTCATTCTTCTCTCCATTTTATTCCCTCAAAAAACATGATTTTCTGTGTGCATGCATGTGTGTGTGTGTGTGTATGTATGTATGTATGTATATATATATATATATATATATATATATATATATGCATGTATGTACTACTCTATGGTACTCTTAGGGCCAGATCCACAGTGAGAGTACGCCGGCGTATCTACTGATACGCCGGCGTACTTTCAAATTTCCCTCGTCGTATCTTTAGTTTGAATCCTCAAACCAAGATACGACGGCTTATGGGCTCGATCCGACAGGCGTACGGCTTGGTACGCCTTCGAATCGTAGGTGCAATACTTCGGCGCCCGCTGGGTGGAGTTCGCGTCGTTTTCCGCGTCGGGTATGCAAATTAGGGATTTACGACGATCCATGGACGTACGCGCGGCCGTCGCATTTTCTAACGTCGTCTGTAGTCGACTTTTTCCGGCGTCTAGTTAGGGCTGGTATTTTGCGGCGTATAGATAGACTTGCCATGTTAAGTATGGCCGTCATTCCCGCGTCGAAATTTGAATTTTTTTTTTTGCGTAAGTCGTCTGTGAATAGGGATGGACGTAACTCACGTCGAAGTTCAAAAAATGACGTCGTTGCGACGTCATTTCGCGCAAAGCACGGCGGGAAAATTCGAAACGGTACATGTGCAGTTCAATCGGCGCGGGGACGCGCTTCATTTAAATGAATCACGCCCCCTGCCCGCCGATTTGAATTACGCGCCGAGAGATGCACTACGCAGCCGTAACTTACGACGCAAAATCTTCCTGGATTCGACTTAGAGCCAGGTAAGATACGGCAGCGTAGTGTATCTCTGATACGCTGCGCCTGTCCTTTTCTCTGTGGATCTGGCCCATAATCTTTTATGTTGTCAGACTTATGATTATACCAGCCAAATTCTGCATTTATATCATATTTTATTTTGTTGTAGTTCTCATTAATGGAGAGTGTTTTCTGGCCCCCCAAAATAGGTTGACACTTTTTTTTTGTGTGTGCAAATCATACATTTAATTTTGGCTCTTGTATCATTTGGTCTGGCGCGTGTTCCATTGGTGCATGTTCTCTTACAGACTACATTGGCCATATAGATAGTTATGATGGTCAGGTGTTCTCAAACCATGGTCATATAGCCTGTCAAAGTACATATAATGCATGATGTGCCTTCCTGAAGCCATGCATTATATGTGCTCCATTAGTAGATCATTATGCTTTCTTATGCCATCTTCAATAGAAAGATGTCATAAAGTCAAGAGCACATGCAGAAGATGGCCTGCTGGTCTGGACTTCAGACTTGGAGTCAAAGACTTTTCTGCTTTGGGGCTCCTATATATATATATATATTTTTATTTGTTTTACCATTTTATTATTTTAGGATGTTTTACGGACTACCTTAGAATTTCAGAAACTAGAAAAATTTGAATTGGGAGGAAGTAAAGGACACATGCTGGCCGAACAGGTTACACATCTTCAGGGAGAATTTGAAGAGAGATGTAAAGTGTTCAAAGAAAGTGCTCATGATCCAACAGATTACACTAATGTGGTATGTTTTATGCTATTGTTTTTGTATTTAGAAACTGTCATACTGTCATGTTGCAATCCATATTTTTAAAAAAAGTGTACTGTGGAAAAAGTTTTAACTGCGAGTAAGGTGTAGGACAGATTCCATTTTAATGATTCTGAAAATACCCAATCTTGGTTATCTATGGATGGGCATATGGGCACCCAGACATCTGCCTGCCTTCAAACACATGGCCATACTGCCAGAACCCACCATGGTGTCCTCTAGACTTGATGGAAGGGTATATGCAGCTAATTTCTGTGACTGCTTATGATTATGAGCATTTCCAGCTGTCCTTTTCTGTTATTTGCTTATATTGGGCCAGATTCACATAGCCCGGGCGCAACGTAACTTAAACGATTTAAGTTACACCGCCGCAAATTGCCCAAGTTAGTGCCCGATCCACAAAGCACTTACCTGGAAATTTGCGGCAGTGTATCCTAAATCAGTCCGGCGCAAGGCAGGCCAATTCAAATGGGGCGAGTCCCATTTAAATTAAGCGCGCTCCCGCGCCGAACGTACTCCGCCTGCTCCCGACGCTATTTTCCCGATGTGGTTTGCGCGAAGTTACGTTGCGCCAAGGTTTTGTGAATCGTGACGGGTAAAAAAGAGTTGCGGCGGGAAAAATAAAAAATGTAAAAAAAAATTTACAGCGACGTGGGAAAGACGGGTATACTTTTACATGGTGTACTAACTTTACACTTTGTAAAAGATACCCTATCTTTGCGACGGCAAACTAACACTTACGGCGACTTCACGAAGGGAAAAATTTTTCTGGATCTCCGTAAGTGCTAATTTGCATACCCGACGCTGGTTTACGACGAGAACTCCCCCCAGCGGCGGCCGCGGAACTGCATCCTAAGATCCGACAGTGTAAAACTATTACACCTGTCGGATCTTAGGGATATCTATGCGTAACTGATTCTATGAATCAGCCGCATAGATAGAAACAGGGATACGACGGCGTATCAGCAGATACGCCGTCGTATACCTTTTGTGAATCTGGCCCATTGTGTGTAAAGATGTGTATGGCCTCCCTAATACAAAACAATATAAAATACAGTGAAACCTTGGTTAGAGAGCGTTTTGCAAGACAAGCAAAATGTTTTATTAAATTTTGCCTTGATATACAAGCGATGTCTTGATATAAAAGTAGCGTCATGTCACAACTGAGTATAAAACAGAAGAGAGGAGCCTCTAAGTGTAGCAATATGGTTACATTTAATGAAGGTACAACATTTAGCAACTTATTGCTACACTTAGAGGGGCCTCTCTTCTCTTTTATACCCTGTAAAAAAAATGCTTTGACATACACGTGCTTTGGATTACAGGCATGCTTCTGGAACAAATTATGCTTGCAAGCCAAGGTTTTACTATATATGATACAATATGTAATCACCAATTATTTTATAACCTGTTATTTATAACGTGTTAACGCCTAAGCATTTTGTAATGCATTACAGGAGTTTGAAAATGATTACTTTGCATTCAAGGCTAAAGTATTGGACCTAGAGACACAGATTGCAACAATGATATGTTTGGCATTTAAGGACTGTTCTGGTTTGGAATCGGCCATTAAGGTATGCTTCTTTTTCTGTATCTTTCAAATATTGTTACAGTAACATTTATTGATTGGAAAGGTGAAATTACCGCTGTGATAACCAATTGTTTAGTGGCACCCTATTGACCCTGTAATCCAGGGTGCCTTCCTTTGCAAATACCAGCTTCAGCTAGGTAGAGCCCACCACCTCTTGTGCTTTAATCAGCAGCCAATGATGAGGATCGGGTGTCAGGGAGGGAATTTTAAGATGTTAACTTTTCACCTAAAGTTGCTACCAGTATGTCAATAGTAGAGTTCCTTGAGTTTGGGACCTCAGGTACTCTAAAAAAAAAAAAGCATTTATCAACTGTATTATTTTACATTAGCAAATTGTTTTGTTTATTTACCAGTTGATATCTTTTTACAGTTGCTGGCAATCTCTGGTTATTTTCTGGAAAGACAGGTTATTTTGGATATCTTCAGTCTCAACTATTATACATTTCTTCAAATGTTCAGTGAAGAGCTGGATAAGTGTAAGATGTTATATGATGAACATGTTAAACAGGTACAGTATAAAGGTACATTTACCTCTCTATAAAAAAAAGAATGTGCGGCATCTTATTATATATCATTGTGCTGTTTTATGTTTTGCTGTGTAGATGGAAACATGTATTGTACACAAAAACATGCCAATCCTCTCTGGTGTCCTGAAGTGGACCAAGGAGCTCAAAGAACGGATACAAATGATGTGGTCCAATTCCAGGTTTATCCAGCATGAGTGAGTGTCTGTTTCCTAAATTTAAGTGCAGTTTTTTTATGTACTACTTACCGTATATGGTACTGTCTAATGAACATCTTTCCATCAGAGACTCCTAGCTACACATCATCATCATCATCATCATACCATTCTCTTTTGATTTCCTCGAAATACTTGTTGCCATTGTGTGAAGCACATCCTAAACCAGACACATTATTTTTCTTGCTACTGTATGCTTTATCACCTTGGCTATCTGCATCTTGTAACTAGTCAACTTAAGGAACCATTTCTCCCTACATAGTTTTTCTTAATACCTGATCAAGCTCTGCACCCCCTCCCATAAGCCTACTTACTATGAGGTTTATACCACCCTGGTTGCATTGGGGATGTGACTCTTTGCATATGGCTGATACACATGGGTATCCATGTACTGGTTTTGATGGACATATCCTTCAGAAAACTTCAGAAGTGTTGAATGCTGAATATGCTGACAGAGGTTGCAGTTCTGGACCGGAGTTAAAGTATAAGATACAGGTCACTAGGTAGGTGAGTATAATAGTTCTATTGCAGGGTGCTGGCTTTAGGATTTTTTTTTTCAGACTTGCCAGGTCACTTTAAATGATTAAGGAGATTATCTATATCAAATTGCGAGAAATGAAGAAAATGTTAAATGAAATGAAATTCCTCTCTTGTTTTTCAGTTTACCTAAAAGTTCACATCCAGTTCCATTCAGATAAAATAATCACTTTTAAAAATGGTGGAATTTGACCATAGAATCTGTAATACCAGATTTCACCAGCAGGTGATGCTGCAAGTGCAATCTGGAAAGTAATGGAAACGTAGATAGATAACTGATGCATGCTTTAATCATACTATATATACTATTTGTAATTCTTTAAAGTGAAAACTTGTAAAAATCTTGATTTTTTTGTCTTTATATCTCTTACCTTTTGTAGAAGTATGGAAAGCTCAGAAGCCTCATTTATTTATCATAAATATATGGAAATGATGACTGTGTTAGACCAGTACGAGGAACAGTCCTATAAAAAGTGGATATCTGGGGTTGATGAAATTTGTATGTTCAATCTAGACCAACCACTCATAAGACGTACTGCAGATGGCTTTCTCTCTGTCAGCTTTGACCCCAAGGTACATATTAACAACTTCTTAACATTTTTGGATGAGTGACTATGACTGTTTTAAACTAAGAAAGGTGCGATGTCCCTTCATAAGTTTATAAATGGATGAATGAGTGCAATAAAGCAAATATGAAATCGCAAAATAAGAAAATAATTGCTTTATTGCACTTATTCACCCATTTATACACTTAAAGGGACAGCACACCTTTCTTGGTTTAGATCAATTATTGACCCAGAGTCTGGGTTGCATGAGCTGCAGCAGTCCACTATATTATCTAGTCTGGAGCTGAGCGCAAGAAATTTCCTTACATGACTATGGCTGTGCATTAAAAGTCCAGCAACCTGTTGTATGTAATGGCAGCACGGCCATTTTATAATTCTAGTCGTAAATACGAATTGGAAGTGATACAGACATGCAGGCTTAAAGCACTACATAAAATGTTACTTATCATATTCTGTGTATTTTCTTTCAGCTAGTAGCAGTATTAAGAGAAGTTAAATATCTTCAGGTATTAAATCATTCAGATATACCCAAGGCTGCATTGGGAATTTTTGAGAAGAAAGAAATGCTACACAAGGTAAGGTTCATGTTGAAATCTCAGTGTGTATTGTTCTTATTAAAGCAGTAATAAACCCAAAACCAAATATTTATTATATTGCTACTTACCAATTCTTAGATGTGATGGCTGCATTCGTTTTCTATTTTAGGTTTTCTTATTTTTTCATCTGGTGATCCAGTCAGTAAGTCTTTTGTTTTTCAAAAGAAAAATCTCTCTTCCAGATGTATCAGTTTACAGAGATAAAAAAAAGCCAATTACCACTGACAGGGGTACTTAGAATGATCAACTTTTAATTATTCATGTAAACCTATATCCTAAAAAAAAAAAGCTTCCTGTAACTGCTTATAAAGTTTGAGCTGGAGTTTGGCTTAAATTTGGTGTTTAAATCTGCTAATACATTGAACACTTACCCTCTTTCTCAGACTGACAACGCTGCTGTCTGCTGTGCCCCCTGTCCTCCATGATCCAGAGTGGGCACTCTAATACAGGACATGTGTTACTTGCCAGATCACCAGCTAAACACAGATGGGGAACAAACTTAGAATAGTTGTAAAGGTAAAAGTTTTTTTTTACCTTAGTGCAGTGGTCTCCAAACTTTGTAAGCAGAGGGCCAGTTTACTGTGCTTCAGAGTTTACGAGGGCCGGACAGTGGTCAGTGGGAGTCGAAAAGGTCCTGACATCAGTGGGAAAAATGAACGCCCCATTGTTTGTTTCAGTAATTGTGCCCCGTCATTGGGTCCCATTGTTGGTGTCATTGAGGAAAATATGTGCCCCATTGTTGGTTTCATTGAGAAAAACTGTGCCCCATTGTTGGTGTCTGTAACGGAATGACCCAGGACACCCAGAGACTTTGTGAGGATGGGGGATACTCCTGTGTCAGCGTCACTGATAACTCTTGGGTCTGAGTCCACCCTGTGCCCTTTGGGCATGGGGTGGCAAGTGAATCATAATTCATGTATTACATGAGATGGGACATCACTGATAGTTCGTATTGCAGGATTTTGAGATACTGCAAGATGTTAGCTCAACCAGTCAATAGTGACTCATTCTATGATAAGCCCTGACTAGTGACATGCTAATTGAGTCAGGGCCTGGAAGACATTTCATTGTCCTTGTGTAAAGGTGTTGTAACGGACAGGTGTTAATCCAGGTCTGCTCCCAGACCTCTAATTATGTATGCTAAATACTGTTTATGTGTGGAATGTACTTGTCGGAGACAGAACGTCTGCCTAGGGAACTCAGTGTGTGATGGTGTTTTGTTTGTTATGCTGTTAATGAAGGAATGTTTAGTAATTACCCTTAGTGTGTGGGTGGGGAGTTGATTGTTCCTTTAATGCCTTGTACTGTATATAAGCTGAGAAGGAACCATTAAAATTGTCTTCATTTAAAACAAGTACAGAGCTGCGTGTCTCGTCTTGATTCTGGGGAAATGGGAGGCCTGCTGGTTTGTCTGTGTGTCAGATGAGCTGTCGTAGTTCATGGAAGGTCGTAAACGGTGGTGACCGTTACAGTGTCATTGTGAGCAATTGTCCCCTATCATTGGTGTCATTGTAAGAAATTGTGCCCCATCCTTGGTGTCACGGTGAGGAATTGTGTCTCATCTTGGTGTCATTGGGAAGAAAGGTGACCCATCGTTGATGCCATTGGGCCCCTTTGTTGGTGCAATTGGGCCCCATTGTTGGTGTCAGTAGGATAAACTATGCCCCATTGTTGGTATGAGTGGATAAAATAGTGCCCCAAGATCTTGATAAAAACAAGCATCTGGCCCCCGGGCCACAGTTTGGAGACCACTGCCTTAGTGCATTCTCTGCATTAAAGTAAAAACAAAATGTAATAGTAGTACAGTTCCCAACCCCCCTGAATCCAAATAGGAAAAAAAAACTGTGCTAACAAAATAATATGTGAACGTGAGGAAGTCCCAAAATTGATATATGGGAAAAAGCTGCCAGTACCAATTACCTGAGATACCAAAAGTAAATGAACAATATATAAAAATAAGGTACAGCGCTAAGTGAAAAGTTCTTGAAAACAAAAATGTGAAGAATAAAATATCTAAAATATAAAAGAGTTAATGACATGTGTTGAAACAAACAACTGTGAAGAAAAAGTTCCAAGCTATAAGTATTAAAGTCCATAAAATGTGATTCACATTGCAGTAACAATTGGATGAATAAAAAGAAAAATCTTCTTCCACCAAGAGAACACCCAGTGAGTGAGATGTAGTCTCCTTACCACAAATGGATGACCGTCATTACAGTGGTCTAAATAGACACAGGGATTTTTAAAGTCTACCCGGATAGACGTGCTTCAAATAAACGGGCAATAACTCCAAAGAGTATAAAAACGGGGGGGAACTAATGCGCAAAACCAACCTAAACAAGGGCACAACAAAGCTAAAATAAGAAAATCAAACTAATAATGCAGCTGCCACGACTAATAGTGTTCACACACTTAAAGCAATTAATGACAAGGGGGGGTGTAATGGCTCTTGCAACAGGATCTAATTAAAACTAAATACCAATAACGATTTCCATAATGTGAATAAGTTGTCAGGATAATGTGCTCCACTGGTTCCTGTGTAAAATGTGTTCCACTCTGAATAAAATCAAATACCCACCCAACATTAACTGGGTAATGTGGAGAGTAATAAGAGTGGATAAATGATGATAAAAAAGACAAATGTGCCAGTGACCCGCACAATATTAATAGCGAGTGATCTGGAATCGTTCAGATAAAATTAACAAGCAGTAGCTATCTTCATAAACATATAACATATATAGTGCAAATATGCAAATGAGCTCAAACCAATCCAAAGTGCATAGTGCAATAAATTAATAATATCCATAAAAGTGAAAAAAACATCAAAAAGTGGAAGAAATATAAATAATCAAATTCCAATCCATGCATAAAAGTGAAAAAAAGAAAAGAAACGTGTCCAGTGCAATAATAACGTGAAAATGAAAAACAATCCAATCCAATAGTCAAGAACGCAATTTCAAACAAAGAATGAATGAATATAAAGTGCATCTGTGCTTCACTTCTATTAAGATTCCATGATGAGTGCTTCAGTGCAAAGTAAAAAACATGCTTCCAAAATGACAGACTCCAAGCCTTTCCACAGTGCAGTAGTGAAGATGGAAATGGTTAATACAAGCCCCTAACCTTGAAGCGGCTTGTATGTAAGCCTTATAACATGTAAATGAAGGATGTCCCACAGCCAGCCTGCCGTTCTTACACTGCATAAACAAAGACCTGATCCCAGCAATGGCACTCAAAAAGAACACAAGGAGGCTTCCATAGCAGAAGACCATTCACAATTTAATGAGTAAAAACATTTAAAACACTTACAGACAGAGCTGTATAAACAGCGTGTAGTACGATCGGATCTCCGCTCTGCGGCCGCAAACGGATGAAGTCACCAGCAATCCTCCTCTTCCTCACGCGTATCGTAACGAATACACGTTACTTAATCATAGGATCCTATGATCAGAGGAGGATTGCTGGTGACTTCATCCGCTCGCGGCCGCAGAGCGGAGATCCGATCGCCATTACACCCCCCCTTGTCATTAACTCCAAAGAGAACTCGCTCCAGAAAGTAAGTTGATACTTCAATAACTCATGAAATGAAAAACAAAGGGAAACCCCATAGCGTAATACTGCTTAAAAGTGGGTTTAATTGGATAATAAAATTGCACTTACAGTTAAGTTGATAAAGTAGCGCGGTAAAGTGCAAATATAGAGGCAAATATAGAGGGAATGTGGCGTTCCACTCAGCGAGGCCACACCTACGCGTTTCGTCATCAAAAGACGTCGTCGGGGATAGGCATTCTCTTTATATTTGCACTTTACCGCGCTACTTTATCAACTTAACTGTAAGTGCAATTTTATTAGCCAATTAAACCCACTTTTAAGCAGTATTACGCTATGGGGTTTCCCTTTGTTTTTCATTTCATGAGTTATTGAAGCACCCCCTGAATACTTGCCTAAACCCGATCTGGAACCAGCACTGTGCACGTGTGCAGCAGCTCTTCTCCCCTCTCTAAGCTTTCACAGGCTTGGCTGAGAGTAGCGGTAGCCATTGGCTCCTGCTACTGTCAATCAAACCTGTCAGCAGAGAGTGGGGGGTGGGGCTGAGCCGGGCTGTGTGTCCTAATAGGAATATAATATGACATAGCTTCCTATGAGGGCACTTGGCAGGGGGGAAGCCAGGAGCACTGGCAGAGCACCCTAGAAGAGGAGGATCACCGCTGTTCTGTGCAAAACTATTACACAGAGCAGGTTAGTATGACATGTTTATTGTTTAAAAAAAAAAAAAAAACTTTACAATCACTTTAAAAAAAGAAAAGGAATGCAGCGACCACATCTGATGATTGGTAAACTGCAATGTGCCAAGTTTTTGGTTTTGGATTTAATACTGCTTTAATATTCTCTTCACTTAAGGGTCAGTTCACCAATTTTTTTTTTTTGTTATACCTGGAGGCTAGTATGTTGTCAGGCCCTGGATTCCTATTAATCTCGGATATCCCAACCGTGAGATCTCCCTTCCATAATAACTCAGTTTCTATCCACCTTTAAATGTTTCTGCCCACATTTGTGTGTTCCAGCATCTTGTGTTGCATTATTCATGATAAAAAGTAATGAAGACATCCAACAGGCAGTGCTGGACTTCTGCTTAATGGCTGCAGACCCCAAGTGCTTAGATTTCACTGAAAGAGTCTCTGAAAGACATAAGAAATTGTCTGTGGGTTTAACCCTCCAGCATCTACCAAAATATCAGTGCATGGTGAACCGGCCCTTTTAGGTGTCTGAAAAAAGCGTAGGTAACCACTGTAAAGTCTGAATCCGTTCTGTGTCACTTCAGGCAGAACTAGTTGCATACACATACTGCAATGGAAGGGCTCTCGCGCTATCGATGTTCTAAACCTAGGGGGCACTGCTGCAGTTACCTGAAATTGGTCCTAGCCAAAAGTGAAAGCAAATGAAATGAGTGATAATAACTGCGCTGTATGGGTATGGAGGGAATAGGGCAAAAAACAATAAACAAAAAATCAAAACAAAACAGTGATCAATAAGTCCCACCAATTGGGCAGGGTGAACTCTACAAGCAGTGTGCAATCTGAACTGTGAAGGTGGGTGATCTGGAAAAGGTTAACACTATGCAGCAAAATCCTTATAAGGAAATAAAATAAACATGGAAGTAAATAAACACAGTTATCAAAATAAATGTCCAGGATTGGTACCAAGGACCAAAGGTAAGTGATCCTAACACATAATGTTTTTTACCCTTTATTATGTGTTGGGATCACTTACCTTTGGTACCTGGGAACCAATCCTGGACATTTATTTTGATAACTGTGTTTATTTACTTCCATTTTTATTTTATTTCCTTATAAGGATTTTGCTGCATAGTGTTAACCTTTTCCAGATCACCCACCTTCACAGTTCAGATTGCACACTGCTTGTTCACCCTGCCCAATTGGTGGGACATATTTTTTTATTTTTTTTATTTTTATTTTTTTCCGACTCATAGAACACTTACCGGAGACCTAATCAATTTTGCGTTCATACACTGTCTCCATCCTGGTTCGCATCATGGTGGGAAATGTCTTTTTTTTTTTTTTCTCCTTCCTTTTTTTTTTTTCTTTTCTTTTGCTTCTTTTGGTGGGACTTATTGATCACTGTTTTGTTTTGCTTTTTTGTTTGTTTTTTGTTTTTCGCCCTATCCCTCCATACCCACACAGCGCAGTTATTATCACTCATTTCAGTTGCATACACATACGTTCATGAGAACTGAAGAAAAACCTGAGGCATGAACAAGGTTACTATTGTTTGGTAAATGGTCTGCAACGTTTTGAAAGTTTGAGAACCTGTTCCTGCTCAATTTTTTATCTGTATATGACAATCATTAATTTGTATGATATAGTATAGTTATTAGTAGCTGTATCCTTTTTGAAGGTGCCTTTTTTTACATACAGTCAGTGGCAGGCCCGTCCATACGGGGCGCAGGGGGCGCCACCCCCTAGTCCATACATGATTAGAGTCGGACACGGAGCACTGCATCCTGAGTCCACCCAGTTGTGGGACAATAGCAAATAAATTTTCGCTATTGTCTTCCTTCTCATCGCCGGGGACATCGCTGGGTATCCATGTAAGTGCTGCTGGTCCCCACATCTGGCCATCGGAGATGGAAGTCCCAACAGCGGGTGTGTGTCAATTGTCAGCTGGCACCAGGCTGAATAGCTACCCAGTGCCCTGTGTATTTAGCAATCTGTGTTGGTGACAGAGGAGCTGTGCATTTCATCTGGGACCCAACCGCCACATTCCCGTCTGTCTCCTCCGAAATATTTAGCACCGGCCACCACTGCGTACAGTATATGTAATGTCTATAGATATCTGTAGCCAGTTTTACTGAAAGTGATACTAAACCCACAACAGTAAAATCAGTCTGTGTATGCAGTAAAGCATGCTTGTTATACTCACTGTGGAACCTGTGGTTAATCTTCTGCATTTTGTAAAAAGGCTGTTTAAACCCGTCTTTTATGATCCTCCCCTTCTTTTACTGTCCCCAATTTATCTTCTGATAGAACAGAGCCCTGGGAGGCACTCTGCACATGCTTTTTGGTGTGTATTGCTAGAGAGATTTTTTGGGGAGGGTGCATGTGATCAGCACTGTCCAGACAGAAAGTCAGGCAGACTCATAGGACAGTCAAAGGAGAATAAACTCCTCCTACAAGCTTTAACCAGTGCTGAGCTGGACAATGGTAGACGTCACAATGCTGCTATTTACTGCTCATGAGAAAAGCTATTTAGCTGTTTATATTTACTAAAATAATTGTATTTCCTTGAGCCAGATTCAGATAGAGATACGACGGCGTATCTCCTGATACGCCGTCGTATCTCTGAGTTCCGTCCGATCTATGCGCCTGATTCATAGAATCAGGTTCCGCATAGATCCCCCTAAGATCCGACAGGTGTAAGTGACCTACACCGTCGGATCTTAGGCTGCAATTCCCGGCCGGCTGCTAGGTGGCGCTTCGTTTTTTTACGCAACGAATATGCAAATGACGATTTCCACCGATTCAGAAACGAACGACCGCCCGGCGCATTTTTTTTACGACGCTTGCGTTCGGCTTTTTCCGGCGTATAGTTACCCCTGCTATGTGAGGGGTATCCTATGTTAGGTATGGCCGCCGTTCCCGCGCCGAGTTTTGAATTTTTACATAGTTTGCGTAAGTCGATTCAGAAACGAGCTGGACGTAAGTTACGCTTACATCTAAACCAATGACGTCCTTGCGGCGGAAATTCGAGCATGCGCACTGGGAAAAATCGCAGACGGCGCATGCGCTGTTCAATCGGCGCGGGGACGCACCTGATTTAAATTGTACACTCCCCCTAGCCGCGGAATTTGAATTCCGCCGGGGGATTTACGATACGCCGCCGCAAGTTTAGAGGCAAGTGCTTTCTGAATTAAGCACTTGCCTCAAAAACTTGCGGCGGCGGATCGTAACTCAGATAGGTTACGCGGATGTAAAGATCCGCTGACCTATCTGAATCTGGCCCCTTGTTTTTTTGTACTGTGGGAGACCAGATATAGTGAATGCAGGGTGCTGGGTTAAGTAACACTTTAAAGCCCCTTGTTGTATCCATTGCAATGTTCAAATTCTTTAGAGACTCCCCTTGATGGTATGCACTAGGGGATATAGGTCAGATTTTGCCATCTTCAGGCTCGGGTATTACTGCACCCTTTGTTCCAAATATGGGGCAGCAGAGAAGTTAGTAAATGTGTATGGATAAATGGAATAATTGCTTCTCATGCTGATATTTTTTTTATAGTATATTGAAGGTTTGGACCTTCTGGTACAGTGGTACAATAAACTAAAGCAAACTGTGCTAGAAGTAGAGTACCCCCTAATTAAAGACGACATGGAGGCCATTGATGAACAGTTAAAAGATGCTGAGAAATTTTATACATGGAATCGTGATGACTGTTGGGATTACATTGTTCAAGTACAATCCGTAGTGTATGACTTGGAGAGCCGAGTACAAAAGTCAAAGGACAACATAGCCACAATGCACCAGATCATGACCACATGGGCAGAGCAGGCTTTATTTTCCCGAAAGGACAACAAAAAAGATGCCTTGATCAATTTGGAGGACAAACGTGAACGCGTAAATAAGAAATACAAATTATTTCAAGAAGATGGAAATAAACTACGTGGCCTGGCTGAGGTACTTGAGATTTGTTTTTATGTTTTTTTGTACTATTAAAATTGTGAAAAGCCTGCTAATTGTTTTAGAGGACTGAGGGTCACATACTAAGTCAGAGGTTCCATCTCAGAGGTGAACAGCCTGTTGGTTAGGTATGCAAGATCATTATATCATTTTAAAGCGGAAACTGAGGATCAGTCATAGGAAGATTCATTTAACCTAATTGTGTCACTACTACTCTTATTTTGTTTTGTTTAATATTTAAAATATTAAATAATGTTGTTAAATATTAAATTATTTGTGTACACTGTCTTACAATGAAATGCCTTCTGAAAAGACTGAGGCCCCGTACACATGTCCGAGGAACTCGACGTGCCAAACACATCAAGTTCCTCGTCGAGTTCAGTGTGGAAGCCACCGAGATCTCGGCGGGCCGACTTTCCTCATTGAACAACGAGGAAATAGAGAACATGTTCTCTTTTCGGCCCGACGAGTTCCTTGTCGGCTTCCTCGCTGAAAAGTGTACACATGACCGAGTTTCTCGGCAGAATCCAGCTCCGATCGAGTTTCTGGCTGAATTCTGCCGAGAAACTCGGTCGTGTGTACGGGGCCTGAGAGTTTAGTTAGCTATTTACTAGAACAGCAGACCAATTGTACTGACAAGTCAGAGCTCTTTTATGTAAACCTTTAGACCCCTTTTGAGACCCCTTTCAGGCATTTTAGCTCTAAAAATGGCACCAAAAAACGCCTCTCACGCCTCCCCAGTGTGAAAGCCGGAGTGCTTTCACACTGGGGCAGTGCGCTTGCAGGAAGGAAAAAAAGTCCTGCAAGCAGCATCTTTGGGACAGTGTGGGAGCGGTGTATACACCGCTCCCAAAACGCCCTGCCCATTGAAATTAATGGGCAGCTCTACGGAAGCCCTGCAAAGCGATTCGGCAGCGCCGCAACACGGGTGCTTTTAACCCTTTCTTCAGCCGCTAGCGGTGGTTTAAAGCGCCCAGCTATCAGCCGAAAAGCGCTGCCATAACACCGGTGAAGCGCCGCTTAAACTAGCAGCGCTTTATCGCTAATGCCGGCATCGCCCCAGTGTGAAAGGGGTCTCACACTGAAGGCATTTTTCAGGCGTTTTAGTGCTAAAAATAGCACCTGTAAAACACCTCTCATGCCTCTCCAGTGTGAAAGCCAGAGTGCTTTCACACTGGGGCGGTGCGCTTGCAGGACGTTAGAAAAACTCCTGCAAGCAGCATCTTTGGGGCGGTTTGGCAGTGGTGTATACACCACTTCCAATACATGTTACTCTCTTTAAACTGATTTTAATGTTTATGATCTGAACATACTGTTTAGTGTATTTTATCATATGTCAAACTCTGTATTTTGTAATGTGCATTTACAATAGAGATGAATTATGTACAAATTATTCATAGCAACAACTCCCAAATGCGGATACGATGCAAAGGCATCCCATTCATTAGTGTGAACATACAGTACCTTTAACACTACATGCATACAGCCAGGAGGTACATACCCTTAAGACATAGGCCCGGATTCACGTACCTCGGCGCATATTTATGCCGGCGTAGTGTATCGAATATACACTACGCCGACATAGCACAGAGCGGCGAGCACAGTATTCACAAAGCACTTGCTCCCAACGTTGCGCCAGCGTAACGTAAATTAGTCAGCGTAAGCCAGCCTAATTCAAAGTAGGTGATCCATTTAAATGAAGCGTGACCCCATGCAAATGATGGTCCGAACGAACGGCGTATGCGCTGTCCCATGGAAGCATCCCAGTGCGCATGCTCAGAATCACGTCAGAAATACTCCCTAAGATACGTCGAATCACTGCCTACGACGTGAACGTAACCTACGCCCATCCCTATTCACGTACTACTACGTAAACGACGTAAAATACGACGGCTGTTCCCTGGTCCATACCTTAACATGACTTACCCCTGCTTTATGAGGCTTAACTTTACGCCGGACGTACGACTTACGTAAACCGGGTATATGAATGCGCCGGGTACAAGTACATTCGTGAATCGGCGTATCTCCCTCATTTGCACATTCGAATCGTAAATCAATGGAAGCGCCTCTTGCGGCCAGCGTAAATATGCGCCTAGGATACGACAGCGTAGGAAAGTTACGTCGGTCGTAGGAAGCCTATTTTCAGGCGTATGTAGTTCTGTGGGTCTGGCGCATAGATACGACGGCGCACATTGACACTTACGCGGCATATCTCGAGATACGTCGGCGTAAGTGCTACGTGAACCCGGGCCAATGTAGATTTCAGTGTCCACCATTATCTTCGCCACATACTGAACCTACATACCATCAGCAACTAGAATCCTCTTTTGGGAAAAGACAGCAGGAACATGTGACCTCATTTTAGAACTTTATCGCACATTCACAATTTATTTTTAAGTGAAGTTGAACATTTTCTAGTCTGCTACTGTAGGCTGCATACACTCAGTGGCGTATCTAGGGTATGGCAGCCATGGCAAGTGCCATGGGCACCATATGAAAGGGGCGCTGTTGAGTGGCTGGGCAGCAAGGCATTTACCAGGGTCTGAGGGTCTCTTCTTCCCTCCTCCCGAGCATAGGCATGATCTCCTTTTCAGCACCTTTGCTAATGGACAATGGCAACGCTATCCCTGCTGCGTTTAGCCACAGCCCTCCCCTGTTCTCCCTGGCTCTCCCATTCCATCTGGTCAGATTGGCAGCGCACAAAGAAGAAGGAACATCATTTTCTCCCTCTCCTCTGTGAAAACTGAGGCCTTAAGTGATGGAGATTTCATCACTTACAGTATTGGTTCTGCATTTACCTGGCCTTGGAGGGCAGAGGAGGGATCAGGGGTCTAATAAACCCCAGATTTCCCCATAAAGAGGATATGTCACTACCCAAGGTATCATAAGGGATGATAAATATCACTAGTTTTGTTAGCTGTTTTTTTGTTAAGGTTATCTGAAAGATGGGTTTCACATGTTTCGACAGGGGCGCAGTTTCAGTGCTTGCCATATGCGCCATTTACATTAGATATGCCTCTGCATACACTGACCATAAAAAAATCCATTGCACATTAATCAGTGGTAATCAGTAAAGCTGCAGGCAATTGCAAGTGCTGGTGGTTTGCATTTTAGTACATGTATTTCTGGAGCTTTTTTTTTTAAAGCGGTAGTTCACCCCCCCCCCCGACACATTTTACCATCGAGACAGGCATTGTAGCGCGAGCTACAGTATGCCTGTCCCGATTTTTTTAACCCCGTACTCACCTTGTAGTCGTCCATCGTAGATTCCGGCTCCCGCGGGGAATGGGCGTGCCTATGGAGAGGGAGGATGATTGACGGCCGGCCCTGGCACGTCACTCTCCCCGAAGACAGCCGGAGTAGGTCTCGGCTCTTCACGGCGCCTGCGCACAGGCTATGCGCACGCGTCGTGAAGACCGAGCCTATTTCGGCTATTTCCGGAGAAGCGTGACGCGCCAGAGCCGGCCGTCAATCATCCTCCGTCTCCATAGGCACGCCCATTCCCCGGAATCTTCGATGGACGACTACAAGGTGAGTACGGCGGTAAAAAATTCGTGACAGGCATACTGTAGCTCGCGCTACAATGCCTGATTTTAAGGTAAAATAAATAAAAAACATTTTTTTCCCGTCGATAGGGTGAACCCCCGCTTTAAGGTTAATGTAGCCTGATTTCAAATACACTAAGTTTCCTTATGGTTTTTGTTTTAACTGATGTATAGCTTTAATTAATTTCACAGGATAACATGAAACTCTTAAAGGCTGTTCCTGATGTGGACTCCTGGAAAATCTATGTGGAATACATGGATGACATTGTAATAGATGGCTTATACAACACTATTCTGCATTCCTTGGAGTTCTTTATACAGAACACAGATACAAAGTTAAAGCCAGCACCTTTATTTGAGGCACAAATGTCACTCAGTGGTAATGAAATTGTATTTAAGCCTTCACTGCAGAAGGAGGATGGCGATGGTCTTTATGACCTTATGGAGGAGCTATTGGGTGACATACTTAAACTGTCAGGACAAGTAAAAAGAATTGCAAAACATTTTGGAGTGGACAATTACCAGGTAAACGTTTTACTTTAAAGAGTATCTACAATAAGATTCAAAAGCAAGACATTTAAAATGCAAGTGTTCCCAGAACACAACGGGGGGGGGGGGGGGGGACGTCATGCCTGCAGTCTGCCAGAGACTGTGTGGCCGGAAGTGGGTGCAAATATCTGTCTATCTTTAGACAGGTATCTGCACCCCCCTCCCCCCTGGAAGGTGTCAAATGTGACACCGGAGGGTTCCGATCAGCGGGAGTTTCACTTTAGGGTGGAGCTCTGCTTTAAAGCCAATGTTCAGCTTTCCAGTTTTTGAAAAAAATGTCTGACTACTCTATGAAAAAATATTTTTATTTTTTGTTTTAACAGAAATAAATAACCCTCCCTGTGGTTCCTTCTGCCCTCCACGTCTTCCAGCACCGGCCCTCTTTACACTACTGCAGAGTTTGCACAGCATCTATTTCCCTCCCCATTTTCCCTCCTGCATGAAACATCCTTATTATTCTCCAGCACAGGTCCTCTTTACAATACTGAGAATTTTTTACAGCGATACTAATCCTTTCCATGCTCCCTCCTGCCTTCCATGTCCTCTTCATCCCCAGGAACAAGTCCTCTTCACAGTGCTGCAGAGATTGCATAGCACTGCTTGTCCTCTCCACCCACCACCTTCAACGTCGTCCTTCACCCTCCAGCACAGGACCCCTTCCCAGCCCTCCATTATTTTAAAGAGGACTGAGTCCGATAGTGACATGGAGGTCCACAGGAACCATTGAGTACAGCCTGACATTTCTTAAAGGGGTTGTAAAGGAAACATTTTTTTTCCCTAAATAGCTTCCTTTACCTCAGTGCAGTTCTCCTTCACTTACCTCATCCTTCGATTTTGCTTTTAAATGTCCTTATTTCTTATGAGAAATCCTCACTTCCTGTTCTTCTGTCTATAACTCAACACCGTAATGCGAGGCTTTCTCCCTGGTGTGGAGAAAGCCTCTTGAGGGGGGAGGGGGCGAGCAGGCGAGTCAGGACGCTCTCTACTTTGCAGATAGAGAGAGGAGCTGTGTGTTAGTGGGCGTCCTGACACTCCTGCTTGCCCCCTCCCCCCTCAACACACAGCTCCTCTCTCTATCTGCAAAGTAGAGAGCGTCCTGACTCGCCTGCTCGCCCCCTCCCCCCTCAAGAGGCTTTCTCCACACCAGGGAGAAAGCCTTGTATTACGGTGTTGAAGAACAGGAAGTGAGGATTTCTCAGAAGAAATAAAGACATTTAAAAGCAAAATCGAAGGATGAGGTAAGTGAAGGAGGACTGCACTATGGTAAAGGAAGCTATTTAGGGAAAAAACATTTTTCCTTTGCAACCCCTTTAATGATGTGGATTTCAGCGACACTGGTGGCAGAAGATGTACAGTAGGTTATAATTGTCCTGTGGGATAACAATAATGCAA
This sequence comes from Rana temporaria, assembly GCF_905171775.1. Classification (NCBI taxonomy): domain Eukaryota; kingdom Metazoa; phylum Chordata; class Amphibia; order Anura; family Ranidae; genus Rana; species Rana temporaria. Next base: position 85,650,061 of record NC_053493.1, on the reverse strand, counting down.
CTGCAATGCCCAACTGAACCTCCAAACATGCAGGTTATTAGAGTCATAAAGAGGATCTGAGATCTATTACAAGCTTATAACATTGTCAAACAGAGCTTGAGAAATAAGCAGCAGACCCAAGTTCTCATAACCCACGGCCAGATTCTTTTAGATGTTGTTTAATAATTACAGTTCTCTACTTGTTTCGTTACAGCATTAGTACATGTCCCTTCATACAAGAATTTGTTTATTTTCGTTGAGATTGAATGACTCAGTATCATTAAATGTCATACTATGCCTTGAAATTTTCTTCGGGAGGTTTAATTATTTTTGTGTTTTTTTACAGAATGACCTTGATGAGATGACCGACCTTTCTGAAATTCGGCAAGAAATTATGGAGAAAGTCACCACCATCATTGGCAAAGTCTTAGATTACAGAAATACTTATGATTCATGTTCCTATCTGTGGACCGATGACCGATCTGAGTTCATGAAACAGTTTCTCCTATATGGTCACATGCTGACTTCTGATGAAATTGAAACACACGGGGATGATGGGGTCCCAGAAAGTCCTCCTACTATTGAGCAGTTTAAAGAGCAGGCAAGAAGTAGTATTTTACAGAATTATGGACTGTGCCATATTTGAGAAACGCACATTTAACACAACTTATGTTTACTTGCTTTAGATTGACATCTATGAAAATATTTACACCCGGATCTTTGCTTCTGAAGATACCAAGGTTTTTGAGAGTTGGTTCCAGCTGGACATGAAGCCTTTTAAAACAAGCATGCTCCTCGTAATAAGGAAGTGGAGCTGGATGTTTAAAGAGCATCTTCTCAGATTTGTTGTTGATAGGTAATATGCAGTTTGGAAGATGATATGCAATCTAAATATACTCAAAGAAATGTGGTGATTGCCGTTTGTTAGAAACCCATTTGAGATCTCCTGTGTCCTATATATCTATATTATCCGGTGCATATCATGAGCAAATAGGTTATGTAAAGAGGAGAATAAATGTTGGCTCATTATTCAAAGAAGTATATTGATTAGGTACTGCAGGTTACTGCTTGTCTTAGTGTTTTAATAAGTTGCTGTGATGCGATGTGCAGGGCCAAAACTGAGGGGGGGGGGGCAGTTGCCCTGCGTGCCGCATTGAGAGGGGCACCGCAGCTGGTACCGATCCTCTTGCAGCAGCTGAAAGGCTGCTTCTCCTCTACTTCCCGCTAGCATTCAGCTGCTGCTGGAGGATAATACAGGGATTGTTTTGTACTTTTAAAAGCCAGCTGCCACTCCTGTTCCTCTCCCTTTTTCAGCTGCCCCCCCCCCCCCCTCCGTTCCTCTGCCCCCCTGCAGTGCTCACCTCTTCTCCCTGGCTAGTTGTGCAGTGCAGGCTGAATAAAATCATGATCCTCAGCACAGAGAAGCACATCATATGATCAAGAAGACAGTCACACAATGTTATAACCTTCCCCAGCGCTCCTTCTCCCGGTCTTTTCTTCCCCCACTTTTCATCCTGTCTGCTGCTGCAGGGAATCTAAATGGAGAGCGGGTGAAGGAAAGACCAAGAGAACGAGGGTCTGGGAAAGATTATGTTATAACTTTGTGTGGCTGTCCTTATTCAGCCTGCACTGCACAACTAGCCAGGGAGAGAAAGTGAGTGCACAGGAGACCAGAGAAGTAAGAGGGATCAGAGGGACAAGGGGGAAACCAGAGGAGCACAGGAGGGTGGGGGTAGAGAGGAGGGGTGGGAGGACCAGAGGAGCACAGGGCGACCAGAGGAGCAAGGGGGAAACCAGAGTTGCATAGGGGGGACCAGAGGAGCAAGGGGGAACTAGAGGAGCACAGGTGGGGCAGATGAACATGGGGGTAACCAGAGAAGTACGGGATGACAGAGGAGCAGGGGGAACAGGGGGGAAACAGAGGAGTATTGGGGGGACCAGAGGAACAGGAGGGACCAGAGGAGCATGGGGGGGGGGACAGACTGACTCAACAGTAATGGCCTGGGATTTACCCACTTTCCTGCCTAATCCCCCTGTCTATTGTATCATCTTCCCTGCTTGCATTCTCTTTCACATGGGTGGTTCACTCATGTGAAAGGGGCCTTACACTGCCAAATTGCTGAATGCTGGAGAAGCCATTATCCATGTAGCATTAGGGAATGCAATGGCAACCCCACTTATACTCCCGTGGTGCCTCCTTGCAACACTGAACATTGGCATTTGGCATTTACTAGAACCGATTACCTATATTTCCCCCCTGCAGAAGCTGCCTGTTGAGGCATTTTTGGCAGTTTGGCATCTTCGTCCAGGGCACTGACTGACATTGTCCCGGTACGGGGGGAGCTACGAACTGATTCTTTCCCCCGGTTGAATGTCTAGCTTTGCCACTGATGATATGTACAATACCACAATGTAACCTGGTTCGAAAGGGCCCTCACAGACTTTAATGAAAACCAGTGCAAAGCAAAACCGTGTTAGCTAGTCTTTTTTTGTATACAGTAGATCTGTCTGTAAGATATAGCACAAATATAGGCCCGGATTCACGTAGATGCGCGTATCTTTGTGCGGGCGTAACGTATCCTATTTACGCTACGCCTCCGCAACTTTGACAGGCAAGTGCCGTATTCTCAAACCAAAGTTGCGGCGGCGTAGCGTAAATAGGCCGGCGTAAGCCCGCCTAATTCAAATGTGGTAGATGTGGGCGTGTGTTATTTAAATTTAATTTGACCCCACGTAAATGACGCTTTTTACGAACGGCGCATGCGCCGTCCGTAAAAGTATCCCAGTGCGCATGCTCCAAATTAACCCGCAAGAAGCCAATGCTTTCGACGTGAACGTAAATGACGCCCAGCCCTATTCGCGAACGACTTACGCAAACAACGTAAAATTTCCAAAATTTGACGCGGGAATGACGTCCATACTTATCATTGATACGCCGCATGTACGCCTCATATAGCAGGGGTAACTTTACGCCGGGAAAAGCCTAACGTAAATGGCGTATCTGTACTGCGTCGGCCGGGCGTACGTTTCTTGAATTCGCGCATCTAGCTGATTTACATATTTCTAGGCGTAAATCAGCGTACACGCCCCTAGCGGCCAGCGTAAATATTCATTTAAGATACGACGGCGTAAGAGACTTACGCCGGTCGGATCTAATACAAATCTATGCGCAACTGATTCTAAGAATCAGGCACATAGATACGACGGCTCGGACTCATGCCACGTACAAACGGTCGTTTTTTTGCGATGAAAAAAAAAGTTGTTTTTAAAAACGTCATTTAAAATGACCGTGTGTGGGGAAAACTTCGTTTTATGTCTTCTGAAAAACGAGATACGCCGGCGTAACTCGTACGAGAATCCGGGCCATAATTATTAGTCAAACCTGATTTCAAAGACTTTGACAGACTTTAATGAAAACGGTGTCAACTATTTATTAAAATTTTTTTGGTATATACCATCAGAAATAGTGCAAAAATATTACTGTGATTTTATAACATTCTTTGAAGATTGTATTCCATTTACAGCATGCAATCCATCCTAACAGGCTGGCATTTATGTCACTAATGTTTGGCCAGATCGGAGTATTTGGTCTGCTCTATTCATGAATGAAGATGAATGGAGCACTATTACACATCGATAATAATAGGAAGTAGACAGTAATAGGAAGATTACCCAGCACACGCAGAACAATACATTTACATGCAACTGAAATTAGGGGGTAGTATAGAGGTCTCATGTTCAATGAACACTCTTTAAATGCTAGCAAAAAGTATTTATGTTAACCGCTTGACCTTTCCGAAGCTTTACCCCCTTCATGACCAGGCCACTTGCCCCCCCCCCCCCCCCGCAAATAGAACTTTCTTTTGGTGGTATTTGATCACCTCTGTGTTTTTCTTTTTCATTTTTTGCGCTATAAACAAAAAAAAGACAATGGGGTAGATTCAGAAAGCGATTGCGTCTGCGTAACCATAGTTACGCAGCGCAATTGCTTAGTTGCGCCGGCGTATCGACTGCTCCTGATTCAGAGAGCTCGATACGCCGACTGCAGCCTAAGATATGACTGGCATAAGGCTCTTATGCCGTCGTATCGTAGGCTGCATTCTTACGATGGCCGCTAGGTGGCGTTCCCGTAGTGGTCAGCGTATAGTATGCAAATTGCATACTAACGCCGATTCACAACCCTACGCGAGCCCTGCGTACGCATTTTATGTCGTTTGCGTTCGTCGGGTTCTGCGTAAGGCTGCTCCTGCTATTAGCAGGGGCAGCCAATGCTAAGTATACCCGTCGTTCCCGCGTCGCGAATTTTAAATTTTACGATGTTTGCGTAAGTGAATTGTGAATGGTGCTGGACGCCATTTACGTTCACTTTGAAGCAAATGACGTCCTTGCGACGTCATTTGCCGCGATGCACGTCGGGAAAATTTCCCGACGGAGTATGCGCACTACGTTCGGCGTGGGAACGCGCCTAATTTAAATGATCCACGCCCCCTACGGGATCATTTAAATTATGCGCGCTTACGCCGGCCATTTTTATGGAGCGCCTCCGCAAATTACGGAGCTACTGCTTCCTGAATCAAGCGTAGCGCAAGTAATTTACGGAGGCGTAGCATAAAAACGTAACGCAGAGCCTCCGTAAATAGTGCGCGGCACTACCTGAATATACCCCAATATTTTTTATTTTCTGCTCTACCTATCCAATAAAAAAAACTGAAAAAAAATAAATTTCTTCATAATTTTAGGCCAATATGTATACTGCTTTTTGGTTAAAAAAATCCCAATAAGTGTATATATAGAGTGGTTTGCGCAAAAGTTATAGTGTCTGCAAACTATGGGATATGTTTATTTACTAGTATTGGTGGAGATCAGTGACTTATAGCAGGACTGTGATATGCGATATTCTCACACTAATGCCGCATACACACGGTCGGATTTTCCGATGGGAGCTTTTCATCGGATATTCCGACGGTGTGTATACCTCATTGGACTTTTTCTGTCAGAAATTCCGACGGACTTAGAGAACATGTTCTCCATTTTTCAGACGGAAAAAAAATCCAATCGGAAAATCCACTCGTCTGTATGCTTGTCCAACGCACTAAAAACCATGCATGCTCAGAATCAAGTTATGAGACGGAAGCTCTCTGTCTGGTAAAACTAGCGTTCGTAATGGAGATAGCACATTCGTCACTCTGTAACGGACTGAAGAGTATGAAGCTGAAAAGCGCAAATCGTCTCTCACCAAACTTTTACTAACACGAGATCAGCAAAAGCTTCCGTTTTATACTGCTGTCATATGTGTTGTACGTCACCGCGTTTTTGATGGTCGGAATTTGGTTTGACCGTGTGTATGCAAGACAGCTTGAGCGGAATTCCGTCGGAAAAACCATCCGAATTTATTCAGACGGGAAAACCGGTCATGTGTACAGGGAATAACTGACACTTTTGACACTTTTTGGGGATCAGTGACACTAATACAGTGATCAGTGCTTAAAAATATGCACTGTCACTGTACGAATGACACTAGTTGGGAAGGGGTTAACAGGAGCGATCAAAGGGTTAACTGTGTGTCTAACATGTGCGTCTACTAACTGTGTATTTACTAAACTGTGGGAGGTGCTTTTACTAGGGGAAGTCATGGATCCTAGTCCCTGATTTGCAGAGACACAGGATCCATGCCTTCCCTCCTGTCAGAACGGTGATCTGCCTTGTTTACATAGGCTGACCACCGTTCTGCCTCTCTGCTAGATGATCAGCAGGTGCCGGCGGACATTCAGTGCTCTGCTGCCGCTGTGTGAAATCAGCCATAGGGTGGACCTTAAGTGGTTAAATGAAGGCCATACTGGCATTTTGTTTGTCCCCTGAGATCATTTAGAATTCAGTGCAGGTGACCTGCATGTGACCTGCTTCAGCAGGCTTTTATAGGGACAAATGCAGTTCTAAAGTCAACAAAATCTCATCTACCCTGGCTCTTACCAACTTCAGAGGCAAGAACAACTGTATAATGTTTAGTGAAAGTGCAGTTAGCATTTTAAATGCTTGACAATTGACCTTTGATCCTTTTTGTGTTTTTATAGTTTGAATGACTTGGAAGAATTTATTAAGATGACTGACTCTGGTCTACAGCTCAAGGTACCGGAGGGAGATTATACAGCACTGGTTGGAGTCATGGAGCATCTCCTGGCTGTGAGAGACAGACAGGCAACAACTGATTCTTTATTTGACCCTGTTAAGCAGACCATTGCCCTACTCGAGAGCTATGGACAAAAACTGCCAGACCATATATATACACAGCTCCAGGTAACTATTTGTGTATTTACTGTGTTTGAGTTTTTAGGAGGTGGTGCAGTTGACCGGAATCACCTCTAAGGCCGGGTACTAACGAGCAAACATGTACGATGAAACCGGTCCGTCGGACCGTTTTCACCGTACATGCCTGCCAGAGGGCTTCTGTACGATGGTTGTACTAACCATCGTACAGAAGTCTGCGCGTAAACATTACGCGGGGCGTGTCCGCGTCGTCGCCGCGATGATGACGCGGCGATATGGGCGGGCCTGCCATTTAAAGGCTTCCACGCATGCGTCAAAGTCATTCGACGCATGCGAGGGACGGCGGGCGCTCGGACATGTACGGTAGGTCTGTACTGATGACCGTACATGTCCGAGCGGGCAGGATTCCAGCGGACGGTTTTAAAACACGTCCAGGAATATTTGTCTGCTGGGAAAAGGCCCGGCGGGCAAATGTTTGCTGGAATTCGGCCCGGTCGCGCCTACACACGACTGAACATGTATGCTGAAACTGGTCCGCGGACCAGTTTCAGCATACATGTTTGGTCGTGTGTACGGGGCCTAATGTGAACAATTTAAGAGTAAATTATAATGGGTTTTGCGTTAAACGTTAAAATTTATACCTTTTCTAACCGAGTTCTGTGAACAAAATACCTTTTCTCTGAATAGCATTTCTGAATAGCCTGGACAATTTGTCAATAGGAGCCTACAAAATGAGCCCTCTTTCAATCATATCTTTTATATCAAAGAAGTTTGGACCCATAGCTTGAATTTTGAAAACTTACATTTGCTACCATGAGTATATTTCCAGGAATTTATGCTGGTGTCTTTAATTTGGAACCACTCAGCTTTATTGTCACAGAGGCCATTTGATAGTGAAGCATATTAAAGCGGAGGTTCACCCTAAAAAACATCTATATACCATTAAATCCAGCATACTTCCGACATGTACAGTATGCTGGTATTTTTTTTTTTTTCGCTGCACATACCGTCTTATAGTTTTTTTTTCACCCGGCTTCCGGTTCTCACTCCCGTGGGGAATAGGCGTTCCTATGAAGAGGCGTAGATGATTGACGTGCGGATAAGGCGCGTCACGCGTTCCGAAAATATCCGAACTGGGACTCGGCTCTATACGGCGCCTGCGCACAGACTAGGAGCTGTGTAGAGCTGACTGCGCAGGCGCCGTATAGAGCCGAGTCCCAGTTCGGCTATTTTCGGAACGCGTGACGCGCCTTATCCATACGTCAATCATCTACGCCTCTTCATAGGACTGCTTACTCCCGGCGGTAGTGAGAACCCGGAAGCCGGGTGAATAAGAACTATAAGACGGTATGTACATCGAAAAAAAAATACCAGCATACTGTACATGTCGGAAGTATGCTGGATTTAATGGTATATAGATGTTTTAGGGTGAACCTCCGCTTTAACGGAAACTAGAGCATCTCAATAACTCTTATTGGATGCCAGACAATTTTTGTTCAACTCTTATTTGAATGTTGCTTGGTTTCTAAATGGTACCCAACACCAAAGGCCAGTCTATTTAGACAGAGTACATCACATGAATAATGAATCCATTGTAGGGCATGTGAGCAATAATAACAGGTTGACCTCAGGGCCGTCTTAATAGCATCATGGACCCCTGGGCAAAGTGATGCTCTTGGGCCCCTACAATGGAGACAGTGCAGGGAAACGGACATCAAGTAGGTAGGAGGCAGACAAGCGGAGCTTCCCCTTTTGGGTGGAGCTCCGCATTAACTACATGAACAATCATTCTGTACAGCAAAGAAACAGTGGGAAAATACTACAAACATAAAGTAACAAAGCTGTCCTGTGCTGTCCTCTGCACACCCCAGATATTCCCCCAGCACTCTGATCCTTCTACACCCCAGATATTCCCCCAGCACTCTGACCCCTCTACACCCCAGATATTCCCCCAGCACTCTGACCTCTCTACAACCCAGATATTCCCCCAGCACTCTGACCCCTCTACATCCCATATGTTCCACCAGCACTCTGACCCCTCTACACCCCAGATATCCCCCTAGCACTCTGACCCCTCTACACCCCTCTACACCAGAGATATCCCCCCCAGCACTCTGACCCCTCTACACACCAGATTTCCCCCCTGGTGTGCCCACCTCCAGCACTGCATTCACCTATACCAAACAAGCAGGCAGGAGGAGGGGTGGAGGAGGGAGCATCCCTCCGGGCATTCCAAGTTTTTCAGTGCAAACAGTGCTGGAAAGCAGGGCTCACCATGACACCATCCACAATGCTACTTCCGCAGGTGGGCTCTCAGTGCTGCCGACTCGGCAGCTCCCACTCCAGCTCCTACCCCACAGCTTTTTAGTTCCAAGCATTCAAGCTGCATGGAGTGGGGTCAGAGCATCACTGGCGCTCTGGCCCTGCCCCTCCCTGCTGGCTGTGAAATAATAGGTATCGTTCTGCGCTGCACGGCGCACCACTGCTAGCCTGCCTCCCCTGTGTATCGATTACACTCAGTGCCATCATGGGGCCCCCAATTTTGGGGCAGCGTGGGCTCAAGGACCAACTGCTTTGGGAAAATTGCAGGGACCCCCCATGCAGATGGGGCCCCTGGGCAGTGCCCAGGTGTGCCCTCTCATTAAGACAGCCCTGGTTGACCTGTCACAAACAATTAGGCATAAGTTCCCACTGACACCATTGATCTTTTTAGTTATCTGTAAGGGAGTATTTATTTTCAATGACCACAAGTGTAAACCGCATTCTTGCCGCTGACTATCACACTAATGTATTATGAGTTGTAGATATTAGACATGTGCACTGCTGAAATTTTTTTTTTTTTTAAATTTTTGGGAAATTAAAAAATTCGGAATTCAAAAATTCAGAAATTTGAAAATTTGTTAATTCCAAAAATTCAGAATTTCCAAATGAAATATTCAGAAATTCGAATTTCTGAAATTTAGAATTTTCGAATTTTCGAAACCTTGATTTTTCACAATTTCAATTTGGAAATTCGGAAATTCAGAATTTTTGGAATTAACAAATTTGTTAAAGCGGAGCTCCACTCTAAAGTGGAACTTCCGCTCATCGGAACCCTCCCCCCCCCTCCTGTGTCACATTTGGCACCTTTCAGGGGGGATTTAAGACAAGTATTTTCACCCACTTCCGGGAGTCCACTCTGCGGGGACCTGCGGGTAGTGCATCACTTCCTGTCCGTTGTGTTCTGGGAAACACACGGCTCCCAGAACACAGCGGGGACCAGTGAGCACGGTGCAGCGCAACTCGCGCATGCGACGTAGGGAACCGGGCATCTTCTGCTGCCGACGTTGCTGGACTCCAGGACAGGTAAGTGTCCTAATATTAAAAGTCAGCAGCTGCAGTATTTGTAGCTGCTGGCTTTTAATATTTTTCTTACGGCGGAGGTCCGCTTTAAAAAATGGATTCGGAACTAAACAAATTGCACATGTCTAGTAGATATAGTAATTTTTAGCAGGGGTTTCCTGAGACCAGAAAGTTATTTCAAGGGTTCCTATGTGTTAAAAAGATTGAGAGAGCCTGGTTTAGAGGTTTGTTTTCATGTGTCTTCTCGCTTTACTCATAATACTGTAATCTGTCCAGTGGTCTCCTGCTCTGTCTGTCCTTAGGCCAACCCTGAAAGCTCTTCATTTTAGGGAAGAGTATCCTGTCAGTATCCTGTACTTTTAGGCTCCATTCACACCTGAGCGACAAATGCCTGAAGCGCGACGCTCAGATACGCTGGAGGGGAGAAATAACATTAATCTCTATGGAGATGGTTCACATCTCCACGCCGAATGCCGAAACGCCGATCGCGTGAAGCTCAAAAAAGTCCCGGACCCTTTTTTGTCGCACGTATTCAGGCGGCTTTGGCGTTCGGCATAGCAGACAATGACCTGTAAAAAACATTGGGTTAAAAACGGCGCGTTTTGTCACGGCAAATCGCGGTACAAAACGCCGCAAATCGCCTACGCAAAGGTGTGAATGCAGCCTTACTTTTTCTATCAGCTTGTCCCACACAGTCCTCACCTTTTGTACTAATTGTGTCACCTTTTTAGATTGTAAGCGCCTACGAGCAAGGCCCTCCTAGCGCTTTTGTACAAAATTGTATTGTAACTGTACTGTCTCCCTTTATTTTGTAAAGTGATAGGCAAATTATTGGCGCCATATAAATCCTGCAAAATAATATAGTAATAACATCTCCTGTAGGAACTGCCTGAAAAATGGAACAATACAAAGAAATCTGCCATTACTGTGAAGCATGACCTGGCTCCTCTGCAGATACTGGAGGTTTCTGTTATCAGGAGACGATGTGCTGCTTTTGATGTAAGTGTCATCCAAGGTTGTGACATTATTAATCATTCACATATTTTTAGAAGAAAAATAATTTTATTATCTTTTCCAGATGAAGCAGAATATCTTCAGGGACAAATTTTGTCTGGGAGCTCCTTTCCCATATGCTGCCCAAAAGCCGTATGCACGTCTGGATAGGGTAAAAATGATCTGTTTAAGGATTTTATGTATTAGTATTCCATTGTGGATGTCTTCCTCCTACCTAAAACACTGCTGCCCTGTCAAAAGTTAGAGTGGCTTGTATGACTGCTTTGTACATGGCAAAGTTGATGCTTTTTAGATTAATATTCATAAATATTTCCACACAGTTCATGTCCAAGAATAGACTTTAAAGCTTTTTTGACATATTTTCTTAATTATTTTAATATAGGCAGATCTCTTATCCCCAGGGCTTTTTTTCAGGGGGAACTTGGTGGAACTCAGTTCCACCCCCTTTGGCTCAAACCCTTTGGTGCCTGCTCACCACAATCACTTGTAAACACAGAAGTCTAGTTTCTGTGTTTACAAGTGACTGCTTTGCACTCTGTATGCAAATGCAATCCTGGTATTTAATGCCTCTTTAAGACCCTTTTACTGTTTCCCCATTTTAAACAGGCTGGCAGAGAAGAAATAATCTCCATGGAAATATTGCAAATGACTATGTTTATAGAAAAAGGAAAAATCAGGGCCGCATATGCTGAGACAAAGGCAGAAGTCAGTCCCTGAAACTTTTAAGAACTAAAAAGTAATTTTGCCCATGGGACTTTGATGAGTTGTGCCAAACAAGATTGATAACAATGTTAAAAAGCAATACGATATGTATTTCTTATTACAGTTAAAATTACACAAATTATATATACATATATATATATATATATATATATATATACATATATATATATACATTATATATGTCCTGATAAAAACATATCACAATATAGATATATTCCTGGTAGTTTATATATATATATATGATGTGTGTGTATTAGTGTGTGTGTATATATATATATATATGTATATATAATATATATATATATATATATATATATATATATATATACACAAACTGGTGCATTCTTTAAGCTGTAGTCTCTACGCATTTCATGGAACAACGCCCACTTCCTCAGGAGATACCCAGGATTTGATAGATGTATATCTGTGGGAAGACCATGTCATAAGCAAAGCAAGCAAAATATGTAAAAAATTTACTTCAATATACATATAAATAGGACCACCCAAAAGGGGGGTGGTGGTAATTCCCCTAATATAGAAAGCATACTTACACAGCAGTTGGAACACAACTCTGTGTTCCAACTGTTGTGTAAGTATTTTTATTTTATTTTCTATATTAGGGAAATTGCCACCACCCCCCTTTTGAGTGGTCCTATTTACATATATATATTTTTAAAAAAATTACATACCGTATTTTGCTTGCTTTGCTTATGACATGGTCTTCCCTCAGATATACACAAATCTAATTTTGTCTGTCTCCTGAGAAAGGGGACATTGTTCCATGAAACACGTAAAGGCTACAGCTCAAAGAATGCACCAATTTAAGTGCTCTTGCAACTTTGTATATTGCCATGTGTTTTTATCAGGACCTATATAATGTCGAACTTGTTTGATTTTAACTGTAATGTGAAATACATATTGTATTGTTTTTTTAACATATTGGCACAACTCACTAAAGTCTCATGGGCAAAAAATTATTTTTGGATATGTTTATGTCTTGTGGATATAACTGTGCAAAGTAGAAAAAATCCTTTCATCCCTGTGATAGACTCACCCTTGACAGAGGCTTTTGGAGGGGACTGAATGTTAGCCTCTTGCCTACTGATTATGGGCCCTGGATTTTAAGAGAACAATACTCTTTTTGAGGTTTATGCCTGGGAAAGTAATGTTACTTTGCATTCTAGTCCATGTCTCCCCAAGACACACAGACTGTGGGATCCCTGTATAGGGCCTAACTGCCATATTAAACAATAGTGACTGCTTCGTACTGTTGGGACTCATAGCAGATGCTGATGTCATCAACTCCAGCCACCTGTCTCTCTGTTGTCTGCTATAATGTGTTTGTTGTAAATAAGTCTAGTGTGCACTCAAAGGGTCTTTTACTCATTGTTTTTTGTGCTAATTAACTCTGCTATTGTGTGAAGGAGTTCTGTGTTGATATTTATGATAATGTGTATTGTATAGTCAGTGAGCTAGGAGATGATAAGGCTGACCTGAAAGGTCATATCTCTGAGTCAGCAAGTCTGGTTAAATGATTAGTTAATTAACTCATGTTAATTAGGTTTCTGGTTACAGTTTGTATTGTATGTGGTGTATATATTTGTGTGAGATCTCAAATAAAACAGTTCATGTTCAAGCTGTGTAACTGAGCTAGTCTCGTCTGGTTCTTGGTTACAATGTATGGGCTGTAATATCTGATATCTGAAGGTCCAGACTGGAGGAATCGGTATATGATGAAAGCACTGAACCGGAGTGTGGGACGTTTGGTTACAATCCCTAATCAGTTATGTCTGTAATATCTCCATTCCACTGATCCTGGGGTGTGGGAAAGTTTGAAGGGTTCCCTTTGTAGAAGAGTATTATATAATCAGCTGAGCTTCCACTGTGCTGGAGATATTTAAAGTACCAAAACTCAAATCTTCACAGTTCTTTTTTCAGGGTAGGAAAGGATTAAAAAAAAAACTTAAAGCGGAGTTCCGGCCACAATTTCACTTTTTAAATATAAATACCCCTGTAATACACAAGCTTAATGTATTCTAGTAAAGTTAGTCTGTAAACTAAGGTCCGTTGTGTTAGGTTGTTACAGCATTTAGACACTTTATAAAATAGAAATTGACTGGGGCCATCTTAAGTGTGGGCATCATGAAGCCAGACTGTATGACTTCCTGGATTTCAGCCTTGCAGATCTCGCACATGCTCAGTGCTGCACAAGCGGTGTCAGATCAGGTTTCAGCACCTGTACTGTCCAAGTCACATGATTCTTTGAGACTGGGGAGTGCACAGACTCCTGGAAAGTTACACCCACTACATTCCCAGGAGTCTGTGCGGTGTAGGTTAGGAAGCATTAAGCACCTAGGTGCAGGAAGTGGGAAGATTAACTATTCTGCCTAGCAACAACACTTTGAAGGCATCTAAAAAATAAAAATTTTTCGTAAAGGACTAATGACATTTTTTTAAAACTACTGATGTAATGTTATATTTATGGGTGGAACTCCACTTTAAGTGTATATATTTCAGACTCACTTTCACTTACGGGGAACAGTAAGGAAGTGTACAAGCTCTGGGTTGTTTCAAAAAGGGTTGAAAGAGGAAACAGCTTGGGCCAGGTGCAGAACTAGCTGGAGAGATTGTTTATAATGCTATATTGTTTATAACGCTTTACAAACATTGATAAAATAGAAGTACCATTGTCGGTTTATTTAGCCTGTCTAGGTATTGGATGGTTCTTTTCATTGCCTTCATTTTATAAAGAAAATATACTTCTGTCATATCTGTCCCACAGGCCAATCAAGACCTTCGAAAGCTGGAGCAGGAATTAAAACACCTTCAAGAATCGGCTGATCTGTTTGAAGTGGCAGTTCCTGAATACAAGCAGATGAAGAAATGCCGGGAGGAGATAAAATTGCTTAAAGATTTGTGGGATCTCATATTTAATGTTCAGGTATGGTTGTCTCACTTAATCACCTGTGTTATAAAGAGTGTTTTGCTGTTACAACAGTTTGACCATTAATGGCAAAGTGAAAGGTTCTGTTATAAGAACAAACCCTATTTATCATTACTCACCTTTCCCCTCCACTTTGCCCTAATCTGTGTAAGCTCCACATCAGATGTTGCCAGAGTTAACTTAGTCTTGCCCAGATAACAATGTTTAGGCTTAGTGATTGGGCTCTCAGGAGGTTGTGTGCTTCCTTATAACCCTAGGCAATGGATATTTACAGAAGGCTCTGATGGAATAGAAAAGTGGCATGGAGAGTGGGAAGGTATCGATGAATAGATTTTGTTTGTCTTAAGTCCAAGTTTAGCCAAAAAAAAGTTATAGAAAAGCATCTCAGGCTGCTATACTTACCCAATCTCCGCCACTGTCCCCGTCAGACTCACAACTTACAACTGCCCTACGTTCAATGATGCCCAGCATCATTTGTCCCAATTCCTGTGTGCCCAGGGCTCTTTCCCCTGCCCTGATTTATAGTATGAATGCTGCAGATATTAGAGCCATGTCATGATTTGGCGATTCTCTGCAGAATTAACGATCGGCCAAACGCTGGAGGAAGAAAATGTAGCCAGGTGCGAGATAGAGACATTACCATTTATTCTTCTCTCTCTCTACTGGGATACTTATGTTATGCTGCACAATCCTCCTCATCAGCCAGCAGGAGGAGAGCTAAAGCCAAGCAAGTCCAAAGACTTCTATGTAGAGCGCTGAGAATCCTGGGAGTGGTAGTTTGAGACGGCAGCCATATAATGGGTCAAATGGACTCCTTACAAGGGAGTAGGCACTGGAGGGTTGGAGAGAGGATTATTATTAAAATGTCTAAGAAAGCTCTTTCTCTTTCCACTGAGGGAGTTACAGGGAGAACACCTATGTCTGGATCTTTGCCTGCCAGCAGGAGACCATATCAGTGGAGATTTTAGCCTTAGACTGGGAGTGAAGACACCCAGTGCAGCACAGCACTGCCCACATGACAGCACCTGCACCACTGCAGCAGGGAGACTGGAGCATCCACTTAGCCTCTTATTCCCACCACTGATCATCAGAGGCTTTCTGGAAGAAATCGGAGGCCCTGTTTCTAAAGCGAGAGGTCATCCCGCATCCTGGGAACTGGTGAAAGGGCTATTCACCAATTGCTGATACTGCTAGCAGGGACTTAGCCACTGAGAGAAGGCAGGACACCAGGTGTACTTAATCCATACCGCACCCATACTTTGCTGCACTTATTCCAAACCTAGACTATAAATATACCAACACTATACTGCATTACACTGAACCTTTACCACGTCTGAGCCACATCTACTTTGCACCTGTGCCAAGACTATTCCGTACCTATACTTTATACTGCATACAGATTAACTGGGGCTGTTAATTGCAAAGATCCTTTTAAAAGGCAGAAGAGCATCTGAAAGCACCAGCCCATCCCATAATATTTATTCTGCAAGCCCCTTTGCCTCCCTGCACTCTCCGCTACCATCCTCCTTGTCTTTTGCACAGTGCATAGCCAATTTGTCATAGGACTAGCATTGCTGCCATAAATGTGCTCTGGTAGTATAGTCCCACCACTCGGTAGATTAAACTTTTACTACTGCTCGTTCCTGCACTTGAGGTGACCTTGCTACTGTCATATTATACCTAGTGCTTACTGTTAAACACATTGTATACTAAATTGTGTTAATTGTGTAGTTACCAACGATATTGGGTGACAATATATTTAGTTTGCCTTTACTACCTGGTTCAGTGCCTGTTTAGTTGTCATATAGCACTACTATTGGGTACAAAGTATTACTTTCACAGATTTTCTGTGATATTGTATGTTTGTACACTCAATCTGGTGTGTCAGTGGGGCTGAGGTTCTTGAAAAGGTCAAGGGGAAGAACAGACGACCCAACCTATCCTACGGCTCATACGGGGGTAGCGTTACAAAGATTGTGAAGAGGATTCTCTAAACGGGGAGGGGGGCCAGGAGGAGCCTTGGCTTTGATTCTTTAAATGGTACAGTGTACTCATATGGGTGATTCTGTGCAAAAAGTCTCTCTTAGGCTTATTGCTGTCAGTGTCCTAATTTTTTACATTTGTATTCGCTTCATCTTCTGTTGGCATGACAGAAAGTGAGGAGAAAGCCTCTATAAATACATGGACAAAAAACTTGGCAAAGGTTATCACCCTTCCTACATCTTCCTAAAAGCTTCTTTAACCTCTAGTGGTTATTAGCTAGCATTTCTGTAAACCAGGCTGGCATGGTGGACTGCCTTTAACCACCAGCAATTTTTACAGCAGCTGAACATTTTGGTATATTCCCCTGTAGCACTACCACCGGAGGAGCTGCTGGTTGTTTTGGGTGGCACATTTACCTCATGGCCCCCCCAAATTCCTAGGGGTGAATGATGCGTATTGCATTTGGTAGAAGTAAAGGAATGTCCGCAACAGGTGTTCTTTGTTGTGCTCTTTATTACCCAGCCGGGTAAAAACAATAAACTTGTGGTGAGGAAAGTAAAGTTGAAGAAGAAGAGAGAACAGCAGATTCAGGCGTGATGATAGGGAAACAGTCCTGCTCCCAAGCGTAACACTTCTCTGCGCCACTCCTGCCTGAGTGGGTTTAGTGTACCCAGACAGGCCTCTCTCACTGTCCTGGCAGCCAGAGTATCACTCGAACAATTGTAGGATAAAGTCTCTGCCACAGACCCTCCTTGGTGAACTTGAATTTGAGGAAAAGTCCCTGCCACAGACCCTCCTTGGTGAGCCTCAGAAAGACACCTCTGCCACAGGCCTCTTCTGGATTATAATTACGGAGGTAATCCTCCTTAGATGAATTACGCCTGGATCTCCTTCAACTTGTCGCCCAGGTACCGACTGACAGGTGATCAATCCTTCAGTGTCCGGCTACCTTGATCCCCGGTGGTTTGTTGAGGCCCTTTTGGATCGCCAGCCTCTCAATGGCGCTCCTCAGACGGACTCCCCACCGACCAGCAGTACAGCTTGGGATTCTCAAAGGTGGGAACCCAGTTGCTCACTGGGTCCCCATCGCTGTTCAGATGCTCCCGGCCAACATGGTCCCGGAACCAGGAACACCGCGCGGCACGCACGCCCCGGCCAGGCAGGCCATAACGCCGGGGCGCCGCAATGTGGTCATCCTAAAGGTGGGTGCCACCCTCAAAGAAGAAGACCCAGAACCAATGGCGTCTGCCTCATAAATCCCCCTCCCCAGCATGCACAGCGAGGTCAAACCCTCCTGATTGGCTGCCGTGAAGAAGTACCCAAATCTTGACTCCACTGCTGCCACCTGCAGCACCGGGGCTGGAAGAACACCCCAGTGCAACAGAATAGCCCACAGCACAGCCAAGCTGAGACAGAGACCCTGTTTTGCACGCAACAATTTGGATCAGAGTTTAACTACACTCTGATCTCCCTCTAAATTTAACTAGCAACGGTACCATAAAGTACACAGGCGCTACACCCCATAAGCTTGTTGAGAGGACAAATATTTTAGCAGAGTTCTGGACTATACTATGTACAGTGTACACTCCTATTCTTTGCTCAAATTCAAGTCCGTTTCTAACAACATTGTTTTATTGAGTTTGTACTGTCTAGCACATGTGACTGAATGTTGAGTTTATCTGCTTGAATGCTGAATAAATGAACCCACACTAAACCAGATGGAGGTTTATTTTTACTACACAGATGTTAAAGTGCCACTATACATAAATTACATAATTTTTAACAAACTGTTTTATGTAAGAGAGGGTTAAACATGCAAAGACATACAAAAGTTTTACAACAAATATAGGAGCCAATGTGTGGCTTAATATTTTCCAACATACAAGTGACTTCCTTGTCCATAATTCCCATGGAGCAAAACTGCCAAGGACAATTTTGTGATCTCCCATCCTCCTACGGGGGTATGAGGTATCACTTTGCCTAGAGTGATAGCCAGCAGAAAGCAATAGGCTGTGTATGAATATATATAAATGTTATATATATATCCCAACTTATGCACAGATGTGGAATTTTATAGAAAAGGCTGATTTACTAAAGTTGAGAATTTACACTCCAAGTGTGTGTATATTCACTTCAGTTATCCAACCATGTGAGAAGAAAATTCCCATTCATTTTCAGTACCCAACCATGTGAAGATGGTTTTTGTTTGATTGGATAATTGAAGTGAATATTCACACTTTTTTTTTCTTAGTAAAGATTTTCTATCAGTAGTAATTCTTTGATGTGATGCACAGAGTGAAGGGATGACCAGAATTGAGCGTTTTCATTTTCCTAAAATGTTAGTAAAAATCTGGAGCTTTCTGCAATATTTTTGTCAAGCACATTGAAGTGAATGCAGAAGACAATTGACAAGACAATTGAGAAGAGAAAAAAGAATATGTAGAGCCCAAACTTTTTTCCTTTCTGTGTCCAAAACTAACATAATATTAAAAGAAAGTTTTAGCTTTACTTATAAATGAGCATGATTTGTTTGAATTTTAAGTTTGTAATTGCCTTTAAATGGCTTTTCATTGGCCATGTGGCTGCGCTGACCAATGAGCATGCTCAATTGCAAATATGGTGGATATTCACTCTGGGGCTGTGAATTGCAGTGTACAATGTACAGACCGCTGCACCGTCATCACCGTTCCAGAGGGGTAGCCAAGATATTTGGCGTTCGCTCATGTTTGGTTTTTTTTGAAAAGGTGAACTTACCCTGGTGAAGGCTCCCATCTCATTTCTCACATGAGTCTCATGCCAGTGAACATGACGTTGAAGTGTTGGACTGCAGAACTGGCAGCGTCTGCTGTGCATGCCCTTTGATGGACAGCTTTTCTTCTGAGCTGCCCTAGATATTCTTATCAAAGGTGTCAACAGGGGTACCCATTTGCTTCTGCAGAGTAAGCATAGGAATCAGTCCAGGAAAGTTCATTCCTCTTCCGAGGTCTACAATGAGCCCTTTCATCAGGCCTGAACCTCCAAAGCCAAGCATTCAGTGGCATTCAGTCTCCCCTCAAACCTTGAACTTCCAAGTCTCCCAAATCCTTGGATAAATCTTGTACAGCATGTGGGGGCACACTCACTTTACAAAGTGTGGACATTTGGACAGCCAACATCTGAGATGAACTGTATGAACTATAACTAGTGATGATAAAAAGATTGTCCAAGGAATCAGGCAGGGATCTGTCCAACATCCCTGGTGGCACACTGAGAAGAGCCACAGCCAAGCCCCCGCAGAGGTCATAGATTCAGACCCAGGTCCTGACAATGGACTTCCAAGTCCCCATATGGGGGCACACGCCCACTTTTCAAAGTGGGGGACATCGGTTAGCCTTTGCAGATGTTTGGACAGCTATCCTCTCAGATGCTTGGGTGCTGGAGGTTGTTTTCATGGGCTACAAGTTATACTTCCGCTGTCAGCCTCCACCTTAGTTCATGTCTTTTAACCTGCCTGTGTCACCACACAGATTAGGATGCCACATCTTTGATCTCAGGGTGTTAAATGTCTCTATTTGAGCCCAGAAACGTATAGCATTCACCAGGTCTGTTATATCCTCTCTCTATCAGGGAGACTTTCTGGCCTTTGTGGGCACCAAGAATGCATATTTGCATGTCCCAAATTTTTTAGTGCATAAGTAATGTCCTCTCTTTGCTGTGGGTTCCCAGTACTTCCAGATTGTGGTGTTGCCATCCATTCTACTCCCTGTACCTCAAAGAGTTCATAAATGTCCTGGCTCCTAAGCTATCCCTGCTACACTCCCAGGGCATTGAGAGATATTTGGATAATTTGCTGTTAAAGCACAGGTTCTGTCCAACAATGTAGCTCGAACAACCCAGACCTTGCAAAAGATTGTCTGGGTCCTGGTTCCTTCAGAAATCATCACTGGGATTGACTCATTGTTTGGAATTCCTGGCTCTTTCTCCAGATCCACTTCAAGCTAGAGTTTTTCTTCTCCATGTGAAACTTCAAACTCTCAACTCCGAGAATCAGACTGTTTGGTCTGAGAGTCACCTAGCTCTTTGTATCTGCACGAGAGTTCTGGGCTGATGGTAGCCTTTTTCCAGACAATTCAGTTTGTCCAGTTCCATTTCAGACCCTTACAACTTCCTTTTGTTGTGGGACAAGTCATTCCAGTCTTTGGACAGACTGATTTACCTGGCACCAAAAACCAAAAACAATGGATATCTGTCTGTTGGGCTAGAAATTTTGTTAATGTAGGAGACTTGGACATTGGAGAAATCTTGTCTCATGATCAACATTCTAAAACTTCAGGCAATTTGGTCGCTTTTGAGAAGCTGGACACCCTGCCTTGGGGACAAAGCAGCCCAGACAGATGTGTTAACTGGACTCTATCAGACTCTGGTTTACCATCCTGTTTCTCAGTTTCTGTCTTTACCAGCATGGCTATTGAAGCCAAGGTTCTGAGAGATAAAGGCATTTCTGAATTGATTATTCCCAGGATGTTAAAGGTGAGAAAGGTCTATTAAGGCAAGACATTTTCATCCCAGAAAAAGTGGGATGAATCCTGGCTTTTCTGCAAATGAGCCTGGATTAGTATTTGGCCTTGAGATATATCAAGGGTCAGATATCGGTGCTTGCAATCTTGTTCTAAAGACTAACTTTCCAGTCATTGATTAAGACACTTGTACAGGATATCTCTCATGTGGCTCCATCTGAACAATTGCCTGTTATCCACCTGGGATGTGAATCTGAACCTATCATGGATATTCCCCCTTCCACTCTCAATTATAAAATGGCATGCCTTGTTTCCATCACTTCTACAAGGTGAGTGTCTGAGCTGGTGTCCTTATCCTGTTTTTTGGTCCTAGACAGGACAAGGTGGCTTTTAGGCCAAGGACTTCCTTCCTAAGGTAGTTTAGGCCTTTCACCTTAACTAGTACATCATTTTTCCATCCCTCTGTCTAACTCCAGTTTTCCAGAAGGAGCTTTCTCTCCATTACCCGGATATAGATTATTCTATTGCATTTATTAGAAAAGACAAGATCTCTATGTTTCATTCCTGATAGTCCCTGTAAAGGTGAACCAGCTCATGGTGGCTCAGAAAAATCATCATTCAGGTGTATTGTCTTAAAGAACTAGTTCCACCTTTTCCTGCCAAGGTGCTTCTACTAGATCTACTAGATCTGTGAGTGCTTCTTGGACTTTTTGGCATCTGGCTACTGTATCCCATATTTGCAAGGCTGCCACCTGGTCTTCTACTTGCATATACTCCAAGTTTTTCCAAATGGGTGTTCAGGCCACATCTGATGACAGCTGTGGGCATAAGGTACTTCAGTTGGCTTTTTGAACTGCAAGCTCCACTTATGTTGTTTTTTGTGGGTCTGTTACTCTCTTTTGGACATCTCAACAGTCTCTGAATTCACATTTCCCTGAATGAATGAAAGAGAACTTGATTTTTGTGCTTACCATAAAATCTATTTCTTGGAGTTCCTTGAGGGTCCCGTTGTTCTGTGTCTACGATCAAGCTCTTTGCCAGTGCCCAAATTCTTCTCTAAGCAGCAGTCTCTGAATTCCTGTGTTCCTCAATGAACTCCAAGAAATGGATTTAACAGTCAAGTACAGATTTCCCATTTTTTTTATTTTGGATAGAAGTTAAACCTCTAATGTTTTACTGCTATATAGGGCTCTGTTCTGGATACTACCTTTCCTCAGGAAGTGAGGAAAAATCTGCACCATGGAAACAAAAAACAAAAAGCTGGCAGATGTTCTAGTATTCCCCTACTTAACTTAGAAATAAATATTTCTACTTGTATCAGTTTTTCATACTCTGACAGCATTAAAACCTCAAAAGAGTTTAAAGGGGTTGTAAAGGTAAATTTATTTTCCTAAATAGCTTCCTTTACCTTAGTGCAGTCCTCCTTCACTTACCTTATCCTTCAATTTTGCTTTTAAATGTTTCTTCTGATAAATCCTCACTTCCTGTTTTTCTGTCAATAACTCCACACAGTAATGCAAGGCTTTCTCCCTGGTGTGGAGTGTCATGCTCGCCCCCTCCCTTGGACTACAGGAGAGTCAGGACGCTCTCTACCTTGCAGATAGAGAAAGGAGCTGTGTGTTAGTGGGCGTGCTGACTCTCCTGTAGTCCAAGGGAGGGGGCGAGCACGACACTCCACACCAGGGAGAAAGCCTTGCATTACTGTGTGGAGTTACAGACAGAAGAACAGGAAGAGAGGATTTCTCAGAAGAAATAAGGACATTTAAAAGCAAAATGAGGTAAGTGAAGGAGAACTGCACTAAGGTAAAGGAAGCTATTTAGGGGAAAAAAATGTACCTTTACAACCCTTTTAATCCTTCCCCACTCTATTGGAAAGAAAAAAAAAAGGTTCAGAGTATACATTCCCTTTACTAAAAAGATTTTGCACAGAAACAAACAACAAACAACAGACTCAAAACAAAAAAGTAATGTGGCAGTCTACAAATTACTAGGAAACATACATCAAGGGAAAAATAAAACAAGTGCAAAGCTGAAATAAACTTATCGACTCTAAATACAGCCTAAAAAAATACTCTAAAAAATTAAAATCACCCTGCTGATTTCTTTTAGAATGGCATATTGGTGGTGGCTCTGGTGGTCCTTTTTGTATAGAAAATGTATCTTTTATTTTTCCTTTTTTTTTTAAGTTTTCAGTTCTTTAATTATTTTGAATTTGTATTGTATTTGTATGTATTGAGCCATGTAAACTTCCCATATTTTATTCTTGTTTCACAGAGCAGTATTGCTGATTGGGTTAAAACACAGTGGAGGCAGATTAATGTGGAACAGATGGATGTTGAGCTAAGAAGGTTTTCCAAGGCAAGTTCCACAGCTGCTGCTTTTATAAAACGCTTTCCTAAATATATTGCCCTGCAATGTATTATTCACGATGTATTAAACTACAAAATGAATATTCTGTATAATGAACATAATGGCTATAATGTATGCTGTAACAGGATATCACAAAAGTTGACTTCTGTCTGGTTCTACTAATAGGAATTGTTTGTAAAAAAAAAAATTTAGTTTTGTAAATCACTTTTACGTTTTTTCTTTAGTGGTTGGTTTATGGCAATAAGCTGTGTGTGTGTGTATGGGGGGGGGGGAGTCCTTAATCGGGCTACAACCCGTGAACCAGTTTTATGGTCCTGGTTGAGGGGGGGTTCCGGTTGAGGCATCTGGGTGGATCCCTGATCGGGATCTTTTCATAACCTGCACCGGCTCTGTGACGTCAACCGACTTTGATCTGTGTAAAAAATTAGAACGTGTTTTCTTTTTTTCTCGCCGCGAATAGCAGCGTTTTTCTCCCCGCAGTTTTCCTATGGGAAACAATGCGAGGGAGCATAGACACGGACGGTTTTTCCGACCAAAGCTCTCCTGGCACCTTTTCCTTTTGGGAAAACTGCCCGTGTGTACAGGGGAAAAGGGACTGTCGGGAAACCGATCGTGTGTACTAGGCATCACACTTTCCCTTCCCTGTATTGTGACTTGTGCAGTGAGTAACATTATCACTTAACCTAACTGAAGATAGTATATGAACTGTCATTAAAACATTCATGAGACAGGAATAATACTTCATACATTAGCCATTAAATGTGGAATAAGATATAGGCTTTTCCATCCTAGTCATGTGACTGTGAAAAAAGTGTCATTTTTACTTGGTAGAGAAAGACCTGTCATTATTACATCATCTAAATATGACCTGTTTGTTTCTTTAGGAAATGTTGTCATTAGACAAGCAAGTTCGCTCTTGGGATGCTTATTCTGGACTGGATTCAACAGTAAAAAACCTTATCACCTCCTTGCGTGCTATAACAGACCTACAGAACCCAGCCATCCGGGAGAGACATTGGCACCAGCTAATGGTTGCCACAAAGGTCAGCACTTCTCAGAAGATAAATTAATACATGGGTATCTACCCTGAACTGCAGTATTTGTTTTGGATGTATTACCCTGACAAAAAAGCAAGCGTGTACTTTTGAAATATATATATATATATATATATATATATATATATATATATATATATATATATATATATATATATATATATATATAGTATTTAGATCTCCTTTTAGTAATATTGCAAAGTGATGTGCCTTTATTTTGCATGTAGTACCAGGTATAGGCTTGTTATACACTATGAATACACTATGAAGATTTGCAGACAACATTCTCTGTTATATTTTTAAAGGTTTTAATAAATCAAACGGTAAAATAATTCCACCTCACCCTGCACTCAAGAAATATAAAAAAAAATGTATAAAAACAAAAACCAATCCAAATATCCAACCCTCGCTGCTGCTGCTCTATATATCAAATCTTACAAATTGTGAAAAATAAAGCGTGTAATAAACCACTCTTCCCAATTTTTCAAGCAGCAATGTGTTATTATAGATGCATTAAAATAAAAATGAAAAACATACCAAAAACTAAAACAAAGGGGTTGATTTACTAAAGGTAAATCCACTCTGCACTGCAAGTGCACTTGGAAGTGCAGTCGCTGTAGATCTGAGGGGTAGATCTGAAATGAAGGGAAGCTCTGCTGATTTTATCATCCAATCATGTGCAAGCAAAAATGCTGTATTGTATTTTATTTTCCTTGCATGTCCCCCTCGGATCTACAGTGACTGCACTTCCAAGTGGAGCAAAGTGGATTTACCTTTAGTAAAGAAATCCCAAAGTGTCCAAAAAGTCCACATGCAAAGTCCTTTAAAGTGCAATATACAGGTATAACTGAAAATTTTATAACTACACAGGTTGCATTATTTCTCCAAAAGTAATGGAAAACTCATACCACCTTTTACATGCAAGGCGAGCTTGACTCTGCATCCTGGACAATTCTTGTCTGTTAGAGCTAAAGCTATTGCCCTCCCCTCTGTTCTTTTTTTGTGATGGATGGCCTCACTGAAAAATAGAGAGGCTCAATATACAGTGCATCTGGACAGTATTCACGGCGCTTCAATTTTTTTTACATTTTGTTATGTTACAGCCTTATTCCAAAATGCATTAAATTCATTATTTTCCTCAAAATTCTGCAAATAATATCCCTGTAGCGGTTGGTTGCTATGAGTTTGAACATCCGCACATTTCATCCTGCTGCCAGACATCCATTAGACACACTCCTTTAGTCAATGAACAGTTTCTTGCTTGTTTTTGTTATTTTATTAGGGGATTGAACTTGGTTGGGGAAAAGGAATATGGGATGCCCATAGAACAAATTAGTACTTTGAAGAATATAGTAACTGCGTCACACTTCTCAAAAAGGACAAGATGGCTTACTCTAAACTTGACAGACTTTTACCTCAGAACACTTCTTCCTCCAGTACACTGCTTGACAGACTTTTACCTCAGAACAATTCTTCCTGTCACAGTTTTAGTAATCCTGTCACACCATCAGAACTCTACTAGGCCTCACTCTAAATAAGTCCCAGTTAATTTAGTTGATGACCCTTTGTAGGCCAGGGCCTGCAGTACCCCTTATGGCAGAAACCGTTTACTTGAGAAAATTAAATGGTGATGGACTACTGATCCCAGCAAGTCCGACTTGCAAATCCTTCCTGAAGGACTTACTCCGGACGTGCGGCCCAACTGCCTTTTCCAGCTCCTGTTCCAAGACACCTCTCCATGACCGTGTAAGGGGAGGCTCCCTCCCAGCTCCCAAGCTCCTCCGCCTGAGTTGCACCCTACCAGGTGGGGGTGTCCCTCCTGCGTGACAGTCTAGAACTCAATCCTTCAGTTCACCCAGCCGACAACTCCCCCCCTAGCAGGCTGACATGGATATATGTAGGAGACCTGCCCCCTGCCAATCCTAGTAGGGGATTGGTCAGAGCTACTCACGTGTACCCCATGACACTCCAGCTCTCTGCCCCTTTTCTAAAACATTCTCAACAAACAGGCCTAGCTCGCAGCATAGGCCTGCTTAAATGTACCTGCACTGGCAGCTTACACAAAAACCCTTACACTTAGCACGTACCTAAGGTAGAGGGTGCTACATCCCATATTGACAATGTGGAAGAAGTTTGTTTGAAATATTTGAAAATGTATTAAAAAAAATCACACGTACACAAGTTTTCAAGCCTTTGCTCAATATATTATTGAAGAACCTTTGGCACCAAATACAACCTCATTTATTTTGAGTGTGATGCTATAAGTTTGGCACACCTATTTTTGGGCAGTTTATCCCATTCTTCTTTGCAGAACCTCTCAAGCTCCATCAGGTTGGATGTAGAGCGTTGGTGCACAGCCATTTTCAGATCTCACCAGAGATGTTTAATTGCGTTCAAGTCTGGGCTCTGGCTGGGCCGCTCAAGGACGTTCACAGAGTTGTCCCATAGCCACTCCTTTGTTATCTTGGCTGTGTGCTTAGGATGGTTGTCCTGTTGGAAGATGAACCTTTGCCCCAGTCTGAGGTCTCTGCAGCAGGTTTTCATCAAGAATGTCTCTGTACATTGCTGTATTCATCTTTCCCTCAATCCTGACTAGTCTCCCTGCTCCTGCCGTTGAAAAAACATCCCCACAGCATGATGCTGCCACCACCATGCTTCACTTTTGGGATAGTATTGGCCAAGTGATGAGTGGTGTCTGGTTTCCTCCAGACATGACGCTTGCCATTCAGGCCAAAGAGTTCAATCTTTGTTTCATCAGACCAGAGAATTATGTTTCTCATGGTCTGAGAGACCTTCAGGTGCCTTTTGGAAAGCTCCAGGAGGGCTGTCATGTGCCTTTTACTGAGGAGTGGCTTCTGTCTGGCCACTCTACCATACAGGTCTTATTGGTGGAGTGTTGCAGAGAGGTTGTTCTTCTGGAAATGTATCCCCTCTCCATAGAGAAATTCTGGAGCTCTGTCAGAGTGACCATCGGGTTCTTGGTCACCTCCATGACAAAGGCCCTTCTCCACCGAACGCTCAGTTTGGCCAGGCAGCCCGTTCTAGAAAAAGTCCTTGTGGTTCAAAACTTTTTCCATTTACAGATGATGGAGGCCACTGTGCTCATTGGGGACCTTCAATGCTGCAGAAATTTTTCTTTACCCTTCTCCAGATCTGTGCCTCAATACAATCCTGTCTCAGAGGTCTACAGACAATTCCTTGGACTTCATGGCTTGGTTTTTGCTCTGACATGCACTGTGAACTGCAGAACCTTATATAGGCAGGTGTGTGCCTTTCCAAATCATGTCCAATCAACTTAATTTACCACAGGTGGACTCCAATCAAGTTGTAGAAACATCCCAAGGATGATCAGTGGAAACAGGATGTACCTGAGCTCAATTTAGAGTGGTCATGGCAAAGGCTGGGTTCACACTACTACACTACTTTCATCCTACTTTGCTCTGCTACATTGGTCCTACATTTATCCTACATTGGTCCTACATCCATCCTACTTTCATGAACAGGATACTACTTTGGTCCGACTTCAATGATTTTCAATGGGCTGAAGTAGGATCAATGTAGGACCAAAAGTAGTACAGGGAGCATTTTCAAAGTCGGACCGACTTGTGTAGGACCAGTTAAGACAGCTCTCATAGGGAAACATTGATTTTCACACGTCATGCTACATGAGGCTTCCAATGTAGGACCGTTTGTCGGACAAGTGTGAACCCAGCCAAAGGCTGTGAATACTTATCTACTTGTGATTTTTTTTTTGATTTTTTTTTATAAGTTTGCAAAGATTTCAAACAAACTTCTTTCACGTTGTCATTATGGGGTATAATTTTTAGAATTTTAAGGAACATAATGAATTTAATCCATTTTGGAAAAAGGCTGTAACATAAAAAATGTGGAAAAAGTGAAACGATGTAGGCACTGTACAAGAGGCCTGGGACAAACTGGCAAGGAAGAACAGCTCTGAATGGTTCAAACTGCTAACCCTCCCTCTGCCATTCTGGTGTGCAGAAGATTAAAGGAGGAACATTTTAAGAAATTTTTTAGTGCATATGTGTCAGAGTATTTATTACAATGATTTTGCCTGTTTGTCCATAGTCAGACACAGGACACAGCCTTTTAAAAATGAATGTTTTACATTTCTCCTGGTAGGTACAATTTACAATGACTGAGAAAACAACTCTGTCAGATCTACTTGCACTACAACTACATAAGGTGGAGGATGAGGTGCGGAACATAGTGGACAAAGCTGTGAAAGAAATGGGCACTGAGAAGGTAAGTCATTACCTCACTTACTTCCTATACCCCATTGCATTAATTAACAGTTGGTTTTCACTGTGTTTAGCCAGAATAGTGAGATGTGATGGATGTTTAACCCCTTCCCGACCGCCGCATGTACATATACGTCGGCAGAATGGCACGTACAGGCACATTGGCGTACCTGTACGTCCCTGCCTAGACGTGGTTTTGGGGGATATTTATTATAGCAAAAAGTAAAAAATATTGCATTTTTTTCAAAATTGTCGCTCTATTTTTGTTTATAGCGCAACAAATAAAAACCGCAAAGGTGATCAAATACCACCAAAAGAAAGCTCTATTTGTGGGGGAAAAAAAGACGCCAATTTTGTTTGGGAGCCATGTCGCACGACCGCGCAATTGTCTGTTAAAGCGACGCAGTGCCGAATTGTAAAAACCCCTTGGGTCATGTAGCAGCATATTGGTCCGGTCCTTAAGTGGTTAAAGCAGAGCACTGGGCTAGAGATTTACTGATATTTAATGCTCAAAAAAGTTTTTTTTAACAAAAAGAAGATACAATCATTTTGTCAAACTGCTGCAGCAGTGAGTGCTCTCCAGTGTTGCCAAACAATCCGTATTTTTACGGACAGTCCATAAAAACGGGCACGTTTTCCCCCCGTTCGTAAATGTCAGTGGTTGCGGGAATGTGGCAGTAAAAATAGCCGAGAACGGTACGGCGTGGAACTGCGCATGGAGATTGGAGGCAGGGGGTGATGGTGGCTGCGGTGGCACCGCAGAGGGGGGTGGAGGCAGAGGGTGTTAGTGGTAGGGGGTGATTGGAGGCAGGGGGTGTTGGTGGCACCGCAGAGGGGGATGGTGGCACCACAGAGGGTGGGGGATGGAGACAGGGGTGGCACCACAGGGGGAGATTGGAGGCAGGGGTTGTTGGTGGCACCGCAGAGGGGGATGGAGGCAGGGGACAATTGGAGGCAGGGGGCCTGGGGGAGATTGGAGGCAGGGGGAGATTGTGGCACCGCAGAGGGGGGTGAAGGCAGGGGGTGTTGGTGACAGAGGGGGATGTGACTAAATAATTTGCCCTTATTATATCGAAAATAACAAAAATATGTTTTTTTACCTTAATATCTACCTTAAATCACATTTCTATTTGCCTACAGAACTTGTTTGTAGCCTAAATACTGAAATTTGCACCTAAAACTGTAGTTTTGTAACTTTTGTGAAATGCCAGTAGAAACGTGGCTGCGCCAGTAAATTTCAGGTGTCGTGCCAGTAAATTTCCATCTGGTATGTTGGCAACACTGGTGCTCTTATATACCGACTTCTAGTACAAAGCAAGCACCTAACCCCTCCTAGTAGTCTAAAAGCATCCCATATTTTTTATTTAAAAAGCTTGGTTGTTTAGTAGGCTAGAAAGATTCAGACACATTTTAGCTTAGAATACATACCAATTCAGGACACTCATGATTTGCAAAGCCATGTTTCCCACATTTTCTGTTCCTCTCCCCTGGCCTTCTAAACCTAATCCAAAAGAAGTAGCCTTTTTGATGTGTTTCATGGCAAAGAGCTTATTACTGTGAATAAGGTTTTCTAAGTGAAATTATTATTATTATTTATTTTAGGTACGCCGTCAGTTTATGCAGCGCTTTACATATACATTGTACATCTACATCAGTCCCTACCTTCAAGGAGCTTACAACCTAAGGTCCCTAACACACATTCATACATATACTAGGGCCAGTTTAGATACAATGGGCCAGATTCACGTACATCGGCGCATATATAGACCGGCGTAACGCATCTCATTTCCGTTACGCCGGCTCAACTTAGAGACGCAAGTACCGTATCCACAGAGTATTTGCGCCCAAATTTGCGCCTGCGTAACGTAAATTACGAGGCGTAAGGCGGGCTTATTGAAAGTGGGAAGGAAGTAGGCGTGCTCCATTGAAATGAGCCTTAACCCCATGCAAATGAAGGGCCGGCCGGACTGCACATGCGCGCATGACGCAGACAATGATCAGCGCCTCTCTGCGCATGCTCAGAACTCGGCCCGGCGCAATCGGTGAGATAGGAACTTGGCCCGGCGTACTTAGTGAGATACGCCCAGTGCATAAATAGGCCCAGACATACGCCCTTCCATTGCAAAAGTACATCCAATTGTTTCCCTTCCTGAAGCAAGGTGCCTTTGTTCTGTTGTCTGTTGGTGTTTGTTGGTTTGTGTCAGAGTGTTATTGGAAAGTCTTATTGGAGAGTGTAATTGGAGATTGTATTTGCTGTCTGTTTTTGCTGTCTGTTTTTGCTGTCTGTTTGTGCTGTCTGCTTGTGCTGTCTGTTTGTGCTGTCTGTTTGTGCTGTCTGTTTGTGCTGTCTGTTTTTGCTGTCTGTTTGTGCTGTCTGTTTGTGCTGTCTGTTTGTGCTGTCTGTTTGTGCTGTCTGTTTGTGCTGTCTGTTTTTGGTGTCTGTTTTTGGTGTCTGTTTGTGCTGAGTGTTTGTTGCTGAGTGTTTGTTGCTGAGATGGCAATAAAGAAGAGGAAGTTGAACTTCTCTCTGCGGGAGAAGGAGATAATTACCAGGGCCATTACCCTACATGGGCAGTTTTTGCATGGCCCTGAGAGTCGGGACACCACCCCGGCCAGGAGAAAGCAGATTCTGCAGGAAATCACCGACAATGTCAATGCGTTGGGGGGGGGGGGGGGAGACCCGGAGCCTCACTGGGATCCAAAAAAAGATAAATGACCAACGCCGCGTGGTCCGTGGGAAGCTGGCCAAGATTACAGCACATGCCAGGGGCACTGGAGGGGGACCACCTTGCACTGTCAGGCTGACTGCTGAGGAGCGTGCGGTGGCCCAGTGCTTCCACAGGCAGCAAGTGGAGGGGCTGCCTGGCTTTGACTCCGAGGAGGCCGTGAGGACAGGTAAGTGTTATTTTTCTATCTGGTGTGTAGCATGTGTGGGGGGGAAGGGAATATGTGACAAGTGTGTGTATCCTCCAACCTGTGAATGTTTTGTGTCATCCACAGATGTGCAGGAGGGTGCTAGGCCATCTGGCCTGTCCGCACCATCCCCCGGACATCAGTCTGAGGAACACACCCAGGCAAGCCCGGAGTCCTCAGGGGAGGGGAGTGGCCACAGCTCACCTCATGAGGAGGAGGAGGAGGAGGTTGAGGAGGAGGAGGTCACCAGTGCCCATGAGGTACTTCTCCATTCAGAGGAGGCTCCCCCTGTGGCTGGCAGCAGTCAGGCCTCCATCAGGGGTAGCCTCTCCCACTCCTCCCCCAACAGGGCTTCCCCCCCAGGGGTCTCTCCTACTCCCAGGCCACAAGCCTCATCTGGAGGCAGGAAGGCGACCCACAAGACCAGGGGGGTGGCAGACTTTCTGCCTGCTAATCTGCGGAGGGACCAGGCCCTTCAGACCCGCCATCTGGGTCAGGTCACCCAGACTTTGGCCCAGATGGAGGAGAGCCTGGCCTCCATAAAGGACTCAGTGATGGACATGAGCTGTAACTCACTGGCTTTCATAAACTGCTTTAATGAAATGCAGGCCGCCACATCAGGTGTGGGTCAGGAGGTGTGTGCCCTGACCACAGGCTGGCCAGGCCAATACGGCAGCACTCAATGTGGGCCTCAACAGAATTGCCGTGGCCTTGGAGGGCAGGCCGGCAGGTGGGCAGAGACCAGGGGATGCTCCTTCTTCCCCTGATTTCCCCCCCCCCATAAGTCTCCCCAGAGGGGCCGTGGCCGGCCTAGGCGTGGGTCACCCCAACAACGTAAATTTTTTGTGTTTTGTTTGTTTTCAGTGTTTTTTTTTTTTTTTTACTGTGATTATGATTTGTTTTATGTTTGTGAATGATGTATGATTGTGGGGGTGACATTCCTGCCGGAAAAGGGTTGTCACCCTCATTTTTGGTGGAGAAGGGTTCCCCAGGACCAGGGAGAAGTGATCCCAGGTCCGTGTGAATGGTGTATGAATGTACAGTGACATAATTGGAGCCTTGGCGTGGCGTTGCTGCTCCCCAGTACCATGCAGTGTACTTTGGTTTAATCCAATTTGATGAGGATGTGGGGTGTGTGTGCTAGGGACCACAGTGGTGTGCATGCGTGCATTCTCATTGTGCCATGATTAATGTGTGTGTTTAACGTGCAAAGATGCCTTCTGCGAGGCGTCTCCTGACTGTTGCTCCCTCAGAAGACGGGGTACCCTTGGTCAGGGGGGGATTGTGTGGTTCGGGGGTCAGGTCATCACGTATGTCAATCTCCATGCCCCTTCTCACGGCAAAGTTGTGCAGCATGCAACATGCACCGATGATCTGGCACACAAAGTTTGGGGAATACATCAGGGTACCCCCAGACTTATCCAGGCATCGGAAACGGGACTTCAGGAGGCCAAAGGTGCGTTCCACCACTCCACGTGTGTGTGTGCTTCATTGTATCTTTCCTCTTCAGGGTTTTGGGGGTTCCGGAATGGAGTCATGAGATGGGGTCCAAGTGCATATGCAGAGTCACCTGGAAGGGAAAAGACAGGAGGATGTTAGTCGTGCATGTGCCCCTCGTGATGTCTGCATCATGGGGGCGGACAGTCATGCCTGACACCCATGTCACTCACCAACCAGCCAGCTGCCCCCATACACGTTCTGTTCAAATTCTCTTGGGATGGTGCTTTGACGGTATATGTAGCTGTCGTGGCTGGATCCTGGGTGTTTGGCACGGACGTGTCATATGAGGTATTGGGCATCAACTATCACCTGTACGTTGATGGAATGCCAGTGCTTCCAATTACGGTATATGTGCTCTGTGTCACGGGGGGGGGGGGGGGCTGTAGTGCCACATGTGTGCAATCAATGGCCCCCACGGTGCGTGGGAATTCTGCAATTCTGTAGAAATCACGCATTGCCTTCATCCGCAGGTCCTCCTGGGTGGGTCTGATGATTTGGTTGGCCATGCGTCTGAGGATTGCGGGGATAACCTGGTGCACACCTCTGCTCATGGAGGATTGTGACATCCCAGCCACCACTCCACTTGTGCACTGAAAAGAGCCACTGGCAAGGAAATGGAGTGTTGCCAGTACCTTGACCAGTGGCTCCACTGCATGTGAGCGTTTTGTTGGGCTGGTGATGTCATCTTTCAGGGTTGTGGTTAATTCCATGATGGCATCAGGGCTGAATCTGAAGATGCGATACACCTCAGAATCGGCCATGCCAAAGACGTCTATGCGCGGTCGGTATATCCTCTCCCGTGCCCTCCTTCTCCTCCTCCGTTCCCTCCTTCTCCTGCGCGCATATAAAGCCACTAGTATAGCTATGACCATGGATGCCCCTGGCATGTTGGCATAAAGATTGTTGTCCTGCAAGTGTGGCTGCTCAGCTTGTCCCTAACAGTGTTGCTTTAGTTGACCTGCACACGTCTGGTGCAAAGTTAAAGCTGCTTTTATGAGGGGTAACTTTAGACCGGACATACAGGTGATGCGCACAGGGCGTAGCCTGCGCCGGTCAAACGTACTTTTGTGGATCGCCGTATTTCCCTCATTTGCATATTTGACTAGCAAAACAATGGTGCATCTAGCGTATTTTTCCGCCCCGCGATGCGCCGGTGTAATCTTTTTACGTCGGTCGGAAAAAGCTGGTTTTCAGGCGTATCTCGTTTTGGGGATACGGCGCATAGATACGACGGCGCATATTTACACTTACGCCGCGCATCTCGAGATACGCCGGCGTAAGTGCTTTGTGAATCTGGCCCAATCTGTTTAACCTACCAGCGTGTCTTTAGAGTGTGGGAGGAACCTGGATTAGCCGTCGCAAACCCACGCAGGCATAGGGAGAACATGTAAACTCCAGGCACATGGTGTCATGGTCGGGATTCGAACAGCGACCCTTTTTGCTGCTAGGTGAAAGTGCTAAACACTACATCACTGTGTTGCTCAAATCCATCAGAGGATAACATTGGAGGGGTATAGTTAATATATATGGAGCAGAAGACAAGAGATTCTATGTAGAGTGTGACCTTGTTACTTTAACTGTATGGTAAGAAGTATTAGGCCATATTGGATTATTGCTATCTAAAGTTGTCTATATATAGAGTTTATATTTTATCAAATAACACTAATGTAGGTGAGAGATTGACATTTTCTTGGTGATATGTTTATCGGAATAACGTGAAATTTCTTTTTTTTTCTTAGATACTTACAGAGATAAGCCAGACTTGGACCAACCTGGAGTTCATTTACGAGCAGCATTATCGAACAGAGACACCTCTCATAAAAACAGATGAGCAACTCTTTGAGACTTTGGATAGCAACCAGGTTAGCCCTGATGTTCTCTGCTGTTAGATGAATATGTTACTTATATATGCAATGACGGCTACAGCACGGACCTGAAAATCCAACAGGACGTCAATTGACATCCGCCCCTTTCCTCGTTCTGTCCCCTATTTTGTAGGCGCTATAACTTTTGCGCAAACCAGTTGCTTATTGCGAATTATTTTACTTATTTTTTTTTTACCAAAAATATGTAGAAGAATACGTATCGGCCTAGACTGAAAAAAAAATGTTTTTTTGTTTTTTTTTTAAATTGGGATATTTATTATAGCAACAAGTCAAAAATATTGTATTTTTTTTTCGAAAATGTCGTACTTTTTTGTTTATAGAGCAAAAAATAAAAAATGGCAGAGGTGATCAAATACCACCAAAATAAAGCTCTACTTGTGGGAAAAAAAGGACGTCAATTTTGTTTGGGAGCCACGTCGCACGACCGCGCAATTGTCAGTTAAAGCGGCGCAGTGCCGGAATCTGAAATTTCACCTGGGCAGGAAGAGGGTATATGTGCCCAGTAAGCAAGTGGTTAAAAGTCAGCAGCTGCAGTATTTGTAGCTGCTGGCTTTTAATATTTTTTTTTTCAGCGGACCTCCGCTTTAATCAAACACGGGTGTGCTGGTGGCCTAAAGCTCAATTCTAGCCATAACTCTAGCATTAAAGCTGTGTATGACCCCATTGGACAGATTTCCCCTTAGTTCCTTTCCCATCAACACAAGGACAAGGAGAATAGTTTAAGAAATGGTGTCTGTGGGACACGAAGACACAGTGAGAAATAAAAACTTGACAAACTTCCTAACCCCTCACTGGTTCGTAAAAGGTACATATGTTGGTGTCATGGTTCCCATCAGAAAGCTTGTCGCTTCCTGTTCTTGCCACAGTTTTCACCAGGGCAAAAAGTAAGGCTAAATCTTTCCCACGAAGGACACAGTTAGAAATGAAACAATGACAGATATTCTAACCCTTGCACCTTTTGTACAACAAAAAGTTTGATCAGGAATTGGACTTTTAACACAAAAAAGCAGACCTGCATAGGACCCCTGGAATATACGTATATTAATTTGAGGTTGGATATTATTTGCTTATAATGTTTTCATATGAAAATACTGCATGGTCCTCTTTTATCAATGCTGGGGAAAAAAAAACGGATTTTACAGTATGAAATGTCATCTGTATGGCACTAAGGCCCTGTTCAATATGTTTTTACAGCCAATATCTAGGAAAATTTTGAAATGCTGTCCTCCCCTCCCACCCATTAATTTTTTTACACCCCTTCCTACGCCCTTTTTTATTCATCCTTATTCACCCACATGTGGCCCTCCACGAGCATTTTCTGAAAACGAAGAACACTGATCCATTTTGCAGCTGAGACTGCCACTGTCCGTTGCCATCTCTTGTTGTGACCTCATCATTCCACCACTGGGAGTTTTAGGATCAGATAGAAGGTGCCCATGTCAGCAGGTATAGATGCAGGCACACCGACATGGAGTCTCCTACTGAAAAAGCAAGAAAACTCTGGACCAGGCTTGTGATTTGACCTCATGGGGTAGAGTCTATTGTTTGTTGGAGGCTTCCCTTGCCAGTGTTCAACTTTAGGTGTGTTGCAGGTATTGTGCATTGTGGAAATCTTGTGCGGTTTTTAGGTGCATGTTACATATCAATTTATTTATCATTGAACCACAATATTGTGTTTTGCAGGAAACTGCAGCAGGATTTTTTCAATGGGCCACACCCAAAAAAGTACCTTAAACCTGTAGATGTGAAAAGTCTAAATTGTGTTTGTTTTTTGCAAATGGTTTTGGTTTTATTGGAGGTCTATGAATATTTCTTACACATCACACACAAACATGCATAGTGTTGTGTGATAAACTATTCATGAGTGTAAGTCAAGTGCTCCTTGCTGTGAAAGTAAGACCATTCACCGCTTTTGAGTTGTTTGCTTTTTTGAGATTAAGACTCGAGAAACATATGAATACTTGTGTGTCTTATCTGTTTATCATGTGTTCTGGATTCTGCTTTAGGTTCAGTTACAGGCCATTATGCAAAGCAAGCATGTTGAATATTTTATTGAACAAGTGTCAAGCTGGCAGAAAAGACTAAACTTGGCTGACTCAGTCATTTATATATGGATGGAAGTTCAGCGGACTTGGTCTCATCTAGAAAGCATATTTATTGGCTCTGAGGACATTAGAAACCAGCTACCAGATGATGCTAAACGCTTTGATGGAGTGGACGCAGACTTTAAGGTAATGTGAAATACTATACCTTCAACTGTGTGTGAACAGTTCTAAAACAGCCATTCATTCTGTATTGGAGTAATGGTACTGCCTAAAACTGTATATGAACTTAAAAGGGAGTTCCAGCCGTTTTTTATGTTTATTAAAAGTCATCAGCTACAAAAAGTGTAGCTGCTGGCTTTTAATAAACATACACTTACCTGTTCCACACCTGCTTCGCCCCCCCCTTCTCTGCCAGAGCCTCCATTGTAACTGTGGGCACCCGGCCGTGACAGCTTTCGGCTTCACAGCCGGGCACTCACTGCGCATGCGTGAAACGGCGTAGCGCTCCCTGAGTGGACAGGCGATCGCCCGGGACCTGTCATGTGTCCCAGGCGATCGCCTACACGGAGGGGCCCCCATAAGGCGATATGACGTATAGCCTTAGTGGTCCCTGGGCGGAAGGAGAAAGTAGGACAGGAAGTCTCACTCCTACTGAAGCTCCCATCCTCCCCCCAAAAAATGACATGCCAAATGTGGCATGTAAGGCCGTGTACAGACGACCAGACATGTACGATGAAAGCGGTCCGCCGGACCGTTTTCACCATACATGTCTGGCCGGGGATTCCTGTACGATGGCTGTACTAACCATCGTACAGAAATCCGCGCGTAAACAATACGCGGGGCGTGTCCGCCGTGTCGCCGCGACGATGACGCGGCGACGTGGGCGGGCCTGCCAGTTAAATGCTTCCACGCATGCGTCGAAGTCATTCGACGCATGCGAGGGATGGCTGGCGCTCGGACATGTACGGTAGGTCTGTACAGACGACCGAACATGTCCGAGCGGGCAGGATTCCAGCGGACTGTTTTAAAACAAGTCCAGGAATATTTGTCCGCTGGGAAAAGGCCCGGCGGGCAAATGTTTGCTGGAATCCTGCACGCTCGGGCCTACACACGACCGAACATGTCTGCTGAAACTGGCCCGCAGACCAGTTTCAGCAGACATGTTTGGTCGTGTGTACGGGGCCTAAGGGGGTGAGGAGTGGATTAAGCGGAAGTTACACTTTTGGGTTGAACTCCGCTTTAAAGGAAACACAAAAGTCATCCCATGAAGTAAAAATACATGGTTGCAACACAAATGTGCATGATTATTTATATCAGGTTGATCACACGCACACAGCAAAAACCAACTTACCTGTTTTGACATCTTTAAATGTTTAGTAAGGCTGGTGATTGATGGAAGGCACCTTAAAGTGGAACTTTAGTCAGAAAAATTCCTGCTAGATCACTTCAGGCTTGCCCTTTTTTGCAGGTTCAGCTATGCAAAATATAAAAAATAAGTCTCTATATTGTTTAAAATCCAGTAATACACTGATCTGCACATCCTCAGTTCCTCTCCATTTTTAGGCATTGTTGAGTTTGTAGAGACCGATCTGCTGACAGAGTTAAAGGGGAATTAAACCCTCTTATCCTTTACAGCCACGGAAGCTGCTTCTTTCTGAGCTGCAACTGTCATGGTGCTGCACATGATGATTTATGACACCCGCCATTTGATGGTTTGACAGTTTGGTTGCGGACACAAGCAAATGTGACAGTTAGCAATCCAGGCATTCCAGGAATGTAACTGTTTTTTTAAACCATTCAATTCAATTGAATGCAATTCAATCATTCAACCATTTTTCTTTTAAATGTCCTTATTTCTTCTGAAAAATATTCACTTCCTGTTCTTCTGTCTGTAACTCCACACAGTAATGCAAGGCTTTCTCCCTGGTGTGGAGTGTCATGCTCGCCCCCTCCCTTGGACTACAGGAGAGTCAGGACGCTCTCTACGTTGCAGATAAAGAAAGGAGCTGTGTGTTAGTGGGCGTCCTGACTCTCCTGTAGTCCAAGGGAGGGGGCGAGCACGACACTCCACACCAGGGAGAAAGCCTCGCATTACTGTGTGGAGTTACAGACAGAAGAACAGGAAGTGAAGATTTTTCAGAAGAAATAAGGACA
The DNA here is from genome assembly GCF_905171775.1 of Rana temporaria. NCBI lineage: Eukaryota > Metazoa > Chordata > Amphibia > Anura > Ranidae > Rana > Rana temporaria. Next base: position 85,611,131 of record NC_053493.1, on the reverse strand, counting down.
TTTAAAAGAAAAATGGAAGGATGAGGTAAGTGAAGGAGGACTGCACTAAGGTAAAGGAAGCTATTTAGGGGAAAAAAATTGTACCTTTACAACCCCTTTAACTAGTATGGCAAGATTTCAGTATAGGTTTGCTTTACAAAAAAATATTAAAGGGAAGAATATATATTTCCCACAGTAAAAAGTCAGTATTATAACTGCTGTACTGTAAACATGTAAATAAAAAATAAGTACTGCTGGTAATATAAATGCAATACTGAAGACCACTTTGTTTCTGTTATTTATTATTGTTTCTTATGTGTACAGAGGAAGTTGTATATTAGTGAATAAATGTCAAGGAAAAAGACCTTTTAAAAATGTCAGTACTCCTTTTTTATATATTTTTTTTTATTATTTCTTAAACAGGAATTAATGTTTGAAACAGCGAAAATTAGAAATGTTTTAGATGCAACAAACAGGCCCAAGCTTTACGAAACACTAGATGAGCTCCAACAGAGGTACACTAATTTTGTTTCATTAATACACACTTAAAAACATATGGGTTAATGTGAAAACCATACAGCAAGAAAAAATATTTAGGGATACGGGCTGAAAAATGTAGGATTTCTGGTGCTTGAGGTGATTGTAGCTGTATACCCTGAAAGCGCGTCCTGAAAAATTGTATGCTAGTGCAAATAAAAAAAGTATCATAGACAGTACTCCATTGTCTAGGATCTATGGTGAATATATGGGGGGCAATACCAGAAAATCGAAAGTGTCTCTGGTTTATAAAGCATGTCACCGTTTGAAACAAACCTCAATTAATCTGAATGGAACACTAATGTATATGAATTTCACCTCTTTTGTGTTGAATTGATTGGGAAGGTTTTGAATCTTTACAAGGTTTTTATATTGCAGCAATGGGACATTTTCCAGTTGGAACACTTGTCTGTCACTTGGTAGAGATTTCCTCCCACTGCCTGTTTGCATCTATGGGACAGGCTTTGAAGCGAAATCACCTCAATATGACATCAGCAGCAAAACATAAACTGATGGGTTTAACCACTCTTTTCCACTCTTAAAAGAGAAGTGTGTTTTTTTTTTTTTTAATCACACTTACCTAGTTGGATGCCCCATCGATTCGATGCTGCATCTGTCCCCCTCCGGCGATCAAAGTATTAGAGAACCGAGCAATCAAACACTGCTGATCGCTCAGTTCTCACAGCGCCGTGAGCAGAGAGCTGGTAAATGTCAGTCACCCCCTGCTTACTGGAATGCTGTGTTGTGGAGGGGGTGGGAGTGGCCAGCTCAGGCTCTCAGCGGCTCACTGGGAGACTGTGTCAGGTTCCTGTCCAGGCATGTGGGCGGATCCCGCCAACAAGATTGCTGTCCCCCGAAGCCTGGACCAGCTCTGTGACATCAGCCAACAGCGCGCTTCAGTCTGCTGAAAACGGATCACAGGAGTGCAGAACAAACTGCACTTCTGTGATCGGCAGAAGTAGTACAGCCAAACAAGCTTTGGCTGTACTTCTCCTTTAACTAATCTAAAACAAGAAAAAAGGACTATATATTAACTTAACGACAGTGGTGATTTATGCTGTTTTATTAAAATGTGAATTCTTGAGGCTGGCTATCTACAAGAATTAACATTGATCATCTGTCTTGGCTCTGCTTTACTGACAATACAGGTTTTAATGTGCAGCTAAATCTTTCTAGATTGTAAACCTTACCGAATGTTTATAAGGATAATCTGGACCTCCTCCCTTTTGGAAAACCTGCAGGAAAGCATAGGAATGTGCAATGTTGTATACAGTATGTTTGTACATTAGTAGAAACAAACATAGTAGTGTATTACATGACTTCTTAAAGTGGAGTTCCACCCATAAATATAACATTACATCAGTAGTTTTAAAAAAATGTCATTAGTCCTTTAAGAAAAACATTTTTTTTTTAGATGCCTTCAAAGTGTTGTTGCTAGGCAGAATAGTTAATCTTCCCACTTCCTGCACCTAGGTGCTTAACCTACACCGCACAGACTCCTGGGAATGTAGTGGGTGTAACTTTCCAGGAGTCTGTGCACTCCCCAGTCGCAAAGAATCATGTGACTTGGACAGTATAGGTGCTGAAACCTGATCTGAAACCTATTACACTGCTTGTGCAGCACTGAGCATGTGCGAGATCTGCAAGGCTGAAATCCAGGAAGTCATACAGTCTGGCTTCATGATGCCCACACTTAAGATGGCCCCAGTCAATTTCTATTTTACAAAGTGTCTAAATGCTGTAACAACCTAACAAAACGGACCTTAGTTTACAGACTAACTTTACTAGAATACATTAAGCTTGTGTATTACAGAGGTATTTATATTTAAAAAGTGAAATTGTGGCCGGAACTCCGCTTTAAAGGAGTTCTGTGGTCACAACATACACCTTTATATTATAACATCAGCATTGCAATATCAATACAAACAATAGTTATTTTTCACAATACATTATAAACTTACTTGAAAAATGTCCTTTCATGTTGTAAGCGCTAGCTGTCTGCTGGTCATCTTCTTCCACAACTTCCTAGATGGCATATATGCTTTGCAGGTTCTCCTCTGCTGATAACCAATCATTTCGAAGGACTACATATCCCATGGTACCTTGCTGCCTGCAAGCAATGATACCTGTACTGACTCCGCCTCCCAAAACTCCTCCTCTCAGCACCTCTGTAATTCAAAAGGCAGGCTCTGTCAAATGTGTGACACATCAGTGTCTACTCACAGAGTGTAGTGACTACATTTTACAGAATTCAAAGATAAATATGTGGGGATCTTTACAAGAAGGTTTAAAAACTTCAAAAATCATTCAGATTAAAAGAGTTGGCTAAAAATAACTGAAATTCAATTGAAATGAATATATGATTTTACATTTTGATCATAGATGCACTTAAATGAAGAGGTCCAAGACTCTCTGTCATGGGTATTCAATAAGATAAAAGAGGAGATGTTGTGTATAACATTGTGATTTAATATTGTAGTTTTTGGTAGAAGTATGATCGTAAAAGCAATCATGTGATTGGATGATAGGACAGCTCCTGTAGGTTCCTTTTCCTTCACATTTTTAGGCCGACCTGTGTAAATACTCATTAGTTAGCAGAACTTGCAGAACTTACTACTCTTCCTTGTGCATGTATACAGTTTGTGTGTCTGTGTCTGTGTGTGTGTATGTATATATATATATATATATATATATATATATAAACACAGTATACTGTGTATATAATGTGTACGTGTGTAATATATATAATATTTAGGTATTTTCCCTTTTCTATAATCTGTAATTACCCAAATAATGTCTTTCTTTTAATGTATTCACATTTCTTGCCAAAATATTTATTTTAAATATACATTGTTCTCTGTATGCATTTGGGTATATAGAAGTCCATACTTAGTCTGTGTAATGTTTATATTTTTTACACTTTTTCTGTGATACCTCATTGCCCTTTAGGCTCTCCCTATGTGGAAAGGCTCTTTCTCAGTATTTGGAAACAAAGCGCCTGGCTTTTCCCCGCTTCTACTTTGTGTCTTCTGCTGACCTGTTGGACATCCTGTCTAAGGGAACTCAGCCCAAAGAGGTACAGTTCTTACAACTTGAGATTTCTATACCACAAATAAATGTTTTGATGTGCCCCATGGTTCTTCTTAAAATTTAAACTGAAGCCAAAAAGTGAAGCTATTGTGTAGCAACAATGTAGAAATATTATTTGTGCTTCAGCAATACCCTGGGAAATGTACATTTTGTCTGGAATTCCTCCTGAAAAGCAGCAGTGTATTTCCTGGTATGTGAATGTACCTGCAGCCTTGTAGCTAAATAGCTGCAGTGCGAGATCTAAGGCACTGCTAGAAAATTACAATAAATAATGATTCAGCGCTGCACATTTGTTTACATGTCTAGATGCAATTTTTGCAGCTTTGGCATGTGTAAGTAAAACTGTACATATCACCACAACTATCTGGTGTATCCAAGTAAATCATACCCTGTTTTTTTTTTTTCCAGGAAAAATTTGACCCTCATTTGGTGGCAATTGTTATTCAATATTTACTGTTTTTTTAATCAAATGAAACCTGTCCCAAAAGAGTAAAATAAATGTGTTTTTTTTTTAACCTTTAGCTATATATTTAATTCTATTACCACTACAAAAAAAAAAAAAAAAAAAGAAATGTCTCCCACTCCTGAAGTTTAGGCGATACCATATATGTCGGGAATATGCAATTAGTGGACCTCCAGCTGTTGCAGAACTACGATTCCCATGAGGCATAGCAAGACTCTGACAGCCACAAGCATGACACCCAGAGTCAGAGACATGATGGGACTTGTAGTTTTGCAACAGCTGGAGGTCCGCTAATTGCATACCCCTGCTATATGTGTTTATTATTTGTTTTTGGCATCCATAGTGGGGCCAAGAATGAAAAGTGTTTATTTTGCTTTTTCCTTACCCTATCTGAAAACCTTACCCTACCTAAAATTCACAGATGTTTGATCTTTGGGCCTAACCTTGATCCTGACCCTAACACTAACCTATATCAAGCCCTGGTCTATTTTATAAATCATTTTTCTTTATTACTATTAATATTATTATTTTTTTTATACACAGGTTTTTTTTTTTTTTTTTTTATGTTTTTCTACCCTGGTAGATGTATCATGTATATTTTTCTCCAGTCAGAAGCAGAAACTAAGTACATGGGTGGTTTTTAATGGGTCACCACTTTAATAGCCAGATCCAGGCAATCACAGTAATTACGTGATCCTGTCCTCTCAGCTCTCAATGATTAGTACAAGTCCAGGAGCTGCCTCTGTGCTGAGAGAGTGGCACGGAGCTCGCTTTTAGCACGTATGACTGTGGGCATGGATGCGGCACCTTTGGGAGAAACAAGATATACCTGTGTTCTGATCCCAATAGCTTGTTCATGCATATAATTTACCAGGTGCTAAAGGACTGTGATATATGTTAACACTAAAAATACTGGGTGAACCCTCTGCACACTGCTATACCCTTTCTATCAAGCTGTGCATTAAAAAAAAAAGGAATAATTTAGTTCACAAGTTTTGCCAATTGTATATGTTTAAGCTGGCTAACTGCATCAAAGTAATCACTCTTTAGCCAGTCCTACTCTCATCTGCCACTGCAAATGCTACTGTGGACACAATGCCTACATGTGGGTTTTACTGGTTCACCACTGTAATAGCCAGATCCAAGCTGTCACAGTGGTGACCCAGTGAAGGATCATGACAGGATCACAAATGCCTGTGTGCATAGATGTGGCACCTTTGGAAGAAAGCCTGTTTTCACAACCCCGAATATATGTCTGACGCTAATGTCTGGTTACTCTGTCTTGATATTGGCCCTCTGTACTACCCTGCAGAACAAGGCTGGGAGACAAATGGCCTGCACTAAGATTCAGTTAGGGTCTGCTACAGTGTTTTTTGTTGACAGGGAACATGCTGACAGGAGAACAGAGTAGAGTTTTCAGGAGCTAGGATTCTGAAAGACATGGGAGAGTACCATACATTAACCGCTTTCGGACCAGCTGCCGCAGTTTTTGCAGCAGGTTGCTCCCCTGGGCGAAACAACCTTACCTTATGTCGCTTTGCTTTTTGGGCACTAGGGGGTGTGCTGCCTGGGCACACACCCGCGGCTTGCCACTGGAGCTCAGATCAGCCCCCTTTGGCATTCAAACACCAGGTCATTCCCTCCTTAACATTCAGATGCTAAATCAGGCTTTCTCAACATTTTTTACTTCAGAGTAACCCTATACATTTTTTAGGCCTCAGGGAGCCCCTGCTAGAATTTAATAAAAAGGCCCACTTAAACTGGTGGGCACAGTGCCACTCTTGCAGACAGCTAAAACTATCATTGGTGACATGCTGCTGGCTTTCCAAGTGGCATTGGACCCAAAACTATCCAGGCATAGGTCAATTAGCCACAACTCAAGTACCCCCTAGCAAACACTGGAGGAATGTTAGGGTTTTCCTGAACCCTGGTTGGTAAATGGCTGCTCTATGTCACCCCCCCCTTCATACCCTAGATAAGCCCCCCTCACTTAAATCCCTTTCAGATCCCAGATCAGCCTCCCTCTAAACTCTTCTTTAAAACTCAGATCCCATGAACAGAAAGTAAATGGAGATAGATTTTCCCTGCTCTCCTGTATGAGTCCTGGGATAAGGGTAGGTTGGTTCAAATCCCAGCACAATACTGCAGAAATTGGGACAGTTGGGAGCTACTGTATGTCTATGCACTACTACAACATCACTACAACATCACAACACCTATTTCTACTTGGAACTGGGAAATTATTTAGAAAAAACGTGATCCACGTAAGAGGACTAGCATCTTCAGAAGATTCTCTGTGGTAGCTTCTTTTTTTCTGTTATAACAGGTTTTTAATCCTTTTTTTTTTATTATTGTTCAGTTATGGATTCATGGAGATGTGAACTGTGAACTGATTTAGTGCACAATCAACCATGTGTTACATATAAAATATCAGGAACTCAATATACCCAATATTCAGTGTGGATAAACTAAATACAAACAATCTATAGAAATATATATTATGCAAGTGTTGCTCAATACTTTAAACATAACCCAAAAATGTTTTGGTTGGTGTGTCTGCATACACATCAATATGCCATAGTGCTCCTGTGAAGGGAAAAATGGCTGCTATTGCTACTACAAGCCGACTAATAGTGGAAACAAACAATGCAAAAATAAAAAATAATCAAGAAAACAAAAAACAAAAAATGTGCAATGTGCCAGCTGCACTGAAAATAGTCCAATGACAGACAGTCTTGCTTTTACACAATAGATTCCAATGGAAACAAGTTCAATGCTGATAATGCTGTATACAGAAAAGTGCAACTGTCTCTTCCACCCGACAACGATGTGACACCATCACCAATGGTTAAACTCAACACTCACCAGACCCCAGATAATAATAGGCCCCAAAGTGGTGTCTTTTCTTTGTCCGTCAGTGGGTGTTGCCTCCTTCTCCCTTTTACAAGATATCCTTAAATCCTCAAAAACAAGGGGCTCAGGAAAGCCTTTCCTGATGACGCAATAGCGAAACGCGTAGAGGCTGTCTGGACACACACACGGAGGGGGAAGCACACCAGCACGCCAGGATCTCTTGTAGCAACACATGAGGAGAGAAGCGGGGTATGCACACCTTCTAGGACACTATTCAAATGCTGGTCAGCGGCTTTTAACGGTTGACACTGCCAAAGACACTCAGTGCCGGTCAGAGGCACTCTTTATTGTAAGTGCAACTTTTTATCCTTTTTAATAAATAAGTTTTAATATACTACACCATGATGAGCCCCTTGTTTTTGAGGATTTAAGGATATCTTGTAAAAGGGAGAAGGAGGCAACACCCACTGACGGACAAAGAAAAGACACCTCTTTGGGGCCTATTATTATCTGGGGTCTGGTGAGTGTTGAGTTTAACCATTGGTGATGGTGGCACATCTTTGTCGGGTGGAAGAGACAGTTGCACTTTTCTGTATACAGCGTTATCAGCATTGAACTTGTTTCCATTGGAATCTATTGTGTAAAAGCAAGACTGTCTGTCATTGGACTATTTTCAGTGCAGCTGGCACATTGCACATTTTTTGGTTTTTGGTTTTTGGTTTCTTGATTATTTTTTATTTTTGCATTGTTTGTTTCCACTATTAGTCGGCTTGTAGTAGCAATAGCAGCCATTTTTCCCTTCACAGGAGCACTATGGCATATTGATGTGTATGCCGACACACCAACCAAAACATTTTTGGGTTATGTTTAAAGTATTGAGCAACACTTACATAATATATATTTCTATAGATTGTTTGTATTTAGTTTATCCACACTGAATATTGGGTATATTGAGTTCCTGATATTTTATATGTAACACATGGTTGATTGTGCACTAAATCAGTTCACAGTTCACATCTCCAGAGATTGAACTCTCTGGACAATTAGATCAGCGCAGTAACACTTTCCTTGTATATGCACATTTAACCCCTTTTAGGGTTTACACAGTACTGCAGCAGATCACGGTTTTTAATTTCTTTTGCGCCGGTGACACTTATAACAATTTTTAGTTATGGATTCATGACAGTTATCTTTCTGTTCAATAATAGTGGTTCGGAGTAACCCACCTCTATCCCTGAGCAGCATATATGCAACAATAATCGTAGTTCTGAGTAACTCACCTCTATCCCTGAATAGCATATGATCTGTATGGCCAACATGTAACCGAACTTAGCAATTGTGGATGGGTCATGCCTTATCTAGCAATAAGTAGCACTAAACGAGCAGTGTTGTTTTTCATCGTGTCAGTGACCTCACTGTTGACGATGGTAATGAGATTTCCAGATTTTTTTTTTTAAACTGTCATTTTGATATCCTCCCTCCCAGCGATCATCCGCCAACTTGTGTGACAGCTAAAGACCCATTTATTCTTCATCGTTTCAGTGTGATAATTATGTAGAAGATTTACACTGTGCTGCTCATAAACAGACAATGGCCATCCATCCAGAGAGAATTTGTTGCTTTGAGAAATATCTGTTCTCCAGCTGTTCAGAGATCAAGGTTAAAACCGCAGGAAGCGAGAGTGGACAGGATTTCACTTGTATTATTTTTAGGCTATTGGCTTGAAATCACTCCACTGTACATTCTGCTAAATCCTGACATTTTAAGGGCAAACAAACCCATTTCCATCATACACAATATTTGTTTATCTTGTTTTTTAGTGCTTCTACTGGTCCTTGAAGAATCTTTTGTGCCCAATTCTGCTACCTCCCTCCCTTACTTTTTAAAGTTTTTTAATTGCTGTGTGTGTGTCCCCATTGCTGAGAGCCCTTTTTCCTGGTAACACAGTTGGAAAGTAAGGGGAAATCTTTCTATTATGGACACTGGAATTAAAATTTAACAGTCGTTCCAAATCTTCCCCTATCGGTCCAAAATGTAAAAAAGGTCTCACTATTATACTCCCCTCCAGACTATTTTCTGTGGCAAGTCGCATTATGGGCCCCTTCATCAGATAAAGGGTATGCTAGCACATCACCAACTTGTTTGGGTTGCTTATCTTGCGCAAATTCAATGCCCAACCTATTCACTTCCATACTCCTCTATGGTTTAATAACCACTTACCTGAACTACTGACCATTCCAGATCCTATTGTATAGTATGCTAAAGGCATAACATATCTAAACCAAGTCATGACTACACATGGACCTAAGACATTTAAAGCGTCCTTCAGGGCCGTCTTTACCGCAGGGCAAATGGGGCAGGTGCCCTGGGCCCTGTCACTGTTGGGGGCCCAAAGCAACCCCCTTTAAAAAAAAAAAAAAAAAAGGCCCCAGATGGCAACCCCCTCTTTTTTTTATTTATTTTTAAATTAAAAAAAAATTATATATTTTTATTAAACGGACAATTTTTTAATATATTTTTATTTTATTTTTTATTAAAGGGGCAATTTTTTTTAGAGGTCTGGGGGTCCCCAGGGGCCCATAGTTCCCCAGGGCCCCGGATGACAACCCCCCTTTTTTTATAAAAAAAATCTTTTTATATATATATATATATATATATATATATATATATATATATATATATATATATATATATATATAAAAATGTTTATTATTATTATTATTATAGGACCCAGAGGCCCCGGATGGCAACCCCCCTTATTTTTTATAAAAAACATTTTTTTTATATATATTATTTCTTTTTTTTCTTTTTATATATATATATATATATATATATATATATATATATATACATATATATATATATATATACATATATATATATATATATATATATATATATATATATATATATATATATATATATATATATATATTTTTTTATTAAAGGTCTCAGAGTTCCCCAGGGCCCCATGTGGCAAACACCCTTTATCTTTTTTATAAATGTTTATTTTTTTATTTTTGTTTATATATTTTTTTATTTATTTTTTATTTAAGGGCCCAGAGGTCACCAGGGCCCTGGATGGCAACCCCCCCCCCCTTTTTTTTATAAATGTTTCTTTATATATATTTTTTATTAAAGGGCCCAGAGGTCCTGGATGGCAACCCCCTTTTTTTGTAATTTATTTTTATTAAAAAAAAAATATTAAAGGGCCCAGAGGTCCCCAGGGCCCCAGATGGCAACCCCCTTTTTAAAATATATTTTTTATATATATTTTTTATTTCTTTTTTTCTTTTTATTAAAGGGCCCAGAGGTCCCCAGGGCCCCGGATGGCTACACCCCTTTTTTATATATATTTTTCTTTATTTCTTTCTTTATTTCTTTTTTTGTAAATGGCCCCCCGCTTCTAAATTTGCGGCAGCCCCCCCCCTGCTTTATTTATTTCAGGCGGCAGCACCCCCCATCCCTGTTCTCTGCTCCAGGGGGCCCATGCCTGAAGCTGTGTAAGTGGCCTCATAATTCCTGATGGCGGCCCTGTCTCCTGTTAAGCCCCTGTGCTGCCCACAAATCAGGCTGAAAATCATCAGCGGCACGCAGCCAGTGACAGTACTGCTTCCCTTCCCAGTGTTTTAAAATGTACAGCACCCCTGGCTTCCCTTTAGACGTGCTCTTCTCCCTTCCTGCCACTGGGTGCTGCTTGCATATAAAAGTGAATTAGAATGTGATTTTATAACATCCCCAGTTTGCTCTTCCTGAGGCTGACTTCTTCATGTCCTGCTCCTCAAGGTATGTCACTGTTTGCTAATCTATATTGTATATAGAAGTTTTCTGTAGAGTGTGCCCAAAGTCTTTATAATATTTGATGATTCACTGCAGGTCTGGTCAGTGTTTTAAAAAGTTCCTCTATTTTACACATGGCATGGCATGGGGGTCACAGCACTGTCTGCCCATTCTGCTTTAGCACCATGGGACCCCATGCCATGCCATGTGTAAAATAGAGGAACTCTTTAAATAACAGACCAGACCTGCAGTCCAGGCTGAGTAAAGCCTCAGAGCAGATGACATTACTGTCTGTATTTAACTGCTTGACGGGCTTATTTTGGGCCTGGCTGGTTCACATGTATGTGTTTTGGCGGCCCACATTTGCGCAGGCACAGCAGCCCATTCATTTGAATGAGCCGCCATGCCTGCGTTTCCTGCAAAGAAAAGCGCATGCCTCATGTAATAGGCTGCGCACACGGCATGCCTATGCCCATCAAGCACTGAAATACAGCACTGTCTGTCCATTCTGCTGTCTGCTGTGACTTATCTGCAGTTCCCGCACTGTCAAACTTGCTGCATTTTTAGACGTTTAGGTCACGCTTTTAAAAACACAGTGCGTTTGTGTGTGCAAGAACTGCAGGTAAGTAGCATGGTGCAAAAGCAGAATGGATTTCAAGGCAACTGTATTTTTAAAATGCTGAATGCACCTTTTTTCTGCAGGAAACAAAGGCATGGCAGCCCATCCAAATCAATGGGCTGCTGTACCTGCACAAATGAGGGCCGCCAAAACATACATGTGAACCAGCCAGGCCCAAAATAAGCTGGAGGGGGGCCCAAAAAAAATGTTTGCCCTGGGCCCAAACCATATTAAAGACGGCCCTGCTTAAGGACAAATTCTCCCTCCCTAACCACTTACTATTCAGATATTTACAGCTTCGACATGCTTTAGGAACCCAGTTTAATACCACAAATATCTCCCCGTGTTAGATGTCATTCTGGGGCAAAAGCCCACCAAATTAATATCTACCCTCTATTCTACAATTCGCCTCCCTACCATTAAAACATTAGCCTATAGGACCACAACCAGATGGGAATCTGACGTTGGAGCTATGGAGGATACTGATTGAGAAATAATCTTAGACAGCACTAAAACAGTCTCCCCTAAAATGTCAGATAGATTAACACAATTTTTATATCTTACATCAAGCATATACAACACCCCAGAGACTCGCTCAATATCAACCCACCCGTAGCCCACTCTGCCGGATGTGTGCTTAATCACACAGATCCTTTTATCATTTGATATGGGACTGCCCGATTACTTTTGGCTTCAGGTGATTCGTTTTCTACATGATGTAATGGGTTCTCCAATTACTTTAGACCCCAAGCTATCCCTACTTAGTCTACTACCAGACCTAGACATAGACAAGTTTCTTGCCACATCCTTACATGAAACGCTCTTTATGGCTAGGAAAATTATCTCTAGAAATTGGATGGAAGTGATATCTCCCACAATCCAATTCTGGAAAAAAGAGATCAATGACACTCTTCCAAAAACTTCCAGAAATGAATCTATGTACATAGAGGCTGTCCACAACAGGATTTGAGACAGATGGTGAAAACTGTATTTAAAGTGGAGTTCCACCCTATTTTTCAACTCCTCTTCATCCCCTGCTGCTCAGTCCCCTTAAACGAATTTGGCGTATATATATATATTTTTTTTTAAAACTCAGTTTTATTAGGTTTATAGATCTCCTCCCGCCGCGGCGGAGCCCTGAACTCGTCCTCTCCCCTCCACAATGCCTCCTGGGAGATGTTTGGCATGAATCCCAGAAGGCAGGCGATTTCCCTAAGCCACGCCCTCCCGTTTTTCTCATTGGCCAGTCAAGCAACATTTAATATGAACAGGTTGTCTTTGACTTGCTTTACCAGCAGTTCAAACGCACCTTAATTAATAGGACATGTTGCAGCCACAGAAACGCATCACAATGCAAATAGGGTCAAACACAGCCTCTGATCTGACAAAGTGTACTGCTCAGTTGAAGCCAATTGGATTTTTCTAACCTGATTTGATGCACCTTTAAATGAAGGAAAACAACACTCATTCACAATAACCCATAATATAATATGGATGCATAGTGCTAAAAAAAAAAAAAATAGTGACGCCTAGGAAGAGGTTCAATGATACAAAAAAAAAATACCCAAAAAAACGCAAGCAACAGTGTAGCCGCATATGGAAAAAGATCACGGCAGATAATATTTGTTCTTGTTACACAAGCAGATTTATTTGCACTGTTAATACACAGTAGTTGTGTTTGTTTTGTTTTTGTTTTTTTTCTCCCAAACCAGAAGATAAAAGCTTGTTTTTATGTTCTTTGATTTCTTTATTTATTTCAGGTGACTCGTCATTTAGCAAAACTGTTTGACAATATTGCTGACCTGCAATTCCTCGAGAGTGCTGAATATGAGGCAACAGGAATGTACAGCAAAGAAAAGGAGTTTGTTCCTTTCAGCATGAACTGCCAATGCACTGGACAGGTCATTGTTATATAAATCTTTGTCTTTGTCTGATCTAGAAAAAAAAGATGGGAAACATATCTAAAGCTAAAATGCTACAATTTTGTTTACCAGTTTTCCTCTTTTTCCAAATATACACTGTAGTCAAAATGATTTAAAGTATATGTATAACCAGGTTGTTGCTAGAGTAATAGCGTAATTAAGGATTAGAACCCCTGTCATGTTGGTTTTTTTTTTTTATTGTTTTTTATTGTTTTTTTTTTTATCTGCTTTGTGTCCTGATTTACTTTTTTAATCAAGACAAGAAGTGACAGGAAATTCAATATGTCACAAATGCCAACAGGAACAAGAGCAAGGGATATGTCTTTCACTGGAAACACCTATTTCAGTCCTGCTTACCTGTCGTGGGCGGGATATGAAGGGAAATCTTCCCGATGGCACACAGACAGCAAACATATAACCTGGACTGTAAACCTTCACTACTGTATAAAAACCTACAACAATTTTGGGCTATACATATATACTATAGGGCCTTATACACACTGGACATAATAAAAACGTCAGTAGCTTTGCAGTGGGGTTTTCAATGTTCTTCAGCGTTTTTTCAATTGGCTTTTATTAGCATTTTTAATTATTTTTTTTGCATTTTTATGCGTTTTTTTTTTAGATCGTTGTTTACAGCTAAAAAACTCATCTCAGAACCCACTAGTTTTTTGTTTGTTTTTTACAGCCAAGAAACATCCCAGACAAAAACAATTGATTACAGCCTATGTGTGCATGGACACATAGGATAACATGCTGGAGAGTTTATTTATGCTGTAGAAAAAAACATCTGAAGTTAAACAACAGTTGTAAAAAGGTCCAGAAATGTCCAGTGTGCATGAGGGCTTAAGTGGAAAGACGGGGGGCAGATTCACGTAGATCTGCGGCGGCGTAACGTATCTTATTTACGTTACACCGCCGCAAGTTTTACGGGCAAGTGCTTGCTTCGCAAAGCACTTGCCTGTAAAGTTGCGGCGGCGTAGCGTAAATCCCCCTGGCGCAAGCCCGCCTAATTTAAATGATCCGGGTAGGGGGCGTGGATCATTTAAATTAGGCGCGTTCCCGTGCCAATCGTACTACGCATGCTCCGTCTCAAAAATTCCCGCCGTGCTTTGCGCAAAATTACATCGCAAGGACTTCATTGGTTTCGACGTTAACGTAAATTGCGTCCCGCGCCATTCACGGACGACTTACGCAAACGACGTAAAATTTTCAAATTGCGATTCGGGAACGACGGCCATACTTAACATTGAATACGCCACCAAGGGGGCATGTTTATCTTTACGCCGCGTATCTCTTACGGAAACAAAGTAAATTTACTACGACGGGCAAGCGTACGTTCGTGAATCGGCGTAACTAGTCATTTGCATATTCTACGCCGACCGCAACGGAAGTGCCACCTAGCGGTCAGCGTAAATATTGCACCCTAAGATACGACGGCGCTGGCCGTCGTATCTTAGGCATGTTTAAAGCGGGGGTTCACCCTTAGAGGGCACTTTTTCCCCTTAGATTCCTGCTCGTTTTCTCTAGGGGAATCGGCTATTTGTTTTAAAATATGTGCAGTACTTACCCGTTTACGAGATGCATCCTCTCCGTCGCTTCCGGGTATGGGCTGCGGGAATGGGCGTTCCTTCTTGATTGACAGTCTTCCGAGAGGCTTCCGACGGTCGCATCCATCGCGTCACGATTTTCCGAAAGAAGCCGAACGTCGGTGCGCAGGCGCAGTATAGAGCCGCACCGACGTTCGGCTTCTTTCGGCTACGAGTGACGCGATGGATGCGACCGTCGGAAGCCTCTCGGAAGACTGTCAATCAAGAAGGAACGCCCGCTCCCGAAGACCCATACCCGGAAGTGACGGAAGAAGATGCAGCTCGAAAACGGGTAAGTACTGCTCATATTTTAATACAAATAGCCGATTCCCCTAGACCGAACGAGCAGGAATCTAAGGGGAGAAAAAAAAAAATTTAACAAATGGGTGAACTCCCGCTTTAAGTGTATCTCAGTTTGAGAATACACTTAAACATACGACGGGCTTAGATTCGGAGTTACGTCGGAGTATCTGTTGATACGCCGGCGTAATTCTATGTGAATCTGCCCCAAAATGTTTTTGTCTGCAATTTAGCTAGGGTAATTAAGAATTAAACACCCTATCAGATTATTTCCCTCTGCCCACCTTGGGGGGATTTCCCTTCACTCCCTGTACTGGAGATGTAAAAGGAAATTAGCATGGTATTTCCATCTTTTTTTTTTTTTTTTTTTTTTATCAAACAGGTTCTTTATTGATCCTTAAAAAGTTGCACCAGGAACAGGTATATCCCCTTAGCTTTTGCTCTGGTGAAAGCTCTAACCTTTTTGACATGTTAACCAGGGCAGATAAGAAGGTGAATGTTAAATGAAAAAGATAAGAGTAGTGCGCTTATTCAATGATGTGCCATAAGGTAAAGAATAAATATAATGAGTATCCAAACATAAAAATAGTGCATGTGCCCACACTCCAAGTCCTACCAACAGTGGGACTGCACTGGTCTTGGAGCATTTTATGAACTGCTGTGGTTTCACTCTTTGGGTGCATTTCTGCGCACCTCCAGAGCTCTTAAATTATTATTATTGTAATCTACATTGCTAAACAGTTATTATGCTTGTAATGGATATGCTATAACCCTGCCTTTGGATACCACAGGTGGAACACTGGCTGAAGAATGTAGAGGACACCATGTGTGAAACTGTGCGCCACTATATCACAGAGGCTGTGGCGGGGTATGAGGAGAAGCCCAGAGATCAGTGGATATTTGACTATCCAGCTCAGGTGGCCCTCACTAGTTCCCAGATCTGGTGGACCATTGATGTAGGAATTGCTTTTGATAGACTAGAAGAGGGCTTTGAAAGTGCACTTAAGGATTACAATAAAAAGCAGGTATGTATTGTTTCTTATTCTACCATGAGATTTTATGCTGCTGTGGCTATAATGTCAAAGGTGATCATCCAGAAAATGTAAAAAACAAAAAAATAGTCAGGTCTAGCTTATACATTTAATGCATTGACTTTAAAGATGGATAACCCTAAAATAGATGTGGTGTATACAGTTCAATTGCATGAGACACAGCTTAAAGTGGAACATCACCCCATACCTCTTCCCCACTGCCAGAGAGATCAGCAACGCATCCCGCATGCACGACTGTTAAATGTACACAAATGTTACCAGTTTCTGCTATATTGTCTAGTTGCTGGTGGCATGATGCACAGCACAGTGCCTCCTAGAATAGCTGTGTTATAGGAATCCCAGGAGGCAGCAGGGCCTGGCCTTGGCAGAAAATCAGGAAGTGCTGTCTTGCAGCACAAAATATAAAATATAAAAAGGTACATATTATAAGGAGGGGTTTTTCACATTTTTGTAAGAGGGAGGAGACAATACCAAAAATAGAAAATGTTGCTGTGAGAAATTAAGTTCCCCTTTAAAAAATAAATAGTTTAGTTTTGGTTTACTTTAAAGCCCAATTCTAGTTTTGACAGTCTTCATTTCTTGGCTTGTTTTTAATTCCAGTTATAAGGTGGATCCACCTGTGTGTCTCCTGACCACTAATCCAATGATGCATGTATTTTGTGATTGTAAGAAGTCCAGTATCATATAAACCACTTGTTGTGAGCCCAGGGTGTCAAGGCCCTGGACTCAAATGCTGCAAAGAGTGGCATCACGTAATGACTCCCCTGTGTTAGGTGGTATGGGCGCTTAGCTAGGTAGATTACATCACTGTAGAGTTGGGGCCTGGCAATTTGCCTCTTGAATCCAATCATTGTTGCATGGAAATGTTACCCCATACTCAGAAGTCTTGCTCCCTTAGAGAAGTTGAGCTTCAATGGAGCTGGGATGTGGTGAAAGACTGGGAATGTGTAATTCTACTTTGTTAGGGGGGTTGGGCTGGTAGGAGCCACGGCACTGGAGTAAGTGACAGTGTTTCTGCTACGTTAAATTCACACTTCTTTGGAATTAGAAGCTTACATACCAGTTTTACCAAATCATATTATTTTGAGTAAAAAAGTACCTTTGCCATTAAAAATGTTGCTGAACCGAGAGTTATTGAGCTCTCTCATGCTACTTAAATCCTTGGCAAAGATTACAAGGTCTCTGGAAAATTATGTGTATTTTATTTCATAAAAGGCTGCAGAGAATCCACGGCTTTGAATCAGAAAATACTGTGTTCAGTTAAGAAGAACTAATCTGTTTTTCTGGTTCCGGCCCTGCTCAGCTTTGACATGCTCAAGTAAAGTAGTGACCACACATAAAAAGCCCAGATTTTAATCTATGTGTAGATTGTGGAACCACAGAGACACCATATCAGTAATATTTTAATTGAAAGTTTGTTTTATTATACTGTAGTTAATAAGTCAATATTTTGATTTCTGCGACCAAGCCTGTATAAAATATGGAAATGGTATACCGCGCTAATAAACCAAAACTGTGAGAAATATGTGAAAAATTAGCAGCGACACAAAAACATGAGATATATTCATGCGTGCAAGAGTAATAAACAAAAAAAGGTTGCGCTCAATAAGTGTCGGTTTACACAGGGGCAACACGACTTCCAACTCGACTTTGCGAGGCGACTTCAGCGCGACTTACAACGTGACTTCAAGTCGCCTCCAGGACAGGCGACTTTGCCGGTGGCCAATCAATCAGCTCTGTGGGAGGGAGGGGTTTGCCTGAGAAAACTATTTTCTCTTCCTGTAAAGTTGCTTCAGTTAAGACAGTAATACGACTTTGGAGGCAACTTTTATTGAAATCAATGGGTACAAGTTGCCTACAAGTTGCCTTGAAGTAGTACAGGAACCTTTTCTGAAGTCAGAGCGACTTCAGTGGTGTACATTAAGATGGTGGCTCTCATTCACTTCAATGGAATTTCTCATGTCGCGCGATCCCAAGTCGCTGTAGTGTGAACCGGCGCTAAAGGTGAGTGCACCAAAATCTATAAATCAAAACTAACAATCAAGAGCATATACAATAATAAATATGTATAAAAATCAGTGACACATGTGATAGTAATAGAAGTATTGATAAAAAAGTAAAAGTCTCTAAAAAGTAAAGAAAGGAGTGTAGCAAAATTCTGCATTGAGAAAAGTTCCAGCAGGATAGAAATTTTCCAGGACTTTCACCACCACCAAGGGAAAAATGGATGTCTTTATGTGTAAACGGCGCTCGGGGCCGTATTGCGTTCCACACTGGAACGCATACGGCGACCACGCACTGACGTCATCGTCCGGTGCCGCGTGTGTTCCAGCGCGGAATGCGGAAATGCCGAGCATAATCACCGCTCAATTCGGCACATATGCTTTACTCTAATAAATAGAACAGCATGTTTACTACACGCTGTTCCATTATTGTCGGCCGTAGCCAAACCACGCTACAAACAAATTACTGGCACAAATCCCCCTCAACTGAAGATCATCACAGCCAGATACATGCACCACTAAAAGCTACAACTTAACCCTGCTAAGTACAGACTACCTGGATCCACGCTGCCATCCTTACTACAGTTGCTGGGGATACCCTAAGTAATCTTCCACTAGGAGACCCTCTTTTACAGAATCCCTTGCTGCTACAATACTACTGGAGAACTCTGGAAATAGGTGATGGTGACTGCGCTGTGTGACTGGGGAAGGGGTGAAAACAAAAACAAAGAAAGGCCTACCACATGGGCTGGTAGATAGCTCAAAATCGTGGCCACTCAGGGCACTCAAAAGTGAAGGCAATAAGCCCAAAACGTGACAATGTGCCGATATAAACAAAATTCAACAAGAAAAAACACAAACCTGGTGATAAATATAATGAATAAACAAAAGTCCAAAATATATAATACAACGGAAATCCCAAATAAGAATAAATGGTGCAAGTCCAAATAAATCAAAGTCCAAGTGAAGATCTATCATGCAAGATGGATAAAAAATCTTTGTGAACGGTGATGGAAATAGAAGATCACACTCCAGTGTTGAGAAAGGACAGACTTCGGTGCAGACGTCTCTAGTGGCTTAGGATGCTCACCTCAAGGACAAAGCACAGACAGCCTAAAAAACTCCTTAGATGTGTCCCAGAATCTCAGCAGAGATTGTCTGTGGCTGGATGAAGGCTCCGTATCAGGTGGACATATTTAAAGATGAAAGAGAAAAAGCAAATGGCATAATACTGTGGGGATAACCTAAACATTCATGGATCACATGCACATGCACTCACATGGAGGCCGTGAGCAGTGGGCCTATCTCCAACGAACAGCGAGTTTGCACGGTCCGGTCTGCGATCCTGACTTTAAAAATTCTCCCTCCTGTTACTTCCACCTTTGGATCCGCTGGGCACTTGGCGTAAAGGATGCTCAGAGGGTATGGATGGAAGGAAGGAGAAGGAGACACATAGTACAGTTCCGCACGGAAGATATTTAATGGATAAAAACTTATAATAAAACTCACATTTACAATGCACAGGAATCTCCAAACAAAACGAGCGGCGGGTTTGTCTCCCTGCCGTCAGAGCGTGTCGGATCTAGTGCTTCAGATGGCAGGGAGACGAGCCCGCCGCTCGTTTTGTTTGGAGATTTTTAGGCTGGGGTCCCGTACTGATAATCACTTTACATAGAGTAGTGCATTGAGATCGTTTCCTTAATGCAGTTTTGCTTCACTCACGTTCATCGTAACCTTTAAGCCTACGGGTTGAAGGTATGTTGTAATACCTCCCATTCCTATATGTGAGACAGATGATGTAGTGAACCCCCAAACTCTTTTTCTCTTAGAGTGACGCCTGGGGTCCAGTACTGAAAAATCACATTGCATAGAGAAGTGCATTGAAATCTTTCCTTAACCGCAGTTGTGGTTCACTCTCGTTCATCGTAGTTTGTGACATTGTGTGGCAATCACTCAAAGAAGTGGGGACTCTTACCAGAAGAAGCGGACCTCCTGTAGCAGCGAGGTCACACACGCCTGCAGATATAGTCCTCTGTGGGGTCTAAGGATGGATCCTAGCTCGAGA
This sequence comes from Rana temporaria, assembly GCF_905171775.1. Taxonomy (NCBI): domain Eukaryota; kingdom Metazoa; phylum Chordata; class Amphibia; order Anura; family Ranidae; genus Rana; species Rana temporaria. Next base: position 85,590,879 of record NC_053493.1, on the reverse strand, counting down.
ATACATTGTCAGTCTGAGATGTATCCCAATGTATAGCTACCATCCAACTCCGTTCCTTGAGATCCCAATCCTCCAAGATAGCGCAGAGCCCATAAAGGAATAAAGACTTCCAGGGGCACAGGCGACGTGCTGAGTCATCACCTTTTATAACACAAAGAGAGAGCCAAGCCTCACTTTCACCTGGTGGCCATCTTGCAACCAATGTGTATGAAGAAAGCACTCGTTGTATACAAAGAACCAAACTTCAATGTGACTTTAGGATATGGAAACTTGTTTATTTATTTTTTACCAAAAAAGTGGCTCTAGTCCATGAAATAATATGAAAATAGATAAAAGATTTATAAGAATAGCATCAGATGTAAAACCTATTTCAAAATATATGTATGTATAATGCAATTCAGTTGGTATTACTATCCAGTCGTCATTTTGAAATGAGGACCTCATTGGGTGAAACGTTAGAGGGTTACCGTAGTCCTAGGCAGAACCGCATTGTACTTTGTTTGGTTTTAATATTGTTGGATGTAATCTGACATCATCAATCATCATCATAAAGAAACATAGTAATGCAAAATAATGTAGCACTGTATTCAATAATTAACAATTTATTGTATTTTTGTAAAACGATAATAGTATATGTGCCTGAAGCTTATTTTGTACCAGCCTGCTGTATTCCCCTATACAGTAGCACTTAGACTGGAAAATAGAGCGTGAGCACAGGGAGCCATCAGGTGTGCTACATGCAAGGGACAAAGGAAAGAACAGAGTGAGCAGTGATCTGACCGTATTATTCTGTTTCTGACTTTTTCATTGCCTTGTTAGAAGCCTGGAGGTAGAGAGAGGAAGCCAGAGTATTCCCTAAGGGCCGGTTTTACAGCAGAAATGCACTACGCATTCCTGTGTGATTCTTATGTGCTGCAGTGTGATTTGAGCCCATTCATTTTGAATGGGTTGAATCACACTGGACCACAGCAAAAGTAGTGCATGCGCTATTTTATAAAACGACCTGTGCCTGGGATATTTTGAACTTAACATCGACATTCACTGCAGATCACAACTGCAGTGCATTTGAATGCAGTGTGGGAAATACGCACAGAACAGGCCCTAACTGTAAGGCCCCGTACACACGACCAAACATGTATGCTGAAACTGGTCCGCGGACCAGTTTCAGCATACATGTTCGGTCGTGTGTAGGCGCGAGCGGGCCGAATTCCAGCAAACATTTGCCCGCCGGGCCTTTTCCCAGCAGACAAATATTCCTGGACGTGTTTTAAAACCGTCCGCTGGAATCCTGCCCGCTCGGACATGTACGGTCGTCAGTACAGACCTACCGTACATGTCCGAGCACCCGCCGTCCCTCGCATGCGTCGAATGACTTTCACGCATGCGTGGAAGCCTTTAAATGGCAGGCCCGCCCACGTCGCAGCTTCATCGTCGTGGCGACGACGTGGACACACCCCGCGTATTGTTTACGCGCGGACTTCTGTACGATGGTTAGTACAGCCATCGTACAGAAGCCCTCTGGCAGACATGTACGGTGAAAACGGTCCGACGGACCGGTTTCATCGTACATGATTGCTCGTTAGTACCCAGCCTTAGTGTTGTCCTCCACCTGGCTGTGCTGTGTGTGGGGGCTGTGCAAAACTCAGAAATGGATATACAGAAATGCAAATCCTTTGTCAAGAAAAACAGCTCCCATATATGCTTTTCAACTCTGTCTTAGATGTTTGCATGGAGTTTAGTTTTAAAACTGAGTTCCAGGTATGGCCTTTTTCCATAGTTACATCGGTACAGCTTGGACCAATGTAAAGCTGGATATACACACACAGTTTTTTCTGTTGAGGTAGCATAAATTGTTTGGTGTGGGTATCTTGAGATACTGCAATATTTTACTGTAATACCGGTGACTGCTACAGTGATTCTATGCTCCAACAAGGATCCCACAGGTATGGTGTATGCATGCTTACATGAGTCCAAACTAGACAAATGTAACTATGCAAAAAAAAAAACACATACCTAGAATTCAGAAAGACTCCTTAGTATAGTTTGTAACCTAGTCTTTAGCAATACTGCTGAACTATGATCACCTAGTATAGCTAATCACACACTGCCAGTCCTGTCCACTCCACTTTTTATGTGTTCAGACCATGGACAGTTCCATTGTGATGATGTCATAATACAATGCATTATATATAGTGTTTCCATATACACTCTTGTCTTTCAGATTAGCCAGTTAAATGCACTGATCAACATGTTAGTTGGAGAGCTCTCAGCTGGGGACAGACAGAAGATCATGACCATATGTACCATCGATGTGCATTCCAGAGATGTGGTTGCTAAGCTGATTTTGAACAAGGTAAACTATTAATGCTTTCCTGTGCCTCTTGTTTATGTTTTGCTGGAACTGTTAAATGCAGGTTTTAAGCAAAATAAATTCCATTCTTGAGTATACACTTTTTACTTAATCATTTTTTTTGTGTTAATCTGGGAATAGATTTGTCAATATGAATTTAAATAAAACAATCAGGAATAAAATAAACCTAAAAATACCTTCTGAGATATGAGGTCTGTCCGGAAAGTATCTAGTCATGTATTATGAAAAAAATAGACATTTATTGAAGAAGAGGCAAGGAACATTGTACATAATGCAATTTCATTGCATAATTCTACTGGTTTGGTCATTTTGAATGTGACGGCCACAAAGTACACATGCTCACTCAACAGCGTCTAGCACCCCCACTGACTAGTACAGTGAAGTCATCATTGTTCATGCATGTGCATTCCAGTCCACTCTCCTTGGCTGCCAAGTTACATCGATGTCGTACAAACCAATTTTGTTATATTAACATTGGCTGGACTTTTTCTGGACAGACCTCATATTTCTGTAGCTTTTGCCATGCATATATCAGCTTTCAAAAAATTGTTGAGGGCTTCCATAAATAAAAAAAAAAAAAAAAAATGATTCAGCCCTCTCCTTTTTTATTAATTCAACTTTTAATTTTTTTGACTGTAGTTTACAAGTCTTACAAAAGTTAAACATGTCAGCTCTTGGTTGCCATTTTAGCAGTCACAGATATTGAAAAATAATAATGTTGTGTATCATGGCACCTTTTATAGTTACAGAATGTATAGATCAATAGAAAATATGGGCAGGTATCTAAGAGGAAGAAGGAGAGGGGTAGAAGGGACACAAAAGGAGAATAGTGATGAGTGAACCTAGGGATCTTGTCTGTGGGCTTGAATTATGTTCTATAAAAACCCAACCTGTTGATAAAATGTAAGCAGGGAGGTAGTTCATCTGCCACTGTTTTATTTTTGTTAAACAAGAATCTGGAAAAATGTTGCTTCTAACCACAGGTATGGAGCTTAATATGCTAAACAAGTTCAGTCTTGCTCATGCCCATCCACCATCAAAGGTGTCACTCAGATGCATTACTTGGCACAACTGCCGTCACTGAGAGCTTCTACAACACATGCCATCATGCAGTGCTGTGTAAAGGGGTACAATACCTTAACTGTCACTCAGAGTGGCTGGTATGGTCTGTTAAATAGCACATGTATTGAGTGTCTTTGTCCCTATTTACATTTCTGTACCATGAAAATATTATTAAAGTCCCTACCAATTTTAGAACATCTAGATCACAAATACAGGTTCATCTGGATTATGCATTACGCCTGTGACTGTAAGTAGAATAAATTGAGGGGTTTCAGGGAATCCCCACAAACCCTGAAGCGCCGACAGGCAAAAGTGGGCGGGGAGGACTATACCGGTACTACATATGTTGGTTGTACTCAACCAGAATAATTCACATTGGGTAAATTTAGAAAAATGTATTCACATAGAAAACATCAAAGACAGAATAAAAAATACATGACATTAAAATACAATACAAAAACACTTGACCACAATCAGGTCACCGGTCGTGCAATCCCTTCAATTGAAAGAGGGGGGTTTCGGTGAAAGAATTGAAGCCATGAGACAGGCAGTCTCTAGTCTCAACTAGTTTCGCGAATTTTGTTTTCGCTTCGTCAGGAGACAATCTAATATATAATACAAGACATAAATAAAGCATTAAAAACAGCACATCATTTTTTACCAGGGGGTATGTGGGAAACAGCCCCTGAAAGCCAATATGAATCGTAATAGGGGAAATTGTGACTGTAAGTAGAACGCAGGTTCGCTTTTCCTACAAAGTTTAATTTCCATGTTGGTTACCACTGAAGATGGCAGTTTTGTTGATATTGTAGCTCTTTCGTCGTGATTGCATCTGGTAGTAATTGCAACTTCTTTTCCTCCCAGGTAAACAACGTTCAAGATTTTGCTTGGTTGTCTCAGATGAGGCATCGCTGGGATGATAAACTGAAGCACTGCTTTGCCAACATATGTGATGCTCAGTTCCAGTATTCATATGAGTACTTAGGAAATACACCCAGGCTGGTCATTACACCTCTTACTGACAGGTGAGTTGTTATATTGAACTGGAACTGAAAGGTAACCCTAGTATTCAAAGCTGGGCTTATTCAATAAATCAAAGCAAATCGCAATAATGATTAGCAGAATGCAGTCATTCATAGCTGCCTCCCAGATATCCGATTGCTGTAGCCAGACAAAAAAAGGTGAATTTTGGTTGCTGGCTTTGGATTACTGTTTGAATAAACTATTCTCACTACTATATGGTGCTATATCCTGGCAGGGAAGGTAGGCACATGCAAAGGATAGCATTGTTGGACAGTATATCAGATGTCCAATTCTAACAACATCCTTCTTTGCTAACCTCATACAGTATTGAACAGGTGCAGGGTAGGCAAAAAACAGTTTCCTAATAATGCACTATGCTGCATACATGAAAATATCAGCCTTTCAGCGCATCTAAATTCCAAACAATTTTTTTTATAGTAGTTCAAAACAATTTCTAAAACTTGAAATAGAGACGCAAAAGAAAGAGGAAACCTTCTCAAACTGAGAGGACCTGTAGTTGTCTAAACTTTCTTCACTCCATCTCAAAGTGAAAAAAAAAATGGTTTTACCTTCAGATGTACTTTATGGGCCTGTTCACTCATCAATGGACAGCTCCTGAAGTTTAGCATGTGGCAGCTGCCCATTCCAGCTGCAGCAAGCTGACAGTAGGGGGCAGTGTGATGCTTGTTTCAGGCCATCACACAGCTCCCCCTTTTTTTCTTTTTTTACTGATTGTATCCTAAATGCACAAAAGTGACACTTCATTCATGTCACACAGTACAGTATCACGGTGTGCTTAGGAGTAGTAGTTCAAACTAGGAGCTCTTATTTGGAGTTTGTATTCAATATATTTCCGGTGACTCCTACTATTTTTTTTAGGTGACTCCTATTTTCCATCATTTTTGGTATTAGTACACATTTGGACCTTGAAAAGTCTAAATATTTTTGTTATTACGACACTTCATTCATGTCCAGTGGCGGTTCGTCCATAGAGGGCGCTGGAGCGCCGCCCCCTCTGGCTCTCACCGCCACTGAGTGAAATAACATAGATTCATGCATTGCACAAATCTATGTTATTTTCGCCGCTGCCGCTGTTATTCAGATGGTCGGCGCTCAATGTCCGGCCATCTGAATAACGCCAGCTGGTTGGCTGTACGGAAATGTCTATCAAAGCCAACAGCTCTGATAGGCTTTCCCAATACAGCCCTCGGGTCCCGGAAGCTTATTCTCGGAGCGCACAGACTGTATGCCCCTTGAATAAGATGACAGGCGTCTCAGCCAATCAGGTTGGCCGGTTCTGGCTACCGGTAACCTGATTGGCTGAGACGCCTGTCAGTCATCGAGGGCGGGAGAAGACATCGTGGGACGTGGATGCCTGAAACCAGTAAAGGTAAGTGCCGGGCGGGGGGGGAAGAAAGCAATTTACAGGGCACAGTGGGGACAATTGGCACAGCGGCGACCATTAAAGGGCACGGTGGCTGCGTTTAATGGCATGGCACAGTGGTGACAATGGATGGCACAGTGGCTGCGTTTAATGGCATGGCACAGTGGTGACAATGGATGGCACAGTGTCTGCGTTTAATGGCATGGCACAGTGGTGACAATGTATGGCACAGTGGCTGCGTTTAATGGCATGGCACAGTGGTGACAATGGATGGCACAGTGACTGCGTTTAATGGCATGGCACAGTGGTGACAATGGATGGCACAGTGACTGCGTTTAATGGCATGGCACAGTGGTGACAATGTATGGCACAGTGGCTGCGTTTAATGGCATGGCACAGTGACTGCGTTTAATGGCATGGCACAGTGGTGCAAATTGATGGCACAGTGACTGCATTTGATGGCATGGCACAGTGACTGCGTTTAATGGCATGGCACAGTGGTGCGAATTGATGGCACAGTGACTGCATTTAATGGCATGGCACAGTGGTGCGAATTGATGGCAAAGTGGCTGCATTTGATGGCATGGCACAGTGGTGCAAATTAATGGCCAGTGGCTGCATTTGATGGCATGGCACAGTGGTGCAAATTGATGGCACAGTGGCTGCGTTTGATGGCATGTAACAGTGGCTGCGTTTGATGGCATGTAACAGTGGCTGCGTTTGGGCACAGTGAGACTGCAATTTTTTTTTTCTTTGCGCCCCCCCAAAAATTTTGAGCACCAGCCGCCACTGTTCATGTCACTGTACAGCAGTGCAGTGTGCTGCTATACAGTGACATGCGATCCTGTCCAGTGTGCTGCAATAAAATGCAGCCTATTTCACTGCAACGCACTTCACTGCACCACACCTCAGGGGTATGTTGCATTGTGAATAGGACACATAGAAAATGATGGTGTGTCCTAGCAGTGACCAACGTTCTTCCAGTGCAGTAAGATGCAGGTCACCACACTATATGTGAAAAGGGAGTATTTACAGGAAGGGTAAAAAGCATTGTCATTTCAACATGAACTTCTTTTCTTACCATCCAGTGTTTTGAGCTATTGTTGGATATTTCATGCAGTGTGTGTGGACTGCTCAGCATAACAAAACATGGTCACTCAGCATACATTACAGTATAATTGTACACTTTTTTAGGTTTAGGTTGAATGGTACAAAATTGAGATACTGAAAATAAAAAATGGAATAAAAATAGAAAGCTTGTAATGTGTGACTTTAATTTCTCATGCACATACCAATCTGACCATACAATCTTTGTACAATCTACTTTAGATGTATACCGTATTTATTCGAGAATAACGCGCACCCGTGTATAACGCGCACCCCTAATTTTCAATTAAAAATCGGTATAAAATCATTGTAATTGCCAAAAATCATTTATGTCCAGCCATGCCCCCTGTATGTCCAGCCATGCCCCCTGTATGTCCAGCCATGCCCCCTGTATGTCCAGCCATGCCCCCTGTATGTCCAGCCATGCCCCCTGTATGTCCAGCCATGCCCCCTGTATGTTCAGCCATGCCCCCTGTATGTCCAGCCATGCCCCCTGTATGTCCAGCCATGTCCCCTGTATAACCAGCCATGTCCCCTGTATAACCAGCCATGTCCCCGTATGTCCAGCTATGTCCCCTTACCTTTAATCACGCGGCGCGCGGGAACATTACAGACAGCGTTCGTTTGAACAGCTGTTTTCCCTGCCACGCATAGACACTCCCCCTTGCTCGCGATTGGACAGATCCGTCCAAGGGGGAGTGTCTACGCGCGGCAGGGAAAACAGCTATTCAAACGAAAGCTGTCTGATGTTCCCCCGCGCCGCATGATTAACGTTGTAGCGGCGTTGGTGGCTTCGGTGGCGGCGGCGGTAGCAGCGGCGTGTGCGGCGGCGGTAGCGGCGGGGGGGACAAAGTCCTCGAGTATATCGCGCACCCAAACTTTGATCTTTTTTTTGGGTATAAAATTTTGCGTGTTATACTCGAATAAATACGGTAATTATAATGTAGAGTATTATGAGGACCTACCTAATCTATTTAATCAACTTGTATGCAATCAGGCAGGCACTTGCATTACATAGTTGTTAATGGATTGTGTGTAAGATTGTATAGTGTCTGGCCAGCCTAACTTTAGAATATGCTTGGAAAATATGTCATCTTATTCAATAACTTTTTTTATCATACAACCTACAGTTTTCAACCTTTAGAACTTTTTCACATCATGTCTGTTGTTTTAACACAACACTGCACATGTACTGTATAATGCGAACAGAGCACAATTGATTTCCCTGTTCACATCTTACATGTGTGGTGGTGTTCAGAAATGTGCAACTCAATGGACAAGGGGTGAACAAGCCCTTCATAGGACTGGCAATGAATTGCAGAGTTGGTGAGTCTGTAGGTCATAGCCCTGGATAGGAAATTAGTATTGCAGCTATAGCTGCATTTTTTATTTTTAAAGCTGACAGGTGACTATTTTAAACAATATTTTTTATATATAAATAAAATAAAGGTCCGCTGTCACCAGTGACACGTCTTCATCCCTAATAGTACAATAAAAAACTTTATATGAGGTGTGTACAATAGACCAATGAAATTGACAAATATAAATACAATAAAAACATTTATTGCAGACATAATCACACATAAAAAGTAGCATAAACAAAGACAAAGTTGATACAATTCGTACATGGTTAAAGATTGTACACACGGTCGTTTTTTGTGAAAAACGACAAAAAAAAAAATTTGAGCATGCTTCAATTTTTTATGTCATAAAAAATGACAGTGTGTGGGCTAAAACGACGTTTAAAACATACGTTTTTAAACCCGCGCATGCTCAGAAGCAAGTTATGACGTGAGCTTGAATGGAACAGAGTGCCGCCGTACGTGCTGAACGTAACCGCGCTTTGCTAGAGCATTTTGAAAAAACGATGGTGTGTAGGCAACGTCGTTTTTTAAAATGAAGTTTGAAAAACGTCGTTTTTTTTAATGCTAAAAAATTTCGTTTTTTTTTCATCACAAAAAACGACCGTGTGTACGTGGCATTAGAGTATACATAACATCTAAACACCCAGCGCATTTTGCGAGATGTGACTCGCTCTTCAGGGGTGGATGCATGTAGGATATATCTGGGAATGAATGCCCAAAAAGGTAATGTAACACATACTCACCAATCAGCAAGGTCTGGGTGCCTGTGGCTATGTTCACCGAGGATGGCAGCAATATATGCCTGGGAAGGGAGCTGAGGGAGCAGAGCCAACTAAAAATCCCGACCAAGGAACAACGGGAAGGCAGACATGGCATGGGTAGAAAAGAGGTCTTAATAATCCGTTCAGGTGTCAACTATAATATAATAAGATTAAACTATATAAAATATTTTTTATATAGTAGAGTTGGTTTTAAGGATTTCAAATATGTTCTACAATCTAGTTATAACAGGTGAGGTAATTTTTCATAAATCATCTAATTGATATTCCATAGCTCAAAACTAAATGGAAATGAAATGTGTAACCATATCTGATGTCTGAGAACTATTTTGCTGCCTGCAATAAACTAACATCTCTTATGTATGAGTTTCTGACACAGTCCCCAATTCTTGGTTTACTCGCTTCTTGTTAGGTGTTACATAACTCTCACCCAGTCCCTCCACCTGAAAATGAGTGGCGCTCCTGCAGGCCCAGCTGGAACAGGCAAAACCGAAACCACTAAAGACTTAGGGCGGGCGCTTGGGGTGATGGTATATGTATTCAACTGCTCTGAACAGATGGATTATAAAGTAAGTGAAATGGCAAATTCACAATCTGCGCTTCCTAAAACATTCCTTCTCACAGTGTGGCCTCATCGTAATTTGTCTTGTAGTCTGTAGGAAATATTTATAAAGGTCTGGCGCAGACAGGAGCCTGGGGATGCTTTGATGAATTTAACAGAATTGCAGTGGAAGTTCTGTCAGTGGTTGCCGTACAAGTGAAAAGTATTCAAGATGCCATTCGCAACAAGAAAAAGAGGCAAGTCGTGCTTCTATCTAGAAATGATAACTTACATCAAATCAAAATGTAATCTTTTGCCAGGAACGCATTTCATGGCTTGTCCCTCTCCACCTGACAGATTTCTATTCCTCGGAGAAAACATCACATTGAAGCCATCAGTGGGAATATTTATCACGATGAATCCTGGTTATGCTGGCCGCACAGAACTGCCGGAGAATCTCAAGGCTCTTTTTAGGCAAGCAGCTGGAGCGCTATCGCCACCTACTGTTACTTATACTAGTTGCTTTTTTATATTCAATACTGAGAACATAATTGTTTCCAGGAAATGCACTGTAATTGCAAAAACAAAAAAATCTATTTTTTGTATCTATCTATCTATCTATCTATCTATCTATCTATCTATCTATCTATCTATCTGTCTGTCTGTCTGTCTGTCTGTCTGTCTGTCTGTCTATCTATGAGATGTTCTTAAAAAGCCCCAAAATGCTTGTGTTGCAAAGTCACCTAGAGTTGATGGAACCTTCATAAGGAGCAGACACATAAAGAAACCTTATCTCTATAGTAAAATCAATTTTATTGTTGTAATTACATTAAAACACCATATAATATAAAAAAGCCTCAAAATGATAACTGTGAAAACCTCTAAAACATGGGCCTGCTGTTGTGCCGCATACAGTGCCTTGCGAAAGTATTCGCCCCCCCCCCCCCCCACCCCCTTGAACTTTGCGATCTTTTGCCACATTTCAGGCTTCAAACATAAAGATATAAAACTGTAATTTTTTTTGAAGAATCAACAACAAGTGGGACACAACCATGAAGTGGAACAAAATTTATTGGATATTTCAAACTTAAAAAAAAAAAAAAATAACTGAAAAATCGGGCGTGCAAAATTATTCAGCCCCCTTAAGTTAATACTTTGTAGCGCCACCTTTTGCTGCGATTACAGCTGTAAGTCGCTTGGGGTATGTCTCTATCAGTTTTGCACATCGAGAGACTGAAAATTTTGCACATTCCTCTTTGCAAAAGTGAGGTTGGATGGAGAGCGTTTGTGAACAGCAGTTTTCAGTTCTTTCAACAGATTCTCGATTGGATTCAGGTCTGGACTTTGACTTGGCCAATCTAACACCTGGATATGTTTATTTGTGAACCATTCCATTGTAGATTTTGCTTTATGTTTTGGATCATTGTCTTGTTGGAAGACAAATCTCTGTCCCAGTCTCAGGTCTTTTGCAGACTCCATCAGGTTTTCTTCCAGAATGGTCCTGTATGTGGCTCCATCCATCTTCCCATCAATTTTAACCATCTTCCCTGTCCCTGCTGAAGAAAAGCAGGCCCAAACCATGATGCTCCCACCACCATGTTTGACAGTGGGGATGGTGTGTTCAGGGTGATGAGCTGTGTTGCTTTTACGCCAAACATAACGTTTTGCATTGTTGCCAAAAAGTTCGATTTTGGTTTCATCTGACCAGAGCACCTTCTTCCACATGTTTGGTGTGTCTCCCAGGTGGCTTGTGGCAAACTTTAAACAACACTTTTTATGGATATCTTTAAGAAATGGCTTTCTTCTTGCCACTCTTCCATAAAGGCCAGATTTGTGCAGTATACGACTGATTGTTGTCCTATGGACAGAGTCTCCCACCTCAGCTGTAGATCTCTGCAGTTCATCCAGAGTGATCATGGGCCTCTTGGCTGCATCTCTGATCAGTCTTCTCCTTGTATGAGCTGAAAGTTTAGAAGGACGGCCAGGTCTTCGTAGATTTGCAGTGGTCTGATACTCCTTCCATTTCAATATTATCGCTTGCACAGTGCTCCTTGGGATGTTTAAAGCTTGGGAAATCTTTTTGTATCCAAATCCGGCTTTAAACTTCTCCACAACAGTATCTCGGACCTGCCTGGTGTGTTCCTTGTTCTTCATGATGCTCTCTGCGCTTTAAACGGACCTCTGAGACTATCACAGTGCAGGTGCATTTATACAGGGACTTGATTACACACAGGTGGGTTCTATTTATCATCATTAGTCATTTAGGTCAACATTGGATCATTCATAGATCCTCACTGAACTGCTGGAGAGAGTTTGCTGCACTAAAAGTAAAGGGGCTTAATAATTTTGCACGCCAAATTTTTCAGTTTTTTTTTTTTTTTTTTTAAGTTTGAAATATCCAATAAATTTCGTTCCACTTCATGATTGTGTCCCACTTGTTGATTCTTCAAAAATAATTACAGTTTTATATCTTTATGTTTGAAGCCTGAAATGTGGCAAAAGTTCGCAAAGTTCAAGGGGGCCGAATACTTTCGCAAGGCACTGTATATGGTCTAATACCTAGGCCACCTGTGCTGGTAATTGGATAGAGAAATATAGGGGGCGCTATAGCATATGTGATATTGGTACCCTACACAATTCTGCACCCTGTATTCTAAACAATATTGCACAATAACCGGAGATTATGAGACTAAACCTTATGTGATTAATATATAAAACTACTAAACACAGTGTCCATAGTTTAAACTGTTCATAATAATAAATAATAAAAGAGGTCCTTGTTTTCCAGTGAGTGATCCATTCACATGAGCACATTGGGTGTGAAGTAACAGAGTACGGTGGAAGAGATATTGGCAAATATTGAAGATATTGCTATGGACACTTTAAACTATGGACACTGTGTTTAGTAGTTTTATTTATTAATCGCATATGGTTTATGCTCATAATATCTTGTTATTTTGTAGTATTGTTTAGAATATAGGGGGCAGGATTGGGTAGGGTACTCATATCACATACTAGCACCCCCTATATATTTACTATTTACCATTTAAAGTATAAGATATCACTTTTGGGTGGCAGCTGGTTTGGTATTTATTGTAAGGGGCAGGGCTATTATTCTTTTTCATCCACCATGTAGTTGGGCGCAGGAGTTTGCACATTTACTGGTAATTGGATGCCTTGTTGGTTGCTTTCCTGTATTAAAATTTAAACTTGTCTGATTTCAAAAAAATTATGATTCTGGTCACAGTATGAAACATCCTGCAGCCAGTGCAATCCCTTCCCCCTGTATCCGGTCTTGTCATCTATGTTGTTTCCTCCTTTTTATTGTGAAAATACATGTTAACAAATCTATGTTGTGGCATTTTTTTTTCAAAAACCTTAATTTACAGTATCTCACAAAAGTGTGTACAGCCCTCACATTTTTGTAAATATTTTATTATATCTTTTCATGTGACAACACTGAAGAAATTACACTTTGCTACAATGTAAAGTAGTGAGTGTACAGCTTGTATAACAGTGTAAATTTGCTGTCACCTAAAAATAACTCAACACACAGCCAATAATGTCTAAACTGCTGGCATCAAAAGTGAGTACACTTTGCCCACTTTGCCATTTTCCCTCCCCAGTGTCATGTGACTCGTTACTGTTACAATGTCTCAAGTGTGAATGGGGATCAGGTGTGTTAAATTTGGTGTTATCACTCTCACTCTCTCATACTGGTCACTGAAAGTTCAACGTGGCACATCAAGGCAAAGAACTCTCTGAGGATCTGAAAAAAATAATTGTTCTACATAATGATGGCATAGGCTATAAGAAGATTGCCAAGACCCTGAAACTGAGCTGCAGCAGGATGGTCAAGACCATACAGTGGTTTAACAGGACAAGTTCCACTCAGAACAGGCCTCACCATAGTCCAACCAAAGAAGTTGTTTGCACGTGCTCAGCATCATATCCAGAGGTTGTCTTTGGGAAATAGACATAGAAGTGCTGCCAACATTGCTGCAGAGGTTGAAGGAGTGGGAGGTGGCCTGTCAGTGCTCAAACCATACACCGCACACTGCATCAAATTGGTCTGCATGGCTGTCGTTCCAGAAGAAAGCTCTTCTAAAGATGATGCACCACAAGCCCACAAACAGTTTGCTGAAGACAAGCAGACTAAGGACATGGATTACTGCAACCATGTCATGTGGTCTGATGAGATCATATGTCCGTGTTCATCCGATCCGATCCGCCAGACGGAAGAAAAATAGGATTTTCTTCCGTCCGAAAAATCGGATCTTTGCGGAGGGGGACGATTACAGGTGTCAACGGATGGTCATCCGCTGACACCCGCAATCACATAGGGACCAATGTATGTCCCATTTTCATCCGCAACGGATGGATGAAAATGCGAACATACGGTCCACATGTCTGAAAGGGCCCTTAAGGTGATGGACTGGCCAAGCATGTCTCTAGACCTAAACCAGCGCTGTAGACGTTAATAGTGTTGAGTTATTTTGAGGGGTCAGCAAATGTACACTGTTATACAAGCTGTACACTCATTACTTTACATTGTAGCAAAGTGTAATTTCTTCAGTGTTGTCACATGAAAGGATATAATAAAATATTTACAAAAATGTGAGGGTTGTACTCATTTTTGTGAGATACTGTATTTTTAAAACTTTAATACATTAGAGATAATAAATAAAACAACATAAAACACTTTTCATAGCTACTCACTACTCTTCCCACCATGGACTTTCTTCTAAGCCCAGAATGAAGTGTATGTAACGCACCTATTCCGAAGAAGTAGCGAGTAGCCACAAAATGCTTTACAAGGTGTTTTAATCTAACTAAAACAGTAAAATAGATTATACCTTGCATAAGATTTTTTTAATTGTCTACTAAATATGCAATATCAAGCGATACCAAGCACCTGTGCAACATAAGCGTTTTGTGACCTTTTATTGCACATCTCTTATCCCACAACCAATCCTGATAAAGCCCACCCAGATGGACAAAGGTCTGGTTCTCCCTATGCATTGAGTATGACCATCCACCTAAAGAAAATCTGCATGAAGACAGAGATATTCTCCACATACTTGATGACAGGTTGATGACAGGTTGTATACCATTTTGATGGATTACTGCAGGTAAGTAGAGGTAAGTTATATTATTTCATTTGTGGCTATGAGAAACTACACAATATAGGGCTCCCCTATGTCTCCCACTGCACACAACCGATAACACCAGGGGAAAAATACAATGGCAGAACTCTCTACAATGGTAGATACACCGGCGTAACTCTTTTGAGAATCTGTCCCTATGTTTTAAGTCCATAAAATGTGTCATGCTAAAATCATCCTTGAATATATTGAGCAGCATAGAATAGCAGAATTTCACATTATACTCATAGTGCCAATGTTAATGATTTAAAAATAGAGCGATAATAATATTCATATAGTAATGAGAGATTCTCATAAAAAAGTGGATGCTGTGGGTGTTGAACTTCCCCATTCTATTTCTGTTATTAGAAGTTTACAGATGTTAATCTTCCATATAATAAATGGCAGGTACAAATATGGAAGACAAAATCCAATTATGAGTCTTTACTTGTGTCACTGTTCTGTGAAAGCTGTCATTCAATGCTCAGAGAGAAGTGTAATTATAACAGCGACAACAATAAATTGACTCGGCAGCACCTAACAGGCTGCACTCTACATTCCCATCACCATAGACAATTGGCAGAAACTCATATTCAATGTTACAAGTATAGAAAAAAACGGTAAAATATTTAAGATCTAAATTATTTTCTTCAGTAAAAATGATTCAGTAGTATAACTAATTTACATTGTGACTGAGATACCATTGATGTCTTTGGTATGTATCATCTTATAGGCCTTGTGCCATGGTGGTGCCAGACACGGAATTGATCTGTGAAATTATGCTGATCGCTGAAGGCTTCCTTGGTGCCCGTCCACTGGCCAGAAAATTTATTACGCTGTATACGCTGTGCAAGGAGCTGCTTTCTAAACAGGTACGTCTTCATACTGTGATCTACAGATTTCCTGTTGATGTCATCCTCGTTTGTGCAGTTAATGTTGTCCTATGTTGTCCTATGTTCTGCTATATGTATATAGTAAGATCCATCCGAGAAACATGACTTCTGCCCTTCACTTATAAAATAAGCCAATATTTAAATGAGAAAATACTTATGCAGATAACTTCTTACAATAAGAAATCTGAACATTTAAAGCTGACGTTTTAATCTGCTTATTTCTTCCCTGTATCTTTCTTCCCCTCTCATAAACATAATGCTATTTTAGTTAAGGAGTATTCACTGGTCTGATGCCCCGTACACATGATCGGAATTTCCGATGGCCTAAAATCCAATGGAGTTTTTCGTCGGAATTCCGTTCAAGCTGTCTTGCATACACACTGTCAGACCAAATTCCGACCGTCCAAAACGCGGTGATGTAAAACACTACAACGAGCCGAGAAAAATTAAGTTCAATGCTTCCGAGCATGTGTCGACTTGATTCTGAGCATGCATGTTTTTTTCTCAGTCGGAGTTGCACACAGACGATAGGAATTTCCTATCGGATTTTTTCCATTGGAAAAAAATAAAACATGTTGAATTTCTAAACACAGACGGAAAAAAGTTCGATGGGGCCCACACACGATTGGAATTTCGGATGAAAAAAGTTCTGGCTTTTTTCATCGGTAAATTCCGATCATGTGTATGCGGCATTAGGCTCTAAAAAGCAGCTGACATAAATTACTGGTAACAATATAAACATAAAAAGAAAAAAAATATGCAGTGCTAAAAGACAAATGAAACATAAAAATTGGTAGGTGAACAGCACATGAATTCATAAAAGTCCAAATATCTTACCCGAGGTGTATAACCAGACAGACTGAGGTATAATAAATGGTAGTAAATGCTCCACCAAACACCAACACACCGGGCCTCTTACCCCAAAATATGGACCACTAGGTTATAGGTGGTCAAACAGGCACAATGATAATCCACAGGCTGGTCTCTCCTCCTCTAAGGCAATGTGCAAATGGATCCTGTATATTCCTCAAGGATAATAAATCCACAGGACTCATGCATCAAAATAAGAGCAGACGACTCCTCATGGTTCAGTATATCAAACCGGCATAAAAGTTTATTCCAGATAAATCAGAAAACTCACATTTAAAACTAATAAAACAAGCGTGTCATAAGGTAAAATGGACGGATCTTTCCAACCCACAAGATGGCCACGGTCCACGCGTGTAGCTACGTGACACCAGATCCCAGGCTCCACCCTACACATTTCGTCCAATAGGAATGTCATCAGGGTTGCGGCTGGCAATCGACATGTAACTAGATCTTGAAAAAATAATTGGGATATGTATTATAGCAAAATGTAAAAAATATATTTTTTTTTTTCAAAATTGTTGCTCTTCTTTTGTTTATAGCACAAATAATAAAAACCGCAGAGGTGATCAAAAATATCACCAAAAGAAAGCTCTATTTGTGGGAAAAAAATTATTTTGTTTGGGTACAACGTCGCACGACCGCGCAATTGTCAGTTACAGCAATGCAGTGCCAAATCATAAAAAGTGGCCTGGTCAGGAATGGGGTAAATTGTTCCAGGGCTGAAGTGATTAAAGTGGTTGTAAACCCATTTTGACAACTTGCACCTACAGGTAAGCCTAGATTAAGGCTTACCTGTAGGTGCAAGAAATATATCCTTAACCTGCATGGTTAAGGAGATATTTGCAGAAAACATTGCACCGATGTCTACGGCGCATGCGCACTGAGCGTCCCGGCATAATGAATGGGATTATGCCGGGCCCGCGCGCGTGGCGGGAGTGATGTCTTCGCCGCTCCAGGCCAATCATAGCACCGGAGCGGTGGTACCAGGAAGAAGCTCCGAGGGGACATGGCGGCAAGGGAGGGGAACGAGGAGCACTTCGGGGGCTTCGATTTCAGGTAAGTGCCACATAAATTATGCCTTTCTCTTGCAGGTGGGTTTTTTTCTGGATTATTTTAAGCGGGTTTACTTCCTCTTTAAGCTGTAGTAATTGGATTTACGGCTAAGCGTGCATTAACGCCAACGCAAAATGCTTCTAAAGGCACGTTTTTACAGCCGCTTTTTCCTGGCGTCGGTACTGGCTTTGCAGCTAGTTTTTTAATGCCCTGTGTGAAAAATATTGATTAGGTGTAAAGTGCAGTAACTCCTACCAGCCAATCAGATTTGATCTTTTCTCGTTTGACTTCAGGGGTTTGCTCATTTAGCATGGAAGGCACTTCTCAATGACTGCAAAGCATTCTCAGATTGGACGAGGTGGAGACTGTGATGATCGCGATATCACCAACCACTTCTCCACCTCATCTAATTGGAGATAGACATTTAGTTTGCTAAAGTACTATGCATGATAAACAATTACTGTTTTGTTGTTTTAAAAATACACCCTTTTTTAATCCTAAATTGCATCTCAGAGCTGCTGATCTCTCGTGGCCTCACTTTAGATGCTTTCTGAATACATGCACATGCTCCAGAGATGACTTCATGTTTTTTTTTTAGCCTAGGTCACACTAATGCGGTGTGGGAAACTCCTGTTATCTATGCGTGTTTCCCACACTACATTGAAATCACACTGCCCTTGCGATCTGCAATGGGTGTCAGTGCAATCTTAATAACGCCCCTGACGCAGTGCGTTTGCCTGCACTGGATCACATTAGACAAACGTACCATGCCATCCGGTTGCAAAATTAATAGGCTCAAATCACACCGCACTGAATCGCATGTGGATTGAGCAGGATGGAGGTGCGGTTCCTGTTGCGATTTCTGTGCTGTTCTTAGTGTGAGCCGAGACTTGGGGTAGGCTAAATGATGATGATAATGACTAAACATGCCTGCGCAATGAGTATCATCAAGACCATGTGTAGTCTTTATCAGGGTTGTATTTGACAGGGTGACAACACAAGAGAGCAATCGGCAGTGGCGGCCTGTTAATTAGGGGCTCCCGGACGGCGCCCGCTTTATCAATGAAACCCCGTATATGAATAGATAAAGCTCAAGTATTGCGCCAGAAGCCCACCAGGTGTAACAACAGCGAATTAATATTTACTATTGAAACACTGCTCCTCAATCTAGCCAATCAGAAGCAGATCTGAGACCCGTTTTCAGATTGGCCAAAAAGAGAAGAGTCCCAATTGGCTGCCGAGCAGGAGGGAGGAAATGGAAGCCGCCACGAGCCGAGTAAGGGAAGCCGCTGCTGAAGCCCGGGAGAAGCGCTGTCCACCATAGATGGTGTACTGTTTGCTGCCCCCCCCAAAAAAATGACCACCGGCCGCCAATGGCAATCGGGAGACAGAGTCAGAATGTTGTCACCCTATAACAGAAAGTGCCTGAAAGGGAGTTTCATAACAGGATCACCTGGTATTTAAAAAAAAGCTGCAGATTTTAATAAAAAAAGCTTGGACCAATGAAACTATGCATGTGCCATAGCTTGTCAATCCCTGTGGAAGCTGGAAATCACTATAGCAGGCACCACAACTGCACTGATCGCCCCTAGCCTCCAGGTCCCGTGCTGAGCAGCTGCCCTGCTGCATTGTGAACACAGGAGGTTGTTCGTTTGCACGGGTGCCACTCAAACACTTTGCATTTTATCCGTGAATTCAAAGTGTTCTCTGATTGGATGAGGTGGAGAGTGTGACATTACCACCCCTCCAATCAGAAAAAATGCAAATTACCTTGAACCAAGCAATGTGACAATTTCCATACCTAAACATCAGCCCTAAAACCTCACCTCTCCATTTCCTGTCACAGTGGCATAATAGAACGAGAAAAGCATTTTAAAGTGAGTTGCAAAGCATTCTCTAATTAGATGAAGTGGAATGGTGGGGTGGTGACATCATGATCTCCACCTCTTCACATCAGAGAATGAGTAAATCATTGGAAAAATGTAAAAAAATGTGTTCTCTAAATGGCGTCAATGCTCATAGTTGCCAATATTTCAAAAACATTTAAAAAACATTTTAGGGACATTTTTTTTCCGGAAAGCAAGTTTAGGCAAAATAGTATTTAAATTACTCTAAATATTGGGTGTGGCTTAAACAGGGTGTGGTTAACTAGAGTCTGATATTTTCTTGGGCTCCCCCCATGCAATTTTTCTCTCCACCCCAACATACCAAAAAATGAATACACACACACAGACTTATGTAAAAAAATACGTTATTAATGTAAACATGAAGAACTGGCCCACACTCACTGATTGGTTGCTAGAAGTTACAGCACATAATTACTGCTCACTGGTTGCTAGAGGTCACTGCAGTTGGTACAACAGATGATCAGAGACTGCAGACAAAGTACAAAGCGTGCAGGCCACAGCGTACTACAGGAGAGGGTCAGAGACTGAATGTGTAGTACAGGAGAGGGTTAAAGACTGCAGGCATAGTACAGGAGCATATGGCAGTGGGTGGTATGTGCAGAATAGGAGTATGAAGATTGGTGGTATGTGCAGGAAAGGGTGCAGAGTGTATGAAAGTGGATGATATGTGCAAGACAGGGGTGCAGAGTGTGTGGCGGTGGGTGGTATGTACAGACCTGATCAGAACACTATCTGTTGGACTAGGGGTCTCCCAAACTTTCTAAACCAATTGCCAGTTTACTGTCCTTCATACTTTGGCCATTGGAAGTAGAAAAGGTGCAGACGTCTGTGGGAAAAAACAATGCCCCATCGTTGGTGTCATTGGAGGAGTTGTGCCCCATCATTGGTGTTAGTGGGAGGAGTTGCACCCCTTCTGAAATGCCATTGGAAGAATAGTAGTTCCACGGCCAGCCTCACCATCCTCTTGATTTCAGTGCCCAGTCACTTGGGCCAGCTGTACTCCCACTCTCCAGGTACAGGGGTCCGGTCAGGTGCAGGAGCTGAAGGAGCCACACCACCACTTCAGAGCCATTGTGGAAAAGCTGCAGGGAAGGTGGGTGAGCCAGGATTTCCCTGAGCTGAAGGTGCGGTGTGAACATGAGCCACTCCAGTCATTCCAAAAAAGACCTCCCGCCTACTTTCATTGAGTGTTGCGTTACCCAAATCCAGCAGATGGTGGGGAGACGGAATCCACCACTATTGGAGAATACCAGGGACTCCACATGGGGCTGTGTGTGTAGATCCTTCCCAGAGCTGCGATTCCCTCTTCGCTGGATTGTGCTATACTGTAAAATCCAAGTAGCGAGAGAGTGACAGTCGCAGCCACCCACCTGATGTAAAACGCAATACACTCAGTCTGCCCCTGCTCTGGTTCAGTGCCAAACACTTGTTTGTGACCAAGCCGGATTTTCAGGATTCAGCCTGGGACATGCTCAGTCTGGGATGTCGATCTGATTTCCATGAATGTTCCAGCAATTCAGTGTGCATTGCTCCAAAATACGCCGCAAGGACGTCATTGGTTTCGACGTGAACGTAAATGACGTCCAGCCCCATTCACGGACGACTTACGCAAACGACGTAACTTTTTCAAATTTCGACGCGGGAACAACGGCCATACTTAACATTGGTACGCCGCACTTATGCCTCATATAGCAGGGGCAACTATACGTCGGGAAAAGCCTAACGTAAACGTCGTAACTTTACTGCGTCGGCCGCGCGTACGTTCGGGAATTCGCGTATCTAGCTAATTTGCATACTCAACGCGGAATTCGACGGAAGCGGCACCTAGCGGTCCAAAAAAAATGCAGTTTAGATCCGACGGCGTAAGAGACTTACGCCTGTCGGATCTAATGTATATCAATGCGTAACTGATTCTAAGAATCAGGCGCATAGATACGACAGGTCGGATTAGGACTTACGACGGCGTACATGGCGCTGCGCTGTCATAAGTCCTTTCAGAATCTGTGCCTGAATGTTCAGCCTCTTACATAAGCCCAGTAATGACTAGTTCTCTTTAAGCATAGTTAATGAAAAAAACTTTTCATTGGTGCTACAGTATATGTGCAATTAATTTCCTATTTCCAATTCTGTTATTCACACATTTTGCCCGCTATCGTTTTTTGGAGTAGATAATTGTACTTTAAGGAAAGCGCGTCATTAGCTACTAGTCAGAACATGTTCTCGTTAGAATTAGTTAGTGCTTTGTTTCTGTGTCATAGGTAATAGGCACCTTGTATTACAATACAATACAGACATTCCGACATAAGACAGGCAATTTATAATAAAATATACTATACCGTTTATTACAATGGCTGCCTTAAGGCATACAGATGACATGTATGCCATCTGCTAGCATATTATCGGTTTTCAATCTGTAACAATTACTGAATAATTAAACTTTCTCTTACAGTTTTAGGTAATGGAAGGACAGACATTAGGAACACTTTTATGACTTGTTTGTAAAACATGGTTTTATATTTTTATTAATATATCAGTTATTCATCATTTAATTTGCAATATTCCTGGGGAGAATGTGAAATATGAAAAAAATGTAATTATTAGCATACAGGCAATTCCTATCTTTTATAAAGAACAGTGTATTCGAAAGATGTTTAATGCAAACAAATGTGCAGATGAAGTAAAAAAATGTGGTGTTTCGATTAAGGGTTGGGCAGAGGATTCTACTCCTCTTGGGCCCATAAGGTTATAGGGTCCCAACTGCGTCTGGGAAGGAGGGGGTTCTGTTCGGAGGTATTTTTAGTGGCATAGTGTAATGACATATTGTAGGGCAGCTCTGCGCAGGCCATTTGAAGCTGGTGAAATAGCTTAGCCAACACTGCCAACTTTCTTTTGTTAGCATGGCATTTCCCTTGGCAGTAGTTCCGGGACAAGGTCTTCTATAGCCCAGGGTGAACATGCCAAATTGCGCCCCTCCCCATAATGTATAAGCATTATGTGTCAGCAAAAATCTACCCCCCCTCCCCCAAATGAGCTCCTCCCAATACAAATCCACACCTCCTGAAATCCCCTTCCCAGCACAAATCTTTGCCCCCCCCAACTCAAATCCTCTTATTTCCCATATTCCGTCAGCACAAATCCCCACCATCCCCCACCGAACCCCCCCCCCCTCCTAGTAAAAATCCTCTGCACCTCAAATTTCCCTTCTAAGCACAAATCCTCTCCCCCTACTCCAACACCCCCCCCCCCTCCAGGACACATTCTCCCTGATCCCCTATCTTGGGACAACTCCCCCCAATCATCCCTGCTAGTACAAATCCTCCCCCTCCAAAAACATTTAAATAAAATGTTGCTCCTACCATAAATCCCCTCCCCCCTACCATATTACCTTTTTTTTAGCACAAACCCACCAAAACTCCCCCTCCTAGCACAAATCTCCCCCCTCTCAACAGAAAATACCCTCAAATCACTACTCCTAGCACACCTCCCCAAATGTCCCCTCCTAGAATGATTCTTATCCCCTGCCACCCCACAAATTCCCACTCTCAACACAAATCCCCTCCCCCCAGCCTCCTTGTGGTGCCCTTCAACTCACATGATACCATAGTACCCAAGGTAGCCCCCCCCTCCTGCCTAACCCTTAGCAGCATGTCTGTCCTCTAAAGAAAACACTCTGTCTGGCTTTGTACAGCCTCATAGTACTTTAACCAGCCACATGCAGTCATAGCAATCGGCAGTAACATGCAGCTCTTATAGCATGCTCTCTGGCAAGGTGCAGCTCTCAGGGTACTCTCTCTGGAAAGGTACAGCTCTCAGGGTACTCTCGGGGTACTCTCTCTGGAAAGGTACAGCTCTTAGGGTACTCTCTCTGGAAAGGTACAGCTCTCAGGGTACTCTCGGGGTACTCTCTCTGGAAAGGTACAGCTCTTAGGGTACTCTCTCTGGAAAGGTACAGCTCTCAGGGTACTCTCTGGGTACTCTCTTTGGACAGGTATAGCTCTCAAGGTACCGCTTCTAGTAAGGGGCAGCTCTCAGGGTACACTCACCGGTAAGGTATAGCTCTCATAATACTCTCTCTTGTAAGGTGCAGGTCTCAAAGTTCTCCCAAAGTACTCTAGTAAGGTCCTGCTCTCAGGGTGCTTCCTGTAATAAGGTGCGCCCCTCAAAGTATTCTCTTTGGTAAAGTCCAACTCTCTAGGCTAATGACAAGACAAGAAAGAGGAGGCGGGCTGTATAAGGTATTTACTAGCAGAAGAAAAACGTTTTACTATTCAAAGTTAAATTAACAAGGGCAGAAGATTTAATAGATGGAAAGATGAAACAATGGCTTAAGGTCCGCTTTAAACGGTTAATTTTGAGTTAAAGGAAAATCAATGAAGAGATTCACTGCATTTAAGTGTTTAATTCATGAGTAATAATTGTTTCCTCAGCAAGGATGCACTAATCACTTATTAGGCTTTAAAATGGTCAATTAAATGAGTCATATTGTTGCGTTAATTAACTCCTGCTCAATAAAGAGTCATAAACCACTTAAGGTACCACTGGGCCACATTATCCAAATCTGTAATTTAAATGCACATTTAAATTTTTGAGCCTGGATCATGGTGTGATCAGCTTATCATTAGGGCATGTCTAACTATAAGGCCCCATGCACACTGGAAGTTTTTTGATGTTTTTACAGCAGCTGTTTTTGACATTAAACGTTTTTTTTCTACAGTCATTAAACTCTCCATCATGTTATCCTATGTGTCCATGCACACATTGGGGTTGATTTACTAAAGGGAAAAAGACTGTGCACTTTGAAAGTGCAGTTGCACACTGCAAGTGCACTTGTTCCAGAGCTTAGAAAATGAGCAGAAACTTTGCTGGCTTCCATCATCCAATTATGTGCCCCAAAAATGCTCTTTTTTTTTTATTTTCCTTGCATGTGATTGGGTATTCTTTGAAAGGTAAAGCCTTAGCTCATTTACTAAGCTCTGGAGCAACTGCACTTGCAGAGGGCATCTGTCTTTTTGCCTTTAGTAAATCAACCCCATAGGCTATCAGCAGTTTTGGGCAGTGGCGTTTTTGAGCAGTAAAAAAAAAAAAAAAAAACTAGTGGGTTCTGAGAGAGGTTTTTTAGCTGTAAAAACGCTCTAACGCTGATAATGAAAAAAAGTCTTAAAAAAAACACTGACGCGGAAAAACGCTAATAAGCACAAAAAAATGCTATTTCAAAATCTTTGAAAAAAGCTGAAAACAGTTGAAAAATCACTGCAAAGCTACTGGCATTTTTATAACGTTATTTTAACGTTTTAACAGTGTGCATGAGGCCTAAGGCTTACTACAATATTTGCACAAAATATTTGCATCCCTAAGCCCTGGTTCACACTGGGCTGCGGGAGTGAAACTGTGCGAGTTCAGCTGAACTCGCACGATTTCACTCCCGCTGGCAGTCCCGATTTCGGCCGCGATTTAAGAGACATCTGTGCAGGTTTCTGCACAGATGTCAATGTAAATCGCGGCCCGAAATCGCAAAAAGTAGTACAGGAACTACTTTTTGAAATCGGTGCAGCGCCGCAGATGCTGCGTCGCACCGATTAGGACGGTGTCATTGCTGGCAAATGCCGCCGATTTGAGATGCGATTTCACATGTGAAATCACATCTCAAATCGAAGCAAATCGTACCCAGTGTGAACCTGGGCTAAAATTTTCTCCTGGTAATACTTTTAAGCAAACCTTGAAGTTCATGTAGGGCATACATCTACCTCCACAGAGCTTTAATCTTTGCTCTGTGAACAGTTGTTCATGTTGCTGGTATGCCGGTTTTCTGGGAACACCAATTGTTGATCCGGATGAATATGCTGACTAGGTATTTTACCTTTTACCCAGCATGTGTTCCTTCCCAGACAGAGGCAAAATGAGGGAACTTGCAGAATTGAGACTGGAAATGTGTGGATGTTGTTTGATCAATCAGATTAGGAAAACCTACCAGTAGTTGTGCAGTGTGAGGGCCTACCTAATTGGATATAACTGGGAAAAATTGCTTAGGTGGGTCATCACAGTACATGGTTGTCATTATGGTATATTGAATCTGAAGAAAATGTCATTGTGTGTGGCCAGTTTATAGTAAAAGAAAACTGAGTGGCCCTCAGTGGCACTTGTGCCTAGACTATTGACATTAGGAATGAGCATGTTTGTGTTTTCTGTGTACGTCAGGTTACAGCTCCTGGTGTTGTGTGCACTGCAAAAAAAAAAAAAATGCAACAGGACCCATTTTTTTCATGCACTGATTTGCATGATCATACAATCATTTTGCGTGTACTGGTAATTTTTTAATACTGTGTAGAATGGCAAACACCAACTGCCAGTGCAAACTATGACTTGGAGATGCCACACTCCTAAGCAGCCTATGTACTAAATCAATGGATGGAAGATGGGCTCAGCTTATGTTCCACCAAGGCCACACCACCTGGCATTTTTCACCCCACCCACAGAACTTAGTCATAGAGACTAGGATAGACACTTCAGACACCGACACCTGAGAGTAGTGGGTCACCTAAGCGGCTTGGATGTGCGCTTGGAGCAGCACTCTAAGATACTAACATAGAACCAACTACCAGTACTTTTCTCAAGCTCTATTTGAGCCCCTTAACACAGGGAACTTGGTAATGCAAAATCCAGCTTGAATCCAAAAAACAAAGCAAAGCTCGATTCACCAAGATTATGGGCATTTGCATAAGGCAACAGAATGGTTTCTGAGATGGAAGGGGTCATTCTACATGGAGTAGAATGGTTGTCTCCACAGTAATCCCTTTTGCTCCATATACAGAGGCGATTAAGTTCGCATGTGTTGCGCTATATGTTTTCATTCATTCATACAGGCAGTCCCCGACTTACGAACGACTCATACTTACGAACAGCCTCAATGCCGGCTGCTTGTGCTCCACGCTGGTACTGGATACATCCGAGCAGCTATCTTGCCACGTTCCACACTGCAGTACTACATGTACTGCATGACCAGAAGAGCCCCAGAAGCTCCCGGAACATCCCACATCCCTGCACAGGCGGACGCCGTAAAAAATCCTGCATCCCTGCACAGGCGGAAGTTACACTTACAAGCAGTGTTCCGACTTACGAACAAATTGCATTTACGAACAAACCGTACTTATTGTGTTCGTAACTCGGGTACTGCCTGTACACAAAAGAAAATACGCATATAAAGTGATACTAAACACACAGGGTCAGATTCACAAAGGACATACGACGGCGTATCTCCACGTACGCCGTCGTAAGTCCGAATGTGACCCGTCGTATCTATGCGCCTGATTCTTAGAATCAGTTACGCATAAATTTGGCCAAGATACGAGCGGCGTAAGTCTCCTACGCCGTCGTATCTTGGGTGCATATTTACGCTGGCCGCAAGGGGCGCTTCCGTAGATTTACGCATTGAATATGTAAATTAGGCAGATACGCCGATTCACGAACGTACTTGCACCCGCTACGCCGTTTACGTTAGGCTTACGTCCGGCGTAAAGTTACCCCTGCTATATGAGGCGCAGCCAATGCAAAGAATGGACATCGAACAAGCGTATCTTTTTACGTTGTTTACATAAGTCGTACGTGAATGGGGATGTGCGTAGGTTACGTTCATGTCACAGGCATTGAGCCGGCGTATCTTAGGGAGTAAATTCGACGCGATACTGAGCAAGATACGCTCTCCACGTGAATCTGGCCCACACTGTTTAATTGACAGTATTTATTCTCTTTCTGTATGTGGATGATGGCACTGTCAATATTTAAAAAAATAAAAATAAATAGAAAAATAAAAAAGAACACCCTTTGGGATACAGAATGGAAATTATTAATGCAGATAAACTGTTTTAAATTGTCATTTAAATATAATATAATTTAAAATTTCACTTGAAAAAAAATCTTTATTATTTTTGGCAATAATATGTTGTAAGGAATTTTTTTGCTAGTCAGGGGCTGTACCATGCCCTCCAGCCCATGTCTTAGAATATCTTAGAATATCAGGGAGGTGAAGCCTCCATCAGTCAAGATGCAAAATCCCACCCCCATTTGTCTAACTGGTTAGTGGGCATGGAGGAATAAGGGAGGGAGTGGGATGTCATTTACTACTGTGTATACACCCACACATGTGACTCTACAGTCACATGGGCTGCTCAGATGTGATAGGGCAGAAATGCTCAGAGTAGAATATACACTGAAAACTGAGCATGTGCACTAGCTGCCAAAACTGCTATGCAAAATCCCCAACTGCAGTGGGGGCATGGACAGGAGGGGGCGATGCAGAACAGCAGGATCAACCAGGATTTTTGTAGAATACAGAACATTAATCCAATAGTGACTGAGTATGAACAGCACATAATACAGCATTTATTGACAGTTTTTAATGATGTGAGTTTATTGACACTTTATTGCATTTTTTGTTGCTAACCAATTGAACAATTTATTTTACAAAAATAAAATAATTTTGTGCATTAATTTTACAGGATCACTACGACTGGGGCCTAAGAGCAGTAAAATCTGTCCTTGTAGTGGCAGGCTCTCTTAAACGAGGAGACAGCACCCGACCAGAAAACCAGGTACAGTATATCTAAAAAAAAATACAAATCATTTGCTTTTATTTTTTTAATGCTTAGAAATAATAATAATTATTTTTGGCAAACACACTGTTGCACTTGGGTTTCATTTTTACAGATTTTAATTTGAGCTTGCGTCTTTGATTTTGTTTTTTCTACAGTTCTTTAAATGTTTAGATTAACAAATCTGGAGCCTCTTCTGGAGTACACATACATGTACATTTCCTAGTAGTTGTTAGAATTAGAAGCCTTTAAATACATTTTTCTTTGTGGGGAAGTTTCATAATTTCACTGGTGCTTGTCAGTTTATTTTGGGTAAAACTGAATCCCCAGGAAATTGAATAAATGAATATACAGTATGTACATAAGCCTTCAAGTTATTCTACTCAGTACATACATATCACTATAGTAAGAAAGAAAAAAAGACACTTTTATTTATTTTTTATTAAGTTAGTGATTTTGCAATCTTCATTTGTAAATTTACCTATAAATATGTAGTGTCAGAATCTGCCTGACTCAACAGTGCCGGTAAATCTCCCCCTGCACCTCAGGCTGGCAGCTAACTATACAGTAGTGGAGGGGGGAGGCAGGGGGCGATCAGAAGCTCTGTGATGTCTGCGGAATGTCCCATTCAGAATACTGGCTAGCAGTTCACTTCCCGAGTGTCAGTGTATACACTTCCCCACTGTTAATTATTTTCCTTACAATGGAATGATTTCAAATTATTTGACAAATGGAGGGCCCTAAAGACATCTTTTGATCTTGGCATGATGATACCGCACATGATTTCTGAGGTTTTAAGAAGATAGGTGACACCTGCATACTTCCCAAGGAGGTTTTTTTTCCCCTTTTAACCAAACACCAAACTCTAAATTCATGGATTTGAAGTGGTGTTAAATTTAGGGGGATACAATTTTTTATCATATAACATATCTGTATTTTTGTTAATTTAGATCATGAAAAATAATATGCCATGTGAATTTTACGTGTCATTTGTTCAAGTATGTCACCTTAATCTGTAGGAACTATTCAAATCAAGATTCAATATCTAAAGCCTCGTACACACGCAAGAACCAGCAAGAAAACTGCTGGCAGAGCTTTCTTGCCGAGTAAACCGAGCATGTGTACGAGGTTTTTCCGGTTTCTCGACAAGAAAACTTCCCAGAATCTAGACAAGAAAAATAGAGAACATGTTCTCTATTTTCTCGTCGTGAGATTCTCTGCGGTTTTCTTGCCAAGAAACCCGAGAGTGTGTATACTTACCTGGTCGCCGTGGAAACCCACGCATGCTCAAAATGACTTTGACGCATGCACGGTAGCTTCCTAGGCATAGGTAGGGTGCAGCAAGATGGCGGTGACGGCATCGAATGTGACGAGCGCATGCTCGTTGTACGCGATGACGTCATTGCGTTCTTTCCTTTCAAGAGAACCGTGGTTCTTTTGAAAGGAGAGTCTGTACACTCGGGCGGAAAGAGATTCTTGCCAAGAATCTCATCAGGGAAAACAACGTTTTTTTTCCTGACAAGATTTTTGCCTGTGTGTACAGGGCTTGACTGTTCAAAAATGTTGAAAAAGTCAACAATTTCTATATGATGTACTTTTTTTACACGATGTATTGTTTTAAATTGGCAAATCTATTACATATTTTATTTAAGTGTAATTAACAAAGCAAAATGTTAGGAACACTGTTTTAAGACTGTTGTAGATATAAAATAAGATCTACAAACTATTTACAAGGCAGTCTTTCTTCATATTGAAAAATAACCATTGCCACCTAAGAGTAATCAAAATAATTTCCCTGATATCTCACACTTCTTATGAATTCTAATTAGAGTTGTTCCTTTTGTTTTCATATGAACGGTAAAATTATACTATGAATTAGTCATGTAGTAACTTAACAGGTAATAGTTTGTCTACCCAAAACCAATCTTTTAGTTATGGGTGGATGTGTTAGGTTGAAACTCCCACAGCTTTCTTGTATCTCTCAATGGCTCCTCTTACCTTTGATGTTCTTCTCACCCTTCTTCTCATCTTTTTTTAAATATGACTGAAAATGTAGCTTTATTACACTGGCTGCTGTAGCATAAGGAGTGAGAATCCAATAAGTGAGAAGAGCTGGGAACAGAGTAAAGCTGTTTTACAGCTGAAGAACCTGAGAGATATAAGACACAAATAGGTGAATGAAGCCTCGTACACACGACCGGTTTTCCTGCCAGGAAAACTGTGGGGAGAGCTTTTGGCCGGGAAAACCGGCCGTGTTTATGCTTCCTCGCAGTAAAACTGCCAGGAATCCCGGCAGGAAAATAGAGAACCTGCTCTCAATTTTCCCGCTGGGATTCCCGGCAGTTTTAAACGCGGCAGTTTTCCCATGGGGAGGGAGCATACACTGCGATGGAGCATACACACAGCTGGGATTCCCGGCCAAAGCTCTCCCCGCAGTTTTTCCGACGGGGAAACCTGGCCGTGTGTACACAGGGAAACTTACCAAGCAGGTTCTCTGGTTTCCCGTTGGGATTCCAGGCGGACTTTATACCGCCGGGAATCAGGCTTACAACATTCACTCATAACATACATTTTGAGTGGACCAACACTTTGAAGCTTTATAAACAAGTGACAACAAATAGGAAAAAAACTGTTATATTTATAAAAAAAATTATGCTGGTTCTTTAACATATGTAACTGAAAATATTATATTGTCATATTTCATTTGCAAAGTGACTTAGAGCATATCGTGTGTATCTCCCAATTCTTTCATATAGGTACTCATGCGAGCTTTACGAGACTTCAATTTACCTAAGATAGTAACAGATGATGTCCCAATTTTCATGGGCCTGATCAGTGACCTGTTTCCAGCTCTGGATGTGCCAAGGAAGAGGGACCTTCAGTTTGAACAGATGGTTAAGCAGTCTACGCTGGAGCTCCACTTGCAGCCTGAGGAGAGCTTTATTCTCAAAGTAAAAACAAAAATCAATCTATTTTTAATTACTTTCCATTAAAATAACTGCACTCATGCTGCAGTAAACCTGAAGGTTAACTTTTATGGCTTATTTTTCGAAATGATTAAAGATGCTAACCCACAGTTGCGTTAAAGTTCTGGAAGTATATGTCCTATGTGCTATGGGAGAAAGAAAAGCTGCTGCAACACCGAATAGGCCTATTGTGAAAGCATACGCTGACATTTCACTAGCTGGTTTAGCTTCACAGCTATTGTTATTGTTCATGTGTATTCAAGCCAAGTAGAAATATCTAGGCTATGTTTCTTTTTGTGGTTATTTCAAGGGACAGTCTCTCCAATGTATAGTAACCATTAAATATGTTGACATAATCCTTTCAGCAAATATAAGTATGCAATAAGTAGAATTTGGCTTTTGTGTTTTCTTGCAAGAATGGAGGTTGTCATGTGACCATAAAAAATAGTCATCAGGTCATTATCAAAGCCTAGATCCAAACAGATTAGGAAGAGGATTGCTAATATTAATTTTGAAAACGGTACCTAATCCCTTAAAGCGGGGGTTCACCCTATAAACAAGAAAAAATAATTTTTTTTTTCTTCTAGCATAAAATCAGGCATTGTAGCGCGAGCTACAGTATGCCTGTCTCGAATTTTTTATCCCCGTACTCACTGTGTAATCGTACATAGACGATTCCGACTGCCCACGGGGAATGGGCGTTCCAATCCAGACGGAAGGTGATTGACGGCCGGCTCTGGCGCGTCACGCTTCTCCGTAAATAGCCAAAATAGGCTTGGCTCTTCACGGCGCCTGCGCATAGCCTGTGCGCAGGCGCCGTGAAGAGCCAAGACCTACTCCGGCTGTCTTCGTGGAGCGTGACGTGCCAGAGCCGGCCGTCAATCATCCTCCCTCTCCATAGGCACGCCCATTCCCCGCGGGAGTCGGAATCTATAATGTACCAGTACACTGTGAGTACGGGGATAAAAAATTCGAGACAGGCATACTGTAGCTCGCGCTACAATGCCTGATTTTATGGTACAATGTTGACACTGAGGGTGAACTACCGCTTTAAGTCTAATTTATGGTGTCAGTTTTCATATGAACAGTTTATTATTTACAGTATATTGGCTAATAAATACGTTTTTCCTAAGTGACCAATAATTTATAGCACCCATTCTCTAGCAGCCCGTTTAATTACATAATGCCCATTCCTTGATGGACAGAAAAATATAGCGCCTACTGCTTGGTGTCCAGCAGCGGTAGAGATACATAGTACCTCTTTTGTAGCGTCTAGTGATGCAAAGCATAACCCCATCTTTGTTTCAGAGGTCCTGTGGGACAGTATAAGCTGCAGAAAAAAGTAGATTACTATTCTCACATACAACAGCATGTTGGATTTCGGCTCGGTTTACATATTTGCAAATCGAATTAGTTTTTAACCGCATATCGATTCACATAACAGGTGAAAAGCTTTCAATGGAGCCGGTTTACACATGTCCGGGGCAGCCGCAGTCCATTTCTAAAAAGGGTCTTGTGTGAATTTCCTGTCCAGTTAACCAGTTAAGGACCAGGCTCCTGTACATTTACGTCGGCAGAATTGCACCGACAGGCAAATCCACGTATATTTAGGTCAGTTTGAATTTGCCGACGTGAGCGCATGTGCACTCCGCCTGCCGTGAGCTCCGTGACCGTGCCCACAGGACCCGCTATAACTATAACACTATAACTTTTGTGCAAACCAATCAATAACCGATTATTGCAATTTTTCTTTTTTGCCGGTCCTTGGCCAGCCAAATGGTCCTGGGCTTAAGTGGTTAAGGTGCAAAGTCAAGTAAAAATTTGCACCTGAATCGCACCTGAACCTGTGAACAAAACATGTGTGAACCCAGCCTTCCTGTGGCACAAATCCCATTGAACACTGCTCTAATCAAGATCACTCACTGCCTGAGTGGACCTGTTGATTAGAGCAGTGCTAAAAAAATCATGTCAGAAAACTGCGCTGCTGTTTGTGAGAATATTAGTCCAGACTACTCTAGTGCTGCCAGCACAAGGAGTTTCTTAACTCTTGCTAAGCAAATACAAAAATAAAAAGTTACAAAAAATGCATATTCATTATTTATGCAGTGTGACTGAATTATAGTAATGAAATGAGAATGGTTTCATTGGACTTTAAATGCAGCATAACATACCTATCCTGATCAGATGCTAACTTTAAATTCTTGTGCAAGTCATGATGGATCATTTAGTTCTAATATACATAATGACTGTCAGAATTACAGTATATGGAACAATAACATAATGCTTATAAACATATTTCCCAGCTTGGGTAAATGTATTAAATACATAGAAATAGCAGACTGTTTTTGTAACAGTTTTTTTTTTTTAATACAGGTTGTACAGCTGGAAGAGCTGCTTGCTGTTCGTCACTCAGTCTTTGTGGTCGGAAATGCAGGAACAGGGAAAAGTAAGGTAGGCTACGTGCACTTGAGAAGAGTCTGGCCATAATGCACCTGCGGGCCTCTGACACTATTTAGGCCAGCTTTTCTCAACCTTTTTAACATGGGGGAACCCTGCAAATAATTTTCTGGCTTAGAGAACCCTTGCTAAGAATTACTATACTTACAGATCACAGTACATTACTGTGATGGCTGCGATGGCTACTAGTATGCTCTTTACATTTATGATCATTGGGAAGAATCCCACTTACAGATAGCTAAAAACATCATTGGTGTCACATTGGTGGTTACACATCTAAGTGGCAGAAGTTGTTCTTTTCGGGTCCCTCTTCGGCTCTCCTGGCCCCTCCCTTGTTGAGTGCCCCTTACAGCAAACAGCTTGCTATGGGGGCACCCGAGCCGAGTCACAGCTCCGGTGTCCATTCAGACATGCCTCTCTCTCTCCTGAGAGAGGAGATGATTTGATTGACTTTGTTTGACAGCAGTGGGAGCCAATGGTGCCTCTGCTGTGTCTCAGTCAATCAGGAGGGAGAGTACCGGATGGCCGAGGCACTTGTAGACATCTCTGGATAGAGAGGGGGCTTAGGTAAGTATTGAGGGGGGCTACTGCATTAAGATAAAAAAAAAACCTTCAGACTTTTGAACCACTTCCCGTCAGGCCTATAGCAGAATGACGACGGGCGGTGGTTCAGTTATCCTGACTGGGCGTCATATGACGTCCAGCCAAATAACAGCTGCCGCGCGCCCATAGGGGCGTGCATCGCGGCGATCGGTGGTGCGGTGATTCAGTCTGACACACCGTTACACCAATCTCAATAAAAAAACTCTGATGGAGGCTCTTTACCACGTGATCAGCCATGTCCAATCGCGGCTGATCACGATGTAAACAGGAAGGCCACCACACTGGACCACCAGGTAAGCCACCCTAGACCACCAGGGAAATGCCAATCTGTGCCCAGGCAGCTGCCAATCAGTATCAAACAAAAATGCCTGCCAGTGCCACCAGTGATGCCTATCAGTGCAGTTTATCAGTGCCAGCCATCAGTGCCACCTAGCAGTGCCATCTATTAGTGCCACCCGTTAGTACCCATCAGTGCAGCCTTTCAGTGCCACCTATCAATGCCCATATCATGCTGCATATCATTGTCACCCACCAGTGCCGCCTATCAGTGCCCATCATCGGTTCCCATCAGTGCCACCTCATCAGTGCCATCTCATTGGTACGACATTATTGGTGCAGCCTTATCAGTGCTTGTCAGTGCCCATCAGTGAAGGAGGAAACTTTGTTTTTTTCCAAATTTTTGGTCTTTTTTTATTTGTTTAGCAAAAAATAAAAACCGCAGAGGTGATCAAATACCACCAAAAGAAAGCTCTATTTGTGGGAACAAAATGACAAAAATGTAGTTTGGGTACAGTGTAGCATGATCACGCAATTGTCATTTAAAAAGTGACAGCGCTGAAAGCTGAAAATTGGCTTGTGCAGGAAGGGTGGGAAGTGCCTGGTATTGAAGTGGTTAAGTAACCTTATATTGGGTTGTCAAATATAACTATTATTCTTATCGTTATTACAATACTGATATTATAAAATTAAAGTGTATTCTGTGGTCATCACTCCTTTAACTAGCAAATAATATGGGAAGATGACAGCACCAGAGCTTTCACCCTAACAATACGTAGTCAACGTTGGCACTTTTATATTTTTCTCATGACAGGTTCTCTTTCTAATAGCTCTGCCATTACCAGTAAGAATTAATGATAATTAAAGTTAATAGTAATCCATAATGCAGCCATGTATGAGAATAACATCTACCTGAGCAACCACCATTGTTTTACACAGGTTTCCCATATTCAACATATTTCATAAATATCTGTCACAATATAAGCTCTTTTTTTCAGGCGTCAGGACGTAAGTGGTTAAACAGTTGTCATTATGATGGTTGTTAAAAATAAATGTTATTAAAATTGCTTAGATTTTCCATGCAAGCGAACAATTACAATTTATATCTTAAGCTATTTTAATTTCAGATAAATTGACCCTGAAAAAAAGTGTTAAAAAAAAAAAACTAACCTGCAATTTGTGACTTCATTCGAGATCTGGCTTTGTGACAGTTATTTGTATAATTTCTTTTCTTGCACATATACAATACTTCTGCACTTATTCTCTTTCATCACAACTAATTACACTACAGTCAGTATACTTAATTGCTTCCATTCTACTCTGAACGTCTTGGTAATTACTGATCCTTTATATCAGGAAACTAATCGGAAATGAATGCAATGCACAGGAAAAATATCACACCGCATAGAGCTATACGTATGAAAATGTATTTGTGAGTAGAGATAAAATAGGTTCTCTTTACAGGTATTGAGGACTTTAAACCGGACCTATATAAACCGAAAACAGAAGCCAGTGTGGAATGATTTGAACCCCAAAGCTGTGACCACCGATGAACTCTTTGGCTTTATCCACCCTAGCACAAGAGAGTGGAAAGATGGTACTTATATGTATTACTGTGTCTGGCAATAGGGATCAATTTTGAACATAACATATCTAATTGGCTTATAGATGGGCCAGTTTTACTGTATTTGACAGAATGATTCATTCTCCATGACACTGAAATTATTGTAATAGATCAATAACACTATAGATGCTGCGATTGTTCTGTGCAGCAGTTAATGTGTTGTCATTGCTGATAGCAAGTTCAACTTGCCCTAGCAGATTTTCAAGACACGTATACATCCTAATAAATAATCTTTTGAACAGATTTTTTTTAAAAGTATATCTAAAACCTTTTTTTTATTTTGGATAGAGTAGAGAATGGTTAAAATCCCTGTGGGGTTTTTCCTTGCCATCTGTGTCCTTTTAGGGAGATCTTCCTTCACTTCCTTCCCTGTAGACACAACATGCACAGCAGTTGTCACTTAAACAAGTATATCCCTTGGAAGATCTTGCCTTTATTTCAGTTTTAGGGACAACTCCAAAATGTAAGATTTTCCCTTACTTTCAGTCCCAGGGGCAGTGGTCTTCAGGACGTAGAGAGGATGGATCTTCCTTATGGGGAACACAGCCATTGTCATTAAACCTGACAGGGATTCTAACCCCCGCTACTCTATCCAAAACAAAAACACAAATTTGCTTTAAACATACTTGAAACATTTATCAGCAATGAAGAATTTAACTGCTTGTTGGAAATTAGGTTTTAACTAATACTAATGTATTGATCGCAGGATTTTTTTTTTAAATAAAGCAGTTGTCATCTGTATTTGCTGCATGGTAGCCCATACATGATCACCCTTAATTGTCAACTGTACCCCAAACTGATAGCTCATGGTTACTGGAGATATATATCATGTACATATAGGGATTGATTTACTAAAGGCAAATACACTGTGCACTCTGCAAGTACAGTTACTCCAGGGCTTAGTAAATGAGATGAAGGTTCGTTTTGCAAAGAATACCCAATCACATGCATGGGAAAAAAAATGCATTTTCGCTTACATAGTTACATAGTTACATAGTTAGTCAGGTTGAAAAAAGACACAAGTCCATCCAGTTCAACCACAAAAAATAAAAAAACAAAATAAAAAACACAGTAAAATCCTATACACCCAACTCCATACCCACAGTTGATCCAGAGGAAGGCAAAAAACCCCAGCAGAGCATGATCCAATTTACTACAGCAGGGGAAAAAATTCCTTCCTGATCCCCCGAGAGGCAATCGGATTTACCCTGGATCAACTTTACCTACAAATCTTAGTACCCAGTTATATTCTGTACATTTAGGAAAGAATCCAGGCCTTTCTTAAAGCAATCTACTGAGCTGGCCAGAACCACCTCTGGAGGGAGTCTGTTCCACATTTTCACAGCTCTTACTGTGAAAAAACCTTTCCGTATTTGGAGATGAAATCTCTTTTCCTCTAGACGTAAAGAGTGCCCCCTTGTCCTCAGTGTTGACCGTAAAGTGAATAACGCAACACCAAGTTCACTGTATGGACCTCTTATATATTTGTACATGTTGATCATATCCCCCCTTATTCTCCTCTTCTCAAGAGTGAATAAATTCAGTTCCTCTAATCTTTCCTCATAGCTGAGCTCCTCCATGCCTCTTATCAGTTTGGTTGCCCTTCTCTGCACTTTCTCCAGTTCTCCGATGTCCTTTTTGAGAACTGGTGCCCAAAACTGAACTGCATATTCCAGATGAGGTCTTACTAATGATTTGTACAGGGGCAAAATTATATCTCTGTCTCTGGAGTCCATACCTCTCTTAATACAAGAAAGGACTTTGCTCGCTTTGGAAACCACAGCTTGGCATTGCATGCCATTATTGAGCTTATGATCAACTAAAACCCCCAGATCCTTCTCCACTACAGATCCCCCCAGTTGTACTCCCCCTGGTATGTATGATGCATGCATATTCTTAGACATATTCTTACACATGAGTGGATGATGGAAGTCAGCAGCGCTTTCTCTCATTTCCTAAGCTCTGGAGACACTGCAGTTGTAAAGTGCACTGTCCATTTGCCTTGTAAATTTACCCCATAGTTTTCATCTTATATTATACTTAAAGGTATGTTTAGAGGTACATCATTAAGGGGCCCTTGGTGTGTTTTTCTGGCTTACACCAAGCTTTCCAAGTCCCAAACAACTCAAAAACGATTTCCGACTTCCCTAGACTAACATTCATATTTTATTGATTTGCTGTAAAAACATCCAGGCCTCACCTGGTTATTCATATGCATTGCTTCCAGCATCTGTCTGTACATAACCCTATGGAGAATTATTTAAGGCAGACAGACACCATAGTTTGTTAAATGGAGAGTAACGCAACTGGTTCTCTTTACTTTAGCCCTTCCCAGCAGCCCCTTATTTACCTTTCTTTTGCTCCTCCTCTGGTCCATTCAGGGATCACAAAAAAACAACATATAAGCAACAAGTTAATGGCTTCTTAGTGTACACAGGGCTATGGATTCCCCATTTAACTGTGGTGATTGCACCATTGCTGTCACATGGAGTGAGTCACATGTTTCTTCCTACCCAGAAGTATGAGGTATTTGGCTGAACAAAATGAAAGTGGGGCAAAGGGAAGGTAAGCATATGGTAAAGGATCAAGGCAAAACACTGGTTACCAATCATACTACCCCAATACCTGCAATATTCCGTTTAGGGGTGCCCATGCACAGTGTAGATGTGACTAGCTGTCAGCTGCTGCTGTCAGTTCCTCCAGTGCCAGCACACTTTTCTTTGCTGGTCTTTATCAGTGATCCCACCAGGCTGTCTGTAACTTTGGAGAAGCAAGATTTGAAGCATTGACATTGTGGACTGAACCCATTTGACTCCCTCCCAATTGTAAGTGGCAGTTTGACAGCTCTATGAATACATGTTGACATGCTGATTCAATGTGCTAGATTGTAGCTGTTTCAACCTCCGATTAAAGCCACTTCTATAAATCTTAGCAAATTGTAATGAGCTGACATTAGATCCTATATTCTAAGTATGCATTTTTTTTATTTTGAAGTGCATAGATAAACATACATACAATAGGTACATTTCTGAATGTCTGGGTAGGTTGGTTTATTACAAATAAATATTGGTTTCAGCTGAATTGTTTGCTTGCCTATTTCCAGGTCTTTTATCAAGTCTGATGAGAGAACAGGCTAACATAACTCATGATGGACCTAAATGGATTGTGCTGGATGGTGACATTGATCCAATGTGGATTGAATCACTGAACACAGTTATGGATGACAATAAGGTAGATAAAATAAAATAAAGTAAACTGATACTGTAAACATAATTGTATCTGTGGTAGCAGAATTACAGAGCACAACTGACTGTCAACAAGAAATATTATTGTGCCATACTATATTGTCATAAGAATATAATGTTTTTGTGGTTTTAATACGCTGAAGCTGTATGTCAAGCAAATTCTTTTAGAAGGTCGTTATTATTAAAATTTGAATATAAAAGGCATGGATGCACATAAGAATTTTGCTTTATTGTATTAAACAGTGTGGTCTCAGAATGAGTGTAGGTAATCATATGTACATTTAACATCTTTACAGATATGTGGATAGTTTCTTTTGCCTATTTTTAATTTTCAAAAATAGTTTTGAGTACTATGGCTTTCTAGGTATAAGGAATGGCTCTTCTCCATTGTGTAACTATACAAAAGGTCCTGTAAATCCTGTGACTACAATTTTATTTACTGGTGGCATACATATTTTATGAGAGTCATGTTGGAATTGCTGGTACAGTACACGCCTTAAAGGGTCACTAAAGGATTTTTTTTTTTAAACTAAATAGCTTCCTTTACCTTACTGCAGTCCTGGTTTCATGTCCTCATTGTTTGTTTTTGCTCTGATTGCTGTAATCCTTCTCTGTTCTGAACACTTCCTGGTTGTCTATTTCCTGATGAAAAAAGTCATGGGAGCTTTCTCTCTGTGGTCACTAATCAAGGAGGTGTGATTACTGTGTGTCTAAAACCCCTAAACACCAATCAGTTTAGTTTTACAAACCATCACTGCCCTGTATTGGCTCTGAGTCTCTGTATATCACAGAAGCAGCAAACAGCATGCAAAAATGAAACTGAAACTGTAGGTACATTATATGATTGATTTTTATCTATTTTTAATAATTTTTAAAAGGAATCAGTTAACTATTATGTCTCCATACCCTGTAAACAGTCATTTCAGCAAAACATTTTTTTTCCTTTACAACTCCTTTAAGTATACCAGTTCTTCAAAGCTCCCCTGCAGCAATAAGCATTGTCAGACTCCTGTACAAAGGAAAAGTATTGGCCTTTTTTAATGCTTGTTACCAGTTTACCAAATATGTTTTACAATCTCCTTTCATCCGGAAAGGTAACCACAAAATGTTGCAAGCCTCACTTTCTATCTTTACTGCATGCAGCCCTACACCATTGACTCAAAATGTGTGTCTGGACATCCCAACACCTGTGATTTTATTCTCATTGCTTTTTATTGAGGTTTTAAAGGTGTTACGGATGTGTAAAAGTAAGGTGTAAAAGTGGAAAGACAGACTTCATCTACTCCAGGAGTTGTAACCGAGGTTAACAATCTTGCTATGCGTCAACAATTTTGTGGTCAAAGACCACAATGCCAAACTTTCCACAACAGAACAATTTTAAGGATTTCTTTTACCGAATGTTCCATGCCTATTTTGGATATAAATTAGTTTAAAGGGCAATGATTTTCAAGTGAGCATTGGTTGTTGTGATTCCTAATAATTTCTAATAACAGTGTTAACCACTTCCTTACTGTGCACTTAAACCCCTTCCTGACCAGAGGACTTTTTGCGATTCGGCACTGCGTCGCTTTAACTGACAATTGCGCGGTCGTGCGACGTGGCTCCCAAACAAAATTAACGTCCTTTTTTCCCCACAAATAGAGCTTTCTTTTGGTGGTATTTGATCACCTCTGCGGTTTTTATTTTTTGCGCTATAAACAAAAATAGAGCGACAATTTTGAAAAAAAATAAAATATTTTTACTTTGTTGCTATAATAAATAGCTCAATTTTTTTTTTTTACGTTTTTTTTTTATCCTCAGTCTAGGCCGATACGTATTCTACAAATTTTTAGTAAAAAAAAAAAAAAAAATCGCAATAAGCGACTGGTTTGCGCAAAAGTTATAGCGCCTACAAAATAAGGGACAGAATTATTATTATTTTTTTTTTTTTTTTTTTTACTAGAAATGGCGGCGATCTGCGATTTTTATTGGGACTGCGACGTTATGGCGGACACATCGGACACTTTTGACACATTTTTGGCGCCATTCACATTTATACTGCAATCAGTGCTATAAATATGCACTAATTACTGTATAAATGCTTTTTTTTTACTAGAAATGGCGGCGATCTGCGATTTTTATTGGGACTGCGACGTTATGGCGGACACATCGGACACTTTTGACACATTTTTGGCGCCATTCACATTTATACTGCAATCCGTGCTATAAATATGCACTAATTACTGTATAAATGCTTTTTTTTTACTAGAAATGGCGGCGATCTGCGATTTTTATTGGGACTGCGACGTTATGGCGGACACATCGGACACTTTTGACACATTTTTGGCGCCATTCACATTTATACTGCAATCAGTGCTATAAATATGCACTAATTACTGTATAAATGCTTTTTTTTACTAGAAATGGCGGCGATCTGCGATTTTTATTGGGACTGCGACGTTATGGCGGACACATCGGACACTTTTGACACATTTTTGGCGCCATTCACATTTATACTGCAATCAGTGCTATAAATATGCACTAATTACTGTATAAATGCTTTTTTTTTACTAGAAATGGCGGCGATCTGCGATTTTTATTGGGACTGCGACGTTATGGCGGACACATTGGACACTTTTGACACATTTTTGGCGCCATTCACATTTATACTGCAATCAGTGCTATAAATATGCACTAATTACTGTATAAATGTGACTGGCAGGGAAGGGGTTAACACTAGGGGGTGAGGAAGGGGTTAAATGTGTACCCTAATTAGTGTTCTAACTGTGGGGGAGGGGGGGGTGACTGGGGGGGGGTGACCGATCTGTGTCTCTATGTACAAGAGACACAGATCCGTCTCCTCTCTCCCCTGACAGCACCGCTGTCTGCGAGAGCCGGGAATGAGAGATGATCTCATATGTAAACATATGAGATCATCTCTCATTGGCCGCACAGATCGCCTAGGAAACGGCCGCTCCGATTGGCCGTTCACGGCGATCTGTGACTGGCTGTGTCCAAGGGACACGGCCAGCACAGCAGTTCCCCGCTGCGCGCTCGGGAGCGCGCGCGGGGAACGCGAAAGGGGGAGGCCGTAAAAAGACGGCCTGTTAGAAATTGGGAGCCGCGCTGAGGCCGTACAAAGTCGTACGGCCGTCAGCAAGTGGTTAAAGTAGAGTTCTATTTACTGGGGATGCCAAGTTTCGCAGCTTTATTGTTATAATCCAAATGAAAAGCAGCACCTCTCATATGCTCCTGTCAGATATACCAGCCATGTCAAACACTGCTGCTCGGTCACTGATAAGAGCATGTCAAGCCCTGCTATATAGGCCAGTGGCCTCAGTCCAATTTCAAAGTTCATTGGGCCCACTGTCATTTCAAAGACTAGTAGACTCGGCCCTATTTCACAGGCCGGTGGATTCAGTTGGGCCCAGTCCTATTCCTTAGTCCAGTGGACAAGTCCCATTCCACAGACCAGTAGACCCAGTCTTTTTCCATATGCCAGTGGAACAGTCCCATTCCACAAGCCAGTAGAACCAGTCTTATTCCACAAGCCAGTGAACCCAGTTCCATTCCACAGGCCAGTGAACCCTGTTCCATTCCACAGGCCAGTGAACCCTGTTCCATTCCACAGGCCAGTAGAACCAGTCCTATTTCACAGGCTAGTGAACCCAGTTCCATTCCACAGGCCAGTGGATCTAGTCCCATTCCACAGGCCAGTGGACTTAGTCACAGGCTTGTGATTCCAGTCTCATTCTCTAGGTTGGTAGACTCATCCCTTTTCACAGGCCGGTGTACCCAGTCCCCTTCCAAAGGACGGTGGACCTGCTCCCTTTTCACAGGCCGGTGGACTCTGTCTTTTTCAACAGGCCATTGGACTCCGTCCTTTTCAACAGGCCAGTGGCCCCAGTCCCATTCCATAGGCCGGTGGCCCCAGTCCCATTCCACAGGCTGGTGGTCCTTCAACCTGTATAATAACACCCAGTCTCATTCTACAAGCTTTAAATAGTTTAGCATTCTAAAAGTATAACTAAAGGCAAAACCTTTTTTCCGTTTTGGATAGAACGCAGAAAATTAGAACAACTGTCAGTTTTTCTTGCTGTCTGTATGCTTGTTAGTGAGATTTGCCTCTCTATTTGCTTTGTTTATCATTATCATTGAAAGTTAAAGTAAAAACAATCCAAAGTTTTGAGTTGTCCCCAGAAAAGTAATAGCGAAATATTCCAGTAGGTACACTAGG
The DNA here is from genome assembly GCF_905171775.1 of Rana temporaria. NCBI lineage: Eukaryota > Metazoa > Chordata > Amphibia > Anura > Ranidae > Rana > Rana temporaria. The sequence goes on along the minus strand of NC_053493.1, from coordinate 85,547,409 downwards.
TATGGTGACCTAGGGGGCCCCAGGAGACTCCCTTAATTTGCAGGGATTTCCTCTCAGTTTCTGTTTTGGTTATGGGACAGGAAGTGAATGTAAATCTCAATGGGTCACATATGGCAAAAATAAACTTTACATGGGTTATAACTAGGGATGCACCGATATATCGGTGGCCGATACATATCGGCCGAAAATAGCAATTTGGGGGACATGCCGAAATACATTTAAAATTGCCGATAATGACCGCCCTCCGTGGGCGGTACCATTGCGTATAGGAGGGGTGGCAGGTTCTTGTAAAAATGTAGCCGCGGCCGCCAGAGCAGTACAGAGCGCGGGCAGCGGCAGTGGCACTGTACATATTGTGTGCCGACTGCCGCGAGCGCTCTTCCTAGCCCAATTTTCAGTTTTCTTTACTCCCCTCTTCACTCCCCCTCCTATGGGGGAGTCTCTTGGTTCAGTCCAGCGGCGTGAGCCGCGCTGACGTCACGCCCGGAGGCGATGGAGAACTCGGAGCGCTGCATGTGGACAGGGAGGGAGCTGTGCTGCTAAAACAAGTAAGCAGAACAGAACCTGTTAAAAGTTAACAAACGAAATGGCTGGATTGGGGGGGAGTGATTAACTTAATACTGACCAGCACTTTCTTAATGAAAAAATGGCAGATAAAAAAAAAAAATGTTATCTGCCATTTTTTCACAGTGGCTCAGTGAGGCTGCAATTGATGTTTTTTTGGTAGTCAGAGAAGGCAAGCATGGCTCAATAACACACAAACGTTTTATTTTTAAAAAAACGTTTTTGTGTTATTGAGCCATGCTTGCCTTCTCTGACTACCAAAAAAAACATCAATTGCAGCCTCACTGTGCCATCACATGCAGCCACTGTGCCCATCAAACGCAGCCACTGTGCCCATCAAACGCAGCCACTGTGCCAACACGTCCCCACTGTGCCCATCAAACACAGCCACTGCCCATCACACGTCACCACTGTGCCCATCCAACGCAGCCCCTGTGCCCATCAAACGCAGCCACTGTGCCCATCACATGCAGCAACTGTGCCAACACACGTCCCCACTGTGCCCATCAAACGCAGCCACTGCCCATCACACGTCACCACTGTGCCAACGCACGTCACCACTGTGCCCATCCAACGCAGCCACTGTGCCCATCCAACGCAGCCACTGTGCCCATCAAATGCAGCCACTGTGCCCATCACATGCAGCAACTGTGCCAACACACGTCCCCACTGTGCCCATCAAACGCAGCCACTGCCCATCACACGTCACCACTGTGCCAACTCACGTCACCACTATGCCCATCCAACGCAGCCACTGTGCCCATCCAACGCAGCCACTGTGCCAACACACGTTGCCACTGTGCCCATCACACGCAGCCACTGTGACCATCATGTAATACATACAATTATTGAAAAAAAAATTTAAATAGGGGGAAAACAAAGAAAAGTAATTTTCGGTTTCGGTTTCGGACTGAATTTTTTTTTTATTTCGGTTTCGTTTCGGTTCTGAAATTTCCATTTCGGTGCATCCCTAGTTATAACCCTTCCATTACTCTGTCCAAAATGAAGAAAAACGATTTTTCTATTTTAAGCATTCAAAATTATTATCTACAAGGCAGCCCAGATGGTCAGCAGCCTTTTGCCTCATGTGGCCCCATATGCACCTGATGGGCCTTTATTGTCCCTTTTTGCTCCTATGCAGTAAGCAATTCAAAAAGTACATTTTTACTTTCTACCTTTTCAGCTGTTTTACTTGATTGGATTTATCCTAACATTCTTTTATTTATTTAAAGGTTTTGACACTTGCAAGTAATGAAAGAATCCCTCTGACTCCAACCATGCGTCTAGTTTTCGAGATCCATCATTTAAGAACTGCTACACCAGCTACTGTTTCTAGAGCTGGAATTCTATATGTCAACCCCCAGGATCTTGGATGGAATCCGTAAGTGACTCGGAAAACTGTACCATTATTTAATTATTAATTAATTATATTTATTAAAACAAAAGTTAATAAATGGTAACATTAGAGTGGTGTATTCTCTCAGCTAGGTGTTACTTTTCCAACATGCCTCAAGACTTCAAGTTGAAATGTTAGACCTCTATTACTATTATATTAACTGTTACAAATTAAGGTCACTTATTGGATTAGAGGTAATGACTTTGGGCTCATACTTTAGTAGGTGTCCTGGCAGGTATAGGCAGGTTGTGAAGTATTATGTATTTGCATCTACTAGACTGTAGTTCAGGTAAACTCAGAAATAATAATTTTTAGTAGACATGTGCACAGAATTTTTTTTTATTTTTTTTTGTTCTGTTTCGTATCATTCCGTAGGTTCGTTTCCGTTCGTTTTTCGTAAGACGCCCGTTTTCCTGTTCGTTCCCGTTCGTTTTTCGTACGACGAGATTTTTTCGTATTCTGATCGTTTTGTATTTTCGTTACCGTTTTATTTTCGTACATGCGGGATGGTTCGTTATTCTGTTTAATTCATGTTCGTTACTTGTTAGACAATAATTTTCGTGAATTTTCGTCAATGATTTGCATTCTGTGTTTTGGATTCCTTTTTCTGTTCGTGTTTTCGGTTGTGTGTTCGTGTGACATCTATGACAATTTGTTGTGGATGTCATGTGGGCATGCGACTGAAGATACGAACAGAAAAAGGATTTTCGTCATTTTGTACTTTCGTAAATATATCGCGGGATTCGCGGCACTTTCAACACGCGTTTCATCAATATTAACGATTGTTAAGCCCCATACACTTGGTCAGACTTTTTTAACAACAAACATAAAAACGATCGTTTTCCGTTCGTTCTCAGAAAATTTGTTCGTTTTTATACTCCATCAGAAAACCATTTTTGGGTTCAAAAGTCTGGCCAACTGATCTCCCTTCAGATGAAAATCCACAGAAAAGTTTATTTGGCTTTACTGTACTACTCAGCACAAAAGAGAAGCTGCTTTACTAACTACACTCACTGCCCATTCAAAAAAACGAAAATTACATCTGTGGCAAGGGATTTGCATTCTGTGTTTTGGGTCCTTTTTCTTTTGGTGTTTTCGGTCGTGTGTTCGTGTGACATCTGTGGCAAAAGATTTGCATTCTGTTGAATCCAAAATACGAACAGAAAAAAAGAAATTCAAAATACAGGGAGCGGGTCTTTTGTTGTGGATGTCGTGTGAGCATACGGCTGAGGATACTAGCAGAGAGGGGATTCAAACAGGATACAGAATGCAAATCTTTTGTTGTGGATGTCGTGTGAACATACGGCTGAGGATACGAGCAGAGAGGGGATTCAAACAGGATACAGAATGCAAATCTTTTGTTATAGATGTAATTTTCGTTCTTTTGCCATTTTCGTTTTGTTGTATTTTCGTCAGATCGTTCGTTCGTATTTGCGGTTGTTCGTTATGCGGCTCATTCGTAATCCCGTCGTTTTTGAATTTTGGTGCTTTAATTTTTTCGTATGTACACATTATTCTGCGGGTACGAAAATTAACATTTTCGTACGAAAATAACATTCGTACGAACGGGAATGCACATATCTAATTTTTAGACAGCCTTCATTTACTGTCTTACTACAATAACCATCCCCTGACATAAGATATGCATCCACTGACAACTTGCTATCCAAACATTCTGACAGGTTTCCAAAACGTACGTTGTGTTAGGAGGATTTTTTTTTTTTGGAAGTTCACTCAGGAATTAATGTGGACCTTATGTTGGATGTTTAATTTGCAAACAATTTGGTTAATTTGTTCACTGTAATTACATCAACTGTAATATATAGTTATTTGAAAGTTTGTTCTTGTATAATTCTTGTGTTCTGCTATTTCTAAGAGGATAACAACATGTTCTGCAATGTAAAATATGTATTTTAATAGGCGTATTACAAGAGAGAAAATGTCATCATTCTTACAAAGCAAAGTTTTTGTTTTAAATCTGAATGTTTAGATAACTGTTTGGCATGCTTATCTGTTATTGACTATGGGCATTATCTAATATCATTGGTATTACTGATATTAGTGACCATATGCGTCCCTTACAATATATGCATCTTGTATTCACCATATTGTGTATACCATGCTGATATATTTCTTGTGTTGGTTTAATTTGATCCTCTGTTGTGAGTCAGCTGAAGAGGAATTCTCTGTGCAGTGCCTTGAAATATTTCACATTTTGTTATGTTACAACCAAAAACGTAAATGTATTTTATTGGGATTTTATGTGATAGACCAACACAAAGTGGCACCTAATTGTGAAGTGGAAGGAAAATGATAAATGTTTTTCAAAATTGTTTACAAATGAATATCTGGAAAGTGTGGCATGCATTTGTATTCAGCCCCCTTTCCTCTGATACCCCTAACTAAAATCTAGTGGAACCAATTGCCTTCAGAAGTCACCTAATTAGTAAATACTAAGTCCACGTGTGTGTAATTTATTCTCAGTATATATATATATATATATATATATATATATATATATATACATACAGCTGTTCTGTGAAGCCCTCAGAGGTTTGTTAGAGAACCTTAGTGAACAAACGGCATCATGAAGGCCAAGGAACACACCAGACAGGTCAGGGATAAAGTTGTGGAGATGATTTGAACATCTCACGGAGCACTGTTCAATCCATCATCTGAAAATGGAAAGAGTATGGCACAACTGCAAACCTACCAAGACATGGCCATCCACCTAAACTGACAGGCTGGGCAAGGAGATCATTTATCAGAGAAGCAGTCAAGAAGCCCATGGTAACTCTGGAGAAGCTGCAGAGATCCATAGCTCAGGTGGGATAATCCGTCCACAGGACATCTATTAAGCCCTGTACACACGATCGGTTTGTCATCGAATATCCAACGTAAAAATCCATCGGATTAGATTCCATCAGATATCCGATAGTGTGTACAGGGCTTTAGTCATGCACTCCACAAATCTGGCCTTTTTTAAAGGGTGGCAAGAAGAAAGCCATTGTTGAAAGAAATGGATAAGAAGTTCTGTTTGCAGTTTGCGAGAAGCCATGTGGGAGATACAGCAAACATGTGGAAGAAGGTGCACTGGTCCGATGAGACCAAAATTTTACTTTTTGGCCTAAAAGCAAAACTCTATGTGTGGCAGAAATCTAATACTGAACATCACCCTGAACACACCATCTCCACCGTGAAAGATGGTAGTGGCAACATCATGTTGTGGGGATACTGATGAGTTGAGTTAATCAGTTAATTGGAAGATGGATGGAGCCAAGTACAGGGCTATCTTAGAAGAAAACCTGTTAAAAGACTTAAGACTGGAGCGGAGGTTCACCAGCCAGCAGGACAATCACCCTAAACATACGGCCAAAGCTACAATGGAATGGTTTACGTCAAAGCATATTCATGTGTTAGAATGGCCCAGTCAAATTCCAGACCTAAATCCAGTTTAGAATCTGTCAGGACTTAAAAATTGCTGTTTACAAACGCTCTCCATCCAATCTGACAGAGCTTGAGCTATTTTGCAAAGATGTGCAAAGCTGGTAGAGACATACCCAAAATGACTTGCAGCTGTAATTACAGCAAAAGATGGTTCTGCAAAATATTGATTAAATGCACTCCACACTTTTCACATATAGGTTTATAAAGAATTTTGAAAAAAACTTTTATAATTTTCCTTCCACTTTACAATTATGTGCCACTTTATGTTGGTCTATCACATAAAATCCCAATAAATCAAATACAAATTTTTGGTTGTAACATGACAAAATGTGGAAAACCTTTAAGCTGTATGAATACTTTTTCAAGGCGCTGTAGTTTCAAAACTTCCACAATTATCATTTCATGAAGGGAACAAAAAAGTTGAAGCTGTTTTTATTTGCAGATATATGTATTGTATTTCTAAAGAGCATCTGTATATAGTAGAATTTTTTTTTTTGGTAAATGCCATACTTAGAACTTCCTTTGGTAAAAGTGTGCATTTACCCTGTCCGTAAAGCTTGCAGTAATTTTTTTTTGTGTTCACACTCTGTAAGTTCTACTCTTGACCAATGTAGAATAGATATTCTGAACTTTGACATTAGTTACTTTCTAGCCACCCTCCAAACCCAACCTCTAAACAAATCTACTAAATGAAAAAGACCACACCAAAGTTTGGAGTCAGAATGGCCATCGCAGAATTTTATTAAAAAAAATAAATAAAAGTGGAGCTTCACAGCTAAAGGAATGTTCCAATGGCCCCCCTCTCCTTCTTCAAATTTTGTAACTTTTTCCGGGACTGATAGGTACCTAGTTATGTCATGTACCCACTCTCACTTCTGGTGGAATTGCCTAGGCAAAACCCAGCTTAAGTTTTTTCCCTTCACCCACAACCTCCTGGAACACGCCACAGGTCCCAGGAGGCTGCGGGACTATTCACAAGGCACAGCGTGGCTCACGCATGCACAGTGGGAAGCCAGCTGTGTAGTCACAAATAGTCTCAGCTGGCTTCCTAGAGTCAATTTGGCACCGACAGGGACACGATGACCAGCGAAGAACCAGTCCAAGCGAGAACAATTCTGGATCCCTGGACAGGTAAGCATCTCTTTATTAAAAGTCAACAGCTGCAGTATTTTTAGCTGCTGCCTTTTATTTTTGTTTAATTACTAAAGATCCTCTTTAAATCTTAAAACATTCCTTGAAACAGAAACAGTCAAAGGTTGCTGATCATTGGAGGCACCAAACATATCCTATTTTGTATCTGCAGAAACACTTGCGTATAATAGGCCCCCGGCCGCAACACTCCGGCTAATAGACAATCCCCTCTATCTGCAGGGGCCTCCATTTCCCATATTCTCAGTTAACCTACCGTTAACACGGGGAGACCATACCACCAATGTGTCCTCAAACATTCTATTAGCCTTGAATTTTACTGCCCTTGAAGACCAACAACTGCCAGGCTGTTGTGAAATTCAATAGAACCACAAACCAAAAGCAGGAATGGTGGGTGGGAAGTTTCTTCTCTGTTCTTTGCACACCCACTGATGCTTGCAGCTATCCACCCTCTCCTGAAGTTTCTGCAACCTCACTCAGCCATATATCAACACCAATAAGGAAAGTCTCTGCAACATTCAAGTTTGACTCTTTTAATCCATCTTCACACAGTCATGTATGCCCTTCACCAATTTTTATTTTATTTTTTGCTTCGGGCCTTCCTTTCCTCACAGTTTTAAATAGATAATATCTTGTAATCTTTTTTATTTTGGTGTGAAATTTAAGTAAGTACAAACCTTTCTTTCTGTGTCATACACTGAAGGTACCTTGGCTGGATTGCCAGAGCTCCTATATAACTGTGCCACACAGAACAAAAGTTATACTGAGCAGTGTTAGTTGTTAGCAGCAGTGACATGCCCTGTTAAATTATACTTGTTTAGGTATGTGAACACCTGGATAGAGACCAGAAGTAGCCGAACTGAAAAGGCCAATCTGACCATTTTGTTTGACAAGTATGTGCCACCATGCTTAGAACAGTTCAGAAACCACGTCTTGAAAACCATCACCCCTATCTCTGAGAACAGTATGGTGCAGGTAGGATGACTATATTATTTTTGTATTCAAATACTGATTATGTTGCTGTGTCATGCTAGCCAAATCATATTTAAAACATTATTTATTAGGCAATTTACTGCAGGGGAGACACTCCTAAAATGTAACTACAGAGATCAGGGCTTGTATGCAAACTTTGAAGGGGAAAATCTGCTTTTCTACAGTGTCTCTGTTGATGGGCATGCCCCTCTTTAATGGTTACTTCCAACTAACTGCCACTAACAAAAAGTTCTATAGTGGTTTAATGAAACTACAAGGCCGAGCCAGTGATACTGTATGCCCTTGCATCTGGTCATGTGACATTAGAATACACAATGAAGATGGGGAACATATGAATACAAGAAAAGAAAGGGCCTAGTCACCCACTGGAAGTCCAGCCATTGGCTAGTTATATACACATACAGTGTATGATATACAAAATGTACATGTATGCAAATGTAGATCTAGATAAGCCAGAAGTATGCTCATGTATACCGGCCCTAATGCTGGCAATACAAGTTGATTTTATTCAAACGGTTGACCATATGAGCCAATTGTTTTTATCAGTCAGATATCTAAAGCAATAATTTTAAGTATGCTTGTCCATAATAATCCTATCACTTTCAGTGTCTGTTTTTTTTAAAGAAGTTAACAAAAATGTAAAGTGATTGTTTCAGAACTGATTAATTACTCAATACACTGCACAATCAGCTTGCTAAAATTTAAATTTTCGAAGCAATCCAATATCTTTCATATTCATTCCAGCAAAATTGTCTGAACGCTATAAAATGGGTAGTTCAAAAATTATTTATAAATGTTAAATACTATGAAAAAAAAAAAACAGAACAATTTTTCATCCAATAATAAAATATATGACTCTAACACCAACAATAGACTTTGAAATACAGATATTATTTACATATTAGTCAACCTATTATTGTGTATAGACATGAGTATGCATGTACACACCCATTTGAGCACTACATTTTAGATATACTAAGGCACCTTTCACAAAATCTGCTTGCTTAGCAGGGATCTCTCTTTGGTGGACAGGATCGGATGGTGGCAGCGGACATGCCTCCGTTGACATCTGCCGCTCCATGGAAGAGACTGGAGAGTCCGATTAGGTCCACCTGAAAAAATGACAGGCGGACCTGATCGGACAGCTCATATGAAAGGGGCCTAAGGCCTGCTGTCTTTCTTAAGAATGTGTTGAAGTGTCTGACTTTTTTCTGCTAGTGTCCAATCAGATCTCATTTGCTTTACAGTACTAGCCAAATGAAAGGGATGACCTGGGTAAAGCTGCAGAAAGAACAGTTCTCGATTCAGATACTTTGATAAATAAGACCCAGTAAATTTTTAATTAAATTCAGAATACATTTTGGCTGCAGAGGGGTATAGAGAAAAAGGCTGATGACTAAAGGAGTTGAGAATCTTCACTCAATAAATTCAGTGAATATCCACTTCAATTATCTAATCATATGTGCCAAAAACAGATATGTAACCCTCGCTAAAAGTGATTCTAAAAACATAAACACTTGACAGCAGCACTTACCAATTTTTATACACGTATATAAATATTCCTTAATAGAATAAAACAAATATGCTGTTCTGTCACTTTAAACGATTCACATGAAACCTTCACAAATCATAAAACCAACTATTAAAGTGAATGTGATTATGAAATCAATACTATTTATAATAATGTGTTGTTGGTTTAACAGCGCTTAAGAGATAAAATCCCAAATGGATGGATGGTTACAGCAGTTAAACCCAGATATAGCACTCCACACTTACAGGCTGTCCTGCTCATGTATCCATTCAATACAACACTCGGACCAATACCTCAATAGTCACTGATACAAAAGAAAGGAAAAATGAAGGAAAAATCCAAATAGTACATCCAAACCACACTTTATTCAAATAAAATGTATGTACTCACAAACAAGAAAATGTACAAGGCATATCTCAAACGCCTTACCGAGGTGGGCATGATGACGCTACTGCTTAGCTCCTCCCTACGCGTTTCGCCTGAAGGAATGTCTTCCAAGGGGCTACATAGTTTGCAGTGAAGACTGACAGTGACATCTAAATATACTGCAGGCTGCATCCAACAGAGGGCTCTTCTACCAGACGATGATACTAATATTTTTATTATTTGAATTAATATTAATTACCGGGGCTTGGTATTTATGACTAATATTAATGTGCCTAATTGAGGCATTGTGTATTATATTAGCATTGTATTAGGATTGTCGTCTGGTAGAAGTACACTGGGATGCCTGGGATTAACTGCTGTCTTCATCCATCCATTTTGCGTTTTATCCTTTAAGCGCTCTAAGTTTCTGGTAAGTGGCTGTGTGGATCTCTGGTAGCTGGCACACAATGGTGGTCTGTTCGTAGAAGAATTACTTTTCGGTAATTGGTGTTTTTTTTGGATTTACACGCTTGGGACTTTATGAATATTTATGGCCACATTGATATGAATTGTGTTGATTTCTTAATATTATTCACTTTAATAGTTGTTTTTATGATTTGTGCAGGTTTTATGTGAATCACTTAAGTCACAGCGTAAGATATTTGTGTTATTTTATCAAATCGTATGAAAAGCAAGATCCTGTTTATTAATTTAATTTGCACATAACTAGATATTCAAAATTCTTTATTTAGCGGTATGCATCACAACAACATGTCATGACAACAAATGCGGGTACAGATAGACTAACAAAGGCCTAATACAAAAAATGAGGAAACATCATAAAGGAACACAGCTACAGTTTGAGTAAAGATTCTCAAGTTCTTTAATAAATCAGAATCAAAAACATTTTGAAAGAAATAATCATTCATCTGAACAGTTGTTCACGTTCTGTTCTGTATTGTCCATCTTCTGTAGACCCTGTGTTCTCTTCTGGACTGTCTCCTGACCCCGGAAAATGTGCCGCCAGACTCATCAAGAGACTTCTATGAGTTGTATTTTGTCTTTGCCTCTATCTGGGCTTTTGGTGGGGCCCTGCACAAAGATCAGGTTTGTAATGACAGCTTGATATTTATTTGTATGCCTGGCCGATATCTTTGTCATATGTGTAACATTCCATCCAAAAATCATTGCATACTAAGCAGGCGCAAAGCATCGTTTTTCATTCATCAGGATGACTGCAGAAAGGGTGAAGTATTCATGCACATGACATAAAAACTACAAGATCTTTATTTCTGCCCGTCACCCTGTAATTTTCCTTTATTAACTTCTTCTTTCTTCTACCCTTATGTAATTGCTCAGTCTTTTGTGTATTTCCTTTCTTGATATTCCCATCTTCTCTTTGATACCCAAGAACAAGGTCAGGAAGAACAAAGACAATCAGGCCCAGCTAAGTTAAAATGGAAACACACTATCTACTGAGGGTGATTAAATCTTCCATTATAATAAGCATTCTTAGGGATATTGGTTCATAATGTACTTCTATACTGGCTCTTGCACAATACTTTTACTAAATCTGAAGAGCATTTTTATGTAGTTGAGTTTTATTTAGAGTTCTTTTAAACTCTGTATTTATCTTGGTAATAATCAGCAGCAAGTCTAACATTAACATTACTGCTGCCCATACAAGGGCCAACCCTAAAGGCAAATGCATATCCATCTGGATAATAAACCCCAGGATGGAAAATGTATGCTTCAGTACGTAAAAGCAGTAGCCCTACAACCACTTTTAGTGTTCTTTGCATGATAATGTGGTTGAATTGGCTGCAGATTTGCCTGCTCACAGCTAAGAAGTGCCGGGAACTCTGCCACCTTATGGCATCAAAGTGATCCCTTTCTCCAATCCTTTCTCCACCAGCAATCTGTTAAATACAAGTACAGACAAAAAATAATAATGACACAAATTGACACTGTTGGAGAAGAGCCTAATGCCGCGTACACGCGACCGTTTTATATGACGGGAAAAATGACTTTTTTTTAATTGGTCGTGAAAAACAGTCGTGTGTATGCTCCTCAACGAGAAAAATGTCCATTAAAAATTTAGAACCTGCTCTATTTTTTCTAGTAATTTTTCACGTCGCGAAAAACGGTTGTGTGTACGCTTTAACGAGGGGGGGAAAACGTGCATGCTCAGAAGCAAGTTATGAGAGGGGAGCGCTCGTTCTGGTAAAACTAGTGTTCGTAATGGAGATAGCACATTTGTCACGCTGTAACAGACTTAAAAGCACGAAGACTAAAAAAGCGCGTATCGTCTCTCACCAAACTTTTACTAACACGCGGTAACACGAAATGAGCAAAAGCAGCCCAAAGGGTGGCGCCATTTGAATAGAACTTCCCCTTTATAGTGCCGTTGTACGTCACCACGCTTTGCTTGAGCATTTTTTTTCACGCTAGTGTGTATGCAAGGCAGGCTTGAGAGGAATCACGTCGAGAAAACCTTTGTTTTTTTCAATGACATGAATAACGGTCGTGTGCATGCGGCGTTAGAGTCTAATAAGTAAAAGGAAACCAGTAACAGAATATGAAAGATGGAATAGGGTGTCTGCTGTTGCTGACTTCCTTCTGAAAAATAATAAAGGGTGGAGGGTATTGGGATTATCACGGTGACACAGAAAGAAACCAGGTTCTTAATACAATTTTAACAAAAATAACGTTTATTAAATACAAAAAATGTATTAAAAGGTCTATTCGATCACATGAACTATGATACCCCTAACTAAAATCTAGTGAAACCAATTGCCTTCAGAAGTCACCTAATTAGTAAAAAGAGTCCACTAGTGTGTAATCTATTCTTAGCATAAATCTCTGTGAAGCCCTCAGAGGTTTGTTAGAAAACCTTGGTGAACAAACATCCTGAAGGCCAAGGAACACACCAGACAGGGATAAAGTTGTGGAGAAGTTTAAAGCAGAGTTAGGTTATACATTGTTGGGCCTTTGGGTCTTTGAATGAAGCACAATTGAGTGCCTCCATCCCTGGTTCAAGTAAAATAAGACAAGGGAATTTGGGACTTTGAATGAAGCAATTGAAATGCAGAGGTACAATTAGTTAAGAATTTGTTTAATTCATAACATGGATATATATCCAATAAAAATATGATTTCATATATATATATACATATAGCATACACAGAGTATAAGCATTTGAAATAGATAGTATATACATTGATATTTAATTGATAACATAGATGTAGATCTAGTAAAAAAATATGATTTAACATATTTACAAATACCATACACAAGGTGTGAACTTATGAAAATGGTTGAGTACATACATTGATACATGATCATAGCAGGTGCATATAAGTCAATATAATCCTTGTATATTGCTACCTCAGCTCCCGCAGGGAGGTTGTGCTTATGGCTCGCCCTATGCCGGTTGCCGCATATAGCATTCACTGTCCTTGTTGGTAAGTGTGTTAAACCCACTATTTATAGATATCCATCCTCCTTGATATTTTCCCTCTCTAGCCAGAGTATGTTTTTTTTTTTATATACTTATATATTTCATAGGAATCTGTAGCATCTGCTCCTGATGAGTGGAGACATCCACGAAACGCGTCAAGCTATGTTTTATGCCACAGCTACACCTTATATTAACCACTTAAGGACCGGACCAATATGCTTCTACATGACCCAAGGGGTTTTTACAATTCGGCACTGCGTCGCTTTAACAGACAATTGCGCGGTCGTGCGACGTGGCTCCCAAACAAAATTGGCGTCCTTTTTTCCCCACAAATAGAGCTTTCTTTTGGTGGTATTTGACCACCTGTGCGGTTTTTATTTTTTGTAATATTTTGCAGCTTACAAGTCCTTCGATGTGGTGGCTACATGTGTTTTCGTCAGTTTTTGTTTCTTTCTTTATACCTTACACTTCTTGTCCTAGGATGACAATGCTCACTCACCTTAGTGTATGGAGGAGGAGCCCTGTCAACCTAGTGCAGGAAGTCTGATAGGACCATCGTACATCTCCCTATCCTCAGCTTTATAACATAGTGGGGAGGGGTTCTGTAGTCCACTGAGATTGCATAATACAAAAAGCTGCTATTTGATGATGGCGCAGCAAAGAGCACATGAATTGATCAACTTACAAGATTTCCAGAAGGATCAACAGGTATTATTTTTTTGCACACATGCTAAAACATTTCATACAAGAAAAAGGTTGGTGAAGCACTTGCAGATTTTATGACTAAGAGGGGGTTCTTTTTGTATTTTTTTTTTCATGTTGATTGAAATCTGTAATAAACACAGATTATACACATGCTTGATAAGACCCAGACATTCATTCCCATGGAACAAGTATTTGGTTCTTCATCTAGTAAACCACCTTTTAAATATAGAGCACAAACCCTAAAAATCGGTAAAAGAGCATGTATTCAGTAGCAGAGGGGCAACAAAACAACAAAGAATGCGATACGCTAGGTGAAATTAAAGTCATATAATACTTTGCTGTGTGAAAGACCTTTTGCTTAATCCATCCAAATTGAGATAAATTATTATGTAGTTGTTCTGCATTATTTGAAATGTAAGGATAGTACGTTATGGAAAATTAGGTTTACAATAAGACAGACTTTCAGGAGATTTTATCCTGGGTTTGGCGCCATGGACTCTGACTCAGGTGTAATGCAGCTGGTGCCTGGGACTTCAGGTGTCCAGGATTTTTGGGAGCCGGCGGGTACTTATGAGATTGTTTTTATTATTTTTGTAAGAAAAAAAAAAGATTAATCTTAATGTGAGTTCTTTATGTTTAAAGCTAATGGATTACAGAGCTGCATTCAGCCATTGGTGGATCAGAGAAATGAAAGCGGTGAAATTTCCAGGGCAAGGAACAGTTTTTGACTATTATCTGGATAACAAAACTAGAAAGTTTATCCCATGGAGTGAACAAATCTTAAAATTTAACATGGATCCAGATATGCCTCTTCAGGTAGGTAGCATATCATTTCATATTGTGGCATTAAAACAATTATTTGATTCATTTCTGGGGACCATATATTTTTTTTTAATCCATTTTTCATTGGAGTTGTATATGTGATGCATACAGAAAAAAAAAACACAATGGGGGTTATTTACTACAAGTGCAAAGAGCACTTGAAATTGCACTGAAAGTGCACTTGGAAGTGCAGTCACTGAAAATCTGAGGGGTAGATCTGAAATGAGGGAAAGCTCTACTGATTTTATCATCCAATCATGTGCAAGCTAAAATGCTGTTTTTTATTTTCCTTGCATGTCCCCCTCCAGGGCCGGTGCAAGGATTTTTGACACCCTAATCAAAACCTCATTTTGCCGCCCCCCCCTTGGCTCCACCCCCTTTGCACTGTCCATGTATACACCACCTTTTTATAGACTGCTACCATTGGGGGAGGGGGGGGAGTCAGTCACTGGCCCAGCGCATGATACGCATGCAGCGTATGTGGGAGCCTGGGGGGGGGGCACTGGCACGGCGCCCCTGACTAATGTGCGCTGGGGAATTCCCATGGGGAATCCCTCATGGGGACAGCAGGTGTACAGACTTGGGAACTTAGCACAGGGATGGTGGGAACCCCTCATAATGGGCACAACAGGTGTACAGACCCGGGAAGTCAGCACAGGGATGGTGGGAACCTCATAATGAGCACAGCGGGTGTACAGACCAGGGGAACTCAGCACAGGGATGGTGGGAACCTCATAATGAGCACAGCGGGTGTACAGACCCGGGAACTCAGCACAGGGATGGTGGGAACCTCATAAGGAGCACAGCGAGTGTACAGACCCGGAAACTCAGCACAGGGATTGTGGCAACCCCTCATAATGAGCACAGTGGGTGTACAGACCCGGAAACTCAGCACAGGGATTGTGGCAACCCCTCATAATGAGCACAGCGGGTGTACAGACCTGGGAACTCAGCACAGTACAGGGATGGTGGGAACCCCTCATAATGAGCACAGCGGGTGTACAGACCTGGGAACTCAGCACAGTACAGGGATGGTGGGAACCCCTCATAATGAGCACAGCGGGTGTACAGACCCGGGAACTCAGCACAGGGATGGTGGGAACCCCTCATAATGAGCACAGCGGGTGTACAGACCTCTGGACAGGGAGGGCAGCATTTACTAAAACTGATTGGCTTTTTTTTTTTTTACTGCAGCTGCTGACTGCTGGTGGAAGGGAGATGAGGAAAATACCCCTTTTAGATGCTACAAGTGGAGGAAAATACAGCCCAGTTCTAGTAAATTCTGCACCCCCAGCTGCACTAGAATCAGCAGTAACTAGAATACATAGGGACTAGTGGGCAGCAGCCTGACCTGTAGGCAGTGTTTTCTATGGGTGGTCACCACCAGCAGAAGAAAGAAACTTAAATAAATACACTGACCGCCCCGCACAGCACTAATCAGTGATACCAGCTCCAGCAACAGCATACTGTATGTATCATGGCCAAGCACTCACCTACATTCTCGGCTTCCAATCTCCCGCGCTGTGACCTGTGCAATGTGAGGGGTGGGGGGACATTCCAGGGAGGGAGCTCGAGGGTTATCAGGAGGAAGAGCTGAGGAGAACTCTGGTGTGTGTATCATCCCGACCTGAAGGAACTTTTCACTGTCTTATAACGGAGGCGGGCTGAGTGAGTACAGAGTGCAGTTTGCGAGCAGTCAGTGGTGTGGAATAGGCGGCATTTTCAAACAACAGACAGTCATTGTATTTTCCTCCTCTAATGTCTCCCAGTCCCTATACACAGAGGTGTGCAGCTCCCCAGCTAGTCACTTCAGTGTGTGTGTCAGTGCTCAGGAGGAGTGTCGGCGGGAGCTGGTGAAGACACTAGTTCCAGGCTGCTGTGTGTATTGTCGGTAGGAGGGGAGCGGAGTTCACTCCCATACAGTGCGGAGCGGCTTCACCAAAAATCACCTGCTTTCCCCAGTGACTGAGCCACGCCATCTCCACACTCCAACCCCCTCCTTGTGTTTGTCAGTCCTCTTAGACTGACACCCGACTCTCCACACAAGGGCAAGTCTTCTCCACACCAGAAAGCCGTGTACACAGCAGCCGTAGTTGCGCTCTTGATGACAGTGCGCTCTAGGCGGCTGCCTAATCCGCCTAGTGGTAGCGCCGGCCCTGCCCCCTCGGATCTACAGCGACTGCACTTCCAGGTGCACTTTCAGTGCAATTTCAAGTGCACTTTGCATTTGTAGTTTGCACGTGTAGTGCAAAGTGGATTTGCCTTTCGTAAATAACCGCCAATGGGTCCACAGGATGAAAAAAAAATATTATTTCATCATGTACAGCTCAAAACCGACCTAATAAAAATGGAGCATGTGATTATAAAACAGAAATACCAGCCTGCACAATCCAGTCAATAAAAACAGGTATAGAAAAAATGTGCCTGTTATGTATGGATTACAAGGCATCCAGCTGATGTAGTGCCCAACTGGTGTTTCCAATTGTGATTGAATTTGCACATAGTATTATGTAATATAAGCAATTATTATTACTCCTAATATATAAGAGATATGTTTTCATTTCATATGCCATACACCTATTTAATTCCTGTAGCCAATCCACATTTGGGGGGAGTTTAAATAAATTTGAAGCAGAGTTTCAGGCTAAAATGAAACTAGGTCTAAACCAACCGAGCACTCCCTCCACCCCCCCCCCCCCTCATTTTTGGATATCCCTTTTATTAAATTTTTTGTGTTTTGTACCTTTTTTGTCCTTCTCCAGCAGGGCTTCCATCCTATCTTTCCCGGGGGGGGTGGGTGGCAGTATGTCATCTCCAAATTTGTATTGGCCCCTCCTCCTTCCACACTGCCTTCTGGAACTTGTGTGTGTCCCAGAAGACGATGGGGCCATTCAGAAAGCGCAGCGTGACTCACGCATTCACAGTAGGAAACCAGCAGTGAAGCCTGAAGAAGGCTTTACTGCCGGTTTCCGGTTTCCTTTAGTTGCAATTCCGGCGTATGCACCCGAGCCGATGGATAAATTGGCTTCGGGGGCGCCGACATCGCAGGATCCCTGGACAAGGTACGTTTCCTTATATTAAAAGTCAGCAGCTACAGTATTTGTAGCTGCTGACTTTTATTTTTTATTAGATTTAGAGGCTGAAACTCCACTTTAACTTTAAGAATTTTATGAGCAGTGAAAAGTGATCTGGAGAATACAAGAGAGGATTCCATTACAGCATTGATAACTTAACTACTTGAGACCCGGGCGTATGTCAAAAGACGGCCTCAAGGTGGCTCTATAAATCCGGGAGGACGTCATTTGACGTCCTCGCGTCCTCCGGCCACTGGGGGGCGCGCGCGCGCACCCGGCGCGTCCCCGAGATGCCGATGCGTGTGCCTGGCGGCCGCGATGTCCGCCAGGTACCCGCGATCGGCAATGACAGAGCAAACAGTGTAAACACAGAGCTCCACGTCCTGTCAGGGAGAGGAGACAGACGCTGTGTCCCTTAGGGATACAGCATCGGTCACCTCCCCCAGTCAGTCCCCTCCTCCCACAGTAAGAATCACTCCCAGGATACACATTTAACCCCTTCCTCACCCCTAGTGTTAACCCCTTCCCTGCCAGTCAGATTTATACAGTAATCAATGCATTTTTATAGCACTGTTCGCTGTATTAATGTGAATGGTCCCAAAAATGTGTCAAAAGTGTCCGATGTGTCCGCCGCAATATCGCAGTCCTGACAAAATTCGCAGATCGCCGTATTACTAGTAAAAAAAAAAAATAATAAAAAAAAATTCAGAATTCTATTCCCTATTTTGTAGCCACTATAACTTTTGCGCAAACCAATCACTATACGCTTATTGCGATTTTTTTTTTACCAATAATATGTAGAATACATATCGGCCTAAACTGAGAAAAATAAAAAATTTTGTTTTAAAAAATGGGATATTTATTATGGCGAAAAGTAAAAAATATTGTGTTTTTTTTTCAAAATTGTCGCCTTTTTTTTGTTTATAGCGCAAAAAATGTAAACCGCAGAGGTGATAAAATACCACCAAAAGAAAGCTCTATTTGTGGGAAAAAAAGGACGTCAATTTTGCTTGGGAGGCACGTCGCACGACCGCGAAATTTTAATTTAAAGCGATGCAGTGCTGAAAGCTGAAATTTCGCCTGGGCAGGAAGGGGGTATATGTGCCCAGTAAGCAAGTGGTTAATAACCTCAGACCAGTATAATCTACATTTGGGGCAAGGCCGCTGTAGATGTGTCAGGTTTCCTTAGGGTTGGTTGCATTTACTATACCTGCACTGTGAAGGAAGAGGATGATATTTTTTATATTTTCTTTGCCCCGTTTAATAAATCAAATAGATTTACCTGGCCTTTTGCAGGAAAAGCTCTCTATATAAAAAAAAGTTTGTGTTGCGAAAGTGAGTTGAGTACTTACTGTTTTCTTTTCCATACATTATTCTTGGTTTAAAAAAAAAAAAAGAAACTGAATTAATATGTCCATGCACCTAAAGGCCCACTCACTCACATCTTCAACCCATACTGACCCATGGTTTTCTAGCAACGTCTCAGCAGTACATTGAATAGGAAGCCAGATGCTGCAGTCAATGTAAAGCACACTCAGCGTCCTGTATACAGTGGTTCAATATTGCAGGGAAGACATCTTATTGCTGACACTGCTTTGTAAAGAGCTCTATAAGCCACTATTGCTAGAACTTTGGATGTACATACCCATATGTTAAAAAAGAGATAAGGATCTGGGGTATTAGTGAAGCCTACATGCTTCCAGGAAGAAGTTCTGCTTCATTAACTCTGACCTCCTCTTTGCTATATTTATCGATTTCACAGTGATATCTTTGGTTTCTATATAAGCAATCAGATATTCTGGTAACCAAACTTATTATGTTTGTTTATAATAAATCTTTTAACTTTAGCTTTACCATATTGAGCTGAGGAAACCATTACTTTTGTCACATATTGCTATGTTTTCATCACTGCAGGCAGTTTTTGTCCACACCTCTGAAACCACGTGTCTGGGATACTTTACTGACCTTCTGATACAGAAAGCCAAGCCAGTTATGTTGGTGGGAGGTGCAGGAGTGGGCAAGACGGTGTTCCTGAATGACAGATTGGCCTTCCTGTCTGACCTTTACATGATATCTAAAGTTCCATTCAACTACTATACCACATCAGCTGCACTGCAAAGTAAGCAAGCAAGAGAAAGTATAATGTTTTTAGTGAGCAATTATTTTGAATCAAGTCTGTGTTTAAAGGGGTTGTAAAGGTACACTTTTTTTTCCTAAATAGCTTCCTTTACCTTAGTGCAGTTCTCCTTCACTTACCTCACTTACCTCATCCTTCAATTTTGCTTTTAAATGTCCTTATTTCTTCTGAGAAATCCTCACTTCCTGTTCTTCTGTCTGTAACTCCACACAGTAATGCGAGGCTTTCTCCCTGGAGTGGAGTGTCGTGCTCGCCCCCTCCCTTGTACTACAGGAGAGTCAGGACGCTCTCTACGTTGCAGATAGAGAAAGGAGCTGTGTGTTAGTGGGCGTCCTGACTCTCCTGTAGTCCAAGGGAGGGGGCGAGCACGACACTCCACACCAGGGAGAAAGTGTTGCATTACTGTGTGGAGCAGTGTTGCCAACCTACCAGATTGAAATTTACTTGCACAACACCCGAAATTTACTGGCGCAGCCACGTTTTTACTGACATTTCACAAAAGTTACTATATTACATTAGGTGCAAATTTCAGTATTTAGGCTACAAATAAGTATGCTAGGCTAATAGCAATGTGATTTAAGGTAGATATTAAGGTAAAAAAACATATTTTTGTTATTTTCGATATAATACAAACTATTTAGTCACATTACCCCCTGCCTCAAATCCACCTCTGCCACCAACACCACCTGCCTTCACCCCCCCTCTGCGGTGCCACAATCTCCCCCTGCCTCCAATCTCCCCCTGCCTCCAATCTCCCCCTGCCTCCATCCCCCTCTGCGGTGCCACCAACAACCCCTGTCTCCATCCCCCACCCTCTGCTGTGCCACCACCCCCCTCTGTGGTGCCACCAACACCCCCTGCCTCCAATCACCCCCTGCCACTAACACCCCCTGCCTCCATTGCCCCCTGCCTCCATCCACCTCTGCGGTGCCACAATCTCCCCCTGCCTCCAATCTCCCTCATGCCCCCTGCCTCCTATCACCCCCTGCCTCCATCATCCCCTGCCTCCATCCCCCTCTGCGGTGCCACCAACAACCCCTGTCTCCATCCCCCACCCTCTGCGGTGCCACCATCCCCCTCTGTGGTGCCAACAACACCCCCTGCCTCCATTGCCCCCATCCCCCTCTGCGGTGCCACTGCAGCCACCATCACCCCCTGCCTCCAATCACCCTCTGCCTCTAATCTCCATGCGCAGTTCCAAGCCGAACCGAACCATTTATGAACAGGGGAAAAAAGTGCCCATTTTTACGAACTGTTCGTAAAAATACGGACGGTTGGCAACACTGGTGTGGAGTTACAGACAGAAGAACAGGAAGTGAGAATTTCTCAGAAGAAATAAGGGCATTTAAAAGCAAAATGGAAGGATGAGGTAAGTGAAGGAGGACTGCACTAAGGTAAAGGAAGCTATTTGGGGGAAAAAAATTGTACCTTTACAACCCCTTTAAGTTAAAATCATTTGTGATGTGAGTTTGACATTTTAATGCTTGGTTTTCCATGTTTATTGTGTTAAAATAGAGGGGGCTCTGTATTTTACTCCACTTCATTCAACATCCCTGCTTATCAACCAGCCACGCAGGGAGTGCATTGTTTTCTGTTGATCAGCTAACTTATAGATGTACCTTGTGCAGTCAAAATAGGAAGCAGCATTTAATGAGCAAATATGCCCCCTCACAATGTACATATATATTGTAATTACCAATGATACATAGAATGATTTTATATATGTTATATACGTTGTATATAAAACCGATCTCTTTCATATTCTCACACATACATTATATCACAACATTATACAATCTTTTTAACAAATTGTTTAGATTTGTTACCAGCTATTTCTGTGCCTGAAAAATTAGTAACCGTATAAAACGGTATCTGACATACAATGGCAATTACTGTATGTCATGTATTATTTTTGAATACCCAGTAGTTCTGTACTGCTAGTGACTGCAGCACGGTTTAGGCCTAACTAAATGACCACCACTGGGCTCCAATGTACTTTGTCAACCAGTGGTTTTCAGTTTTTCTTGGCCTAGGCAAAGACCAGGGACATTTGCCTGGTCCCAGCAGGACAATATATAACAACCAATAAACTAGTTATAAATGGATTCTGGGTTTTATATATATATATATATATATATATATAAAATGATACAGCTCATATATAAGCTTCCCAATATCTTAGAAAGTCACACATACGTTACATCTTACAATCTCTTCAAAATCTAATTTTTAACCTTAGGCCCCGTACACACGAGAGGATCGATCCGCTGGAATTTATCCGCGGACCGGTTTCAGCGGATAGATCCCCTGGTGTGTACGATCCAGCGGATATTTTTCCGCGGATATTTTTCGGGCCGATGGATTTCCAGCGGATCAAAATTTCTTGACATGCTAAGAAATCGATCCGCTGGAATCCAGTCCAGTGGATTGATCCGATGGTCTGTACTGACTCACCGAATCAATCCGTCCGAATCCATCCCTCGCATGCGTCGTAATGATTCGACGCATGCGTGGAAGTCCTTATATTACAGCGTCGCACACGTCGCCGCGTCATCATCGTGGCGACGGCGCGACACGTCACCGCGGAGGGAATTCCGCTGGGATTTTGATCTCATGGTTAGTACAACCATGAGATCAAAATCCGCCAGAGGATTTATCCGCGGAAACGGTCCTCCGGACCGTTTCCGCGGATCGATCCTCTCGTGTGTACTAGGCCTTACTCTTAGGCTAATTATTACACTTAAACCTCATCTTAGTCTGGCCAAACCCACCTACTACATACAATAAGAAGACTGAAATACCCTGTAAAAAAATAAAATCTCCCCTCATTTAAAAAAAAAATTCCTCTTCCTTTTCATTTAAAATTATTATAAACACTTAGTCTAAAGAGAAATTAACACTGTTTAAAGTTTTAATTTCACTGCAAGCCTAAATTAACATTTTTGTTCCCTTCTCTGTAATGTTTTGATATTTTTTCCTCAAAATTTTTAAAATTATTAAAAAGCGACTTGTGCGCAGTTAAGAACAGCATTTGATTTTTCTCTGCAGATGCTTAATTATAGCAATACATTTTACATTTGTAAACAATCTATTTATTTATTTCTGAAGTAGGAATTGTGAATCCCTATTTTTAGCAAAACGAGGCTGAGGAGCCTTTCTGTTGGTTACACAGAGATCCCTAAGAAGATTTCAGTTTTATAACTTCTTTAATGCACAAGTATCTAGCTTACATTTTTGCTTCCATCAGGCATTCTGGAAAAGTCCTTGGAGAAGAAAGCGGGACGTAACTATGGCCCAATAGGAAATAAAAAATTGGTATATTTTATTGATGACATGAACATGCCTGAGGTTGACAAGTATGGAACTGTCCAACCACATGCCCTGATCAGACAGCACCTTGACTATGGACACTGGTAACAAGCTCACATGATCTCTTAACATAATAAATACAAAATTAAATGACCAGTGTTATTTTGTAATGGAATAAAGGCACTTCACCTTTTTAATCCATTGTTGTAGGTATGAACGTCAGAAGATGACTCTAAAAGAAGTTCATAATTGCCAGTATGTGGCGTGTATGAATCCAACTGCTGGAAGCTTTACCATTAACCAAAGACTGCAGGTAAACCCGTATTTCATAAAACCTACCTTTTCATTTACATTTTCATTTCAGCTATGGATAACTACAGTTGCTTTGTGTTGGTTTTAGTTGAATAAATTGCCAGTTAAAAACTGTGTGCATCATGTCTTAGGCTCCATTCACATCTAGGCGGACGAAATCGCAGCGTTTTGTCGCCGCAAATCGCGGTACAAATAGCAGCGTTTTGTACCGCGATTTGCGGCGACAAAACGCCGGTATTGTCCGCCTAGATGTGCCCCAGATTGACCCCCCTCTATGGAGATGCTTCCCATCTCCCAGCCGAACGCCGAAAGACGCCTGAAAAAAAGGTCCGGGACCTTTTTTCAGGCGGCAGGCGTCCGGCGTTCGGCGTGGAGATGTGAACCATCTCCATAGAGGGAAATGTGTTTCCAGCCATCTGGCGGCAGCGGCGTAGCGCTACAGGCATAAAAACGCCTAGATGTGAATGCGGGCTTACTCTATTACTTCATAGTACAAAAATGTTGTAAATAGGTTGTGTGAGTGTGAGTACAATACTGTCTCTTGCTCAGTCCATCAATCTGTCATTTAGAGGTTATCTCTTGAGGGTAAGTTTACCTTTGAGAAAAAAATTATAAATGCACATTTTTTGCAGGTAAAAAAAATTGTGTTTATATTTTTTTTCTTTTTGAGCCTGTAAAGCATTCCACCAGCGATCAGCAGAGCACTGGTGCAATGCAGGTCACCTTCAGATCTGTCAGTATATCTGTGTTTTACCATATTTGTTTCTGTTTCTCATTGATGTACCTTTTCCACTGTCTGGTATATGGGAAGGAAGCAGATGTTGGCCCACAAGTGAAGAGTTGTAAATAGTAGAAAATCTGATGGGTTGCATCCTTTAACCAAAAACACCAATGCTTGATTCACAACACATCAGGAAATGGATTCTTATTTTCAAAACAAGTCTGATGAAATTTTAAAATTCCAGTTACTTAGCTGAAATGTATAATCCTTTTCTTTGTGGTAAAACTTTGAGACTTGAACCTATTGTGTTTTATAAAGTTTCATTTGAGCAATCATTAGTTCTAGGTTTCTACATTTAAAACATTGAAACATACATTGCATTTGTATTTATATACTAAAACATTGAATTTGTATTTATGTACTAAAACAAGCATGTTTGATTTATTTTACCTGATTAGAGACATTTCACAGTATTTGCTGTAAATTTCCCTTCAAATGATGCACTGGAAGCCATCTTTGCCAAGATACTTAGCTTCCACTTCCAACAGCACACGTTTCTTCCTTCTATCCTCCGCACTGGGCCTACTGTCATACAAGCTGCAATGTGGCTCAACCAGAAAATGATGCACACTTTCCTGCCTACTGCAATCAAGTTTCATTATATTTTTAATCTGCGAGACATTGCCAATATTTTCCAGGTTTGTTAAACATCCCAGTACAAGTAACAATATGGAAAAAATATAATATCATGATATTTTAGCATAAAATTTGGGGTCTGAATATTTGTCGTTGATCAGTGGCTAAGAAACTGGTAAAGCCATTAAATAGGATGACAGCTAACCAGAAATTTCAGAAGAGATGAGCAATGGCAGCAAAAGTTAAATAGCAACTCAAGTCTAATGCCTCATGCACACGATCAGTTTTCCTGGCAGGAAAACTGCCAGGACAGCTTTTGGCCGGGAAAACTGGCCGTGTATATGCTCCATGGCAGTTTTCCTGATAGGAAAACCACTGGGAATCTTGGCAGGAAAAATGAGAGCATGTCTTCTATTTTCCTGCTGGGATTCCTGGCACTATTTCTATCGGCAGTTTCCCTATGGGGAAAGCCTGCAGTGGAGCATACGCACGGCCAGGTTTCCCGGCTAAAGCTCTCATAGCAGTTTTCCTGTCAGGAAAACCGGCCATGTGTAGGGGGGGAAAAGCTGCCGAGCAGGTTCTCGGCTTTCCCCTCGGTTTTTCCGGTGGTAAAAAGTCAGTCGGGAAAACCGATCGTGTGTACAAGGCATTAGGGTTTTTTTGTTTTGTCTTGTGCTGATAAGACCGACTAGTCCTACTCATGGGTTAGTAAACATCTAGTGGGTGGGACATTCACTTATTAGCTGGTAATACAAAAGTGCAGCATTACCCAGAGAGGGAGTTATTTGGGGAAAATAAGGCGATTTAGTTCGCATGCGTCGCGCTATATAAATTCTTCATTCATTCATTCATTCATTCAAAAAGCAGAAAATTGTTCAATAGGGGTGATTGGGAACCAGCTGTCAACACACAGGGCAATAGGCTAGTGTATCAGATGTTTTCTAGGACATTTAGCCTGGTATTTAAGATTTTATTAAATTTGGCAGGACATCCATGAGGAGTATACAAGCCTTTTTTTTTTAGTAATACAGAGTTTTCTGATCTAATGCTTATATACTCCAGTGCAACCTCAGAGAATGTTCTTGCTCAGTATCCTTCAGTGTAGTAATGTCTGACCTTCAATTGGTATAAAAAGAATCCGCATTCTGCCATGCTGAACCATACAGGGAATTTTGATACTAGACTTTTGGCCGGAGGGGAAAGTGCATATTAATGGCACGTTTAAGATTGAGATTCTTATTAAAGAAACCCTATGTCATGGGAAATTCAGTTTGTGAATGGGAGTAAAGCTTAAGGGAGCCCTAGTCAGATAGCTGACCTAAGAACCAAAGGCTCACATTTTGCCAACCAAGGGGTCAGGAAGTTTCTCAAACTTTTGTAGGTTCTAGTTAGTCCAAAATGTAGTGTGTATACGTATATAATTAATTAATTTGGTATCTAATATAATGCTACAGTGAAATGTATCTGATTATGTTGTTTAAATTTCCCCTTTCTCCAGGGAATTTTGTTTGCTACTCCAGATTGTTTAAAACAACCAAATGATCTAATTCAACTGTGGCTTCATGAGTCTTCACGAGTTTATGGAGATAAACTAATAGAAGAGAAAGACTCAAATATGTTTAAGAAGCTACTTCACGATACAGCCATAAAATACTTTGAGGTAAGGACATTGTTTCCACGACATTTGTCATAATGGGAAAGGGAAAACATGCTAGGAAGTAGTGTATTGGTATGTCCCCCCTGAGAAAAAAATGATTTCTCTTTCATCATGTGTGTGTGTGTGTGTATATGTATATACAGTATCTCTCACAAGTGAGTATACCCCTCCATAGTTTTGTAAATTTATTATTATATCTTTTCATGTGACAACACTGACAAAATTACACTTTGCTACTATGTAAAGTGGTGAGTGTGCAGCTTGTAAAACAGTGTAAATTTGCTGTCCCCTCTAAATAACTCAACACACAGCCATTAATGTCTAAACCGCTGGCAATGAAAGCGAGTACACCCCTAAGTGAAAATGTCCTGTGTGTTCAGTTAAATTTGCTGTCCGCTCAAAATAACTCAACACACAACCATTGTATAACTGAACACACAGGACATTTTCACTTAGAGGTGTACTCACTTTCATTGCCAGCGGTTTAGACATTAATGGCTGTGTGTTGAGTTATTTAGAAGGGACAGCAAATTTACACTGTTATATAAGCTGTACACTCACTACTTTACATTGTAGCAAAGTGTAATTTCTTCAGTGTTGTCACATGAAAAGATATAATAAAATATTTACAATAATGTGTGGGGTGTACTCACTTTTGTAAGATACTGTGTATAATATATATATGTGTGTGTGTGTGTGTGTGTGTATATATATATATATATATATATATATATATATATATATATATATAGATAGATAGATAGATAGATAGATAGATAGATAGATAGATAGATAGATAGAGGGTGTGCCATTTATATGGATACACCTTAATAAAATGGGAATGGTTGGTGATATTCACTTCCTGTTTGTGGCACATTAGTATATGTGAGGGGGGAAACTTTTCAAGATGGGTGGTGACCATGGCGGCCATTTTGAAGTCGACCATTTTGAATCCAACTTTTGTTTTTTCAATAGGAAGAGGGTCATGTGACACATCAAACTTAATGGGAATTTCACAAGAAAAACAATGGTGTGCTTGGTTTTAACATAACTTTATTCTTTCATGAGTTATTTACAAGCTTCTGACCACTTATAAAATGTGTTCAATGTGCTCTCCAGTGACATGTGGCGAGTGCTACGCTGTGGGCTCTTGCTCAATGAAGCTAGGACAGCCACTGATGTTTCTTCATTAGTGACAGATTTCATGCGTCCACATTTTGGCAAATCCAACACTGACCCAGTTTGACGAAACTTAGCAAGCAGTTTGCTAACTGTAGCTTGGGAGATGGGTGGTCTCGTAGGCTGTCTTGCATTGAAATCTGCTGCAATGACCCGGTTACTGCATTTACCAGACATCAACACAATTTCTATCCGAGAGAGTGGGTAACCGCTCAAAGAGAACCAGGTAATCTGATTCCTGTGGTCCGAGCCAAGGGTGCAGGCAGTGCAATCAAAATGCAGGTTAGGATGAAGGAAAAAAGCTGGGACAGCCGCACTCCAAAAAAACTCCTCCTTTAATTAAAAATCACAAAATACATGCCACAGCAAAAAACAGCACAACAAAAGAAAAGCTGACGTTTCGCACTATGCCTTAGTGCTTCTATCCGCTCTGCACGTGTTAACCTCGGCAACATGTCAATGGCTGTTAACAAAGAGAAACTTGTAAATAACTCATGAAAGAATAAAGTTACGTTAAAACCAAGCACACCGTTGTTTTTCTTGTGAAATTCCCAATAAGTTTGATGTGTCACATGACCCTCTTCCTATTGAAAAAACAAAAGTTGGATTAAAAATGGCCAACTTCAAAATGGCCGCCATGGTCACCACCCATCTTGAAAAGTTTCCCCCCTCACATATACTAATGTGCCACAAACAGGAAGTTAATATCACCAACCATTCTCATCTTATTAAGGTGTATCCATATAAATGGCCCACCCTGTATATATCTATCTATCTATATATATATATATATATATATATATATACAGTGCCTTGCGAAAGTATTCGCCCCCCTTGAACTTTGCGACCTTTTGCCACATTTCAGGCTTCAAACATAAAGATATAAAACTGTAATTTTTTTTGAAAAATCAACAACAATCATGAAGTGGAACGAAATTTATTGGATATTTCAAACTTTATTTAACAAATAAAAAACTGAAAAATTGGGCGTGCAAAATTATTCAGCCCCCTTAAGTTAATACTTTGTAGCGCCACCTTTTGCTGCGATTACAGCTGTAAGTTGCTTGGGGTATGTCTCTATCAGTTTTGCACATCGAGAGACTGAAATTTTTGCCCATTCCTCCTTGCAAAACCGCTCAAACTCAGTGAGGTTGGATGGAGAGCGTTAGTGAACAGCAGTTTTCAGTTCTTTCCACAGATTCTCGATTGGATTCAGGTCTGGACTTTGACTTGGCCATTTTAACACCTGGATATGTTTATTTGTGAACCATTCCATTGTAGATTTTGCTTTATGTTTTGGATCATTGTCTTGTTGGAAGACAAATCTCCGTCCCAGTCTCAGGTCTTTTGCAGACTCCATCAGGTTTTCTTCCAGAATGGTCCTGTATTTGGCTCCATCCATCTTCCCATCAATTTTAACCATCTTCCCTGTCCCTGCTGAAGAAAAGCACGCCCAAACCATGATGCTGCCACCACCATGTTTCACAGTGGGGATGGTGTGTTTAGGGTGATGAACTGTGTTGCTTTTACGCCAAACATAACGTTTTGCATTGTTGCCAAAAAGTTCGATTTTGGTTTCATCTGACCAGAGCACCTTCTTCCACATGTTTGGTGTGTCTCCCAGGTGGCTTGTGGCAAACTTTAAACGACACTTTTAATGGATATCTTTAAGAAATGGCTTTCTTCTTGCCACTCTTCCATAAAGGCCAGATTTGTGCAGTATACGACTGATTGTTGTCCTGTGGACAGAGTCTCCCACCTCAGCTGTAGATCTCTGCAGTTCATCCAGAGTGATCATGGGCAAGAGGGCTGCATCTCTGATCAGTCTTCTCCTTGCATGAGCTGAAAGTTTAGAGGGACGGCCAGGTCTTCGTAGATTTGCAGTGGTCTGATACTCCTTCCATTTCAATATTATCGCTTACACAGTGCTCCTTGGGATGTTTAAAACTTGGAAAATCTTTTTGTATCCAAATCCGGCTTTAAACTTCTCCACAACAGTATCTCGGACCTGCCTGGTGTGTTCCATGTTCTTCATGATGCTCTCTGCGCTTTAAACGGACCTCTGAGACTATCACAGTGCAGGTGCATTTATACGGAGACTTGATTACACACAGGTGGATTCTATTTATCATCATTAGTCATTTAGGTCAACATTGAATCATTCCGAGATCCTCACTGAACTTCTGGAGAGAGTTTGCTGCACTGAAAGTAAAGGGGCTGAATAATTTTGCACGCCCAATTTTTCAGTTTTTTATTTTTTTTAAAAGTTTGAAATATCCAATACATTTCGTTCCACTTCATGATTGTGTCCCACTTGTTGTTGATTCTTCAAAAAAAATTACAGTTTTATATCTTTATGTTTGAAGCCTGAACTGTGGCAAAAGGTCGCAAAGTTCAAGGGGGCCGAATACTTTCGCAAGGCACTGTATATATGCATTTTGAAGGATGATTTTCATATTTGAAATAGTCCAGAATGACAGGAGACCAGATTACACACATACACAGCTGAATGACTAAAGGCAGCCATACATGGTTTTAAATTCAACCGGTTCAACAGGGACCAGTGGAATTTTGATCCATGTATAGGCAGTCTGGTTGTGTAGAAGTCAACTTCTGTACAACCAGCCTGTTGGGTTTTTCCAAAAACAATACATTCTGCCCGCTATAGCCAGCAGCACTGATAAGCATATTCTGATATGTGGGAAAGTCTTCCCACTGTCAAAATACAATAACTCAGTGGGAAGTTGCCCCCATCCACAAGTTTGACCCACTGGTTGAACCCGAAATAAAAAAAAATAATGTATGACCTCTCTTTTTTAATTGGTCCTTTTACACAGGTCGCCAACAGCTATGAAGTGTAGTGTACCTATTAGAAATCCAACGTGCTCTGTAAACTGAGATTCATGGTTCTACCATGTAATACGTAATTGTAAAATGAATCCTTCAATGGTTTCTCACCCAGAACAAGTAAGCAGCGTACTCAGTAAACTGAGTTTCATGGTTGTACCATGTAATACTTTTGTAAAATAAATCCTTCAGTGTTTTCTCACCCAGAACAAGTACGCATCCAGTTAAGTCAAAGGGATTTCATAAATGTTTGCCCTCATACTCGTTGTAGATCATGGATTTAGACAATTTTGAAGCCATTGGATGCATGACCGGCAGGTAGCACTTTAAGCAGAATATATCAACAATGTATGTTGGCCTACATATTATTGTCAGTACACGTTTTTCTTTAATGGACATTTATTTCACAAGAAGTTGATTGTCGCCTAGATGGTACATAGACTTACAAAAATGTACACAAACATCCTAGGTAAAGTAAATAAGGATATTTGGTGATTTATGAGGAAAAAGGAGAGAGTGTCGCCTCTTTTAGAATAAAAATGCAAAAGGTAACAAGGTGCCTAAATCCCATTTAATATGAAAATAGTGTGACAGAAATAATTTGACAACATTTGGCTGCTTGGGGCCAGTGTGTGTCAATATTTAGGTCGAGGGAAGGGGGGAAAGGATTTTGGAAGGGACTTTTCGCGGCACTGATAAAGACAAACTGATAAAAAATATCATAATTTATTGGACAAAAAAGAAAATAAGTATAATACAAAGACAATTTAAGAACAAACCCCACATTTCACAACAGAAAGCAAAAAACAGACTGTGTCTTAATGTAAGGAATTGATGACCTCGACCGGTTTCGCGGTGATTTACCGCTTCTTCAGGAGGAAATTCTTTTCTTTTCTAAAAAGTATGCATAGACATATAAATAAACAAGCAGAATATACAATATGAGTATACATTGTGTACAATTCAATACAATGCGTTATATAGTGGAGCCGAGCACTCACCCAGGTTGGTCATATGATCAGACGTGGAGCCTGGTATAAGCCTTCCGTGGCGCGTGGAGGGGGATATTTTATTAAGACGGGCTCTATTGAGGTGAGGAGTAGAGTAAATCATATATACAAGGAATGGTCAATTAATTATTGGGGTATGGGTCACCAGTGAGTGAAAGGAAGTGTGTGTGAGTGGCGGACTTCCTCATTCTTTTTCCCCCCCCTTTTCTGTCCTTCCCTTACTTACCTACCTCCCTTTTCCTTCTTTCTCCTTTCCCCCCCCCCCCTTATTTTCTTTTTCTTTTTCCCCCTTTTGTCCGCCACTCACACACACTTCCTTTCACTCACTGGTGACCCATACCCCAATAATTAATTGACCATTCCTTGTATATATGATTTACTCTACTCCTCACCTCAATAGAGCCCGTCTTAATAAAATATCCCCCTCCACGCGCCACGGAAGGCTTATACCAGGCTCCACGTCTGATCATATGACCAACCTGGGTGAGTGCTCGGCTCCACTATATAACGCATTGTATTGAATTGTACACAATGTATACTCATATTGTATATTCTGCTTGTTTATTTATATGTCTATGCATACTTTTTAGAAAAGAAAAGAATTTCCTCCTGAAGAAGCGGTAAATCACCGCGAAACCGGTCGAGGTCATCAATTCCTTACATTAAGACACAGTCTGTTTTTTGCTTTCTGTTGTGAAATGTGGGGTTTGTTCTTAAATTGTCTTTGTATTATACTTATTTTCTTTTTTGTCCAATAAATTATGATATTTTTTATCAGTTTGTCTTTATCAGTGCCGCGAAAAGTCCCTTCCAAAATCCTTTCCCCCCTTCCCTCGACCTAAATATTGACACACACTGGCCCCAAGCAGCCAAATGTTGTCAAATTATTTCTGTCACACTATTCTTCATATTTGGTGATTTATTTAAATGCCATCCATTAGGTCTAGAAGTGAAATTACACTTTCAAATGCAGGGGCATCAGGAAAACACGTTCTATTTAGAATTTAGCATACTGTTTCAAAGTGATTGAACGGAATAAAGTAATTGGCCTGACCAAATCAGAGAACTGTCTTTTTGTGTATCTTTATTCTAGGGTATAGAAGATAATGTCTTGTTAAAGCAGCCTCTTATATTTTGTCATTTTGCCAATGGAGTTGGAGAGCCATCTTATCTGCCAGTGCAAGGATGGGATGCCCTAAGGAAAACACTTGATGAAGCTCTAGACAGCTACAATGAGCTGAATGCAGCCATGAATCTGGTTTTGTTTGAAGATGCCATGCAGCATGTGTAAGTATGGACTGATATACCTGAAAGGAAGAAAAATGTATATATTTGCTCAAAGCTTTTGATTGGACATGTATACGACACATTACTTTTATTTGCTCAGTTTAACCCAACTAAAGTTAGACCTTGGTAAACAGGTGATGAAATGGGAGGGTGTGGCCAGTAATGTAGACACGCCTACCAGCCCCTTTGCTAGGACATCGTGTGTGCTTTACCATGGAATATATTTAATATGTACATCGTTGTTAAATCTGTACTTTTATTCTGCTATGTTTCTTGTAGGTGTCGAATCAGTCGGATATTGGAGACCACCCGGGGTTATGCACTGCTGATTGGTGTGGGTGGCAGTGGAAAACAAAGTCTGTCTAAACTAGCTGCATACATTGGCTCTCTGGAAGTTTTTCAGATCACACTGAAAAATGAATATGGTATACAAGACCTTAAG
The DNA here is from genome assembly GCF_905171775.1 of Rana temporaria. Classification (NCBI taxonomy): domain Eukaryota; kingdom Metazoa; phylum Chordata; class Amphibia; order Anura; family Ranidae; genus Rana; species Rana temporaria. The sequence goes on along the minus strand of NC_053493.1, from coordinate 85,514,365 downwards.
GCAAGGAGACTAATCTACATGACCGCTGTGACAATTATTCTGTATTTTAAATAGAACTACAGTACATTACAGTGTTGGAGGGAATTTTTTTTTTCACCAGTTGGATCAAATCAACTCTTCTTAGTAAAACTACAGTGACCTTTAAACTATATGCTCAGATAATTTTTGTGTTGTTACATAAAGCTGAGCTTCTATCTGCTTTGTCACGATCCTCAGATTAAGTGCACAGGATCATATAAGTTGCTGTTCATTTCTTCAACCTCCCACCTGCAGTCTGTATTGCAGACATTCATTAACCCCAATCCGCACAGTGTCGGTTGCTAGGACCATCAACATCCTAGCTACAAATTAATCACTTGCCCTCCCATTCACAGGGGGTTGGAAGGTCCTCTGTTTAGACCTGTCCCGTCTCCTGGCTCCCACCCTGCTAACCAGTTACAGCTGCTATTCATAAGCTAAATTACAGTGGTAAGGGGGACTCTGATGAGGGCACTGATGTAAGAGGAACTCTAATGGGGACAGTGATAGGACAGGAACTCTAATGGGGACACTGATCTAAAGGAGTTTTCTGATGGGGAAACTGATAGAAGGGGAGATTCTAATGGGGGCATTGATGTAAATGGGAATTCTTGTGGGGAGTGGGGCACTGATGTCATGGGAGATTCTAATGGGGACACTGGTGTAAGAAGGGATTTTGGGGGACACTGATGTAAGGGGAGTATTCTGATGGGGACACTGATGTAAGGGGGAGGGATTCTGATGGGCACACTTATGTAAGGGGGCTCTGATGGAGACACTGAGGCAAGGGGGGAAATTGATGGGCACAAAGAAGAAATAGGGAATTCTTGTTTGGACACTGATATAAGGGGCACTGCGATGGGGATTACTGATTTAAGGGTGGGATTCTGATGGGGACTTTAAAATAAGGGAGATTCTGATGTACTGTGTATGAAATATATGTAAAATCTATGTTTTACAAATAAACATTTAATATATGATAAGGAATTCCCAAAACAATATGGGTTAACTAAAGGGACAGCTAAGCAGGCACTGATTTCTTTGTGATTTGTTCATCTTTTTTTTTTTTTTTTTTTTAAGTGTATTTTTGTGCGTGTACTCGAGAGAGGAGCCGGACTGCAGGAGTTGGGAGTAGGCAGGCCTCCCCCAGAGGCAATCTGCCACTTTTCTCCATGCCCCAGGTGGCAATGGTGGGTGTGTGAGGGGGTCCTCCCCCACAGCCTGCCCTACCTGCTCCGTTTTGAAGCCCAACGGGGCAGAGGGACTCCCTATAAGGGAGTGAGAGGATTTGCCCGCTCAACCAGCCCCGTTAGTCCTTTGCCTCTCTTTTTAGAGACCGCGCGGTCAAAGTGCGTGCATGTTAACCCAATTTCGAGTGCGTGTAAGTGTGGTGTTTTTTGTGGGAGGGGGTGGGCGTACTAAGCGCAGGCTTACCTCGCATAGCACACCCACCTGGAGCCGGGCTGAGACCACCAAACTCAATTCACATGATTCACGTGATTTGTTCATCTGATTAAAACCTCTGTTTTAGCCATCAAATATCGGATGAGCCACTACTGTAATACTCATTGGAGCTCCATGAAAAGCTTCTCTAGGCACAGATGAAATAGCAGAATATATGAAAAGCAGGCTAGTGCACCACCTGCTGGCTGGATAGCAAACATTATAATATTAACTGTCAATGTTTCATATTTCTTTGACCATAATAATTAAAAAACAAATACATAATCACTATAGATTCCCTTGAGGTTGTTAAAAGACCAATATGCCTTATGCCTTATGCTGCGTACACACGGTCGTTTTTTGTCTTGGAAAAAAACATTGTTTTTTATCATGAAAAAAAACGGCCTTTTTCAAACTTAATTTTTAAAAACGACGTTGCCCACACACCATCGTTTTCTGAAAATGCTCTTGCAAAGCGCGGTTACGTACAACACGTACGATAGCACTCTGTTCCATTCAAGCTCGAGTCATAACTTGCTTCTGGGCATGCGTGGGTTTAAAAACGTCGTTTTAAACGTCGTTTTAGCCCACACACGATCAGTTTTTATGACACAAAAAACGACATTTTAAAAAAATGACATAAAAAATTGAAGCATGTTCGAAATTTTTTTTTGGTCGTTTTTCAGAAAACATAAAACAACGTTTTGCCCACACACGATCATTTTAAATTACGTTTTTTTATCACAAAAAACTACCGTGTGTACGCGGCATAAGATATATTTGAAACATTTTACACTATCAGGCTTTCCTTTAAAGTTGATGTAAACCCTCCAAACACCCAGTGAAGTGAACAGCCTCAGATGACACAGAGGGATGAACCAATTCTTCCTACATAAGTTTTACATGTATATCTGCTGTCTTCACATGTATATACTGTTTAGAATGTTCAGATTGTGTTAGGAGATTTTCTCTTCCTGTTTAACACAGATTGTGATGTCTGGGCATACAGCCAAGATAGCTAACATTGCTGATTGGAGTAAAGGCACACACCCCTTCTCATCATAGGCAGAGACTCTCAGAGGTGCTTTGTAATAGGGCCTTCTCCCTGCTAATATTTTTTAGCAACCTTCCCTGACTGAAGATTCAGGCTGCTTTTGTCTAAAGTGTCAGAGAATTTGTCAGGAGTTATCAGGCTGATAACAGAGGAACGAACGGTTCAGGAGAGAGCTTAGCTCATTGAAGAGAGATAACAAAATGCTGTGCAGCATGTAGTAACCAGCAGCATTGAACCAGTCTCTCAATTACTGGGGTCAGGCGAATTATGTACATTAGCTGGTGCCATACAGATAATGGCCTGTCTGTCTATTTGCTTTACTCAAGGAGATGGATAGACAGTTATTGTGGCTAGTGAGTGAATGCTATTGCTGAGATCTTGGACTCCCAGGAGCTTGTCAACACTACCTGGCCTTAAGCAATCTCTAATTTTATATTCATAAACTAATGAAGAGGATGAGGGGGGTTATTTGGGGAGTTTTCAAGGCACACTCCATTTAAATACTGAAAACAGGTCCTAAAGGGACATAAAGGGAGCACTTCCTAACTGCCTAGTTTTCACCCAGGCATTTCTGTAATGCACTTAACCTTTGGTCAGTATTTCCCAGATGCTATTCGCTGTCATTCATATACAGAAAGTTGTAAAACAATATGTCACACTTTTCTGATAGCCACCATTTAGATTTAGGCTTGGCATGTAAGTTTAAAGGTGATTGGTGATTCAGAAATCAGAGGGGGAGGACATTACAGAGCACAAACTGCAGAAAGTACACTCCTAGAAATCCTATTATTTACTGTAGAAGGGGGCGAGTGGGGGCGAAGGACCAGTGGCTGAAGTTAGACCTAGCGCCGCCCATTCAATGGTTTGGGAGGGACTATCTCGGTACTGATGAAAATACATAAAACATAATAATGTAAAAAAGTTTATTGATGTATAAAAATTGCAAAACAAATAATTGTACAATTCAATGATTGGTCAAACGTTGACTAGTTTCGCGGGGTTGTCGCTTTGTCAGGACAGCAAATCTATAGAGTAATGCAATAAGAGTATGTAACAAACATCAGCAATACAATGTACAAATTATAAAAAACATTGATATACTGTCTTTAACCTAGCTACTGGTAACTCAGAATAAGATATATTGAATTATGTTCCTTATTTGTACACCTCTGCAATGTTTCCTGGAATGGGTTACAGGGTTGTAAAGGTACAATTTTTTTTTTTTTCCTAAATACCTTCCTTTACCTTAGTGCAGTCCTCCTTCACTTACTTCATCCTTCGATTTTGCTTTTAAATGTCCTTATTTATTCTGAGAAATCCTCACTTCCTGTTCTTCTGTCTGTAACTCCACACAGTAATGCAAGGCTTTCTCCCTGGTGTGGAGTGTCGTGCTGGCCGCCTCCCTTGGACTACCGGAGAGTCAGGACGCCCACTAACACACAGCTCCTTTCTCTATCTGCAACGTAGAGAGCATCCTGACTCCTGTAGTCCAAGGGAGGGGGCGAGCACGACACTCCACACCAGGGAGAAAGCCCCACATTACTGTGTGGAGTTAGGCAAAAGAACAGGAAGTGAGGATTTCTCAGAAGAAATAAGGACATTTAAAAGCAAAATGGAAGGATGAGGTAAGTGAAGGATGACTGCACTAAGGTAAAGGAAGCTATTTAGGAAAAGAAAATTGTACCTTTACAACCCCTTTGACCCCAGATGCCTACATACATAGATGGACCTCTTTTAATCATCAATCATGTGAGTTTCTAAATGTTGTACCTTCATTCAAATGTAAACATTTTGCTACACTGAGGCCTCGTACACACAACCGTTACGACAAAATCCATCAAGAAACTTGGTGGCAGAGCTTTTTTGCTGAGTGTATGTTTTTCATCGAGAAAACTGTTGTGGATCTCGACGAGAAAAAAAGAGAACAAGTTTTTTTTTTTCTCGTCGGGAGTCTCAATTTCCTTGTCGTGTTTCTCGTCGGGCTGGTTTACGACGAGAAACATGTTTGTGTGTATGCTTAGAAAGCCACGCATGTTCAGAATAAAGTATAAGACGGGAGCGCACCTTCGGTAAAAGTAGCGTTCGTAATGGAAACATTCGTCACGCTGTTACAGACTGAAAAGCGCAAATCATCTCTCACCAAACTTTTACTTAAAACGCAGTAACATGAGATTAGTAAAAGCAGCCCCAAGGGTGGCGCCATTGGAATAAAACTTCCCCTTTATAGTGCCGTTGTACGTGTTGTACGTCACCGCGTTTGAGAACGACGAGATTTTGTCTTGACAGTGTGTATGCAAGGAAAGCTTGACAAGATTCTCGACAAGCCTGACAAGGAACTCGTCGAGGAAAACGATGTTTCTTTTACAACTAGTTTCTCTGTCGTGTGTACCCGGCCTTAGAGGTGCCTCTCTTCTCTTTTATACACTGTAGCTCCTGCTGGATTTTGCTTCTAATCCCCTTGTGGAGGCTTCCATTTGTGGATGGACATTTTATGGTTACACAACCTATTACATTACTATAATCTTTTTATATAGACTACAAACTGAAGGACTTATGAACAAATGGTTGTGGAACAAATCATTTGATTTTCCATTATTTATTATGGGGAAATTCACTTTGATATACAAGTGCTTTGCATTACAAGCATGCTTCCGGAAAGAATTCTGCTCGCAATCCAAGGTTTTACTGTACTTCAAAACGCTCTCGAACCAAGTTACTCTTAAACCAAGGCTTTACTGTACCTCTAAAACTTTGAAATTAGAGGTGCAGTTGCAACATTTTTTCCATAAAAAATTGGTCTGCATATTTTTGGTGATGGAGGGCAGAGCAGGGAGTAAGACGGAGTAAGACAGAGAATTGATTTTACATGTACAATGTGTAAGCACTAGTCTCTAAATGATAAAAAAAACTTTCGCTGTTAGTGTTATTTTAATGGACTACTCATGTATAACTAAAACATAGCTGTAATATATTTGTAGATTACTGACTACTTCCTCTTTAACACTTGAATGAGTCTAACATCTTCTTTCCTTGTAAAGAGGCCAGTGATGATGTATAGAGCCACATTGCAGGTGGACAGGCTAGCACAAAGCTGATACTCTTTTGTTTTTATACCTACATCAACATTTCCACCAAGTATAAATGATTGCCTCTTTCCCTTTACAGGTGGATCTTGCCAATTTGTACATCAGGACAGGAGCCAAGAACATTGCCACTGTGTTTTTGCTGACAGATGCCCATGTTCCAGATGAACGCTTTCTTGTTCTGATTAATGACTTGTTGGCATCAGGTGATTACATCAACACATTTCTTGAATGCTTTTTCTCCTGTTGATAAATTGACTGTGGATACGGTGAACTTTTAGGGAAGAAGACACAAAGCAGTCTTCAGAAACAAGTTAACCTTGCATTGGAAAACTTAAATTAATCTGAAAGCGGAAATATGTTGCAGTTAGGCTGAGCTTAAAGGCCAGCTCTATCCAATACTTATATTTAAGTTCTAGGTGGGGCCCCACTGGATCAAACTACCCATCAGACCATAATGACAATTTCACTCTGTGGCAGCTATACTGCCCAATTCTCGCCTAAGGACAATCTACCCAAGGAATACCACCATTTGGTTTTTCATTGGTCACAGAATTTAAGCAAAATTGTGAAGGGTGGGGAAATTTCATTATGTCTCGAACAGACTTTAGAAGCTATGGTGGTAATCATCTTGCCAGCAGCCATTAAAGATTATAAAATACGTTTTGTGGGTAGTACAATTAACATATTTGAGACTGTATAGCAAGGCAAATCCATTTTGTAAACAGCAATATTTTGGGTATGCAAAGAGATATTACTAATGTTAATATAATACCTGTGCAGCAAAATGAGTAAATAAATGTATGGGTAGCTGCTCTTTTTCAATGTATACACATTAAACAATGGTTATTAATATTAAAGCCACACTCTCCCACCTCTAATAAACCTAGTATGACATCCAAAACCAAAAACTTCCTAAAAAATAAGTGCAGCTAATTATTTGTGAAAAAAAATATATACGTGTATATATATATATATATATATAATATATATATACTGTATTTGTATAAATTATAATTAATGCAATTTAAAGTGACAACCAAAAAGTCCAAAGTGAGCGATATCAGAAAATGTCTCTCTTTTAAAGTGCTAGTGCTCAAATGGTTCTTGAGTGATGTTTTTCTTCTGTATTCAGTAAAGTGCTTTCCACCACCAACGCTCCACTCTGTGCAAATATTCCCCCCGGCCCCAGTGGGTTCACACTCACCAAATGGAGATGACCACCTTGGCATATACCAAAGTAGGTCTGCAATGATTTTTACAGCTCTGCTGTGCATTGCAGCTCTCATCTGCTTCCAATGTCTCCAATGAAACAAATCCATGGAGCCGCTTACATATAAGATACAGTCAAGCAGAAAGAGATCTCATAGCGCATACCATTTTATTAAAATGTCATAAAAATATGTAATGAAAACACACTCACACATTTCGGGGGTTCTTCCTGGCACCCCGGAATCATCTGCCAGTTTGTTTGTAAGGTCACCACTGCTCTGCTGCAAGAGTCGGCGTGTACTCTAATATGCGGCTTGTAAACCATTGTACGTGTTTCGCCACTGCTTGGACATCATCAGGAGCCCCTCCTGATGTAACATTTTATGCTACATCCATATTTAGTATGTAACATAAAAAATGATCAGCAGCAGAGCCCCCTGACCTACAGGATTGCAGAGTTCTTCTTCTCGACAATTCCTGTTATAAATTAAAAAATCAGCACAGCTGTGTGTGGCTCCACCCACACAGCCACATCATTCGTTAACCGGAATCTATGAATGAAAAAAAGCTACAAGTCCCATCTGCCATTGCAGCATAGGGACTGTAGTTCTCAATGGAGCACGTGTGCAGTAACGTCACTGCACTTGCAGTTTATTGATTCTTCCTCCGACTAAAGCTCAGTACATCTATATGGACTGGAGGAATAGTCTTTATTGTAAGCATGGGTCTGCATCTCTGAAATACATTGTTCCTAATGTTTAATAAAGATAAACAAAATGTCTTACAGGAGAGGTGCCTGATCTGTTCAGTGAAGAGGAAGTAGAAACAATAGTGTCTGGAATCAGAAATGAGGTGCGAGGTCTGGGATTAGACGACTCCAAAGATGGTTGTTGGAAGTTCTTTATAGAAAGAGTCCGCCTTCAGCTCAAAGTAAGTCCTTCTGTGTCAGTATTCACAACTCCATTGTTTCTACATACTATGTTATCACTAAAAATAATATTATGTATGTATTGGTTTGCTTTAATTTTCTTATTTAAAGCACATAGATTAATTATTGAGGGTGGTTATTTCTCTGCTAGACTTATTGGCCAATAATTGTCCTTTGACTGCCTGTCCTTTGACTGCATATCTGATCAGCAGTGATGGCACATGATGAATATTGACCCTATGGGGTTGATTTAGTAAAACTGGAGAGTGCAAAATTTGGTGCATCTCTGTATAGTAATCAATCAGTTTTTTTTTGGTCAAAGCTTAAGGCCCCTTTCACATTGAAAAATTTTTCAGGGGGTACAGCTCTAAAAATAGCGCTGCTATCCCGCCTGAAAAACTCCTTCACTGCAGACTCAATGTGAAAGCCCGAGGGCTTTCACACTGAGGCAATGCGCTGGCGGGAGACAAAAAAATCTCCTGTCAGCAGCATCTTTGGAGCGGTGAGAGGTGCGGCATGTATACCGCTCCTTCACCGCTCCTTCCCATTGAAAACAATGGGAAACCGCGGCAATACCGCCCGCAATGCGCCTCTATAGAGGCGCATTGTGGGCGGTATTAACCCTTTATCGGCCGCTAGCGGGGGTTAATACCGCACCGCTAGCGGCTGATTTCTGCGGCAGTCCCGGCGGTATAGCACCGCTATTTTTAGCGGCGTTGTACCGCCACCGCGGCTCCCGCCCCAGTCTGAAAGGGGCCTAATTGAACAAGCTGAAGTTAGAAGCAGATTGGCTACCATGCACAGCTGCACCAGATGTTGCACTCTCCAGTTGTAGTAAATGAATTCCAATGTGTCAGTAGATTTTATTGTTTCCGTGAGATCGTCTCCATAAAATTTAGATTTGCCCATAAATATCCAGCCCTCTGGCATTTAGGATGAAGTGAATGACAAGATTATAGGTACTTTTTCTTACCTTATATTACCATACATACAACCCCGATTCCAAAAAAGTTGGGACCCTGTGTAAAATCTATATAAAAACAGAATGCAGTGATTTGCAAATCTCATAAACCCATATTTTATTCACAACAGAAGATAGAAAGCATATCAAATGTGAGAAACTTTACCATTTTAAGAAAATAAATAAGATCATTTTGAAATTGATGGCAGCAACATGTCTCAAAAAAGTTGGGACAGGGCAACAAAAAGCTGGCAAAATAGGTGGTACTAAGAAGGAAGAGCTGGAAGAACATTTTGCACCTAATTAGGTTAATTATCAGTAACATGATTGGGTATAAAAAGGGCATCTTATAGAGTCAGAGTGTCTCAGAAGTAAAGATAGGCAGAGGTTCACCAATCTGTGCAAAGCTACGTCTACAAATTGTCAAATTTCAGAGTAATGCTTCTCCACCTAAAATTGCAAAGATTTAAATATATCATCTATAGTACATAGTATTAAAAGATTCTGAGAATCTGGAGAAATCTCTGCGTGCAAATGACAAGGCTGAAATGCAATATTGTAATAAATAAAATTACCCCAACCTTTGTGATAACTAAATATATATCCAGGGCCACCATCAAGAATTATGGGGCCTCTTACACAGCTTCAGGCATGGGCCCCCTGGAGGAACCGGGGGGTGCTGCTGCCTCAAATTGAGAAGCAGGGGGGCTACCGTGAATTCCCTTACAAAAAGAAATTTAAAAAATATATAAAAAAAGGGGGGTAGCCATTCGGGACCCTGGGGACCTCTGGGCCCTTTAATAAAAAGGAAAAAAAAATAAAAAAAAAATGTAAAAAAAAATGTTTATAAAAAAAAAAGGGGCGGTTGTCATCCGGGGCCCTGGGGACCTCTGGGCCCTTTAATAAAAAAACAATTATAAAAATATATATATATATATAAAAATAAAGAATTAAAAAAAATGTTTATAAAAAATAAATAAAAAAAAGTGGGGTTGCCATCCGGGGCCCTGGGGACCTCTGGGCCCTTTAATAAAAAAATAAATAATATATATTTCAACCAATGCCAGGAAGGAAAATCAAATCCTTGGTCAGTTAGGTTGTTTGCTCATTTAGAAATCTCTATGAAGAATGTTTACATTTGATAATATTGCACTTATAAGTAAAACATTACTGAACATGATTCTTACACACCATCACTTTATGTGATGAAAAAAAACGACACTTTCTGTGAAGTAAAAAATGACGTTTTTGAAACTTCAATTTTCAAAGACGAAGTTGCCTACACACCATCGTTTTCTCACAATGATCTTGCAAAGTGAGGTTACGTTCCACCACGTTTTACCATTGAAGCTCGCTTCATAAGTAGCTTCTGGGCATGCGTGGATGAAAAAACGTCTTAGAAAACGAAGTTTTTTGCTACACACGGTCAATTTCTGTGAAGTAAAAAGTGCACTTTTGAAAAACGACACATAAAATTGAAGCATGCTTCAATTTTTTTTGGTCGTTTTTTACAAGACATAAAACGACGTTTTCCCCCACACACAGTCAATTAAAGTGACGTTTTTAAAAACGTCATTTTTTTTCATCACATAAAGTGATGGTGTGTACGCGGCATTATACAATCATCTTTTTAAAAGGTGGATTTGATTGCGAAGTTGAAACATGTTGTGTCTTTGTTACTCATCATTCCCTCTCCTTTTACCCCTTCAGGTCATTTTGTGTTTCTCTCCCGTTGGTTCCACTCTACGAATCAGGGCTCGGAAGTTCCCAGCCATAGTTAACTGCACAGCTATTGACTGGTTCCATGAGTGGCCACAGGAGGCCTTGCAATCTGTCAGCAGGAGGTTCATTGAAGACACGGAGGGAATTGAGGTATGAAATCCTGCAATGTCAGTCAGACAATGAATGCATAATTCCCAAAAGGCTTTTCACTTACAAAGATATTCAGAGGCATTTGATCGTGTGCCCTTTGGTGTTTAATGATATAAGCTATATTGCAAAGCTACATAACACATTGCACCCTTTCAAGTTATCACAGTACTTATAAATGCACCATTGTCATTTTTAGCACTATTTTAGAGATTCCTTATTCACACAGGCTTTTTTGTGTTGGTGGTGGACTTCACTTATGTTTCATTCACTGTAGGTGAACACCATTCAAAGGCATTCATTAAAGAGGATCACTGATGCTTATAAAGAATGTTCTCATAGTATACTCTGAACTTCTTGTCAAATAAGACAACAGAATATACACGGTTTTAAAATCATACTTCTAAATGTGTAAAATTTGGTGCAGCCCTGTACAGAAACCAATCAGCCTCTAACTTCAGCTTGTTCAATTAAGCTTTGACAGTAAGCCTAGGTTCACATTGGGGCGATTTGTCATGCCATTTGAGAGATCAAATGGCATGACAAGTCGCAGCCTATTGGAGGCAATGGCACTGTTCCAATCGGTTGCGACACCGATTTTGCAGCGCCGCACTGATTTGCAAAAGTAGTTCCTGCACTACTTTTGCCGATTTCAGGTGCAACGTCAATAGAAACCAATCAGCTTCCAGAGATCTGCATGAAGCCACACAGATGTCAAAGTAGCAGCAATGTGAACCAGGGCTAAAACATGGAAGCTGATTGGTTTCTATGCACAGCTGCACCAGATATTGCACTCTCCAGTTTAAGTAAATCAACCCCATTGTCTTATCACTCCAGTCAGGGCCGTCTTTACCGCAGGGCAAATGGAGCAGGTGCCCTGGGCCCTGTCACTGTTGGGGGCCCAAAGCATCCCCCTTTGGAAAAAAAACAACATTTATTTTTTTTTTTTTTTTTTAGGGGTCCGGAGGCCCCCAGGGGCCCGGAGGACCCCAGGGCCCCAGATGGCAACCCCCCTTTTTTTTATTTATTTTTAAATAAAAAAAAATTATATATTTTTATTAAAGGGACAATTTTTTTATATATTTTTATTTTATTTTTTATTAAAGGGACAATTTTTTTTAGAGGTCTGGGGGTCCCCAGGGGCCCATAGTTCCCCAGGGCCCCGGATGACAACCCCCCTTTTCTTATAAAAATTTTTTTTTTTATTTATATATATATATATATATATATATATATATATATATATATATATATATATATATATATATATATATATATAAAAAAATGTTTATTATTATTATTATAGGACCCAGAGGTCCCCAGGGCCCCGGATGGCAACCCCCCTTTTTTTTATATAAAAAACATTTTTTTATATATTTTATTTCTTTATATATATATATATATATATATATATATATATATATATATATATATATATATATATATATATATTTTTTTTTTATTAAAGGGCTCAGAGGTCCCCATGTGGCAAACACCCTTTATCTTTTTTATAAATGTTTATTTTATTTTTTTTTATATATTTTTTTAATTTATTTTTTATTTAAGGGCCCAGAGGTCCCCAGGGCCCTGGATGGCAACCCCCCCTTTTTTTTATAAATGTTTCTTTATATATATTTTTTATTAAAGGGCCCAGAGGTCCCGGATGGCAACCCCCTTCTTTTTTGTAATTTATTTTTATTTAAAAAAAAATATTAAAGGGCCCAGAGGGCCCCAGATGGCAACCCCTTTTTAAAATATATTTTTTATATATATTTATTTCTTTTTTTCTTTTTATTAAAGGGCCCAGAGGTCCCCAGGGCCCCGGATGGCTACACCCCTTTTTTATATATATTTTTCTTTATTTCTTTATTTCTTTTTTTGTAAAGGGCCCCCCGCTTCTAAATTTGCGGCAGCCCCCCCCCCCCTGCTTCTCAATTTCAGGCGGCAGCACCCCCCATCCCGGTTCTCTGCTCCAGGGGGCCCATGCCTGAAGCTGTGTAAGTGGCCCCATAATTCCTGATGGCGGCCCTGCCTCCCGTTAAGCCCCTGTGCTGCCCACAAATCAGGCTGAAAATCATCAGCGGCACGCAGCCAGTGACAGTACTGCTTCCCTTCCCAGTGTTTTAAAATGTACAGCACCCCTGGCTTCCCTTTAGACGCGCACTTCTCCCTTCCTGCCACTGGGTGCTGCTTGCATATAAAAGTGAATTAGAATGTGATTTTATAACATCCCCAGTTTGCTCTTCCTGAGGCTGACTTCTTTATGTCCTGCTCCTCAAGGTATGTCACTGTTTGCTAATCTATATTGTAAATTGAAGTTTTCTGTAGAGTGTGCCCAAAGTCTTTATAATATTTGATGATTCACTGCAGGTCTGGTCAGTGTTTTAAAAAGTTCCTCTATTTTACACATGGCATGGCATGGGGTCACAGCACCGTCTGTCCATTCTGCTTTAGCACCATGGGACCCCATGCCATGCCATGTGTAAAATAGAGGAACTCTTTAAATCACAGACCAGACCTGCAGTCCAGGCTGAGTAAAGCCTCAGAGTACATGACATTACTGTCTGTATTTAACTGCTTGATGGGCTTATTTTGGGCCTGGCTGGTTCACATGTATGTGTTTTGGCGGCCCACATTTGCGCAGGCACAGCAGCCCATTCATTTGAATGGGCCTCCATGCCTGCGTTTCCTGCAAAGAAAAGCACTTGCCTCATGTAATAGGCTGCGCACACGGCACGCCTATGCCCATCAAGCACTGAAATACAGCACTGTCTGTCCATTCTGCTGTCTGCTGTGACTTATCTGCAGTTCCCGCACTGTCAAACTTGCTGCATTTTTAGATGTTTAGGTCACGCTTTTAAAAACACAGTGCGTTTGTGTGTGCAAGAACTGCAGGTAAGTACCATGGTGCAAAAGCAGAATGGATTTCAAGGCAACTGTATTTTTAAAATGCTGAATGCACCTTTTTTCTGCAGGAAACAAAGGCATGGCAGCCCATTCAAATCAATGGGCTGCTGTGCCTGCACAAATGAGGACCGCCAAAACATACATGTGAACCAGCCAGGCCCAAAATAAGCTGGAGGGGGGCCCAAAAAAAATGTTTGCCCTGGGCCCAAACCATATTAACCTCTTGACCACCGCCCCATGTCAAAAAGACGTCCTCTTTTTAAAGTTGAATATCTCGATAACGGCAGCAGCTGCTGCCACAACCGAGATATTCATCTTTTCAGGGGGCGGTGGTGTACACGATAACGGCGGTCTCCGCGGCGGATTCGCCGCGAGATCGCCGTTATCGGTGGCGGGAGAGGGCCCCCCCCCCTCCCGCCGCTCTCCCGCGCCCTCCGCCGCTTACCGGAGCCGTCGGTAGCGGCGGAGGGGATCGGATGTGTCCGGCAGCTGAGCGGGGACGGGACTGAAGGAGAAATCTCCTTCACCCGTCCTCATAGCTCTGCTGGGCGGAAGTGACGTCAAAACGTCAGTCCCGCCCAGCCTCTTAAAGAAACATTTTTTTTTTTGTCATTTGAAAAAATTACTTTTTTTTTTTTTTTGCATTTAAGTCTAATTATGAGATCTGAGGTCTTTTTGACCCCAGATCTCATATTTAAGAGGACCTGTCATGCTTTTTTCTATTACAAGGGATGTTTACATTCCTTGTAATAGGAATAAAAGTGATCAATTTTTTTTTTTTTTTTTCAGTGTAAAAAATTATAAAACTAAATAAAAATAAATAAGAAAACCAAAAAAAAATTTTTTAAAGCGCCCCGTCCCGACGAGCTCGCGCGCAGAAGCAAACGCATACGCGAGTAGCGCCCGCATATGAAAACGGTATTCAAACCACACAAGTGAGGTATCGCCGCGATCGTTAGAGTGAGAGCAATAATTCTAGCCCTAGACCTACTCTGCAACTCAAAAAATGCAACCTGTAGAATTTTTTAAACGTCGCCTATCGAGATTTTTAAGGGTAAAAGTTTGACGCCATGCCACGAGCGGGCGCAATTTTTAAGCGTGACATGTTGGGTATCATTTTACTCGGCGTACCATTATCTTTCACAATATATAAAAAAATTGGGCAAAATGTATTGTTGTCTTATTTTTTAATTCAAAAAAGTGATTTTTATCCAAAAAAAGGTGCGCTTGTAAGACCGCTGCGCAAATACGGTGTGACAAAAAGTATTGCAATGACTGCCATTTTATTCCCTAGGATGTCTGCTAAAAAAAATATATAATGTTTGGGGGTTCTGATTAATTTTATAGCAAAAAAATTGTGATTTTCACATGAAGGAGAGAAGTGCCAGAATTCACCTGGTGGGCAAGTGGTTAAAGACGGCCCTGACTCCAGTAATCAACATCCAATGAATTAGGTGGTAAAGATTAGCAGTTAAACCATAAGGGACATTCTGTTGCTCATCCCAAGCAGACGCCTGGTTGGTTAGAGTAAATATGGCAGTAACTTTTGACCAGCAAAAGGTGTATGGCTTGTTCTTTAAGAATGAATCAGGCTGTGCCATGCATGAGTAGAATAAAGAGGACACAGCGGGCATGCTCCCAGAAGCTGTTGCATGGCTCCAGGCAGCATCACAACCTGGAATCGGGACAAAGGTGAGTATTGGACTAGAAGGGCTGCATTTAGTGGGATGGGGGCATGCCTTAAAGGACAATTTGTGCTTAAAAATCAGTTTTATTTTTTACCTTTTTTACAGTTACATACCCAATAAATTTCCCAATATGTCTGCATATACCCTTGATAAAACTGTTGAAATCATCATTACCAGTTTTCAATAGATGTTAACTTTGTTTTACTTAAAGTACTATATAAGTGAAACCTCATCTAAAAAATGTTTGTGTATATATACAAAAAAATATAAATACCTTGGAGAGCTGGAGGTGGAGACTGCAGGGGGCAGAGAAACAGCAGCACACTAATCTTTCCAGTGAAAATCGGTGCTGGGGGGAGTGTTGGCAGAAATCTGATCATTGGATTACAAGCAGGCAGTGCTCCCAAGTAGAATGCAAAAGTGCTTCCATGTTCTGTGTGGTCAATTTTAAATAGGAAAGCAGGAGGACAAACAAAATATGTTATCAAGGTACAGATACTGACAGTGTTTCATGTTTATTATCTGTTGAGCGCCTTGCAGAGTGCAGTGGGGTGCCGGGTACTGATATGTCCTCTGCTTTTCCGCACCCAGTACTGAAATGAAGCCGATACTGCCAGGCAGAGTGATTTCTATCCAGCAGTAGGCTTATAGTTCTGGCCCGACTTCAGGGAGAGAGCGCAGTACAGGAGCAGGTGATCAGGTAGGTAGACACCTAGGGAAATTAAATAACCATGTAAAAACTTTGGGGCATTATCCAGGCAGGTAGATGGGCCAGAAGGGGTATGAAGGTCCAAACCCCCTCAGAGAATCTGTTCATGGCTCAGGCTGGCAGCCACTTTAAGGGGTGAAAGCCACACAGCCAAGGCCTTCTTGCAGCAGTTAACTGCTCCTGGGGCAGAACCTGAACCTGAATGGCAGAACGGCCAGACTTTTAGCCATGCCCACTGGACACACAGCTCAGGCTGCATAATGCAGGAAGGAGAGAAAGATGCAGAAGAGGCCCCAGAAGAATGTGCTGTACATCAGGAGAAATCCCCAAGATGAACTGTGCTTTGTGAGGAGGAGAAATCCCAGAGGGCCTGAAGGGGGGACAACAGGGTGGGATGTATAAGATTTGTTCCTTACTACTGCACTCTGTATGCTGGGCTGTATATGACATACTTCTGACCACAGCATTCTGCTCACTGGGCTCTAAATGACATACTCCTGACCACTACACTCTGTACACTGGGCTGTATATTACATATTCCTGAAATCTGTACTTTGTATGCTGAATGGTGTATGACGTACTCCTGACCCCTGCACTCTGGGTGCTGAGCTGTATATGACATACTCCTGACCTCTGCACTCTGGGCTGTATATGACATACTTCTGACCTATGCACTTAGTATGCTGGACTGTATATAACTTATTCCTGACCCCTGTACTTTTTATTCTATATTGTAAAACAGTTGCTGGTTGCTCAGCAGCCACTATATTAATGAAGTTTCTCCTGAAGTAGGCTGTAGGCTGTGTGTTAAAAAGTATATGTAATGGAATAGTTTTGGTTTTCACAATTGATTGTGCTAAGGTTTATACACGTCTTTTAGACTTTTGCCTGTATTGTGGTATTGGGGAGATTATACTCATATGGTAGGTGCTATTCAAATTAGTTGTGCCAGTCAAAACTGCATTTAAGGGCATGGCAGCCCATATTTATTAAAATAAACAGAAAGTTTCATAGACAGTTGCCAATGCAGGGTTTCTTCCACATCAATATGAACAAACGAAAATACAGAGCCACCTGGCTCCCCTGCTGTACAGTGTAATCCTGACTTATCTGGATAGCGTTTGTCCTGACACCCTTACCTGACTCTTGGAATGAGGTCTCCTACCTCCTGGCTGGGGCTCCTCTGACCCCTGGGTGAGACCTTCTGGCTCATGGGTCCTGGCTCGGGCTCCTCTGAACTCTAGGTAAGAGCTTCTGTCTCAAACACTAGGATCTGTTCCAAACTGGGAGCTCTGAGCTATCCTCAGGCTTGAGTATACAAGACCCTGCACACCTGTGTACTCACACACACAGACTGCAGGCACCTGGTAAAATTCAGACACAGATTTGAAAGTTCTGATTTAGAACTACAGAATCCGGAGAAAGCCAAAAACACAGCTTTCTTCGCTCAGAAACTATAGTCTAGAACAGTCTTTTTTCAACCAGGGTGCCTTGAGGTTTCTTCAGGGGTGCCTTGGCAAAATGGTAGAAATTGCCCAAAAATGTATACAAGCCAGCAAATTGATAAAGCCTGCCTTTTAGTTACACAAAGCCACAGGTTTTTATTGTGCATCATTACAACCTTCCAGCCATCGGCATCCTAGTGTTAATAAGAAGGGTGTTGATCATCTGCACAGCATTCTTGCTTGCCTGTCCCCGTCAACCCTGGGGTCACATTAGCTGAGTGAAGGAGACAACAGGCTGCTTTCACACTGGGGCGGCGTGTCCGTTAGCGGTAGTGCCGCTAGTTTTGCCGCTGTTTAAGCTGCACTTTTCGGTCGCTAGCTGGGCACTTTTAACTCCCGCTAGAGTCCGAAGAAAGGATTAAAACCGCCCATGTTCCAATGGGGGTGGGGTAGGAGCGCTATATACAGTGCTCCCAAAGTGCCCCAAGGATGCTGCTTGCAGGACTTTTTTCCCGTCCCGCAAGCATACCGTCCCAGTGTGAAAGCACTCAGGTTTTCACTCTGGGGGAGGCATGAGCGGAGGTTTCGGGTGCTTTACAGGCACTATTTTTAGCGCTAAATCGCCTGAAAACTGCCTCAGTGTGAAAGTAGCCAAACTAAGGGAGAGGAGAAACACTGGAATACTAGTCTGTATGTGTGCAAAAGTGTATTTGCTTTGTAAGAATAAATCACGTCTAACGTTGGGTGTCCTACATGTGTTATGTAAAACTATTAGAATAGTTTTTTACATTTTACAATGGGGCCCCTTGATACTGTCCATATTTTAAAGGTTGAGAAACTCTGGTCTAGAACCTCGCATTAACTCTTAATGTGAATCCTGTGTCATATTCTCATCCTTTTTCACAGCGACCGGTACCGATCACTGACTCCGGGTTTTTTTTTGGGTTTTTTTATCCATTGATAGCTGAGGCATAGTAAACTGTGTATACTATGCTCCAGTTTATGAATGATCAGCAAACTCTGTGCAGAGCTATTCGTGTTTATTCATTCTGTGCAGCTGAGGCGGCAGAGAAAGGGACTGCTACATCTGTTCTCAGTCCCTTTCTCTGTTTTAAAAGTGAGACATCAGGGGTTTAGACCCCTGATACTTCACCAAAGTCGCCCAATGGGGGTCCTAAAAAATATGTAAAAAATAACTGAAAAAAAAAAGTTTACATTTTTTTTTTTAAATAAAACAACAAAAATAAAAAACTACTGACACCAGTGGCCAATATTGTATCCTGGCCTACGCCAACAAGGCCCAGGCATAGGGCAGCACTTTGCAGGGGGACAGCATGGAAAGAGTTCCCGGCTGCTTTTGCTACACTGTTAGTGTAACACAAGCTGCTTCTAATTTTCAGCCTGGACCATAAACCTTCCTCACTGTGCTCTATGTTTCTGCTACAGCATTGGCATGGTTATATCTTCTTAATCCTCTCCATAAAATTATCAGAAATTTGTGCTTAAAGTAAAACTATAGGCAACATTTTTTTTTTTCATTTTGGATAGAGTAAGGGAGGGTTATAGCCTCTGTCAGTTTATTTTTTACCATCCCTGACCCATTGCAGAGATTTCCCTTCACTTCCTGTCCCATAGCCAAACAGGAAGTGAAAGGAAAGCTATGCAAATTAAGGGAATCCATTGCCCCCCCTCCAGGCCCTAAGAACTAGTGCCCCCACTCGAAAATATCAGGGTGGGTCTTAAACAGAAAGGGGTGTGGCCTTGACAGGAAGGGGTGTGTCATATTTAAATTAGGGGGTGCACAAGTTTAGTCAGGCCTAGGGCAGCACAAAACCTAAATACACTACTGCAGTGGCAGAAATACCAGGGCTGCAAAGGTTGCACTTGTGACTGAGCTCTAGCATTCCGCCACTGTGGGGGGACCCCAAGATGACAGGAAGGCGGCCCGCTGTGGCTTCTTCCGTAATAAAGAGACCCACAGTGGGAGTAAAGGATCAGTGGGAAGTGCCACATGGTTTCTTGTTCTAGTTAAATCTGTGCTTTGGATTCACAGTTTTGGATTTTATAAAAATATTCTTAATAAGAAGTGATTATGCGATTAACATGCAGTTTTAAAAAATGACAATACTAATATGTCGATTTTTTACCTTGTGTCAAACGCTACATTCTCATCTCTAACCGACTGACATTTCAGACATAAATGGCACAAGACTGTCCCAGAAAAAGGAGACGTGTGGCAGACATGTAGCTGTTATTGCCAACCTTGCTTCGCTTTCTTGAGAGGCAAAATGGTGGCACCCAATGGGAGTTGACTGGATCTCAGAGGACTGACCGTAGAATAAATTTGTGCACTGGTTATGCACCAATGAGCTGTGTGTAAGCTGGTTTATATTGTTTATATTTGGCAGCAGTTTCTGTAAACCTTGGCAAAGGAAGGGGTTGCTTTAGGCATATGAATTGGTGTGAGAGTTGTAGATCTTTTCTAATAAATGTATTCTCCTTGCAGTCATGGGCGATGATTCTCCGGTGTAATGTCCTAACTATTGCAGGGACAACATGCTGCTTTCCATTACTTTATGTGACGATTATGAGACGTGACAGACAGTAAATATAATTTACCCTAACAAGACAAGGTAATGGAGCATGTGCTATTTTACTGCACTAGATTGTGTAGACTCCCATCTGGGAATAAACAGCTCCAACCAAGATGTACTGGAAGGAACAGTACCACATTATGTTACCAATATTTTCTAAATAAGCATTGGAAACAAATCCCAGCTTTATAACTGAATTAATAATACCTACTATACAAACATGCATAATAAATGCTGCAAAGAGCAGAGTACAACGTTCCCCATTATAACTGTATTCTCAAATACATTTTCATTGATCCAAATTAGGAAACTAGCATTTGGTTAATATGAGGTTTTCTATACTTTTCCCATTGTCCATGGGTGTGCGCAGCCTATTGCATTAGGGTGTACACCCCAAAGCTCAAACACACATGCCTTTCTGTGCAAGCCTCAGTTGCACAGGGTAGGGAATGAATGGGAAATGCTCTGTGCTGACCCAGATAGCAAGGATAACTTGCCACAAAGTTGTCGCAGTGTTGAATTGCAAGTCTGTTAACTTGCTGCACATTTTCACTGGCAAGTTGTACACTTGCAGAGCACTTGAAGCACAAGTTCTAGTTAACACTTTTCCAATTTGTAGCAAATTTGCCTGACAAGTCTCTAGCAAGAGCAAAGTTGCAGTGGTGAGTCTATAGCAACAGGTCTGCAAGTTTACAGCATGAAAATTCAGCCACAGTGCCCCCTGTGGTGGGATGACTATTGCACAACACAACTGAACCAGAACTTGCAGAATTTTATCCCTTTGTTTTGATAGGGCAGACAATGTTCAAATCTAGTTTACAACTGATAATGGAGATCTGCCAGCATAGTACAGGCAGTTTGTTAAACATTACTCCCCAAGAAGTGGCATCAGCACAAGGGATACATCCTAGTGACTGTAAGTTACGTCTTCAAGATGGAAAGAGGGAAGAGGGGGGTTCTTTAAAGTGCAAGGCTTGAGCAATATTCACAGATAAAAAAGAGTAAAAGTTAACATATACATAGACCTCTAAGTAGTAGTATCATTCACCGTTGTAGCAGTAGAGGTGTGGTCTAACCAGCAAGACTATATTTTCAGAAAATTATGTGGAAAGAGGGGAAACTTACTTACCCTTTTTTGCATATGTGGCTTGATATAGAGGCAGGTTGTAATTTACCAAATGCATCCAGAAGTGCACCATGGGAGGAGAGGCTTGTTTCCAGCACATTGTGACGGCTTTATAGCCATAAAATAATTAAAAAGTTTAGAAGAGTTTGCTTAGCTACCGTGTTGGCTAATTGTTCCACCAGACAATATTGCGGCTCAAGAGGTATTATGATCTGCGTCATATTTCCAATAATTTGCAGCGCAGCCTCCCAATACAGCACTATAGCAGGGCAAGACCAAAAAATAAATAAGAAATTCACCTGACTGATGCGAGTAGTGCCAACAGGCTGGTGAGAAGCATATAAAGGGTATAATAAGCCTGGTGCAAGAATTTAAATTAATTTAATGTATCCCTGGCGGAAGTGAGAGAAGGGGAGGTCCCAAATCTCCAACCAGTCTTTAGCATTTTGTATTATTAACAATCATTTTTTCTGAGATAAGATTTTGCTTGTTCAAATTGGCAGAAGGAGCTTTAAGATTGCATTAATATCTAACATTTTGATTTACATATGTTTATCTCATAAATATTGTATTATTTGAATATGGTTTTATTCCATTACCATAATATACAGCGCTGCATACCCAGCTGCATATCGGTTTAGCAGACAAGAGATTGGTCGTTGTACAGATTTCAATGACTGAGCAATATATTATCCTGTCTCAAGACTTTCTGCTGTAGGATTCTCTTTGCCCTCTTGTTGGCACTGACTGTAATAGCAGAAAAGTACAGGGACTGTGAATAAAGAAGTGTGAGCACCCCGCTGGGTAATAGCTAGATTAAACTGTAGGAAGACTTTGGCCAGCTGGAAAGCACATTATCCTCAGTGTGTCACTATTTTCAGACACCCATTATTAGAATGCAACTTTGTTTCTTGCAAAACAACCTGGTGACGAGGGCTGCTTACACACTTTTATGTCCCCGGAGAATAGGTTTCCAGGTAACTGTCACACTTCATGAAGAAATTCTGTGTTTACCAGTGTGAGGTTTTATGTGAGTCCATTATCTATTGGGATATTAATAGTAGACTTAGCTCAGACATGAACATTTTCCATTTAAAGCTGAGCTCTAGGCAAGCAGCTGAATCCACATCGAAATACATATAGGTAGATTCAGGTAGAGTTAGGCCGACTTATCAGTAGATAAGTCGACCTAACTCAAAATCTACGCCGACGTATGTTTAAGCGTATGCTCAAACAGAGATAGGCCTAAACATATCTAAGATACGACGGCTTGCGCCGTCCTATATTAGGTTGCAATATATCGGATGGCCGCTAGGTGGCGCTTCCATTGCGGTCGGCGTAGAATATGCAAATTAGTAGATACGCCGATTCACGAACGTACGCCCGGCCGACGCAGTACTTTTACGCCGTTTACGTAAGAGATAGGCCGCGTAAAGTTAGAGCTAGGCCCAAGTTGGAATAGTAATGTTAAGTATGGCCGCCGTTCCCGCGTCGAAATTCAAATTTTTTACGTCGTTTGAGTAAGTCATCTGTGAATCGGGATTTACGTTGTTTACGTCCACGTCGAAATCAATAGGCCCGTACGGCGTACTTAGCCGCAATGCACACTGGGGAATGTAGGCGCCCGGCGCATGCGCAGTAACCAAAAAACGTCAAAAACGTAAGGTCAAACCTTATTAGCATTAAACACGCCGGCCTTCTACACATTTGAATCTGCCGCCCTTACGCCCGCCCGCTTTAGGCTACGCCGCCGTATATTAGCAGGCAAGTAAATTGAGAATCATTACTAGCCTAGCTAATTTACGGCGGCGTAGCCTAAACACGCTAAGCTACCCCGCTGTAACTTTAATCCAATGTACCTGAATCTCCTGAATCTACCTATTAGACCGTATACTTTAGGTTAGTTCAGTAAACACTGCCGGCCTGCTGATTGGACAATGAAGGAGCCACAGCACATTGATAAAATCACTCTCTGCACCTTTCTCCTGCCAGCATGTTTCACTGTCAGCACGTCTACTGCAGCCCAGCTTCATTAAATATACAGTATCTCACAAGTGAGTACACCCCTTACATTTTTGTAAATATTTTATCATATCCTTTCATGTGACAACACTGGAGTGTACAGCTTGTATAACAGTGTATATTTGTTGTCCCCCCCCAAAATAACTCAACACACAGCCATTAAGGTCTAAACCGATGGCAACAAAAGTGAGAACACCCCTAAGTAAAAATGTCCAAAATGGGCCCAAAGTGTCAATATTTTGTGTGGCCACCATTATTTACCAGCACTGCCTTAACCCTCTTGAGCATGGAGTTCACCAGAGCTTCACAGGTTGCCACTGGAGTCCTCTTCCACTCCTCCATGACAACATCACAGAGCTGGTGGATGTTAGAGATCTTGTGCTCCTCCACCTTCCATTTGAGGATGCCCCACAGATGCTCAAAAGGGTTTGGGTCTGGAGACATGCTTGGCCAGTCCATCACCTTTACCCTCAGTTTCTAATCAAGACAGTGGTCATCTTGGGGGTGTGTTTGGGGTCGTTATCATGTTGGAATTCTGCCCTGTGGCCCAGTCTCTGAAGGGCTGGGGGTCATGCTATGCTTCAGTATGTCACAGTACATGTTGGCATTCATGGTTCCCTCAATGAACTGTAGCTCCCCAGTGCCGACAGCACTCATGCAGCCCCAGACCATGACACTCCCACCATCATGCTTGACTGTAGGCAAGACACACATGTACACACTTGACACCATCCTAACCAAATAATTTTTTCTTGGTCTCATCAGACCACAGGACATGGTTTCAGTAATCCATATCCTTAGTCTGCTTGTCTTCAGAAAACTGTTTGCAGGCTTTCTTGTGCATCATCTTTAGAATAGACTTCCTTCTGGGACAACAGCCATGCAGACCAATTTGGTGCAGTGTGCGGCGTATGGTCTGAGCACTGACATGCTGACCCCACACCCCTTCAACCTCTGCAGCAATGCTGGCAGCACTCGTACGCATATCACCCAAAGATAACCTTTGGATATGACAATGAACACGTGCACTCAACTTCTTTGGTCAACCATGGAAAGCCCTTTTCTTAGTGGAACCCGACCTGTTAAACCGCTGTATGGTCTTGGCCACTGTGCTGCAGCTCAGTTTCAGGGTTTAGGCAATTTGCTTGTAACCTAGGCCATCTTTATGTAGAGCAACAATTCTTTTTTTCAGATACTCAGAGAGTTCTTTGCCATGAGGCAAACTTCCTGTGACCAGTATAAGAGAGTAAGAGCGATAACACCAAATTTAACACACCTGAGACCTTGTAACACTAACAAGTCACATGACACTGGGGAGGCAAAATAGCTAATTGGGCCCAATTCGGACATTTTCACTTAGGGGTGTACTCACTTTTGTTGCCAGCAGTTTAGACATTAATGGCTGTGTGTTGAGTTATTTTGAGAGGACAGCAAATTTACACTGTTATACAAGCTGTACACTCACTACTTTACATTGTAGCAAAGTGTCATTTCTTCAGTGTTGTCTCATGAAAAGATATAATAAAATATTTACTTTTGTGAGGGGTGTACTCACTTTTGTGAGATACTGTATATATTTTTCTACACAAAAACGTTTATGTCACCTAAACTTTATTTAGTTTTAATTGCTTTTGAATTTGTTTGCAAGGTATAATGATTTGAAGGTTTATGTAGCCTGACACTGTATTTATTTGTATGCACCTGCAACTTAAAACTTAGGAGGAGATGAGTTTTGTGTGCAATAGCTGCTATTTTCAAGCGTTACCGAGATTACTGTAATTCAGGATCCATGTGCTTTGCCAGTACTTGCTATGTGACAATTAAATCGGAAGAATTGTTCCATTGGATACAGTTCATTTAAAATCCACTAGTGTAAGAACACATCTGTAAGTGTCTAGCAGAGATGCAATTTATATTTCACATATTAGTCTGTGACACATGGTACCCTTTTTAGAATATACCTCTATGTCATTATGCATGTATATTAAATACATTAATTGCATTTCATTTTGTTTTCTAATATATTTTTTAACCCACCTTTGGAACATTGTTTTGTATAGCAATCTGGCTGTTGCAGAGGCTTGACGATCTGGTTGTGAAATTTCAGCATATTTTATGTTCAGTACAGATTTCCTCATGTATGGATATAATAATGCTGATCTCCAGTCAGATATAAAGGACATTTTAGGGTTTATTTACTAAAGATGGAGAGTGCAAAATCAGTCTCACTTCTGCAGAGAAACCAATCTGCTTCTAACCTCAGCTTGTTCAATGAAGCTTTGGCAATAAAACCTGGAAGTTTCATGGTTTCTATGCAGAAGTAAAACTGATTTTGCACCCTCCAAGGAAGTTGGCTCCGTGTCGGCTTTGGCTGCTCGGACCACAGTACCTCAGTCCCCGTCTGGAGCCTAACGCCCCGGGGGATCAGGGTTTGGGTCCTTTCTCACAGGAGGACCAATTGACGTTTGCACCCGTCTGCACTTTTTTGTCGCACCTCTTTATGTGTGTGCAAATTTTTTATGCACCGGGTAGTCTTTTGGGTGTGTTTTGCACGCCATAGGCTTTTCAAAATAAATAAATAGACTTACGGCATAGATTGAGGGATAGTGTGAGGGTTAAGGATTAGAGGATAGATTAAAGTCTATAAATTGATAATCGCAAGATTTCTATTGTTTGCATACCTCATATTTGTATTCCTCACGGCTCTTCTCATGGTGGACATTTTCGGTAAGGGCATGTGAATCCATTTCCCTTCACTTACTGCAACTATTTGTGACCCCCCTCACCATGATACACAGAAAGATCCTGTGTGCGCATTTCATCAGTGAGGAAACCTTTTTTAGTTTTTGAATTTGTCGCGATGTTGATGGAATAGATGCTGTTAGGAAGGAATGCTTGCGACTGAAAGAAAACAAAGGTGCCTGAAAACTCCTGAGATATACTGTATGACGCTGATATCCCGGACTCTGCAGGCAGTACATTCAAGAAAGGTGGAGGGGAGGTAAAAGATATTTAACCGATTGCCGTCGCCGCACAAACTTATACGTCGACAGAATGGCACAGACAGGCAAATTGGGTGTACAGGTATGCCCCTTTAAATTTGCCGTTGTGTGGTCATGCGCGCACGCCATCCTGCCGCAAGCTCCGTGATCGTGCCCGCGGGACCCGCTGACTCTATGTCCGCCGGTGTCCCGCGATCGTGTCACGGAGCTGAAGAACGGGGGGATGTCAGTGTAAACACAACATCTCCCCGTTCTTCCTAGTGACAGGTCACTGATCGTCTGCACAGACATTTTTATAGCACTGATCGCTATATAAATGTGAATGGTCCCAAAATAGCGACAAAAGTGTCCGATGTGTCTGCCATAATGTCTCAGTCACGATAAAAATCGCTGATCGCCGCCATTACTATTAAAAAATATATTAATAAAAATGCCATAAAACTATCCCCTATTTTGTAGACGCTATAACTTTTGCGCAAGCCAATCAATAAACGCCTATTGCGATTTTTTTTTTTTTTTTTACCAAAAACATGTAGAAGAATACGTATCGGCCTAAACTGAGGAAAAAAAATGTTTTTTTTATATATTTTTGGGGGATATTTATTATAGCAAAAATTTAAAAATATTTTTTTTTTTTTTTTAATTGTCGCTCTATTTTTGTTTATAGCGCAAAAAATAAAAACCGCAGAGGTGATCAAATACCACCAAAAGAAAGCTCTATTTGTGGGAAAAAAAGGATGTAAATTCTGTTTGGGAGTCACATCGCAATTGTCAGTTAAAGCGATGCAGTGCCGGATCGCATAAAGTGCTCTGGTCTTTGGCCAGCCAAATGGTCCGAGGCTGAAGTGGTTAAAGAAAATAAATTGATATCTAATTATGTTAAAGGAGGTGGTAGATATTAGGAATCGAGAATGGAAAAAGGAGGATAGAGCTCTGCTTTAGGCAAACCTAAACACTTAAGCCTTCTACTTCAACCCTAACACTGAAAACTTGACACATAAGCTGTGACCTTTTGTTTGTGAGTCAGTGATGGTATAGTAACACTTTCCTTTTGATGTTCGTTGGTAAGTATCCACCCATAGATCAGCAGAAAAGACATTATGAAGTGACCACCCTATACTTTACATCCATTCAAACATTTAAATAAAAAATCCCTACAAAGCCCTTTTTTAACTCCTTCACGTGACTCTCCATGGGACACCTTCCGCTAGTGGAGCCCTGTACCTAGTGCTGCAGTCCAGGCCCACTGCCGACCAATTTTGTTGCTATCCCTCGTAACGTCCCCACACTGCTGCTAGCTTCTGGAGCCTGTGAAACCCTGCTGCTGGACAGACACGGCCAACTGTCCATGACGTCAAAGCAACTAGGGCCGGAACAACTAATCGATTAATCGACAACTAATCGATTATGAAATTAATCGATTACAATTTTCATAATCGATTAATCGGCCAGTAACATAATGGGGTTAAAAAAACTAAAATTAGCCCTTTATAGTACAAAAAAGCAAATCGCTACTGTAAATATTACTTTCACTGTCCCACAGTAAAAAAATTAACCCCTTACAGTAGCGATTATTTGCTCTTTTTGTACTTATTTTTGTTTTTTAACCCCATTATGTTGCTAAACATCTCAGGCCTGGGTTCACACACTACAGTTCATTTACATGTTTTCCTATGGGATTTTTTAACACAAAACGGTGCTATTTTGTTTTTTTGGTTCAATTTACTTCAATGGAGAAGACGCAGAAAAGCATGCAATGTGTTTTTGCGGCAATTTGTGTTTTGTAATCTGCCCAACAACAAACTGGCCCAAAAAACTGCATGTTTTTTTTTTTTAAGGCTATTATCCGATTAATCGAAACAATAATCGGCCAACTAATCGATTATGAAAATAATCGTTAGTTGCAGCCCTAAAAGCAACAATGTGGACACCCGAAGACCAAAGTGGGCACCCCAACTTTGCAATTAGGAAAGGAGAACCTGGCACATAACCACTAATTCAAATAAATATTTGTGGCATTTTGATCTAATAAGAAAAAATAGAATCTTACGCTAGGAAATGGGAACAAAATGGAGCTGCTGTACCTAAATACACCTGAATACTAAGTGTTTCGTGATTACAAATAAATTAAAGAAAAAGTGTGTTGCCTCCTAACCAAATATTCTTTTTTTTTTTCACAAGAAAAATGTTTATTCAAAGCAGTTGAACACACCTTGAACAGACAGCGAATAGCTTCCAGAAAATCCTAACAGTGGGCCATTATCATTATTGTCACCTGTGAACTCTGTGCCCCAAGCATCTATCCATCCTGACCATATCTTGTCAAATTTAGTAGGACAGTTTCGATTAGCAAAGGTGATCTTGTACAGTGGCAGCACCAAGTTCAATACCGAGCGCCATGAGGATACTGTGGGAGGTGCAGCACTCTTCCAGTGGAGGAATATCTCCCTACGGGCATAAAAAGTAGCGTACCTGAGGAATAATTTAGTGTATTTACCCCGTATCCCAGGGCCGAAGACATTCAGTAGCATTGATTTAGGGCTAGCTCCCAGATCCAGAGAGGTAATTTGGTCAAGGGCGTCAACCACTCCCGACCAATAGTCTCCGAGGCGGGGGCAGGATCAGCCCATGTGGAAAAAGGAGGCAGCCCCTAGGTTACATCTGGGGCAAGCCACCGGGATGTTAGGATTCATAATTGTCAACCATTTTGGGGTGAAGTAGGCCCTGTGGAGGAATTTGACCTGCATAAATCGGTCTCTAGCCAAAATCATAGTTGTAACAAAGGAGGAAACACATGTCTCCCATTCGTCCTCTGACTGATCAGGAATGTCCATCTTCCATTTGTCCAGAGTTTTTTCAAGTTTCTTTGTGGGAGTTATGGACAAACGGAGATACAGGGAGGACAGAGGCTTGTCTATGACCTTATCATTAAGAAACCCCTCCACAGAGTCTGATTCCAGTGTGAGAAGTGGTGGGAACTGTTTCCCATAGGCATGCCGGAGCTGATAATATCGGAACAGCATCCATCCCGGTAGTGAGTAGGCATCCCGGAGATCAGAGAAAGTTTGCAGCTTACGTCCCCTGACAATGTGCCTCAGTTTCACTATACCCTTTCTTACCCAGATCTGTGGATCCGGAACAGAATTCATGTGCGGCAGGTTAGGATTACCCCAGAGGGGGATGTGAGGTGAGAACGTCTTGGGGGAGCCAAAATGGGTCCTAGCCCTGTGCCATATCGTAATGGTTGTACGCATCAAGTCCGTGATGCCAGGGTGGGATCTCGCCCCCCTGAACACCACGTTACTAAGGAAGGAATATGACCCCATTATAGCCGCTTCCAGAGTCACTGCTGGGTTATCACGGGGTTGGTAGAACCACCATCTGACCGTCACCAGGACAGCCGCCCAGAAGTAAACCTGGAAGTCCGATAGGGACAATCCCCCCTGAGCAATAAGAAGCTGAAGGGTGGAGACAGCCAACCACAGGGGCCTCCCATTCCAGATAAAGGAGGATATTATATTTTTTATCTTGGCAAAAAATGAGGCGGGGGGGAATAAGAGGGGAATTTCGAAAGAAGTAGAGAAATTTAGGCAAATATACCATCTTAATCAGGTTTACTCTATCCATCGGGGAAAGGGGGAGAGTCCTCCAGGTTGTGCATTCCTGCAAAAAGTTTTTCAGCAGTGGTTGGAGGTTCAGCTCATAGTTTGAGGACAACGGAGTCCCAACCCTTACTCCTAGATATTTAGTTAAGTTAAGGGGGGTGCCTGTCGGCGGGTGAGGGCCCGACGTGTGTAGCGAGAAGAGGAGTGATTTCCCCCAATTAACCTTGATGCCCGAGAATGACCTGAAGACATCCACTATTTGGAGCACATAGTATCCCTGAGGAAAAGGAGGGTGTCATCGGCATAAAGGGATATTTTATCCACTCGCGTATGCGTTCGCTTCTGTGCGCGAGCTCGTCGCGACGGGGATCTTTAAAAATTGATTTTATATTTTTTTACACTGAAATAAAAAAATAAATAAAATGTATCACTTTTATTCCTATTACAAGGAATGTAAACATCCCTTGTAATAGAAAAAAGCATGACAGGTCCTCTTAAATATGAGATCTGGGGTCAAAAAGACCTCAGATCTCATATTTAGACTTAAATGCAAAAAAAAAAAAAAAATGAAAAATTTGTCATTTAAAAAAAATGACAACAAAAAAATTGTCTCTTTAAGACTCTGGGCGGGACTGACGTTTTGAAGTCACTTCCACCCAGCAATGCTATGAGGATGGGTGGGGGCCATCTTGCCCTCACTCACATCTTGCGGCTCCGGTAAGCGGCGGAGGGCACGGGAGGGGGAGGGCCCTCTCCCGCCACCGATAACGGCGATCTCGCGGCGGATTGAGATGGGTATCTCGGTTGTGGCAACAGCTGCTGCCGTTACCGAGATATCCATCTTTAAAAACAGGACGTATATATACAGTGGGCGGTCGGTAACCGGTTAAGATTGTGCACCTTGATTTATTAGTGGTGTATCACGTGATTTGGGGCTGTCATGTGATTAATTGTATGTTTGTATGCAATGGGCCAGATTCACAGTCAGCTTACGCCGACGTATCTATTGATACGCCGCGTAAGTTCTAGTATGCGCCGTCGTATCTATGCGCCGTATTCAGGAAACAAGATACGCCTGAATTTTGGTTTAATACGACCGACGTAAGTCTCCTACGTCGTCGTATCTTGGGTGCATATTTACGCTGGCCGCTAGGGGCGCTTCCGTTGATTTACGCGTCAAATATGTAAATGAGCTAGATACGCCGATTCACGAACGTACTTGCGCCCGTCGCAGTAAGCTACACCGTTTACGTAAGGCGTACGTCCGGCGTAAAGTTACCCCTGCTATATGAGGCGCAGCCAATGCTAAGGTATGGACGACGGAACAGCCGTCGGATTTTACGTCGTTTACGTAAGTCGTACGTGAATGGGGCTGGGCGTAGGTTACGTTCACGTCATAGGCATTGAGCCGGCATATGTTAGGGAGTAAATTCGATGTGATTCTGAGCATGCGCGCGCATGCGCCGTTCGTTCGGCGCTTCATTTACATGGGGTCACGATTAATTTTAATACAACACGCCCACTACCTGCCTACTTTGAATTACGCGGGCTTACGCCGGCCCATTTACGTTACGCCGGCGCATATATGGGAGCAAGTGCTTTGTGAATACAGTACTTGTCTCTCAATGTTACGACGGCGTAGCGCATATGAGATGCGCTACGCCTATTTAAAGATGCGCCGATCTCTCTGAATCTGGCCCAATATGTATTTGGTTTCAATAGTTAAACAGAAAAGGGTCCCAATTCCCCCCTATATTACCCTTTGGTTTTAATATTGGTAGAAATGCAATTAGTTCTCAAACACATATGATCACATAGAATATAAATATTTTAGAGTATTTGGTTAGGAGACCGCGCACTTTTTCTTTAATTTATTTGTGGCATTTAACTTTTTTTTTGTTACAAATATTTCAGGTAAGTTAGAGGATAAGAGGGTAATGTTTAGTGGGAAGGGGGACCATCACTGGAGAGGAGCTTCTAAATTGAACATATATTGGTGTTGTAAATATTTTCTTAATTATAATTGGTGTAAAATATTTATTATTTATATTTTAAGTAGGCAAATAATGATTAGCAAAATAATACTCTATATTCTCAAATACAGTCAGCGGTTCTGTAAGCTCCTTAACATCTGGCATTCACATTCTTCGGCTCCTTTTTAGAAAAATGTGTGTTTGTGGAGTTCAGTAGCTCAACTTACAATTCACACACAATTTAATAATTTAGAGTTTTGATCCGCTTTCTCACTCTCCCTCCCTTTTGCTTTGCACAGGCAGCTTGATATGAGATTTCAATCTGAGGCTGAGAGTCTGAAAGCAAACAGCTTGTGTTCTCTCTTTAGAAATCTCATAATGCTCTATAGGAAAAAGAACAATATTAACAGGTACATTAACAATATTGTAATGTAAAAATCAAAAGATTATTGTCCCAAACAATTATAATTTCCCCTTAACACTGCAGCCCCACTCATTTTTATTGTTTTCCTGAGTAGTTTTTACACAAGAGACTGAAAAGCCCTGTACACACGGGCCAAAATCTCGTCACGAAAAAAAACGTTGTTTTTCCTGACGAGTTTCTTGGCAAGAATCTCTTGCCGCCCGAGTGTACAGACACTCCATTCTGCAGTTCTTTTGAATGGCTAGAACGCAGTGACGTCATCGCGTAAGACGAGCATGCGCTCCTTACATTCGATGACATCGCCGCCATCTTGCTGCACCCTACCTATGCCTAGGAAGCTACCGCGCATGCGTCAAAGTCATTTCGAGCATTTGCGGGTTTCCACGGTGACCGGTAAGTATACACACTCTCGGGTTTCTCGGCAAAACACTGCCGAGAATCACAACGAGAAAATAGAGAGCAGGTTCTCGTCAAGGTTTTAGGCAGTTTTTTTTTTTTTAGGAGAAACCTGAAAACCTTGTACACACGCTCGGTATACTTGGCAAGAAAGCTCTGCCAGCAGTTTTCTTGCTGGTTCTTGCAGAGTAATCCGAGCATGTGTACGAGGCTAAAGTGTGGTAGTGAACTACAATATTGCTTATCAATGAAATTATCATAAGACAGAATTTGTTTAAAATATTTTCTTTAAACTTTCATTATAATACACCACTTACTCAACTTGTTTGCTTCTTGTCAGGCACAGTATGAAGAAGGAATTGTAAAAATTCATTGGCACTTAGTCCATTGGCACTTAGTTAGATTGGCATTAACTGTTACTTCACCTATTAATTAGCATTTTATATTATATTGTAAAACAGGCTGTTGGAGTAAAAAAAATTATATCTAAAATCTGGTTGGCAGAATAAATACTTTATGTTAATGAAATTACTGCAATTAGTGGTTGCACAATGACCCTTTCAGAAGCCACAGCTGTTAAAGTCAGGAAGTGCTGTCACCGCTGACCTTATCATAAGAGAAAGTTACAAATTACAAATGCAAAGGAGGCAAATCATCAAAGAATCCAGTTCAGCTACGATTAGTGTTTTCTGCAAAAGCAGCATGAATTACAGCCAGCTGCTCCGTGGCTTGACATGTCTCTCACGCTGTGCCACTTTGTTAAGCTTTATGTTACAACAATAGTTATTTTACCACTTGAAGACAATGTATCTAAAGCCATTTCTGACTTTTCTGGAGGACTGTCTCCTACCTCATATAGAATTTTAACAGGTGCATGGGGCCATTATGACAGTTCAGCATCTTGATAACAGTATCATTATACCAGGAACATAGTAGGATTTGTAAGCACATGTATGCAAGTCCAATTGTAACAGTGTTAAGATAAACCATAATGGGTAACAGAGTAAATTGAGGCTTTTGCGCAAAAGTCAAAGCAGCCATTTTAATATTAAATGAATACATAAAGGTGTTGCCAAAGCAGAACATGGTTGAAATACATTTATGTAAACTATTTTAGCAAAAATTATATATTCTGTTTAGCAAGTCTTGTGATTCACACACTTCTGCTACAGTTTATTACTTTGGGGTAGCGACATTATTTCCTATTCAGCTATGCAAAGTCAGGGAAAATGTGTGTCCCCATTGAAAGATTTTCCTTCTATTCCTGTTTTGACAACGCAAAATTTTAGATTTTCCTTCTTGAGACAAATCGAGAGAATAACTCAGGACACAGGCAGGATAAAACCTGATTGACCGTCTAACCCAGTGGTTCTCAACTTTTCTAGTGCCGTGACCCCTTCATAAAATTTCCCAAGTTGTGGGGACCCCTAACAGTAAAATTATTTTTGTAGCGTGGGTTGTCAGCACCCAAGTAATTTGCGCCCCTAACCCACAGACATTTAGCGCTCCCTGAGTCCTTCCACTCGTACAATATTAAAACCCCTTTAGGGTACATTTTAGGATGTATCACTCTCTTTGTTCTCCTTTCTTTCCCTTTTATGTCTCTCTATCCTAATTCCCCCCCCCCCCCCATCCCTCTCTATAGCTGTCTTTCTTGTTCTCTCTCTTATTCTTTCTCTCCCTTTTGCTTTGTTCCTCCCCCTCTTTTCCTCTCCCTTCCATGTATTCTCTATTTGTATTCCTTCTCTTACTCCCTGGTGTGGGGGTGGGGGGAATGGGATGAGTGGATTAGGTGCTTTTGATCCAGGTCATCTGCTGATCTGAAAACTGTAATTGGGACTTTTAATGCCAACTATAATCATAGGTAGTGTTACTCACTGTGTCTCCAACTTTGTGGTGTATGGTAGCAGTGGCACCTATGCCAAATTCAGAAGATTCCAGCCCCTCCCACTTCATTCCTCACTAGTCAGATAACCTCTAGTCTCTACCCCCCAGCCATGCCATGAACTGAATGGGCAACTGCTAAGAGGATGAGTTGGTAGCCGCTGGCTCCAGGAACAGCCCTGCTCCAGGGAGAGCGGTGCGGGCTTCAAGAACAGCCCATGGTCCGGTGACAACTGGCAAATCATCATTCGACCCCCGGGGGGTTCCTGACCCCCAGGTTGAGAACCACTGGTCCAACCCTTCGCTACTCTATCCAAAATGTTTGACTTTAGATACACTTTATGCCATCCTCAGTTTTTTGTCTAAGGCCCCGTACAGACGACCGAACATGTCTGCTGAAACAGGTCCGCGGACCAGTTTCAGCAGACATGTTTGGTCGTCTGTACAGCCGAACGGACAGGATTCCAGCGTACATTTGCCCGCCGGGCCTTTTTCCAGCGGGCAAATATTTCCAAACTTGTTTAGAAACAGCCCACTGGAATCCTGTCCGTCGGACATGTTCGGTCGCCTGTACAGACCTACCGTACATGTCCGAGCGGCTGCCATCCCTCGCATGCGTCGAATGACTTCGACGCATGCGTGGAAGCATTGAACTGGCAGGGCCGCGCACGTCGCCGCGTCATCGTCACGGCGACGGCACGGCCTTGTCGCCGCGTATCGAGTACGTGCGGATTTCTGTATGATGGTGTGTACAGCCATCATACAGAAATCCCCGGGCAGACATGTACGCTGAAAACGGTCCGGCGGACCGTTTTCATCGTACATGTTTGCCCGTGTGTACAAGGCCTTAGAGGTAGAATGTTAAAAATTATAATTATAAAAATTATTGTACACCTTGGCGATACACTTCCATACAGTAATAAATTATGTGAGTTCATACCTTCCTATGAGTGTTTTCATGTGTTTTACATGCATTATCAACAACATGCTTTTTCATGTGCTTTCATTGTTATCAATAAGGATGAGCTTCATGTTTAAGTCAAACTCCTAATTTACTGACAGGCAGGCAGGTGATTGTGCTAGCTGCAGTATTCTCCCTGTGATGTACTGTCTGTGACCTCTGCAGTGTGCACCTAAAGCTACGTGGTGTGTGTACTGTCCGTGTCCTCTGCACATTGTGCACCTAAAGCTACGGGGTGTGTGTACTGTCTGTGTCCTCTGCAGTGTGCACCTAAAGCTACGTGGTGTGTGTACTGTCCGTGTCCTCTGCACATTGTGCACCTAAAGCTACGGGGTGTGTGTACTGTCTGTGTCCTCTGCAGTGTGCACCTAAAGCTACGTGGTGTGTGTACTGTCTGTGTCCTCTGCAGTGTGCACCTAAAACTACGTGGTACTGTCTGTTTCTGTTGGGACAGAAAGTGAGGTGAGGTGCAATCTTCTGAACAGATGCACACAGACAGCAAAACAAATGTTACAGGGGTGATAACCCTTCTCTATGTTTTCAGAAAAGCTTAAAAATAGATTTTATGGCTGGAGCTACACTTTAAAGAAGTACCAGTTCAAAATGACAAACAGATTCTACTTAACAACAAACCTACAGTCCCTGTCTTGTTTTCACCGCCTGTATACTGCTGTTCAAAGTATATAGGGCCAAAGGGGCTGGTAATGACCTGGGGGGAGTGGGGCGGGAAACCCATGCTATTTTTCTCAATGATTTTCATCCATATTGCAGGGACCAGACATTACATTAAAGCCGCAAGCAGTTTTAAATTACTTTTTTCTTATTGTAATCTCATTTTGTGCAGGGACAGTTCTAAACACGTGCCACTTCACAGGCATACTATAGACACCCAGCAGGTACGATATTGAAAGGAATTTTTTTAAAAAAATATTCACTTTACGCATCATTAAAATCACTGCTGCAGAAAAAAATTACAGTTTTTAAAACTTTTTTTTCCATTGATACATGTTCCCTGGGGCAAGACCCGGGTTCTCAAACTCGTTTTACGACAATAACTTGCATATTAGGCTTTAAAATTAGCACTTTTGAATTTGAACGTTCGAGTCCCATAGACTTCAATAGGGTTCTAAATGTTTGCGCGAACGTTCGGTCCGTTCGAATGTTCTGGTGCGAACCGAACGGGGGGGGGGGGGGGGGGGCTGTTCGGCTCATCTCTAGTTATCAATAAGCTTTTTTATTATCAAAGGAAAACTGGCCCAAAATATATAAAAAATATATATATTTATTTACTGTATATTTCTTGCTATGACCATAATTTACCACCAAAGAACAAAATTCTCCCACTCATGACAATCGCAGCAATACCACATTTGTGTATGATATTTGTACCGATAGTAGTTCCCGAAAAACAACAGTGCACATTTTTCTTTTTTTATCCTACCTAAAACACACTAATACCGCGTACATGCAATTGGACATTCCGACAACAAAACCGTGGATCTTTTTCCGATGGATGTTTGCTCAAACTTGTCTTGCATACACACGGTCATACAAATGTTGTCGGAAATTCTGAACATCAAGAACGCGGTGACGTACAACACGTACGACGAGCCGAGAAACATGAAGTTCAATAGGCAGTGCGGCTCTTCTGCTTGATTCCGAGCATGCATGGAATTTTGTGCGTCGGAATTGGCTACACACGATCGGAATTTCCGACAAGAATTTTTGTTGTCGGAAAAATTGAGAACCAGCTCTTAAACATTTGTTGTTGGAAATTCCGACAGAAGTTACCTTCATCACGGAGTCACTATTTATTTGTTTGAATTGCGCATGGACTTTTGCTTTGGCATTCACCTTTATATACTGTATATGCATTTATAACACTTAATGATTTA
The DNA here is from genome assembly GCF_905171775.1 of Rana temporaria. Lineage (NCBI taxonomy): Eukaryota > Metazoa > Chordata > Amphibia > Anura > Ranidae > Rana > Rana temporaria. The sequence goes on along the minus strand of NC_053493.1, from coordinate 85,477,166 downwards.
TAAGTGTTCACCTTCTGCATCCAAATCTGGACATTTTGTTTTTGGTTTGTTTTCTGATTTCATTTTGGACTATTAATCTTCATACCATTTATATCTGCCCTAGGCACATATTTATATATTCCTTTGTTTATTTTGTGTTGGTTTACCACTTTGGGTGTTCAATTTCACTTTTGTTAATATTTATCCCTATTGGAACACCACTACATATTTATATACACCATTTTCAGCACACGGTAATACAATACTCACCTATTGAGCACAGTCTCCTAAAAGGCATTTTGCCCTTAGGTACAAAAGGGATAGCATCACCATAACTTTTTACATATCTCCACGGTGAAGCATCCACCTATTACTTACCTTCACAATATAGGGAACACAGCATTTCTGGCTGACCAGCAATAGTGCACCTACAGGGGGTCACCCCGACAGTTGATTACTGCAGTGCTAGCACTGTGTACATCATTTTAGCTACTCCAGGGCACCCACCCATTTTAGGATTGGATTTAATGCCCCACAAGCTCATTGGGCAGCGCCACCACCCCTTCTACATATATATTTATTCTGATCCACATCCCCCCTTTTTGTCAGGGGGGCAGCAGCCCATACCTCACCTCAGCGCAGATTTTACTTTATCTAACTTAGCAAGATGGCGGCCAATACCAACAGTTAGCACGACAAGTGGTTCGCCCTCTTCTGCTTCAAGGGAGAGCAGAGTACCTGACCCTCCGGACTCTACATGCTGGAGGGTGCCAGCTGCGAGAGGTTCCCGCCCCACCCATAGTGGGCAGCAGGGGCAAAGAGAGCATGGAGAAGCAGGTATCCCCCTACCAATGTCTACCCATATATATATATATATATATATATATATATATATATATATATATATATATATATATATATATATATATATATATATACTGGGCTCCATTCCTGCCCAGGACACTAGCTACACAGAGTTATCATGTTCTCCCTGTGTGGTTCCTCCCCCACTCCAAACACATGCAGGTAGGTGAATTTTACCCTGTGTACAGACTGGCAGTGTACATGGCTGATCACATTCTACACTGACCCTACAATTATAAAGGACCCTACACATATCTATGTATACTTCCATTCAGTCCTGTCCAGCTCTTGGCGGATTTTGGGCCATCGCTCATCTTGGATAGTTTTTCGGACATAGGTGATCACCTATGTAGATTGCCACTTTATACAGACAGGGGACCATCCCCTACCAACATGGCTTTGGAGTGTGCTCACACCAAGAGAACATGCAAACTACATGCAGATAGCTTCCTGGCCCAGATTCAAACCAAGTGAGGCAAGTCCCAACCACTAACCTACTGTTCTCCCTATATACCTTGTAACCTGGGAGATAGGTAACAGGTACAAAAGCTCCCTGGGATGAGCAGGCACAGATACCAAGGGCCAGATCCTCAAAAGAGATACTCCGACTTAAGTGCTGTTCAGTCTGTGTGTAACTTTGGAAACGATCCTCAAAAGGCTTTTTCCAAAGTTACACAGAAGATCCGGCATGTGTAATTGATTTACACTGCCTAATTTTAGGATGCAGTACCGCATCCGCCGCTGGGGGCATTTCGAGTCGAAATGCCGTTGCTAGTATGCAAATTAGCACTTAAGGCGATCCACAAAGCTTTCTAGCTTCTTTTTTGCGCCGTAAGTGTTATTTTGCAAGTGTAAAATTAGGGCTCGTTTTACAAAGTGTAAAGTTAGTCACACCTTGTAAAGGCCCATTGCAGCGACGGCATTTGGTATGCTTTCCCGAGGGAGAACTCCACGTCAATTTGTAAAAAACAAAACCGGCATGGGTTCCCCCCCAGGAGCATACCAGGTCCTTAGGTCTGGCATGGGTTGTAAGGAGACCCCCCCACGCCGAAAAATTGACGTAGGGGGTCCCCCTACAATCCATACCAGACCCGTATCCAAAGCACGGTACCCGGCCGGCCAGGAAGGGAGTGGGGACGAGCGAGCGCCCCCCCCCCCTCCTGAGCCGTGCCAGGCCGCGTGCCCTCAACATGGGGGGGTTGGGTGCTCTGGGGCAGGGGGGCGCACTGCGGGCCCCCCCACCCCAGAGCACCCTGTCCCCATGTTGATGAGGACAGGACCTCTTCCCGACAACCCTTGCCATTGGTTGTCGGGGTCTGCGGGCGGAGGCTTATCGGAATCTGGGAGTCCCCTTTAATAAGGGGGCCCCCAGATACCGGCCCCCCACCCTAAGTGAATGGATATGGGGTACATCGTACCCCTATCCATTCACCTGGAGGCAAAAAGTAAAAGTTAATAAACACACAACACAAGGCTTTTTAAAATATTTTATTATTCTGCTCCGGACGCCCCCCCTGTCTTCGTTATTAGCTCAATTACCAGGGGGGGCTTCTTCTTCCGCTCTCCGGGGGTCTTCTTCCACTCTCCGGGGGTCTTCCGCTCTCCGGGGGGGCTTCTCCGGACTCCGGGGGGGCTTCTCCGGACTCCGGGGGGCTTCTTCCATCTTCTCCCCTCTTCCGCTCTTGACTCGGCGAACCCCGGTTCTTCTGCAGCTCTCCGGTGCCTTCTTCTTCAGCGCTGGCTGCCTGCTATGTTTGTGTGTTAGCTCGATTTCAAACAGGCAGCCGGCGCGGTCTTCTGTGGCGTCAGGGTCTTCTGGTCTTCTGTTCTTCCGATGTTGTCTCGTCGCCTGTTGTCGCTGTAATGATGGAAGCGCGCCTTGCATCACATTTATATAGGCATCACCGTCCCATCATGCTCCGGTAGGTACCCACGTGGTGGGTGCACGTGGGTAGGCACCCACCACGTGGGTACCTACCGGAGCATGATGGGACGGTGATGCCTATATAAATGTGATGCAAGGCGCGCTTCCATCATTACAGCGACAACAGGCGACGAGACAACATCGGAAGAACAGAAGACCAGAAGACCCTGACGCCACAGAAGACCGCGCCGGCTGCCTGTTTGAAATCGAGCTAACACACAAACATAGCAGGCAGCCAGCGCTGAAGAAGAAGGCACCGGAGAGCTGCAGAAGAACCGGGGTTCGCCGAGTCAAGAGCGGAAGAGGGGAGAAGATGGAAGAAGCCCCCCGGAGTCCGGAGAAGCCCCCCCGGAGTCCGGAGAAGCCCCCCCGGAGAGCGGAAGAAGAAGCCCCCCCTGGTAATTGAGCTAATAACGAAGACAGGGGGGGCGTCCGGAGCAGAATAATAAAATATTTTAAAAAGCCTTGTGTTGTGTGTTTATTAACTTTTACTTTTTGCCTCCAGGTGAATGGATAGGGGTACGATGTACCCCATATCCATTCACTTAGGGTGGGGGGCCGGTATCTGGGGGCCCCCTTATTAAAGGGGACTCCCAGATTCCGATAAGCCTCCGCCCGCAGACCCCGACAACCAATGGCAAGGGTTGTCGGGAAGAGGTCCTGTCCTCATCAACATGGGGACAGGGTGCTCTGGGGTGGGGGGGCCCGCAGTGCGCCCCCCTGCCCCAGAGCACCCAACCCCCCCATGTTGAGGGCACGCGGCCTGGCACGGCTCAGGAGGGGGGGGCGCTCGCTCGTCCCCACTCCCTTCCTGGCCGGCCGGGTACCGTGCTTTGGATACGGGTCTGGTATGGATTGTAGGGGGACCCCCTACGTCAATTTTTCGGCGTGGGGGGGTCTCCTTACAACCCATGCCAGACCTAAGGACCTGGTATGCTCCTGGGGGGGGAACCCATGCCGGTTTTTTCTTTGAAAATTGGCATGGAGTTCTCCCTCAGGAATGCATGCCGCTGTCATTTTTTTTTTCCCCGACGCAACTTTAAGCCGTCGCGATCCTCAAAACTCGGCGTAACGTAACTTCGCGCATGCGCAGTACGGCCGACGCGCATGCGCAGTACGGCCGGCGCGGGAGCGCGCCTCATTTAAATGGGACTCGCCCCATTTGAATAGGAACGCCTTGCGCCGGCGGAATTTTAGTTACACAGCCTGAAATTTCTAGATAAGTGCTTTGTGGATCAGGCACTTAGGTAGAAACTTTAAGCCAGTGTAACTTAAATTGGATTTTTTAAGTTACGTCAGGTTTTTGTGGATCTGGCCCCAAGTCCATAAGATAAGTGACAAACAGTGGGGTGTTTATTGGTGCTATGTACAAAGTCGTATTTACAGGTGCTGTACAGTGTGCAGAAAAAACAAACAGAACAAAAAAATTGTTAAACAAAACCCTAGCCGTGTCTCGGCTCTAACTATACAATATTACAAGCCCTCACTACCAGGCTGAACAAGCCTACAGCTTTTCAGCTTCCACATAATACTGCTTAACAGTTTTCCACCAACCTTCTTGCTCCCACAGATCAGCACTATCTGTGTTTCCCAGGCAGAGCGATGGCTGTCTGCTCAGGTGAGCTTAAATTGGCCTGGGGAAGTGGGCCAACACCTGAACTGGATCCGGGATCAGAAATCCCTGAACGTGTAAGAGAGAAGCCTGGGAGAGGTGTAATCCCTGACCAGGACTTTCCCAGGCTCTCTCTGGGATGCTCTGCTACAACCTGTATATACTGACAGTATTATCTGAAAGACGGGTTTCAAATGTTTTGACAGGGGCGCAGTTTCAGTGTTTGCCATAGGCGCCATTTTCACTGGATACACCTCTGCAGTGATGTCACAATCTATGTTTTCATTGAGATAGTGAATAGTGTTTTCTGAATGTTGCCTGTGTCGAGGGAGCCTCCTCCTGTGTTCAGTAAGCAGCAGTGCAGCCACTTGGCACAAGACCTGGAAGCAAGCAAAGGTCACTAGTTCAAGTCACTTGAACGCTACCCATTTAATGTAACATATTGCCTCCTCACCACAGCAAAGTCTGCCACACATCTAAACTTAGCCAAAGGGAGCAGAGTTTACTTAGTAAACATACTAACAGTAAGATTTTCAGCATTTACTGTTTTATCGCACCCTAAGACCCCTTTCACACTGGGGCGATGGTTGCGTCTGCACTATTCGGCCGCTAACAGGGTGTTTTTACCCCCGCTAGTGCCCAAGAAAGGGTTAAAACCACTGCAAAGCGCCTCTGCAGTGGCACTTTTCCGGCGGTACAGCCGCGGTGCCCATTGATTTCAATGGGCAGGAGCGGTATACACATCGTTCCTTCACCGCTCCAAAGATGCTGCTGGCAGGACTTTTTTTTACCGTCCTGCTAGCGCACCGATCCAGTGTGAAAGCCCTCGGGCTTTCATACTGGAGAGACAGCAGCGGCTGTTTCAGGTCGCTTTGCAGGTGCTATTTTTAGCGTTGTAGCGCCTGCAAAGCGCCCCAGTGTGAAAAGTGTCTAAGGCCTAGTACACACGAGAGGATTTATCCGCGGAAACGGTCCGGGGGACCGTTTCCGCGGATAAATCCTCTGGCGGATTTTGATCTCATGGTTGTACTAACCATGAGATCAAAATCCCTGCGGAATTCCGTCCGCGGTGACGTGTCGCCGCGATGATGACGCGGCGACGTGCGCGACGCTGTGATATAAGGACTTCCACGCATGCGTCGAATCATTACGACGCATGCGGGGGATGGATTTGGACGGATTGATCCGGTGAGTCTGTACAGACCAGCGGATCAATCCGTTGGACTGCATTCCAGCGGATCGATTTCTTAGCATGTCAAGAAATTTTGATCCGCTGGAAATCCATCCCCGGGGACAAAAATCTGTGGAAAAAGATCCGCTGGATCGTACACACCAGGGGATCTATCCGCTGAAACCGGCCTGCGGATCAATTCCAGCGGATCGATCCTCTCGTGTGTACGGGGCCTAAGAGTACCTGCATACGGTACTGATGTTTGAAAATCAGTGTTCCTAACCATAATTTATTTTGTTTATTTTGCACATATTTGCGTGTACATGCGCATATCTGTGTGTGTATGTGTGTAAATACTGACTGGCGACTAAGATTTCTGGATCTTTATTTTATCTCATGTTTATGCGCCAGTGTATACAGACACATTAAAAGCAATGTGCTGTATTTAGATTGGTAGGAGGAAAAAAAACACCTGTATGCCTAAGAATGCTGAGTTTTAAGGCAATAGTTTACAAGAGGCCATCATGTGTTTATATTATTTGGACCAATATAGTGTTTTTTTTTATTCCTTTGGCAAAATATCCTGCTTATTTTTTTGTATCAGTCAACAAATAGACAAGCTTGAAAAAATGGATTTTACAGAGTTTAATAAAATTTTGAAAAGCTCATCCCAATGTTATGATTTTTTTAACACTGTAATGCAGTGACAGTAGATTGGTTCAAGATCACAGGTCTGAAACCAGCAGCTGTCAGTAACAGTGCACTTTCAGGGTTAGGAGGGAACACAGGTACGCACTCCTAGGTTAAAATAAGAAGGCTATACTGTCAGCCTGGGACACCATGCTTAAGATTGTTAATCTGCAAATTGAGTTCAGGAAGTTAATTAAATTTGTTATTACAATAAAACAATGTATGTTTTGTAAATCATGTGCTAACAATCCGTCTTAATTCCAGTTTGCACCACTACCAAATCTAAAAGCCAAAGGAGTAAACACTTAAGCAAGGCACTATATGAGGCTCTGTGTCTCATGCACATACCATAAATGCAAGCTATGATATGTGTCCCTGTTTACACAGTATACATACACATTTTGTTTTGTCCATCTTTGCGATAAGACAAATAAAATGCATGCTGGTTTAATGTCAATAATAACCTAGTTTTTCTCATACAAAATATTAACCCGAGAAGTCAATCTGTTGAAATGCTTCCTTCCTTTAATAATTGTAAAATATGTAGTCATTTACCTGCATCATTAAACAATCAGATAGCATTCTGTAATACATCTGGAACTGGAACAATTATTGACAGCGCTTCAGTAAATTATGTGTAACTTTGCCCAGACTAGGTGTTCCTCATCTAATTCGTATTAATTGATTTCCAGACTTTCTGTGATTAATTGAAGGGTGTTAATCGTGTAAAGAAAGTCATAAATAATTGTTATATTGATGAGGTTTGGAGTCCACAGAACACAACTAATTTAAAAGTCTGTGAGTACAACAGATACTTAAAGAAATTTGAGCTGCAGATTTTCTTGGTGAAATGCATATACAACATCACATTTTCCAGTTACAAAAATTATGAAGATAAATATCCTGGGTTTCTAAATTATTAGATCTCGGGACTGCTTACTATAACAGAGACTGCAGTATCCACTGTAATGCCCATACACACAAGTAGCAATAAAAGCCCTCACATCCGTAAACACTCCACTGACACCAAAAGGAAGCACTGAGCCAAATACGAAGATGGCACAGCAATAATAGACTGTGGAAGAATTTATTTGTTATTATACATCAATATAGGCAAAATCAAATCTCTTCACTATCCAACCTCTTTATAGCTGCTCTATATACAGCTGTAGGGGCTGAAATGGTTAAAATCACCCTCACAAAAAACACAGGGTTCCTTCACACAGGTGCGATTCTCTCCATTCGGCAGGTGATTTATGAGCAGATCCCCTGCTGAATCAGAGCAGATTGGAATAGATGTCATTTTTGTGACATCTGTGCTGTTCAGTTTTATGTCCACATTTTGACCGATGACTGTGGCGGACCTGTGTTGGCTCTATGGACTGCTGTGTGTAAACAGACTTGTGTGGATTTACGTAATGCTACCTTTGAAGTTTATGTCTGGGGAAAAAATGCAGTCCCTGTCTGTTTTTTTTTCAGACCTGGACTGACTTAGAGGTAGATGCAGGTCTATGGGCAGATCTATAAGCCTGCCCATAGACCTGCAGGGGGCTTCCAATGAAGTGCCCCTGAAAAACAAGGTGAAACTGATCAGAAAGCCCATTTAAGGGGCTTGAAACCTTCAAAATCTAGGCCTTGTTTGTCTACCCTCTTTTTTTGCACCATATTTTGTTCTAAAATGACTTCTGCTTTTTACAAATATTTTCATTTAGCCTGTCAGTTTTATCACATCAAAGGAGACTGCTCTGCAGCAAATATTCCGATAAATGGCCTATCTATCGAAAGACTTAATTACTTTAGCTAGTTTGTTTATTTTTATTTATTTTTTATAGGCGGCAAAATGTGTTCATCTAGTGACCTCTACTCTATATTGCCATTGTTTAGCATATCCCAATTGTGGCTCAGCATCCAGATTTTTTAGATTTAATAACCTGGTGAAACATGCTAAAAAAAATCAGATTAAGCAACCTTATCGTCAAGTGTGTGGCCTTCTTTAGTCTTACTGAAATTTCACTGTGCCATGTTTACTCTTTCGTACACTTTAACACTTTAAAATATTTAGCTTTACGTGTTTTTTTTTTTTTTTTGTTTCGTGCATTTTTCTTTTAGCCAAACGTTAAGGAGTCAATCGGCCAGTTCATGGCATATGTACACACCAGTGTCAATGAAATGAGTACAAAATACTACCAGAATGAGAAACGATATAATTATACCACGCCAAAAAGTTTCTTGGAACAGATAACCTTATACAAAAATCTCCTTGATAGAAAAAGGAAAGAGCTATCTCAAAAAATGGAGCACTTGGAAAATGGTTTAGAAAAAATGAAAACTACAGCATCTCAGGTAAACTTTCATGCATTTTGAATTATTCTTTAACTAGACATGCAGCAAAGTAAGATACAGTACCTGACATGTGAAATGATTATACAAATGATTCCCTGTTCCTTTGGGAAGTAGTAAACTGGGTGTCCATCCACCACCAAAAGCTCCAAATCAAAGAAAGTCACAGAACTGCACCAACCCTCCAAGTCCCTAACATGGACCTCCTCTCCTGTTTGCAAGAAGAAACCTTATGTCCCCTCAGGTAATAGCGGCTTCTGGGGCAGTGGAGACGATGCACAACAATCCCGTAGAGCAGGGGTGTCAAACTCAATTTCATTGTGGGCTACATCAGCATTATGATTGTCCTCAAATGGGCCGGTTGTATCTGTAAGATAAGATGTCCAGCACATCCCCTCCTCTTACATTAGATGTCAAGAGCCACCCCACCATCAGAAGTTGAGTCCCCCACTCTCCCTTACATCACAGTGCACCCCCTTTCCATATGCTGCTGCTGGGAAGAAGCTGGATGCATTACTTGAAAGCAGAAAATAGGGGGGTCTGGTGGAGGACCAGAGGAGGGCTGGAGCTCTCCTGCAGCTGCAAGAGAGGTGTGAGGGCCACATAAAAATGGCCTGGAGCTTCAAAAAATAAAAGGAGCAGGTGGGGGCGAGAATAACAAAGAAATCATCCTTTAAATTTGCCGATCAGCCAGTGGGTTCCTCCCTTGTACAAGTGACGTGTATATATTGTGTGTCTATGTGTGTATGTATATGTGTATGTGTATATATATATATATATATATATATATATATATATATATATATATATACACTAGCTGAATACCTGGCGTTGCCCGGTCTTCCTATCTTAACCTTTTGGGGAGGAAAATCATAGTAATATAAATATACCCATCTTTTAGGTAAGGGTTAATTTAACTGTCATATATTTTTATTTGGCATATAAGTAATATGTGTACCAGGTATTATTGAAATATCTCCAGGCGTACAGAAGTTATGTGGGAACATACATTTCCCATTGATTTGCATGGGACTTTAAACAAAAACCCCGACCCTCACAAATGGGGGTAGTTAAGGGATAAATTAACTATCCTATAGTTTAAGTGGACATATAAGTAACATGTGACCAAGTGTTATCGAAATATGTACAGCCGTTTGGAAGTTATGAAGTAACATGTATTTCCCATAGAGTTGAATGGGACTTTAAAGAAAAACCCCGACCATGGCAAATGGGGGTGGGTAAGGGTTAAACCACCTATCCTATGTTTGTTGCTGACATATAAGTAACATGTGTGCCAAGTTTCATGTTAATATCTTTAGCCATTTGGATGTGATGCTGGAACATACATACATACATACACACACACACGTTGAGTTTTATATATATATATATATATATATATATATATATATATATATATATAGATAGATAGATAGATAGATAGATAGATATGTATATATAGATAGATAGATAGATAGATAGATAGATACCAAAGCACTTCTAGAAGTAACACTGCTTTATCTGGACTTTTTATGATGAGCATTTACTACAAAAAGTTTCTGCAGGGCAAAACGGACTATAGGTATACAGCAGTGGGAGGCAGGGCAAAATACAGTACATGTATAACATAAGACACTTGCAGGTCAGAAGAGGTAACCCTAATAAGTGGCAGGATGTCCACCATCTTGGTAAACACTTTTCTTGTACCTGTATTACTTTAAAAAACTTTACACCTTGTTAAATACCCCCAACATTCCTGCTTGACTACCCACAGGGTGTTTAATGTTGGGAGAGGCAGGTTGTGTACACTGTAAGCATAAGCAATGAATCTAATAAGAAAACACCATTTTGCAATTTCATATATCCTTCATTGCCTTGTGGCTCTGCAAAATGTCACCTGAGAGCTGGAGTGGGAAGTGGTGTATTAAAAACTTTCTCGCCTTGCAAGGTTTTGTGCTGATAGAAGTTCCACTAATGGAACAGTGCTAAAGCAGCTGAGCCCTTATACATTGTGTGAGAAAGCCATGATTTCTGATCCTTGTGCTGTTCTACAGGTTTTTATTCTGAACCCTGTGCACTAAACCACGGGTCTCAATACATTTTAAGCAAAGGGCCAGTTTACGGTCTTTCCGACTTCAGAGGGGGCCGGATTCTGACCAGTTGGGGTAGAAAATGCCCCAGGGCCGAGCATAAGTGAAAATAAACATGGCCCCAGTGTTGGTGGGCCGCACTAGGAGGAGGAATAGGGCTCCATCATTGCTATTAGTCTAAGAAATAGTGCCCCATTGGTGGTGCCATTGGGGGGAATAGTGCCTCATATCATTGGGAGCAATACTGCCCCAAGGGCCGGATGAAGGCTAGCAAAGGGCCACATCTGACCGCAGTTTGGAGACCCCTGCACTAAACAATTTGAGACTCCCAAAATCCTATAAGTATGTCATGTAGCCAGAATGCCTTCTGTTAATATATTTTGCAGCCTGGTACTGTTGCCAACTGCTCTTCGCTTACACTTTTTGCCAACTCTTAACCATCATTCCATATGGCTTATACATGCTCTCTCTAATGCTACTAGTTAGAGGTGCAAGAATCTCTATCATGGCCAATTGCTTCACATCAGTGCACTTTACCATTTTGGACCTTTGAATAAATCCAGAGAAGAATATTACTGCCCCCTGATTTATCTAAGTGTTCCTACTTTGTTCTTTGTTATGAGTGTGATGGTAGGTTTTCCTTCAGTTGACTGTTGTAAGAACAGACCACCAGTAAAAAAAAGTCTGGGTTTTGATGAAACTGAACAAATCATTTATACAACGTACGTATGCATGTTATTTAGCTGTACATCTTTTTATACAGTTTCTCGATAAATAAATTCCATTATTAAGCAAGTTAATGCACTGGTTTACCAAGAAATAATTTTTTTTTTTTTTTTTTTTTTTTTCTCCAGGTAGAAGACCTTAAAGCCAAACTTGCCTCTCAAGAGGCAGAACTGAAACAGAGAAATCAGGATGCTGAAGCCCTAATTTCTAAAATAGGATTTCAGACTGAGAAAGTGAGTCAGGAAAAGACCATTGCTGATGCCGAGGAGCAAAAGGTAAGTGTATCACAGTCATTTCCTGCTGCTACATTTAACGCAGTTAAAGTACATCTTTTATTGGCAAACCATTTTCAACAAGCCTCCAGGAAACAAAATGTGTGCAGAATTGTGATCATTGTAGCAGGAACATTATTTCTCCAACTTGTTTGCCACTCAACTTTCCCCTGAATTTCCACACCTTTTAGATCTTACTGTAATTTTTAAAGGACAGTAAATGAGTAATTTCAGTGTATGTCTATGCTGTTGTGCCTTAGATGTACAATCATAACTGCAGTCAGTTTATTTTCCTAATTGATGAACCTTCCCCATTTAACCACTTAAGGACCGCCCACTGTATATATACATCCACAGAATGGCACAGGCGCGCGCCCGTGACCCGGTCCGAAGCTCTGGGACCGGGACCGTGGGACCCGTGGACCCGATCGCTGCTGGGGTCCCGTGATCGGTCCCCGGAGCTGAAGAACGGGAAGAGCCGCGTGTAAACACGGCTTCCCCGTACTTCACTGTGGCGGCTGCATCGATCGTGTCATCCCCTTTATAGGGAGACACAATCGATGACGTCACTCTTACAGCCACACCCCCCTACAGTTGTAAACACACACTAGGTGAAACATAACCCCTTCAGCGCCCCCTGTGGTTAACTCCCAAACTGCAACTGCAAATACCACCAAAAGAAAGCTTTTGTTTGGGAGCCACGTCGCACGACCGCGCAATTGTCTGTTAAAGCGACGCAGTGCCGAATCGCAAAACCTGGCCTGGGCCTTTAGCTGCATAAAGGTCCGGGGCTTAAGTGGTTTTTAAACTGGAAGATCTTCTAGTCCTCATCAGGACATATGTGAGCCTCTTAGGCCTTGTACTCACGGCAGGACATGTCCGATGAAAACGGTCTGCAGACCGTTTCCATCGGACATGTCTGGCCGGGGACTGCCCGGGGACTTCTGTTCGATGGCTATACACACCATCGAACAGAAGCCCGCGCGTAAACATTACGCGGGGCGTGTCCGCGGTGTCGCCGCGTCGATGACGCGGTGTCGCCGCGACAATGACGCGGCGACGTGGGCGGGCCGCCTTAAATATGCTTCCACGCATGCGTCGAAGTCATTCGACGCATGCGAGGGATGCGGGCGGCAGGACATGTACGGTAGGTCTGTACAGACGACCGTACATGTCCGGGCGGACAGGTTTCCAGCGGACTGTTTTAAAACAAGTCCGGGAAACAGTTGTCCGCTGGAAACCTGTCCGATCCGTCCCAAAATGGTCCGCTCGGGCCAACACACGGCCAAACATGTCTGCTGAAACTGGTCTGCGGACCAGTTTCAGCAGACATGTTTGGTCGTGAGTACGGGGCCTTAGAGTCTAAGAGCATTTGTCATGTCCAGGAAAAACTGAAGTTACTGTTTAGCCGTATTCCAAAGAAATAAGACATGCTATAAAAAGTCTAAAAATATTAAAACATTTCTTTTATTTATTTCAGTTCTTCCCACTATTCCCAAGCAGCTTATTGCAAGTTTACCTCTAGACAAATATGCAGACTGCCTTTGCTGCCTGCCTTCACAGAATTCTTGTGGGTATGCTGATCCAGGGGTCTCAATACTGAAAACAGTATTTCTCAACCGGAGTGCCATGGTGCCATTAAGAGTCCTCTGGGGTGCCGCAGCAAAGGGACCAAGAACTGCCCCAACCAGCAGAGTTCAGTGTTTTGTAATACACACTTCAGTGAACTCTACATTTCAAACTACTGAACTCTAAACTTTGCCTTACAAACTACTGCACTTTAAACTCTGCCCTACAAACTACTGAACACTGCATTACAAGCTACTGAACACTGCATTACAAGCTACAGAACACTGCATTACAAGCTACCGAACACTGCATTACAAGCTACCGAACACTGCATTTCAAGCTACCGAACACTGCATTACAAGCTGACGAACACTGCATTACAAGCTACCGACGAACACTGCATTACAAGCTACCGACGAACACTGCATTACAAGCTACCGACGAACACTGCATTACAAGCTACCGACGAACACTGCATTACAAGCTACCGAACACTGCATTACAAGCTACCGAACACTGCATTACAAGCTACCGAACACTGCATTTCAAGCTACCGAACACTGCATTACAAGCTGACGAACACTGCATTACAAGCTACCGACGAACACTGCATTACAAGCTACCGACGAACACTGCATTACAAGCTACCGACGAACACTGCATTACAAGCTACCGACGAACACTGCATTACAAGCTACCGAACACTGCATTACAAGCTACCGAACACTGCATTACAAGCTACTGAATACTAAACTCTGCCTTACAAACTTCTCAGAGTTCAGTAGTTTGTAAGGCAAGGCAGTGTTCAGTAGTTTCTAAGGCAGAGTTCTTAACATTCATTTTTTTTTACGTTTTTGACTGGTGTGCCCCGTGATTCTGGCAAATTTTAAAGGGTACCTTGGTTGAAAAAAGGATGAAACCACTGTCTGTTCAAATGACTGGCTTCTGTCACTGTCATGGTGGACAACCAATATTCGATCAGCGCTGACAGCCAATTGCTGCAAGCACTGATCTGTGTTTTCTGACAGGGAGGGTAGTGGAGTCCCTGCTGTCAGAATACAATAGAACAGCGGGAGAGATTCCTGCTTCAACATGGTTTGTGCTAATGTGGGGATCTGACAATTTTTTGCTCAAACTGCTGGTTAAACGAAAAAACAAAAAACTGTACATGTATATCCAGCTTTAGGAGTCTGTTGTAATCTTTATGGATCTTTCAGAATAAATGACCTCACATTACAAACGGCTAAAAGTGAGGGTTGGGTTATTATTTAAAGCTTTTAGGGTTTGTTTACAGTCAGGGACAGGGGCAATAAAAACAGGCAGTTGAGCCTAGTTTTTAGTGCCTCTCTTGAGCTCAAAGGCAGTCAGATGGGGTTGTACACATGCCGCATCCATGGCATGAGTTATTCACCTGTCGCATTTGGCAGGATGTACCGCCGCCAAACGTGACCCATTCAAGTGAATCTGGCTATCCCACAGCTACCCCGCATCCACATGCAATGCACTTAGTTATGGTGTGCTGGTGCAGCATTAGCAGGGTTAAAACAGGCAGTGAGGAGGTGACAAGTTGCCTCTTCACTGCCTTTAAAATGCCCCTGAAAGGCAAGCCACCATGGTAAATTTTTCAGAGGGGCATGCTGTGACCTCGCCTTTGACATTTTGGACTGCTAACAGATTATTACGGCCGTCACTTCCTGTCCTGCTGACCCCCAGCACTGGGACAATGGGAGGAATATCTCTAGCTAGAATGCAGGCAGCATTTTATCCCTTTCCCAGTTCATTAAAATTCTGGCTTACGTTTCTCTTTAAATGTTTGTGAAATAACATTTTTGTACAAATGTTAAATTTATATTAAACATCAGGTTATAAACTTAAATCAAAACTACTGTTTTCAGCTCTGCGGAGTGATAGTGTTACTCTACCTTTAACTATATAGAGATGTAACTTGTAGTCAGTAGGCAACTTAGAAGACCATAGGGCATTCAATGTTGCAGGCACTATTTACATTGTTGACCATGGCAATCATTGATGCAGAAAGAGAATAACTGTTTAACTTCTAGGTTGTATCGATACAATTAGAAGTGTCTGTAAAACAGAAGGACTGTGAGGATGATCTAATGAAAGCTGAGCCAGCATTAGTTGCCGCCACAGAAGCACTTAATACTCTTAACAAGGTAAGTAATTGCATGATACTTGGCTCTGGTAAGGATGTTAATTCATTGTTATTTAGAGTCATAAGGCTATGCATCCCATAGCTTTGTGTTGGCAGGACTGGAGTATCCTGATAGAGAGCTGTGTGGGTTCAGGTATCATAAGATTTCTGCAGAATATCCACAGCATGAATTGTTAGCACAAATGGTATACAGATAACCAGTTCAATTTAACCTTAAAGTTTGTGAGGCAGACGGTTTTACAGGACTCCCGGATCAAGTTTTGCTCTGCATTCTCTGTAATATAAAGTGTATGGACGATCCTTTATTCAGAGTAGGAACCCCCCCCCCCCCCATTTCTATCTATGACACCTCAAGTACAGAATCTCAGAGGTATTATCTCAGGTGCCAATAGATACTTCAACATTTCGGCATCCACCCAAAATGGAATTGTCAGTTTTCTATGAGTGGACCTTTTCATTTTAGATATTTACATGCTTCAGCAAAATAAACCTTTAGTATTTTATCAGAGGTTTTTGTCACAGTTATAGAACTACGGTAAAAGCACTGCTAAGAGGCATATCTATCTGCATATGTATTATCTACCTGCATATGTATTTGTAAAGTGATACATATTACATATTGCATATTCCTGTGATCCGTCCACCCTTGTTGTTTCATATTCTGCACTTACCCTCTCTAACAAGCTCCTACTGAGCTCTGCTCTCTAATCATTATCAAGTGGAGTAGGCACTTCTACTGCAAACCTGATTTCATCTTTCAGCTGGCCTGTGGAAACTTTATATAGGACCGATTTCAGGTAATTAAAGCGGGAGTTCACCCTAAAAAAAATTTTTAACCTTAGATTGATGCTCATTTTGTCTAGGGGAATCGGGTAGTTTTTTTAAAATCAAAGCTGTACTTACCGTTTTAGAGAGCGATCTTCTCCGCCGCTTCCGGGTATGGTCTTCAGGACTGGGCGTTCCTTCTTAAATGACAGTCTTCCGACGGTCGCATCCATCGCGTCACTAGTAGCCGAAAGAAGCCAAATGTCGGTGCGGCTCTATACGGCCCCTGCGCACCGACATTCGGCTACTTTCGGAAAATCGTGACGCGATGGATGCAACTGTCGGAAGCCTGTCGGAAGACTGTCAATCAAATAGGAATGCCCAGTCCCGCAGCCCATACCCGGAAGCGGCGGAGAAGATCGCTCTCTAAAACGGTAAGTACTGCTTTGATTTTAAAAAAACTAGCCGATTCCCCTAGACAAAATTAGCATGAATCTAATGTTAAAATTTGTCATTTCCGGGTGAACCTCCACTTTAAGCTAGTTAAACAGAAGCATTATTACATGAGTCTTCATTACACTAGCAGATTATAGGGCATTTTAAAGATTTGTCTGGAGTTGTCTTTAAGGGCACAAAACTGAGGCATTAAATGAGATATATGTAATACATAAAATATTTACCACTCAGTACAATAGATAATTGTCAGCATTATGGCTGAGATAACTGGCGCTTTAGCAGTAAACAGAACGCTTTGCTTCTCAGTAGGAGCTGTGATTTAACAACGCCTGACAAGATAATGTGTGGGGTTTAAAGATGTCTAACTGATGTTTTACAAGAATTCAATTGTATTTTCCCATGACCAGAACTCTCTTTTCTTCTGCTCATCAGGGAGGCATCTTTCATAGAGCGTTTCCTGTCCCACATACTTGGCAAAAAAATAATGATAAATTTTGGTGCCAAAATGCAAATGACTTTTCCTTTTTTTCGATTTATATGTCTGTGTATGAGCAAGTTAAAATGAGAAAATGGCATTTGTATGGTAAATATATGGTAAATATAAGAGTTTACCAGGCCTTGGGGGTTGCGGTGCAGAGGAATAGTTTAGGGTGCAGAGTTAAACAGAGAAGAGGGTTGGAGTGCAGGAATCAGTAGAGATGGGGTTTGGGGTGCAGAAGTAAGCATAGGAGGGGTTTGGGGTACAGAGTTGAATATAGAGGGATTTGTAGTACAGAGGTTAGCAGAAGGATTTAGGATGCAAAGGTGTGCTGAGAGGGGATGGAAAAGAATGCAGAGATTGGTAATGGGGGAGGGGCGAGTGTCACTGTAAGTATTACTGTTACAGTACATAACAGGTGAGTGTAAATGTCTCTATGACATTGGTGGCTAGTGTATGCTTGTCATGTTTATTGGTCTCAGCTATAGATGCCTTCCTCTATGACTCTGTATTCCAAAGGTACCATTCTATGACTTAATTGATTGTTCACGACTCACCTTAGACAGTTTCTGTTGTTTAGTATTGCAATACTGTATCTGACTGCTGTTGTGGAATATTGGTTGTTCTTGCTCTTTGTATTTCGTCTCCTGAAAAGTTTAATTGTTAAGACGGATACCCTTTTTTAATGCTATGAACCTGCATGCTGTACCTTTTTTATGTTTTTCTTATTAAACAAATTTGAATTAAAAGAAAATGTCCCCATTATGTTTGGGGTCAGTGTGGATATCCCCCCTTACATTGGTTGTCAGTGTAAATGTCACCTTACATTGTGGTCGATGTAGTAATTTCCCCTTACATTGGTTGTCAGTGGAAATTCCCTCTTACATTGATTGTCAATGTAAATTTCCCCTTACATTGGTGGTCAATGTAGAAATCCCCCCCTTAACATTGGTTGTCTGTATACATTCATCCTTACATTGGTAGTCAGAGTATAGTCCCTCTTTACAACAGTGGTCAGTGTAAATTTCCAATTACAACGCTGATCAGTGTAGGGCCCCCCTAAAATTGGTGGTCAGTGCAAATTCCCCATTACACTGGTGGTCATTTTAAATTCCCCCTATATTGGTGATCAGTGTAGAAATTTCTCCCTTACATTGGTGGTAGGGCCCCCTCACATTGCTGATCAGTGTAGAAATTATTCTCTTACATTGATTATCAGTGTAAATTTCCCCTTACATTGGTGATCAGTGTATAATCCCCCACTACATATATGCAGGAGATTTCCAGCTTTCCGCTTTTTGAAACCAAAGCCTACAACCCATCAGCAATCACAACAAGAGTGGCAGTACTCAGAATGGTCAGTGTCAAATTATATTTTCTAAATAGTTTATGCCAAATGTATCTGCAGTGTAATTGGTTTTGATCACTGTGTTCTCTACAGGAATTCTTAGATTGCTGTACTTTAAATTCCTTGTACGGACTACAAATTCTCTTGTTCAGCCCCGAAAGAGGCAAGTCACTCAGCTCCCCCATCCACACAAAACAGAAGAGAGACTCTCCTCTGATTGACAACCTATTTACACAGCAGCAGCCATGGCTGTCTGAATGACTGTATCTGATTGGATGCAGTCACTATTTGGCTGATCATTTTCCACCCAGCTCCTTCGATTTTTAAGCTGGCTTTTGTTGAGCTGGGTGGTCCTGAAAGGGGCTACCTATGCTCATATTTCAACTGATTCAGCAGAAGTCATGTATGACCAGCTAGCTAAACAAATACATACATTTTTTATTCATAAACAATTCCTTCTTAGCTTTCTTTCTGTCCTTATTATGATAAATCTTTCTGTACATAGAGTATTTAAAAATTAAATTGTACAATAGGTTAATGATATGCCTCTATAACCACACCCTTTGTAAATGAATGTCCCACTCCTAATTAAAGTACATTCTCCTTTTACAATGACTTGGACGCACAAAAAAAAGGTGTCCATGTAAAAAAAATAAAAATTAAATGATGAAGTATGAAATCTGTTCACACAATCCATAATATTGCTGCCCTTATCTTCTCACCATTTAGACAAACCTTACTGAGCTGAAAACATTTCCGAATCCACCAAATCCTGTTATTAACGTTACTGCGGCAGTGATGGTGCTGCTTGCCCCTCGTGGAAAAGTGCCTAAAGACAAAAGCTGGAAAGCTTGCAAGGTCTCCATGGGGAAGGTAAAATGTGTGCATTAGGATTTATCAATGTGATATACTGTACTAAATATTTTTTTGCCTTTTAAAGAACATTTTGCAATCCATACTTACTCTAACATATCATAACATTAAAATGTTGTGCTTGTTTGCTGTGTTTTTGTTTCCTGTTTAAAGCTGGCCATTAGGGTTGCACCGATACCATTTTATTTTACCAGTGAGTAAAAGTACCGATACTTTCATTCAAGTACTCGCCGATACGTTTGCGATGTGATTAAAGCCCGGACAAAATGAATGGGCTCAAATCCCACTGCAAAGAATCCCATGAGATTTGAACAGGAGTGCGGTGCAATTCCTGTCCGAATCGCATGCAGTTTCCCGCACCACTCCTCTGTGAACCCAGGCTGAAGTTATTATGACTAGCATGCGATTCTTTGCAGTGAGATTTGAACCCATTCATTTTGTATTGGCTCGAATCACATCGGTTTCAGGTATCAGAGCATTTGCTTGAGTACTCATGCAATTACTGGCTATAAATGAGGTAGACGGCTCTCCAACATCTGCCTGTCGTGAGTCTGACCTGGACCTAAAACAGTACTTGCACGACTCAACTGACTGATTGAAGGAGCACATTCATTGTACAACTAACCCATAAACAAGGACAGATCCTTACACAAAGGCCCGGATTCACATACATTGGCGCATATTTATGCCGGCGTAGCGTATCGAATATACGCTACGCCGACGCAGCACAGAGAGGCAAGCACAGTATTCACAATGCACTTGCTCCCACTCGCTCTCAAATCTACGCTGGGTTTCCTCGGCGTAAGCCAGCGTAGGTGGAAGTGGGCGTGAGCCATGCTAATGAGGCGTGACCCCATGTTAATGATGGGCCAAGCGCCATAGAAGTACTTAAAAAAGTACTAGTAAAATGAAGTGCGCATGCTCAGAATCACGTCGAAACAACTGCCTAAGATACGTTGAATCACTGCCTACGATGTGGACGTAACCTACGCCTAGCCATATTCACGTACTACGTAAACTACGTAAAATACGACGGCTGTGTTCCCTGGTCCATACCTTTGCATGAGTTGCGCCTCCTATATGGGCAATAACTTTACGCCGGACGTACGACTTACGCAAACCGCGGATATAATGCGCCGGGGGCGCAACAACGTTCGTATCTACGCTCGAATCGGCGTATCTCCCTCATTTGCATATGTGCATAGAAAATCAATGGGAGCGCCACTTGTGGCCAGCGTAAATATGCGCCCACGATACGCCGGCGTAGTAAAGTTACGTCGGTTGGATGAAGCCTATTTTTAGGCTTATCCCAGTTTATGGGCACGGCGCATAGATACGACGGTGCATATTTACACTTACGCGGCGTATCTCGAGATATGTCGGCGTAAGTGCTTTGTGAATCCGGGCCAATTGGCCAGATTCAGAGAGCTTTACGCCGGCGTATCAGTAGATACGCCGTCGTAACTCTGAATCTAAGCCATCGTATCTTTAAGTGTATTCTCAAAATGAGATACACTTAAATCTAGCTAAGATACGACGGCTTGCGCCGTCATATCTTAGCTTTCTATTTAGGCCGGCCGCTAGGGGCGTGAACGCTGATTTAAGCCTAGAATGCGTAAATCAGCGAGATACGCCTATTCACGAACGTACGCTTGCTCGTCGCAGTAAAGTTACGCCGTTTACGTAAGGCGTTTTCAGGCATAAAGTTAGTCCAACAAATAGCTGTTCCCGCGTCGAATTTTGAAATTTTTACGTCGTTTGTGTAAGTCGTCCGTGAATGGGGCTGGACGTAATTTACGTTCACGTCTAAACCAATAAGTCCTTGCAGCGTAATTTGGGGCATGCGCACTGGGATACGTCCATGGACGGCACATGCGCCGTTCGTTCAAAACGTCATTTACGTGGGGTCATGGTTTATTTGCATAAAACACACCCACCTCTTCACAATTTGAATTAGGCGCGCTTACGCCGGCCCATTTACGCTACGCCACCGTAACTGCTTTGTGAATACAGCACTTGCGTCTCTGACTTACAGCGGCGTAGCGTAAATGCGCTACGCTACGCCTGCACAAAATTAAGCCAGTCTTTCTCTGAATCTGGCTAAATGTCTATATTGAGCTTCAGATGGGGAAAAACATTTGGCCTAAAACTTAAAAAATTTCTTCTTGATTACCTACATCTAGTTTGGCTAAGGCCTGTCAAATTACAAGATGTGATAAAAGATCTGGGCACCATCATCAAAATTGCTTCTAATCCAAGCCTTTTTCAGCGCTAACTGACTGGGTAACTTGTTTTTTTCTGGAACAGGTTTTAAGCAAGAAAAAGGGAAGATTCGTAAAAAGGTCACTAAGCACAGGTTATACTTTGGCTTAAGTAAAAGTTGTTTTAAAGGGCATTCAAGCATAAATATGCAAATGTTGCAAGTAGATAAAAGGACAGAAGACATGTAAAACAAAGTTATTGTTGTGGCATACAATATTTTCAAACATGTACTTCTTGTCTAGCAATGCCAGAAAACTTCCAGTTGCTATCTTGTTGCCACTTTTCGTTTGAAGCAGAACATACAGCTCAGAAAAAATCCTTATAGGTATATTAGTCAGTTGTAGACCTGCTTGTAATTGTATGTGATTTTAGATACAGCAGGTTGGTTGTGCAGAAAAAAATTAAAATAAAATGTGGATCTCCACATTCTTTATTCAATATTTGAAAAAAAAAAGATGCAAGGGGTGTTGAGGGCTAATTCTTCCTGAGCCTCGGGTGCTCAAAATGTGTCAGTACCCTCTGCTCTGGTCCATAATTGTTAGATAGCAGGCAGCCACCAATTTATCCAGCAGTTTATTAAATCTGGGAATAGGGTAGGCATTAGCAGTACCATTCAGTTTTGTGTAATCCGCACTAAACCTTGTTGTCTGATCCTTTTTTGGGGACCAGAACTACTGGTCTAACTTTAGCATGTTACATGGAAAGCTTTCTATGTTCTAACTCCTTCCCCCAAACTTACCCCATAAGTGACATCATTCATTCTTTGTGATTGGATATGGACCCTCCTTTACTGCCCATAGTTTGTTCTGCCACAAAGGGAGTGTCCCGCATTGTATGCCCGGTCTCTGGCATTGTAGTCACACCATCATTTGTGCTTGGCCTGCATGTGTGTTATATTCTCCCAGAACCTTAATACATAGTTCACCACAGAACAGCAATCTTGCCCTACTAAGTCTGTCAGAGTAGACCTTAGGGTCCTTTCTCCTGCCTCCCATATAGAGTTCAAGTGGTAAAAAGCCTGTGGACTCCTGGGGCACCTCTCCATAGGCAAACAGCAGGTGAGTCAAATCTAATTCCCAGCCCCTTTCCTGTCATTCCACAAATATTTGCATTGTTTCAAACTCCCCTTGAAACACAAGCACAGGTTGTTTGTTTGGGGGTGGTAAGGACTAGCCATCATATGTGGCATCTGTATTTTCCAACAGAAAGCTTCATTTAGGTCAGACAACTGTGGGCTTTGAAGAGCTTTGCAGGGAACCCCACTCTCATGATTCCTATCAAATCGTCCTCAACGTTGTCCACCCTGAGGGAGGATAGTGCCCCTGGGTATTGGCTGGCAAAGTCCACTAGTAAAGATGCATTGTTTGCCTGAACTGATGAGGATGTCTAGTGGCCCAGTGATATTGACATCCTGGCTTGCCAAACTGCTGGTAGGTAACACAGGACTGATAATAACTGGCCTGTTAGGCCAGAAATAATTCTGCACCACTTGGTCCTTGGTCTTTTGACTTCCATTCTAGTGACCAACTAGGAAAATGTAATGCACCACCTTCAACAAGTGTCCCCTAATTTTTTCTGGTACATTTTTGCCCCACTACCTGAGGTGGGCACATTCTCAGTGTACAGCTTTGAATTGTCCCAGTAAATCCTGTGTTTCTCTTCATCTGGCGGAGACCTGGAAGCTAGGTCCAGAGCTTTCCCTTACTTGGATTTGTTTGCAGTGCTTGCTCATATGTGGAATTACAAGGCCCAGCAAACTGTCCTGTAGTGAACTATGATAGCAACTGAGGCTTGGCAGGGACAAAATCCACTGGGTCAGAGCAAGGAAAGGGGTTATGGGTACCATTCTCCTGCTATAAAACCTTAGGAGAACTGTGCATCTCCAACTCACTTAACATGTCCTTCCCCAAGTTGTCACCCTTTGGCATGTCCAGAGGGTCTGGTTGGTGAATCCTGGGTGTCAGAAGGCACATAGTAAAAGACAAGAGTTCCCAGATCTGTGCCTAGCAGCATGGGGGTGAAAATCTTACCTGAGACTCTGACCTCTTTAATCCCACTACAGGTTCCCCCAACTCCAACAAAAGTAAGAAATTTCCCCTGTATAAAGTTCTTTTTCCACCAGCTCGAGGTGAAAAGGTGCAACTTCAGGACATTTGATCCTCTGTCTTGAAAGCCAGTAATGGTTTAGTTGCTCACAATGACAGGGTTGTAGGTTTGTATTGTGGACTCTTGCTTTCCCACTTACAAACCGCACAGAGAAATGGGTCCTGGCCAACTGACCAGGTGAAGTTGTCTTTTTCTCCTCCAGACAGAATGTTCTGGCTTGCCACAAGTGTAGCACCTGTGGGCATCAGCTCATGCCGGTATGTTACATGGAGCTCTAGGTGCCAGTTGCTAGGAGACTTGTCTCCCAGGTGTGGCATGGGTTGCTATTTGGTATTTTTTTTTTTTTTTTACAGCCATTAGGAGGATCCCCATGGTGGTCAGATACCCAAGTGTTTATGTAGGTATCTGCTATTTCTGCTGCTATTTTGACAGACTGAGGCCCCGTACACACGGCCGAGGAACTAGACGTGCCAAACACGTCGAGTTCCTCGGTGAGTTCAGGGATGAAGCCGCCGAGGAGCTCGGCGGGCCGCCTTCTCCCATAGAACAACGAGAAAATAGAGAACATGTTCTCTATTTTCTCGACGAGTTCCTCGGCGGCTCCATCGGGCCAAAAGTGTATAGACGACAGAGTTTCTCGGCAGAATCCGGGTTTGACCGAGTTTCTCTGTGAATTCTGCCGAGAAACTCTGTCGTGTGTACGAGGCCTGAGGCACATTCTACATCACAAACTAAAAGACTTCTGTAGCAGAGACATGTAGGAGGTGATCCTGGATCTACAGGGACTCATAGTAATCTTTTTTCAGTATTTTAATCCAGTGCTGAAATGTGGTACGTAGGTGGCTTACTACATCTTCAGAGTCTGCAAGTCCCTTTTCCTGCAACCTAAATTTCTGGCGGTATTCTTCTGGGGTCAGTTCATTTATTGTCATTATAGTGTTCTTTATGCTCTTAAAATCGACATCCTTCTCAGTTGACAATTCCACGTAGACCTCAAGGGCTTTGCTTCTCAGCCCTGGCATCAAATAACTTGCCCACTGCATCTGTGTGCAGATGTAACCGATGACATGTTTTTATTTCAAAGGATAGCAAATAAATTACAATCTTTGACACATGACTGGAAATTTAACTCACAGCCAAAAGTGCTTCCCCATGCTCAGAGGAAAAAGGGACTTATCCTACCACTCTTTATGGACTTAGACATCTCCAGGTCATGCTGGCAGGCAGCTTCCCTTTTGCTCTGTGGCCTCCCTCTCAGCCACAGCCCTGCGGTCTACAGTGTCCCTCTCAGCCGTAGCCTGGAACACAACAAACTGCAGGTCCATCATAGGGTCTGTAGCAAGTATTTGTTTCATGCTTCCTCTAGCTGAGGAGGGTTGATGTTGAGTACAGTCTAGTGCTGGCATGTCAGGTTGTGGACTGGAGGTTGCATTCATAGCCACACCAGACTGGACTGTACAATAACCACTTGTATACCTAAGACACATGGGGCCCCTTCTGCTCCCGGCATCTCCAGGATCTGCTATGCCTGAATATCTGCCTTATGTGAATCATGAATTAGGTCTTCCTTTGAAGCATACATTTCAGTCTACCTTGCTTGGCATACTTCCATGACTTTAGATATTCTGCATCTTAGACTGCTAAACCAGGCATGATTTCAAAATAAAAGACAAAGGATATGGAGGGAACTGCTGCTATATGGCTCTATGTTTTAAAACAAAAGTATCACTATCCATGCTTATGAAGCTGCCCACAAAATGGAGCTTTTGTGAGAGGTTATAGGAAAAATAGAGCAGTGGCCAGAGTCCAGATCTCTAGGATGTGATGCAGACACAGCTAGTAACACCCTCTCAATGTTAAGAAGTTACAGAAGAATCAGGAAACTGGAGACAATAAATGGTTTAAAGGATAGATACAAAAATATAAATGTTTATTGAAACACACACACACACACAATACAAAAAAATCATGAATTAAGACCCCAGCCTTAAAAAAATCTTATTATGTGGTTAAAATTTCTTGACATTGTTGTCACCCCCTAATTGCTGCACACGATAACCCGCCAACATCAAGCAAACACAGCAAAAAAAAGAACCAAGCACAGAAAAAAAATGAAATAACATGTAAAGCATATAACATGTCTTCATGAATGATTAATTAGTTGTAGTCTGTGTAAGCACGTGTTATAAAAAAGCGCTGAAGCAAGGAAATTTCTTTGGAGCGGATGTGAAGCAATTTTATATGAAAACTACATGCAGAATATAGAGCACATATACTGAAACATATTCTATAGCTGAAAAGTTCAAAGTAGTATCCATGTAACCATATACAGTAGTCACTTATGACAGCCTATGCTGTACGCAGATTAGCATAAAAAAACACCTCCATCCAGGATAGCTAAAAGTCAGTAGTTTAATTGGCTTCAAGGTATGCATATCACAGTATCAGTCACTTAGTGATTAAGGCTCCATACTGTTTATAAGCTTCTGACTCTGAGTTTGAAACAGAGAGGGAACCTGCAAGCAACGGGGATCACTCTCCAAAGCACTGACACATTAGCAGAAAGGTGGAAGTGAAGATTGCAAACACTATAGTATGCGCAAGCCATGCATGAATTTCCTGCTGATGCAGCAGTATCATGTTGCCATACCCTACTGTCAAGTGGTTGACAGTACTGGGGGAACTCACAGTTACAGGAATCTCCCTCTTGTAACTTACTGGATTGTATGAAGTATAGTGTATGTAGTATGTAGTTGTCCATCCACAACTCTGTGTCTCAGGTAAAAAATAAATAAAAAAAGGATCAGACTATTGGCTATCTTCTTCATTAGTCCTAATTATTTTCCATTTCATTAAGGGACACACGTTACCTTGTGCCTCTCCCCTACCACCTTTTGTTAATCGAGCCCTGAAACTGATCATTCTATGCCAGATGAAGTCATGAACGTTGCAGATAAGCTGTACCCCTGGAGCCGGGCATGTAGTGATAATACCTTCCTGATGTGGGGTATATACTCTACAAGGGTCCAGTAGAGGGCTACCCCTTTTGTCAATGACCTTGTTCATGTTCTGTATAGATAGGGCCAGATTCACAGAAGAGATACGTATCTCTGTGTTACGGCCATCCTAACTATGCGACTGATTCATAGAATCAGTTACGCATAGATAGCCAAAAGATCCGACAGGTGTAATTGAATTACACTGTCGGATCTTAAGGATGCAATGCTAGGCCGGCCGCTAGGTGGCGAGGCCATTGCGGTCGGAGTAGAATATGCAAATGACTAGTTACGGCGATTCCCGAACGTCCGCGCTGCCGTCGATCTAACTTTACGTCGTTTCGGTCGAGTTACGCCGCGTAAAATTAGGGCTGAGCCCTAGGTGTTCTAAGCCATGTTAAGTATGGCCGTCGTTCCCGCGTCGAAATTAAAAAAATCACGTCGTTTGCGTAAGCCGTCCGTGAATGGCGCTGGACGCCATTTACATTAACGTCTAAACAAATGATGTCCGTGCGACGTCATTTAGCGCAATGCACGTCGGGTAATTTACCCGACGGAGCATGCGCAGTACGTTCGGCGCGGGAAAGCGCCTAAATTAAATGGTGCCCGCCCCATTTGAATTGGGCGGGCTTGTGCCGAGTGCATTTACGTTACACCGCCGCAAGTTTACAGGTAAGTGCTTTGTGAATCAGGCACTTACGCTGTAAACCTGCGGCGGTGTAACGTAAATCAGATATGTTACGCTGCCGTGGAGCAACGTAATTGTATCTGAATCTGGCCCATAGTACCTGTGTTGTCCTCCACCTAATAGGTGTTTCTAAAACCTTACCCTGGACCATGTGCCTTTGACATATATGTAGGTTACAGATCTTGTGAATTTATAAAAAAATGTTCTAATGGAAAGGAATGAAAAAAGGGTCAGGCTTCTGATCTTTATGTGACTGTGGGTAAAGATTAATAAATGGGGCTCTTACAATGAAAATTGGTAAGTTAGGGTAGGGAATACCAAAAAGCCCTATTTAACATGCCTGGATTTTTAGGGATATGGGCTATAAGAATAAAAGTTTGTCTTTCCCCTTCTGAGCTGAGCTGAGGAAAGCAATCCACTCCTTGAAACACTACATGCAGCAGTTGTCAGGGTGGATCTCTCTTTCTCCACAGTGTGGAGGAGATCGTTCCCAACTACTTCTAAACAGGAACTGATTATAGCTGTTAAGAAAAATGCAGTATGTAATATTTCTTGTTTAATATTCGTATTAGTATATTGATCAAAAGAGTTTGTATTGGTTTGCTATTTGGATGTATTCATCATGTGATTAATTATTGCAGGTTGATGATTTTCTGCAAGCTTTAATAAACTACGACAAGGAACATATTCACGAAAATTGCCTTAAAGTGGCGAAGGAGCAGTACCTGAATAATCCCATTTTTAATCCTGATTTTGTTCGCACAAAGTCATTGGCTGCAGCTGGTCTCTGCGCCTGGGTCATTAATATAGTTAAATACTATGAGGTACTAATTTCATACTATTTCCATTTAGATTGTTTGATAATCTTTATTTATTTTTTCCTTTTCTTTTTTCAATTTTTTTCCTTTTCATTCAGAAAATCTCCATGTCTCCTCTTTAGCAATCTATAGATTGCCCAAAAAACGGTCACATTTCTATTGAATAACAATGCTATAACAATAAAAATGATATATTCTTATTTATTTGTCAGGCAGAGCCAGTTTAAATCCCATGTTGATTCACTGCGTGTATGCATGGGGAAAACGCAGAGATAAATGTATAGTACTCTAATAGCTTGCCTTGAACACAATGTCACATTGCACTACCTGCCTGAGCTGCACACTAACCTTTTCCTTTCTCTTTTTAGGTTTATTGTGAAGTAGAACCCAAGCGTCGAGCTCTGTCTCAAGCCAATGATGATCTCAAAGGAGCTACTGAGAAACTTGATGCAATTAGGAAAAAGCTTCATGTAAGTTTATAGGAATATAAATATATATATATATATATATATAAATACCTGATCCGTCTACTTGTTCCAGGTCAGTAACTCACCATCAAAGACTTTTGATTTGAAGCTATTCATCCAGCATTTTGAAAACAAAAAGTTCAGCTGTGGCAGGCAGCATATATTTCTTGGCAGAGAGTTAGTTCCTTTAAGTGTATGGAGAGCTTTAGATGTTGGGTGATTGTCAACTAACTTGGAAGATTTTGACTAGATTGAATGATGATAATGGTTTAAAGTACGGTAATCAAAGTGGACACCTCCAGTCATTGTTCTCAGATAAAATAATTATTATTCTATATAGGCCACTTAAAATAATACTGTTTAAATGTCCCTCTAGAATAAGACTGCCTCCAGGTGTCCCCATTATAGGGCTGGCCAACCACACTAAACAGCATCGATGGATGAACCCTCCTCTGGGCGAAGGCTGTCGGAATACTTGCCCAACAGCTGCATCTGATTGAATGCAGCGGTTGTTTGTGCCTGGCTCCTTCAATTTTTATCCAAAAGATGTTGGGCAGGAGGGGATTGGCAGGGCTGGTTCATCAGAAACTGGCTGACATTTGTACAGTGTTTAGTCAGTATTAGGCTCTGTCATTAAATGTGCCTCCTCATTATACAAATATGTGTGTATGTTAGACAAGAGGAACTTTGGAGCCTATGCATATAGCTCCCCGAACAGATTCTGATTCCTGCCACCATCTCATGTTTATACTCTGCTTCACGACCAAATGTGAATGAAGCAAGCATTTTATCCTTTCATTTCCAAATAGCATATTGTACTCTGGGGGCATTTAACCACATAGACTATCAATATACAGTAGCTGAAGAAAAATGCTGACAATTGATAATAATAAATTGTCCGCTTTAAAATTAGGATCTTGACAACAACTTGCAAAGCCTGACAAAGTCATTTGAAAAAGCAACTGGCGAGAAGATCCGATGTCAGGAGGAAGTGAACCATACTAACTCCACCATAGAACTGGCCAACAGGCTTGTGAAGGGGCTGGAGGTTAGTATCTCTTTATTTTTTGCAGTCAACAATTTGATTGTACCAACAATTTTGTGTTCATTTGATGTTTTGCTAATCAAGCTCTCTATGAATGGAGAACTGGCGGATAAATGAAAGGTCCACCTCCTCCATTCGTACATCCCTTTTCATTGATGGAAGCTATAGTACAGGTCTAGCCAATCATATTATTTCCCACAGCATGGGGAGATTAAGGCTTCAGGGTATGAGGAAAGGGGGGGAGAAGGCTTCAGATTTCAACTAAGCCAGTAGCCAGCCGCACAAGGGACACTAATATATCTACCATCTCTTGTGCTGATTAAAAAAAAAACTTAGACTTTAAAATGTATATTTCAGTTAAGAATAGACATTTGGGAGCTGACAGACTCACAACATGTTATTTTATGTCTCTCAGTGCAGAACACTCCAGTGCTCAAGCAGCAGTGCATCCAAGCGTGTATCCAAGCGTGTAACACAGCACAGTCAAAAAGCTAGAGCATTTCGGGGGTTGTGTCCCCTTCTTCAGAGTTCAGAAGAAGGAGGGCACGGCCCTCGAAAAACTTTAGCTTTGCCATGTTTGGATAGACGCCTTTGATGGCTGGAGTTGGTATTTGAAGCGCTTGTTCCTTAAAATCTTTTTAAGTACTTAATACATTTAATACATTTTAATGCACTAGGCATTTGTGCTTTCATGTGGGTTTTTTACAGTTCCTCTGATCTGACCAAAAGACATACTCCTCCTTTTGCAGTGGAGTCTCAGGTACGCAATTCGCAATAGCAGGATATTTTGACCGTCTCTTTATGCCGATTTGCACAAAAACGTGCGTCTTTTGGTCAGTTTCAGATCAGAATTCAGGCAAACATTCGGACTGAAATTGTACCTGAAACGGTAAACCAGGGTGCACCAGACCCCTGCTGTGAGCTCATATGTAAACCCAGCCTTAGAGTTACAGAGGAGGTCTTGCACTGGAATTATTGCTCTCACTCTAACGTTCATGGCGAAACCTCACATGTGGGGTTAGAACGTTGTTTACATATGCGGACGCGACCTAAGTATCTGCGTGCGAGCATGAGGGGATGGGGGTGCTTAAATTTAAAAAAACATATTTTTTTTATCTTTCCCCTTACATTTTTTTTTTTTTTTTGATCACTTGTAATAGGAATAGGGTATGACAGGTCTTCTATATTGAGAGATGTATCTACTGGAAAGCCTGAGATAAAGAAAAAAAAAACGATCTCTGCCTTTCCAGCCAAACACACAGTGGCCCGGATTCAAGTAGCAATTGCGCCTGTGTAACCATAGGTTACACAGCGCAATTGCTTACTTGCCCCGGCGTTACGAATGCTCCTGATTCAGGAACATCGTAACGCCAACTGCAGCCTAAAATCTGCATGGCATAAGGCTCTTATGCCACGCATATCTTAGGCTGCATTCTAGCGATGACCGCTAGGGGGCGCTCCCATTGTGCTCAGTGTTTAGTATGCAAATTGCATACTAACACCGATTCACAATGTTGCGCAAGCCCTGCGTACGCAATTTACGTCGTTTCCGTACGGCGTGTCAGGGGTCAGCCAATGCTAAAGTATACCCGTCGTTCCCGCGTCGCGACGTTCGAATTTTACTTAATTTGCGTAAGTGATTCGTGAATGGCGCTGGACGCCATTCACGTTCACTTTGAAGCAAATGACGTCCTTGCGACGTCATTTGCCGCAATGCACGTCGGGAAAGTTTCCCGACGGAGCATGCGCTCTACGCTCGGCACGGGAGCGCGCCTAATTTAAATGATTCCCGCCCCCTACGGGATCATTTACATTAGGCGCCCTTACGCAGGGCAAGTTTACACAGCGCACACGCAATTTACGGAGCTACTGCTCCGTGAATCGTGGGTAGCGCAGTAAATTTGCGGGGGCGCAGGGCAAAAACGCTGCCCTGCGCCTCCGCAAATAAGGGGCAAATCTACCTGAATCCGGCCCAATGTTTACAACTGCCGGGGCCAGACGTGACATCATAACTTTGCTCCCAGCCTCCGAGAGTCATAGAGCTGACCGGGGACCATCTGGTCCTCAGTCAGCTCTATGTTAAAATTTTGCCTCCGGTGTATTCCTTTTCTGGCTTGCCGATTGCATGGGTAGAAGCACTGTAGGGCGGCGGGAGAGGGGGGGACATCCCCTCCCGCCATATATAATAACAATCAAGCGGCTGCCAATATGATTGTTATTACTGTGCAGGTAATCACTGTCAGAAAAAAAAAGATATCTGAATGATGCCTGTAGCTGTAAGCATCATTCAGGTATCTCCACTGAAAGCCTAGGATGTCATATGACGGTCAGCGGTATGGAAGTGGTTAAACATGACAACTTTGTGGTCCAGGTTGTTCTAGTAGGGTCTTATCCAAAACACATTTTCTAGTTTGAAAGCTCTCCTTATTTCCATTTTATTTTGGGAGTTCTCCTTTAAGTGACGTTAAATGAGAAAAGTTTTGCCCAATATAGGCACAATATATAAATGGATTAATTGAGACTTGTAATCTAAAAGGCAAATGAATATGTTTTGATTAGGACACATGAAAACCAATAACTGAAGTGTTATTTCCTCCTTATTACATTGACCTGGAAGCTGACGCATCAGTCGAATAATTCAGGCAGTTTATATTTAATCATTAACTAACTCCTAAGCTAAGCAGCTGTTAAAAATTAGAAACGGGTCATCCCAGCCAGGATGACATTACAAGCAATCTATAATACATTAGAATGAAATTATAGTGATTTTTAACTGTCTGGAAATGTATTACACTGCATGTTCCTGCACTTAAACTCTTGTTAGCCAATGTCACTTATGATTTATGATACATGGATGGTATGTTGAAATTATTGAAGATTCAAATGGATGACCACTCTATGTTTACAAAAGTTCTTTTGCAGATTAAAGAACGGATTTTTATTGTTGTTTATGATATGCTCGCAAGCAGAATTCTCAAAATGGATATATCAAGGTTTTTTTTTTTGCCTTCTAAATGAAGAGAGTTTTCTGCACAGTAGGTGATACGTTAAAGTGGCAGACTTACTTATTGGCTATTAATAGCATCATGATTACTTCTGAAGAACATCAAATGCAATAAGTGCCGGAGCTGCTGCTAACATCTTTCACTGTGACTCCGGCACTCCTCATGATTTAATTGCTAAAAAATGGTACCTAATCTTTATGAAGTAACCATATTTATTCAGTAATGCTTTAATGAAATACACTAGAGCTGAAAGGCAGCTTTGTAAGTATGTGTACACCATAAGTACAAGCTTATATTAGAGTAAAGCGTAATAATACACAGAAGGCCTTAACTTTGTATTTCTTAAATTTGTGTTATTTTTAGCTTTATATATGTTGTACTTACTTTTTTATATATATATATAAACCTATGGACTGTGGAAAAATAGTTTTGAACAAAAATTATATTTTTTATGTACTAGTATACCAGTTATTAATTTGTATTTGTTTATATTATTTTGTAATATTTTCTTGAAAAATAATAAATTCATAAAAAAACAGGCACAGATGGCAAATGTACCTCCATTTTTTTTTTATATTGGCCTCCTGCATAGAGCAGAAAGGGGGTGCAGCATTGCTGCATAATCATGTGCTGACCTGGAGCATGTTGACAGGAATTGAGAGCTGGGTTCATCAGTGTGTTGCTGGTCCCTCATTGTGCAGACACAAGCTAGGACAGTTTCTAGACCAGGATGTAATGGTCAGCTGCCCTCAGGGATTGCAAGGTCTTGTTTCTTGTCTCTGCTAGGGGTGCACTGGTTATACAGAATTACAAAATATTTGCCTAGCAAGATTGTGTATGTGAATGTATTTTAACTGTATATTTACCTGTCTTCCTGATGTTTAGCTTTAACTGAACACGTATCTCAAATATTAAACCTTGGATTTTAAATTTTGTTAATAAAGTTGGCACCTAGAATAGATTATATTTACACCCTAGTGCAACCAATATCCTTATTTTTCTTATTTCAATAACCTGCGTCTAAGCCTATGAGAATATGGAAGAATATGCTATTGCCTGCATTGAGATTTTTTTCTAATTATCCCACTTATCACTGCCCAGGGACAGTGGTCAATTGGCAAGGGGAACCTCCCCAATTGGGATTTCCAAAAATAGTAAAACCCCAAAAGAGATTCTAACAATATCTTTTGTTATTGTTGTATGTGTATTATTGATCACCATCACTTGTACAGGAAGGTGGACACAGACAACGATAAAGAAGAACCTGACAGAGTGTCTGGCCCTTTTCTGCTTGATAGGAGAAAAAGGGGCAAATATTACTCTGGAAAATTATAAAAGGGGGTTTCACGTATTTGCATATTGTAGGATGTTTGGAGCTGCAGGGCTACACAGACCTGTGGTCATGTGATTGATGCAGTAATTGCACTATTCTTTTGGTGTCTTAAAAATATGCACTATTAGAAACCACTAATAATCAATGTTTAAAGCTGGAAAATAACCATTGGATAGCACACCAAGCCTTAGTGTGCAGATGTTGCTAAAAATTTCAGTAGGTTCAAAAGTGTGCCTGTCCTGTGAAGGGCAGATGGCTTTAACTTCCCTAGAAAATGAGAGATTTGCTCAAAAAGAGCCATTAAAACAGTACAGAGCCATAGGCCTACTGGTGTATTAAAGGGAAGTGTTTATAAAAAAAAGTATACTCACCTAGATGGATGCAGCATCACTCAGAACTGAGCAATCAAACACCGCCGATCGCTCAGTTCTTCCCTCAGCTCTGAGCAGAGAGCAGTGACTGTCAGTCACCAGCTCTCTGCTCTGCCCCTCCAGCACTCACTGAAGTTCTAGGCTGTGAAGGGGAGGGAGAGGCACAGCTGAGAGGCTGAGCTGCTGATCCAGGGATTTGGGTGGATCTTGACTGTGAAGTCGGGATCTTCCCCTAGCTTAGACCGACTGAGTGACATAAAACATGCTGTTTGTTGAAATCAGGTCAGAGGAGTGCAGAACAAACTGCACTTCTGTGATCCACAGCAGAAGTATGGCCATAATTCTCCTTTAAAGCAGAACTGGCGGGGAGACAGATGGCGGGTGGGCGGTAGCGGCGGGGGAGATGGGGCCGGTGATGGCAGGGAAGAGGAGGACACCACCCTCTATAGGGGGCACAGACCAGGGGCTGTGAAACCCCTCTGCCCACTACAGTGAGCCAGGCAGAAATTGAACTCCCTGCTCCCTTTCAAAGGACTACAAGGGGGCGTGTCAGACCACTGGCTGAGGTTACTGGAGGGATAGCAGCCAGCGGTCTTACAAACAGGAAATCGCCAGGCAATAACGTTTTTTCAGCAAGTTCAGCAGGCTATTGCAGGGGAACTAGAGAGCTCAGAAGAACATGGCTGACATAGTTGGTGAAGGTAGGAGATCAGCAACGAGAACATGGAAAAAAGTTTTTGCCCGGAGTTCAGCTTTAAATTTTCCCTAACTACAGTCCAACTAGTAGCACCTTTTCATCTGGATAGCTTTATTCAACTAATGTGACGTGTTATTTTTTTTCTGCTTGAAGCTGATATTGATTTGCCCAAATGTTTCTATACAAGTACTACAATTGGGTCTTTCTCATGAGTTTTGTTTTTTCCAGTCTGAAAACGTTCGCTGGAGTGAATCTATTAAAAACTTTGAAGCTCAGGAGAAGACACTATGTGGCGATGTATTGTTGACAGCAGCGCTTGTGTCTTATGTGGGGCCCTTTGCAAAGCGCTATCGTCAGGAGCTGCTGGAGCAAATGTGGCTTCCATTCCTCAAATCGCAAAAGGTGACAACCTTACTATTTTCATTCTGAAAGCCGCTTATAGAAATACACAATGTGCTGACAGAGGTTTTTTACTGTATATCAAAATTATTAGTGCACACGGTCTACTTTGTAGCATCATAGATTATTAGTCTGAGGCTTACTAGTAGTCACTGATAGTTTGGTAAGTACAGAGCACATATTTAGTATATTTTTAAATGGCAATTTCATATGTAAACCCAATTATTAAAGTCTAGTATAAACTTTGAAATGTTAATGTTATTTTAGTCTTTTTCTTAAAATAATACCTAGCAATACTGTCATGAAGGTCTTTATTCTGGTTCTTCCTGTTATAAGGTAACAATGCCATTTTTCTGACTCTCCGTTCTGAAGCTGCGTTGTCGCCCTACTACGTAGTCTTCTGATGAACACAAATGGATCTTTTAACACACATTATTCAGGCATACCCCATTATTTTCACTATCAGTAAACTTGTCCTGAGCAATGATGGAGTGCGTATTAACAAGAGGATTCCTGCAAAGAGGCTGCAGGACATCAACAAAACCAAGATGCAATAAAGGGTTAATATATGATAAAACAAGTATTTTATTTAAAAAAAAAACTAAACATCATTCAGTATAAGTTAACATATGCCTAAATGTCATTCAG
Organism: Rana temporaria; assembly: GCF_905171775.1. Taxonomy (NCBI): domain Eukaryota; kingdom Metazoa; phylum Chordata; class Amphibia; order Anura; family Ranidae; genus Rana; species Rana temporaria. The sequence goes on along the minus strand of NC_053493.1, from coordinate 85,441,001 downwards.
TTAGGGTTTACATCTAAGTTGTAGCCCACCAAAACAATAAAGCCTAGATAGCCGAGGACCTATGCATTTACAATATACAGTATATACCTGCTTTTACCAATAGATTTTTTTTAAGTATTTGAAAAAATTACATTTGTAATACTTTAGATATACTTTTGCAATGGAGATTTAATTTACCAAGCTGCATTTTCCCATTCAGGTTGCAATTCCAATATCGGAAGGACTGGACCCGATTGCCATGCTGACTGATGATGCTACAGTAGCCGCCTGGAATAATGAAGGTCTGCCTGGAGACAGAATGTCAACAGAAAATGCCACTATTTTAATAAACTGCGAGCGGTGGCCTCTTATGATAGATCCCCAGCAGCAAGGCATCAAATGGATTAAGAATAAATATGGAGCTGCCTTAAAAGTTATAAATTTAGGACAGAAAGGGTAGGTGTTTAGTAAAAGATATCACCAACATTCTTATTACTTTTGCAGAAATGTATTAAACTGATGGAGCAAACATTGCATCAAATGTCATTACTGTGGCCATGTATTGCTTTCATTACTCTGTATGCATTCATGTCAGTAGAAAGGACAGATTTTGTTTTTAAGTATCTTCTCTTGCCAGGTATAATTTGGGGACATTTTGTCCCCAAATACTGTCTAAACTAAAATTCCATTAAAAGGGGTTCTCTTCGTTATGTTTCTTTTTCTCTTTTGATTCCATATATAATTACTAGGCTGCTGTATGTTAACTAAAAAAATAAGACAGTGATGTGTGCTATGGGCACCACGCACATTTTTTTTTTTTTATTTGCCCAACTATGTTCTATGTACAGTGTCTTGAAAAATTGTGAAGTGGAAGGAAAATGATAAATGGTTTTCCAAATTTTTTACAGATAAATATCTTAAAAGTGTGGTGTGCATTTGTATTCAGCCCAATTCAGTCAATACTTTGTAGAACTACCTTTCGCTGCAATTACAGCTGCAAGTCTTTTTGGGGATGTCTGTACCAGCTTTGCACATCTAGAGAGTGACATTTTTGCCCATTCTTCTTTGCAAAATATCTCAAGCTCTGTCAGATTGGATGGAAAATGTCTGTGAACAGCCATTTTCAAGCCTTGCCACATAATTGGATTTTGGTCTGGACTTTGACTGGGCACAATAATATGCTTTGATCTAAATTATTCCTTTGCAGGTCTGGCTGTATGTTTAGGGTCGTTGTCTTGCTGGAGGGTGAACCTCTGCCCCAGTCTCAAGTCTTTTGCAGACTCTAAAAGGTTTTCTTCTAAGATTTCCCTGTATTTGGCTCCATCCATCTTCCCATCAACTATGACCAGCTTCCCTATCCCTGCTGAAGAAAAGCATCCCCACAACATGATGCTCTCACCGCCATGTTTCACAGTGGGGATGGTGTGTTTAGGGTGATATGCAGTGTTAGTTTTCTGCCACACATAGCATTTTGCTTTAAGGCCAATAAGTTAAATGTTGGTCTTATCTGACCAGAGAACCTTCTTCCACATGTTTGCTGTGTCCCCCACATGGCTTCTCGAAAACTGAAAATGGGACTTCTTATGGCTTTCTTTCAACAATGGCTTTCTTCTTGCCACTCTTTCATAAAGGCCAGATTTGTGGAGTAAAGTTGTAAATAACCCTGCGCTGCCAATGTGAGGTGTAGCTGCTAACATGGCTGTTTTGAAAAAAGCAAAAACAAAGTGGAAATATATGTGTAGCGCTTATACAATGTGAGTCTTAACGATAAACACTGAAAATGAAAATGTGATTAATTTAATATATCATACAAATATATACATCAAAAGTTACAAATGTACAACAACTAAATGTTAGATATCAAATATATGGAATATAAAACAAAGTCCATGTGTGATGAGATTCCACCAAGTGAATGAGTGAAAGGTATCAAAACATGAATTTGTGACTTCTTCCGTGTGTAGTAATGACCCGCCACCGGTAGAAATGAAGGCTTACCGGAACAAATGGACTTAGGGGGACATATGCCTCCAATAGTCAAAACAGACTTGCATGAAATATAATTGCCAAAAGTAGATGGAAGGATCGTGATATTGTGAACATCATAACCTCTGACAAACGATGATTCAAATACAGCAAAGCATACGATGGAAAATTGAATCCCAGAGCTGACAGGATCTCACTGGGAGCCATACCGTCCTTGGATCTGCAGACAGAAACAAGCTTTGGGATTACATTTTCCATCATTATTGGAATGTTATTCTGTCATATCTACACGCTTTTTCCATCAGTTTTTATGCACTTATGGACTGAATAAGGACTAACAAAACTTTTACATTCAAGGCATGCTATGAATATTAACTATCACAGTTGCTTGTGCTCTCCAATGACAAATTCACGCTGCCTGGCTTTTGCAGATATCTGGAAGGCTCACATAGCCAACACTTGGGTATGGGGAGTGATATCCACAGGTTATATGATAGTTTGCCCTTCGTTCTCTACCTCGATTTCTTGTTTCCGTTCCTTCAACTGAAAGGATTCAAGGTTTCAAACCTGTTTACAGTTCTGAAACCCAAAGGCCTTCATCGCATCCTAGATTTAAAGGCTCTCAATGCCGCTGTATGCCTTCAAATATTTTGAATAGAATATATGTGGTCAGTTATTTCCTCCTTTCACTGTGAGACTTCTTAGCATTGTGTGACATAAAAAATGCATATTTAAACATACCTATCTTTCCAGATCACCAGTGATTTCTTTGCTTTGTTATGGGGACAACCACTCAGTTTGTCTTAAATTGTGGCTCTTTTTATTTGGCCTTGCTTTGGCCCCAAAAGTAGTCACAAAGGTCCTTGCATGGCTTCTGGTCTTTCTACCCCAGATTTGACAACTTCAATTCTGTTGCCGGTCTTCCCTACAGAGTTGCATACAAGTGTTGGGATTCATGATATCCACCTTTTGAAGCAATTCCCTTTGCTCAATCCCACTCAGAACTTTACAACCAAACATCCTTTCAGCATGGGATAAGTCCGGTCTTTCTCTGGACAAGATGATCAAGTTATATCCTTGAACCAAGATGTTTCCTTTGGTGTTGGCTTTTTTTCTTTGGCATTGTCAGGGGGTGGAAAGTGTATTTCCTTACACTTAAAAATCGTGACCAGTCATATAGTCCAGGTTCAGTCAGACAATACCACAACTGTGGCTGTGTGGCATCAATCATTAGGAAAGGACAGGGAGTGTTGCTGCAGCAACTGAGGTAGAATCTATCTTGTTCTGGGTGGAAATTCATTTTTTGGCAAACTCCACATTCCCAGGGTGGAAAACTGGCATGGCAGATTTCCTCAGCAGACGTCTGGGTCCGGGGAGAATGAATGCTTCTTCAGGAGGGGTTTCAAGATGTACTGTATGTCTTCATCTGCTTCAATGGATCAAAACTTAGGGCATTCCAGTCATTCTCATAGCTCCAGTTACCCCTTGCAGAGTGTTGTACAACGACCTCTTTATCTATTAGCCAATAATCCATGGCCTCAACTAGGTTGACTAAATTTGTTATCATAGAGACTGATTTTCCACCCTACTTCTCAATTGCTGGCTTTGACAAGCTTAACTGTTGCAACCCAGGTTCTGAGAGACAGAGGAATCATGGATCAGATTGCAGATAGACTGCCCATACTGATGTACACTTGGGGATGCACTTGAAAATCCATGCAGCAGTCGCCTGTCATTGATTTGAACAGGCTGCTAGCATGTGGCTGCACCAAACACCTGTGCCTCCTGTGCGAGTAAAGATGGTCCTTTGCATGGATTTACAGAACAGTAAACAGCCTGTGTGAATGATGACTTAAGTGTAAAGTGTGTGGAAAAGATCCTTACCACTTTCTGTGCACCAGGGAAAGAACATGCTCAATGGGCTATTGTGTCCCTGAATACAATAATACTTGTGCTACTTATGTAACTTGGCATGTGTCAACAGTTTCACTCCTTTTCTTTTGAAATGATTCTCACTCAGGAATAAAAACTTGATCGCGATTCTGACCATACCCAAATTTCCGAAAAACAAAACAATTTGTCTAGAGTTCAACTGAGTTTCTACAATTTATAATCTTTAGTTTAGGTAAATTGTGATGTTATTCTGTGCCTCATCACTCAATTTAAATTCTCCCTCTTTGCTCTTAGTTACCTGAATACGATTGAAAATGCTCTGGCATCCGGTGATACCATATTAATCGAAAATCTGGATGAAACAGTTGATCCTGTACTTGACCCTCTTTTGGGAAGAAATACGATCAAACGAGGCCGGTAAGTTGTTGTTAAATAAACTTTTAGGCCCGGATTCACGTAGCACTTACGCCGACGTATCTCGGGATACGCCGCGTAATTAGATGCGCCGTCGTATTTATGCGCCTGACTTTGAAAGCAAGATACGCCTAAAATTAGGCTTCATCCGGCCGACGCAAGTTTCCTACGCCGTCGTATCGTGGGCGCATATTTACGCTGGCCGCAAGGGGCGCTCCCATTGATTTACTCTTCGAATATGCAAATGACTGAGATGCGCTGATTCACGAACGTACTTGCGCCCGTCGCAGTAATATACGCGGTTTACGTAAGTCGTACTTCCGGCGTAAAGTTATGCCTCATAAAGCAGGTGTAAGTCAGCAGCATCACTGCACCAGGGAACACAGTCGTCGTATTTTACGTTGTTTACGTAGTACGTAAATAGGGCTGGGCGTAGGTTACGTTCACGCCATAGGCAGTGATTCGACGTATCTTAGGTGTTCGTTCCGCCGTTCGTTCGGCCCATCATTTGCATGGGGTCACGGTTCATTTAAATAGATCATGCCCACTTTCACCTACTTTGAATTAGGCCGGCTTACGCCTACGAATTTACGTTATCCCGGCGCAACGTTGGGAGCATTTCCTTTGTGAATACTGTGCTTGCCGCTCTGCGCAGCGTCGGCGTAGAGTATATACGATACGCCCGCATAAAGATGCGCTGAGGTATGTGAATCTGGGCCATAGTCTCCTGGTCGGTTTATTTATATGCACCATGCACGTTTGTTATTATGTTCATTTTTTTTATACATAGAGTATGTTTCTACTGTGGAAAAATTCAACAAACTGGGCTTTATTACACTTCAACTAAAAAGACCTAACTAACGTGATCTGATTCCATCATCTGAAAAAAAATTAATTGTACCCTAGGGTGTAAAATGTTTGACTGTGTAAAACTGTTGTTACGAATTCAATATTCTTTGTTTAAAAAACATGTTCCACATTGCATATGATATGTAAGTACAGTAAAATCCTGGTTTGCGAGCATAATTCGTTCCAGAAACATGCTTGTAATCCAAAGTACTTGTATATCAAAACATTTTTATTACAGGGTAGAAAAGAGAAGAGAGGCACCTCCTAAGTGTAGCAATAAGTTGCTAAATGTTGTACCTTCATTAAATGTAACCATATTGCTACACGTAGAGGCTCCTCTCTTCTTTTTTATACTTGGTTGTGGCATGACGCTACTCTTATATCAAGGTAAAATGCTCTCAAACCAAGTTACTCTCAAACCAAGGTTTTACTGTATACTTCACTGTAAGTGTGGAATAAACGGTATGGCAGTGGCATACGGAAAATGCATTACGCTTGCGCCATCTGGTGGCCACAAAGAAAAATTAAATGCATGCATCCCTAATTTATTTCTAATTGAAACATGGGGGCCATAGCTATTTGTAGGATTTTTGGTAGCTCAAATAAACCACTTTGCAAGACAACTTAAATCAGCCAGGCTTTTTTCAACAGGAGATTAAATGACAACATCATCTTTGGTTAAGTTCTCGTTTAGGTAAACCCCTACCCCACTTAATGCAGCCCACCTGTTAAAATAATTCCTCCCTGTTCCAGAATTGTTAGGTGTGCATCTCTACATGGCATCACACAATCTTTGCAATAAAAAATCCAGGCTGGTTTCTTTTCCTACTGCATGCATGCCCCATGGATCGCTTCATTTCTATGGGTAAGCCATACTCAGGGTGGCCTCCAGCTGACCAGAGAAGTACAGCTAACCAATAGGAATAAATGGGGCCACAATGCACAATTGTGCACATAGAACACTATGTTCAAACAGCGCTTGCCAACATCAAAGTAAAAATGTATACTGTAACAATGTGTAACCTAATAGCCTAATGCAAAACAAATAAAGTGTAAACAATGTTGCAATTGAGCAGGGGGGGGGGGCTTTTTATATAATGTAATTATATAAAAATAAATTCTAAATTAGAAAAATGTAAATTTGGGCTAATATCAGATGCAAATACAAATATGTCAATTGATTTCCATATTACATAATCTGATTGCAAAACCTAAAATTCAAAAATTGGATAAAAAACAATTAATATGCATTTGATTATTCAAACCCTGAGGGGTGAGACTTCATAGCTCATGGATCCAACATGTTTCATTCTGTGACACAGCCTTTTCGCATGTCTATGCCCCTCCAATATTGGTCTATTTTGTCTATCCCACAAAGTGAGTAGACTGGGATCCCTATTATGTTATGTTTGAGACCAAAATGATTGGAAAAACTATGCTTCCTAAAGCCTTTTCTGATGTTATTGCAATGCTCACCCAAACGTACTGATAACTTTCATGTAGTGCAGCCAACAGTATGTAAGGACAGGAAAGCAAGTAGGTCACATTGGTGCTCTGATAAGTTGGTGAACTGCAGTGCACAAATCTAGGTTTAATGGGCAAAAAAGGACGCCAAACTGTTATCCCTCAACAGGATCGGCCAATATTGATGATTATTTCAAAACCCTTGTAGTTCTAATTAAAATTGGTGAGGAAAGCCATACGCCTATTTCCTAACAGATTGGTCCTATCTAAACTCTGTACATTTTGTTTTAGCGCCTGTAGGGACAAGTGGTCATATCCTTTCTCCTTAAACAAATCTATAAATTGGATCAGCTTGATGACTGTACTCATTCTCCTCTCTACAATTTCGACTTAGTCTCATCATTTACCCCTTTGGTATTTCCTTCAGCCACCTAGGGTGGTGGCAACAATGTATCGGAATGTAACCATTCCGATCTGTTGTTTCTAAAAAAAGTTTTCGTATATAGCTTGTCATCTTTTGTATATAATGTTAAATCCAAGAAATGTACCTGCTGATGATCCCAAACACCCCAAAAAATGATATTGTAGGCATTAATATTAATTTCCTCAAAAAAGAATGTAAACTCTCTTCCGAGACCTTCCATATTATCAATACAACATTTTTATACCTTTGGTATATTTCTAAATCTTTCCCTGGCTTTCCAAAAATCTCCTCCTGCTCCTATTTACTTAGGAAAATATCCGCAACACTAGGTGTGTGCTTTGCCCCATTGCAACACCCTTGTGTTGACGATAGAAACTCCCCTTATGCCAGAAGTACAGTAGTTGCTACCCATGGCTAATTCCAAAGCCTCCACCAAGAAGGACTGTTGGTCAAATTGTAATCCTGTTCTCTATTTTAAGGCCCATTTTACCGCTCTGAGCATCATCTTGGCATAGAGCGACTCGCCATCCACAGTCGCCAGGATGGTTTTGTCTTCGATTGTAAATTCTTTAAGCATATTAATTCCTTGCTGTCCCGCAAATAAGCAGGATACTGCTGGGCCAAGGGCTGTACTCCTATCCAGGAAAAAAAGGAATCTATCCCGCTAATGATGGGTCTACTGGGTGGCATGGTCTGATTCTTAGGCATCTGGCAAATAACTGGTAATTTTGGGGCTCCTGGTAACAATATTCTTTGTGCTGTTCTTAGAAACTTTTTGCATTTATTTCAATATTTCTTAGTTGGATTATGTTTTAATTTTCCATACGTAGATGTGTCACTCACCAATCTGTTAAGTTCTTTATTATAGTCTTCTTTCTTTAATATAACTACTCCCCCGCCCTTATCGGTGGGCCAAAATACAACTTCTTTTCTGTTTTACCAATTCCTTGATCCCTGCCCATATATCTCTTTTTGCTCTTCTCTGGTTATTATTCATATGTTTTAAATCCTGTTCAACCAAGGCTTTAAAAGTATCAATAAAATGACTGGAAGGCCCCTTAGGGTTAAAAAGAGAAATATTTTTAAGGCCACTATGTTGATATATAGACTCCTCATCTTTATTATCGGTTCCCTCCAAAAGGAAATGTTTTTTGATATTCAACTTGCATATAAACTTTTGTAGGTCTATATATGCATTAAACTCATTGAAGAGTTTATCTGGGGCAAATTTAGGACCACAATCCAAAACCTTAAATTCAGAAAAAATGACCCCACTTAAATTAAAAATGCCCTCCCCTAAATGTTTTCCAATTATATTCTCATTTACAACATGCTTTGTTCAGGTTCTACATGCAACTACCTGTACACTCCTTCTACCTCTTCCCACCTTATTAACCAGCCAATCCCAAGTTTGCATACCCCACTCTGGAAAAAAAGGCAATTTTCAGCTGCAGGGTCTACCCACAGCCAGCCTACATCCCTACTTCCATTTTCTGCTGAGAAATCAAATGTCAGAGGTTGGTGTGTGCACGTTGGTAAAGATGGGTCATCTACTCAAGTGTCTACACTGAGATGTGTATGGGACTGCCACTATAGCCTTTGGTCAACAATACTCAGGTAGGCCATGGCATTAAAACAATGCTCAATTGGTACCAAGGGGCATAAAGTGTGCCAAGAAAATATCCCCTACACCATTACTTACCATCACCACCCTGAACTGTTGATAGAAGGCAGGATAAATCCATGCTTTCATGTTGTTTACGCCAAATTCTGACCCTACCATCTGAATGTTATAGCTGAAATTGAGACTCATCAGACCAGGCAACGTTTTTCCAATCATATATTGTCTGATTTTCGTGAGCCTGTCTGAATTGTAGCCTTAGTTTCCTGTTCTTAGCTGACAGGAGTGGCACCTGGGAATGGTCTTCGGCTGCTGTAGCCCATCTGCTTCAAGGTTTGATGTGTTGTGCATTCAGAGATGGTATTCTGCATTCTTTGGTTGTAACAAGTTGTTTTTTGAGGTACTGTTGCCTTTCTATTATTTCGAACCAGTCTTCCCATTCTCCTCTGACATCAACAAGGCATCTACACAACTGCTACTCACTGGATATTTTCTCTTTTTTTAACCATTCTCTGTAAACCCTTGAGATGGTTGTGCGTGAAAATCCCAGTAGATCAGCAGTTTCTGAAATACTCAGAACAGCCACGTTCAAAGTAGCTTAAATCCCCATTCTGATTCTCGTTTTTCACCACATCTAGATGCCTAAATGCATTGAGTTGCTGCCATGTGATTGGCTGATTAGCAATTTCTGTTACCAAGCAATTGAACAGGTGTACCTAATAAAGTGGCTGGTGAGTATATACTTCCTATCTCGAGCTGCAGTGGTGATATTTCCCATCAATTCCTGTCCCAGCAACCATGGTTTCTCTATTCAAGAAGTAAGGGAAAAATCTCCAAACACAACACAAATCAAAATAAAAACACTTTTTTTTTCTAAAACAGGGTAAGGCCAGAACCCTCAGGATGGGAGTGTAAGTAAATCGCTCTGATGGAGTTCTTTAACCACTTAAGGACCGGACCAATATGCTGCTACATGACCCAAGGGGTTTTTACAATTCGGCACTGCGTCGCTTTAACAGACAATTGCGCGGTCGTGCGACGTGGCTCCCAAACAAAATTGGCGTCCTTTTTTCCCCACAAATAGAGCTTTCTTTTGGTGGTATTTGATCACCTCTGCGGTTTTTATTTTTTGCGCTATAAACAAAAATAGAGTGACAATTTTGAAAAAATATTTTTAACTTTTTGCTATAATAAATATCCCCCAAAAACATATATAACATTTTTTTTCCCTCAGTTTAGGCCGATACGTATTCTTCTACCTATTTTTGGTAAAAAAAAAAAGCAATAAGCGTTTATCGATTGGTTTGCGCAAAATTTATAGCGTTTACAAAATAGGGGATAGTTTTATTGCATTTTTATTATTTTTTTTTTTTTACTACTAATGGCGGCGATCAGCGATTTTTTTCGTGACTGCGACATTATGGCGGACACTTCGGACAATTTTGACACATTGGGACCATTGTCATTTTCACAGCAAAAAATGCATTTAAATTGCATTGTTTATTGTGAAAATGACAGTTGCAGTTTGGGAGTTAACCACAGGGGGCGCTGTAGGATTTAGTGTTCACCTAGTGTGTGTTTACAACTGTAGGGGGGTGTGGCTGTAGGACTGATGTCATCGATCGAGTCTCCCTATAAAAGGGATCACTCGATCGATGCAGTGCCACAGTGAAGCACGGGGAAGCCGTGTTTACATACGGCTCTCCCCGTTCTTCAGCTCCGGGGAGTGATCGCAACGGAGCGGCTATAAACGAATAGCCGCGCCGTCATCCCGGATCGCTCCCCGAGGGAATCCGACCACCGCATGTAGCGGGGGGGTCCCGATCGGACCCCCGACCCGCGGAAAGGCAGGGACGTACAGGTACGCCAATGTGCCTGTACGTGCCATTCTGCCGACGTATATCTACATGCGGCGGTCGGGAAGTGGTTAACTGTTACCCTTCCTTACTGTACGATTGAACATACACTTTAAATAATACCCTATTAAATATCTATAGTTATAGCTTTAATTTCTTGTATGTGCGTTACAGGGACAGGAAGTGAGGAAAACCCTCTGAAATTGGGTCATGGACAGAAATAAATGAATAAAATATGCATCATACAGATGTATAACTCATCCAAAAAAGCTTATATAAGAGCATCTTCAGCCCAAGTTTTTTTTTTTCTAGATTCTAGAAAAAAAAAAACTTGGGCTGAAGATGCTCTTATATAAGCTTTCTAGCGTATAAGGGCCCTTTCACACGTACGGACCGTATGTCCGCATTTTCATCCATCCGTTTGCGGATGACAACGGGACATACATGGGTCCCTATGTGATTACGGGTGTCAGCGGATGAACATCCGCTGACACCCGTAATTTGTCCACCTCCGCAAAAATCCGCATTTGCGGACGAAAGAAATTCTATTTTTCTTCCGTCTGCCGGATCGGATCGGATGAACACGGACATACGGTTGCCAGCTGCCAGCTCAGCGGGGATTTTACGGAGGATCCCCGCTGAGCTGTACAGACACACGGAGCGGATCATTACTGATCCGCTCCGTGTGAAAGGGCCCTAAGGGTTAGAAATCGTATCTGATCTTTATTGCTGTTGGTGTCCTCATTGGGGAAATCCACCCTGTTTGTCACGATGAAGACTGTCACCAAGGGAGAATGTAAGGGAAAATTCAGAATGGGTGTCAATGGAACAGAAATATATTCTATTGGGGTCCAGTGGGATTTGTATTCAGTTTGAGGAGATATCCACTAACTTTCTGTGATGTCTCTGGAAAATCTCTGATAGGGAGAAAGAAAGAAATTAAACTTTGACAGTGGATCAACACTTCTCCGCTCTATCCAAAACAATAAAAATAATTGGCCGGACTCAAAGATGTTTTTTCTTTACTGGAAACACCAATAGTGCTGCATCTCCCTCTATTAGATTGGAAATATTTTGTTCAAAGTGTGCTTTACAGCACCTGTGACCTACCACACATTTACTTAAAAATGTTAAATCTGTTTTGTGCAAGTTGTCTTTTTCCCCCAAGTACTGTGAATTAAAAAAATTACAATAAGCAAGGATGACAAATGCACTTAAAATGTATGATTTTTTTTTATTTATTTTTTTATGGACATTATGAATAATGCATTTCCCAATGTACATACTACACAACTCCTAGTAATATCCAATATACAATATTGCAGTTTTGGATGTTTTAATGACTTGCCAGGATATAAATTCCTCCCTTGAAATAATGGCTAAATAGATGGTTGTGATATATTTGGTGCAGTCCAACAGTTGAAGTTCATTAATAATTGGAATGTTGTGGAGTATGAAGTAATGAATACTAATTACTCCTTTCATGTCTGACAGCACCCTGCGGGCCAATCCATCAGCTCAGACTTTAATTTGGTTCCAGTAATGGTTCTATCAATAGTACATTAATTCTGTGTTGAAAAGATATACAGTTGAACCTGACCCACACTGTAGACTCCGGTGTCATAAAATGGCCACATACTGGCAACAACTAGGCAATTACAAATAATTAAATCTAGTGCGCTTTAGACACCACTAATTTCAAATAAAATATGTCTTATGATATCAATTGACAGTGGAAAACGTAGCAGGAAATATTTATTGAATTGTATCTGAGCCAAAGCAAATTTTCTAGCTTGCATTTTAGGTGGTTGACCTGTAAAGGTGTTTGTAGTGATAAAATCGCCCTGAGGCTTACGGATTTGTTTTTTGGAGCATTAATATTTTAGTGACTTTAAAAAATGATACAAGTTTTTCTTTGTTTTTGTAAGCTCAGTTCAGGTATTTTAAGTAGCTGCTTTCAAGGGTGCTTTGTTCTGGAAATAATAGAAGTGATTTAAAGAGAGCCTGTCATAGGCGCATTGGGTCTTTGTTGCCAGATGGGTGATCTACCCCTGGCTGGGTGAATTGTGGGTCCAGACGACCTACATGGTCAGCACCAGATGTCGCGCTCTCTCTTTTTCGGTTATTTATTTCCCTATGTTTCTCATGTATGACACCAGTATTGAAATGTCTGTACTCTGATTACTGTACACCCCCATATTGTTGTTAACACTCTGGCTGTATGTAATAACATGTATGCACTCTTTGTTATAGTAAATTTAGTTTAAAGTAAAAAGAAAGAGAGCCTGTCATGGAAGAAATGTGGAAACTGCTGTTGATGATCACCTTTTGACAATGCTAGTTGCCTGACTGTGTCTGGTTTCAAAGCCCTCTAAGTCACTGACCCAAAATTAGTGTGTAGCTAGTGAAGTCAAAACGTCTAACCTGTATGTATGCTTCTAGGTCAGTGATTTAGAATCCATTGAAGCCACTGGCTCTGCGTTGGATTTGCAAGCAGTTTGCATTTTCAGAAGGAGAGGTCTGCAATGAGAGCCTAGCTATATTTTTCAGCACAGGTTTCCTTTAATGTAAATAAAAGCTATTTTAAAGGTGAAATGTCATGTAATTTATGTACTATATGCAGTGATGACAAATAGGGAAATCTTCTGGTGTATTGACTTGCAGATTTTATGACATGGCTGGAAACTATTTTTAGGTTCAATAGGTTTTTATTGTCTTATTAACACAAAAGAAACAAAAATATGACCAGGTGTGAGTCAGTGGGCACACTGGTGTAACAAGCTTGGATGGTACAGTCATCAACAATGTATTCTAAATATTATACATGAGTACTAAGAGAACAATTCAATGCCATGCGGTTCAGTATATGATTTTTATAACTTGCCATGCACGGTTCCAGTCAGCCCAGACACCCCAGTGGGAGCAAACTGTGTCGCGTGGGCCGGTGGAACCTACTTAAACACTGTTTATGTTAGCATAAGCTTCGTCATCATCACATTTAAAGGGAGGCATGTGGAACCTAGTATCCAATGCTTCCCATACAATAATGTTGAAGTATATTTATGACAGTTGGAATAGCATTGAGTAGCACCTAGAGAATTAGATTACTGGTATTACCAGAATGAGGTTACGTTCAACCGAGGTGAAAGTGTAGATAAGCAAGAAGAAGATAGTAAGAGAGAGAGGGAGAAAAAAAAAAAAGGAGAGACTCAAAAAGAGAGAAGAGAGTATTTAGATAAGAGAGGGGAGGGGTGCGGAGACAGCAAGCTCTGACCAAGGGGGGTTGCAAATCGGGGGAGCTTGAACAGGGTTACTAAGTGTTATTGTGGTTAGGCTCTCAAGGGGGGGGGGTGTCTTATCGATTAGAATTCTATGCTTTCATTTCTCAGATGTGGAGTAATGCCTCCAGATGTTCCAGATGGTGGAAAATTTAGCAAACTTATGGAATGCATCCCCGCTATAAGCATGATATCATTGATTTTACCATGCCATTCCAAGAGGAATGGAGGAGAGGTGGTCTTCCAGTGTCTGGGGATTAGCTGCCTGCCAGCATTGAGGCAACATTTCAAGAGACTGGTCGTCAGGGATTTTATTGAAGAAAACTATTTTTAAAATGCAGATATAAAATGTATTGCGGTCTGTGTTGCTCTTAGATATTTTTTGTTGACTCTTGGATATTTTCCCTACTTCCTTTCCTGGTAATATATTAATACTGGGACATGAGTTGAGGAAAACAATTTCCCTTTTGAGGCCAGAAAGAACAATACAAAAGGTTTTGGGTGAAGATACATTTTAAAGAGGAACTTCACCCCTTCTTTATTATTTTTTTCCTTTATCACATCACTTAGTTTGCTGGGTTATCCTCAATAATATAATAACATGTCCAGCGAATCCAGTGGTGTTCTTATGTGATCCGTTGTACTGCTGCTGTAAGCTGGGTCCTGCATCGCCATCTTCCCTTCTTACAATATCAAGAGCCAGCTGTCTTTTTTTTTTTTGGTGCATGCAGTTGGTTGTCTGATGATGTGATCCAAGTCGTTCCTTCTCCAGCCCGCAATGTGGAAGCCAGTGCTTCCTGGGATATCTGTCATGGATAGCCTTCAGGAGCAGGACTGAGCCTTCTTAACTAGGTGAGAATGGAAGCAGAATGCGGGGTGGACTGAGAATCTAAATAAAAGGGGTAAACAGAGGTCAACTTTTTAATTTAAGGAGTGGGGGAATAACCACACCCCCATGCTTTAGATGTGGTTCACTAGAGTCATCAAAATCTGTAAGATTGAGTAGCTGGCGGCTACTCTATATAATAAAGGTGAAAAAATGAAGGAAAATTTTCACAATATCTGGCTGCCCTGGACAGCAGTCACATTTTCATGTTTCTTACAAACTCTGATGTATTCAGATACTTAGACCTCCCTATCCTGACCTCGCTCTGTTAAAACGCCAATGTATAGGCAGCTCTTCTATACCACTTTCAATTATCAACTATATGATTCCTCTGGGCAATGTATGTAGACCCAGTTATGGGACGTTGCCCCCAGCACACTTTGCCTGCTTCCTTAACTTCCCCCTGGACTCTATCTAGTTTTAGCAGTGCTTTACTGTCGTTTTAGAGGCGCTTTTCGGACGCTAGTGGGGCGCTTTTAACCCCCGCTATCGGACGAAGAAAGGGTTAAAAGTGCCCTTGTTATGGTGCAGCCGAATTGCTTTGCAGGAGCTTCGGCAGCGCTGCCCATTCATTTCAATGGGCAGGGCATTTTGGGAGCGGTTTGGGTGGGTATACACTGCTCCCAAACTGCCCCAAAGTATGGACTCCAGAGAGAGAGATATAATTTTGCCACTGTACAAATCATTAGTAAGACCTTATCTGGAATATGCAGTTCAGTTTTGAGCACCAGGTCTCAAAAAGGATATTGGGGAACTGGAGAAAGTGCAGGGAAATGCAAACAAACTGATAAGAGGCATGGAGGAACTTAGCTATGAGGAAAGATTAGAGGAACTGAATCTATTCCCTCTTGAGAAGAGGAGATTAAGGTGGGCATATGATCAACATGTACATATACATAAGTGGTCCAAATCGTGAACTTGTTGTTGAGTGATTCACTTTAAGGTCATCGCAGAGGACAAGGGGCCACTCTTTACGTATAGAAGAAAAAAGATTTCATCTCCAAATACGGAAGGATTTCTTCACAGTAAGAGCTCCCTCCAGAGGTGGTTCTGTCAAGTTCAGTAGATTGCTTTAAAAAAGGCCTGGATTCTTTCCTAAATGTAAATAATATAACTGGGTACCAACATTTATAGGTAAAGTTGATCCAGGGAAAATCTGATTGCCTCTCGGGGAACCAGGAAGGATTTTTTCCTCTGCTGTAGCAAATTGGAGCATGCTCTGTGGGGTTTTTCACCTTCCTCTGGATGAACTGTGGGTGAAGGAGTGTGTATATGGGATTGTTGTTTATTTTTTATTTTTTGGGTGGAACTAGATAGCCTCGTTCCAAACATGGAAAAAAGTCTATCGGGTGACACTGTCACTTTGCAATGAAGATGCAAAGTGACAATGTCTTTCTTTATTTAGGTATGCAAGACTGCAATACAATAATAAATATGTACAAGGCAAACAACACATATATTTTGTGATTTTTAAATACATTAAAAGCTCTTGTAATCAGCTTTCTATGCAGATTGTAGTGTTCAGTTTAGACTTATAGCAGCTATAGGAGTGTCTAGCAGATATAACAGCCAATCTGATGCTAGTGAGCTTTGGAAAATGTGCCATGATGAACTTGTTTCTCAGGCCTCGTACACACGACCAGTTTCCTCGGCAGAATTCAGCTTCCGACCGAGTTTCTGGCTGAATTCTGCCGAGGAAACTGGTCGTGTGTACACTTTCGGCCGAGGAAGCCGACGAGGACCTCGGCGAGGAAATAGAGAACATGTTCTCTATTTCCTCGTTGTTCTATGGGAGCTCTCGTCCCGCCGAGCTCCTCGGCGGCTTCAGTGCTGAACTGGCCGAGGAACTCGATGTGTTTGGCACGTCGAGTTCCTCGGCCGTGTGTACGAGGCTTCACAGTTCAATTTGCCTTCAGTGCTGTTCATTGCAGGGCACGTGAAATTTAGGTGCACCTGTATGTAAGTATCCCTGAACTTTGCAATCTATGTCTTATTGGGAAGATGTCCCTCCATTCTCTGTCCTGGAGAAACAGATGTGAGAGTAAATCTCTCCAAATTGATAGGAATTTTTTTTTAGACAGTGGCCCCTGGAACCAGTGTCCCAATTGAACCCTTTTTCTTTTACTTACTGCTCTGGTAAAGTTTGGGATTTCCCATTTCCTTTTGTTCTAGAAATAAACAGAGAGGCTAAATTTCCTCATAAGTTCTTTTAAGCTTTCTCAGTCTGCATTTTGCTGGCCAAAAGGTGAAATTACACTTTTAAACTCTGTTTTATATTAACATTTATTTCAAGGCCACTTGTCTATTTGTTTTTATTCACCACCATCCTAATTAATGGTATTGTGCTATCACAGTGATACAACGGATGAACAGCCATGCAAATGTTTTATATCTCCCTAATCTGTGATTACAGTCTTGCACGTTAAACAGCTCCTCTGGCTAAACTCAAGGTCGTCACCCAGTTTTTCCCCATCCGCCACTAAGTCTGGTAATAATAATAAAGACTGCTGTAAACAATGCTACTTACCATTTTATTTTACAGACTATTAGATATACTTGAAATTATTATTATTGTCATTTAATATACTCAATGCTATGCAATGTTGACTTTGCAGTGTTTACATAGTACTCCCCAAAGGCTTTCTTTATTTCTAGTTTTATGGGGCTGCATGTGATTCATTATTTTTTATATATAATAGATATATTAAGATTGGAGACAAAGAATGCGAATACACCAAAGGCTTCCGCTTAATTCTCCACACAAAGCTAGCCAATCCCCACTACAAGCCAGAGCTCCAGGCTCAGACCACCCTGATTAATTTCACAGTCACTACGGATGGACTGGAGGACCAGCTACTGGCGGATGTGGTCAGCATTGAGAGACCAGACCTAGAAACCCTGAAGGTAACACAGAAATAAATGTTAGGATTCTGTTTGTGTTGTCTTTGGGATGTGAAAGAACTAGCCTGTAAGGCCTCGTACACACGAGGGGACATGTCCGATGACAACAGTCCGCGGACCGCTTTCATCGGACATGTCCGCTCTGAGATTTCGATCTGATGGTTGTACACACCATCAAACCGAAATCCCTGCGGACATGATACACGGTGACGTGGCCGCGCCGTCACCGCGACGATGACACTGTGACGTGCGCGACCCTGGAAGGTCAATGCTTCCACGCATGCGTCAAATCACTTTGACGCATGCGAGGGCTTTCGGCCGAGCGGACATGTCCGGTAAGTCGTACAGACGACCGAACATGTCCGACGGACAGGCTTCCAGCGGACATGTTTCTTAGCATGCTAAGAAACATTTGTCCGCCGGAAATTTGTCCGGTCGGCCGTACACACGACCGAACATGTCTGCGGGAACTGGTCCGGTGGACCAGTTTCAACAGACATGTTCGGTCGTGTGTATGAGGCCTAAAAGTTCATATAGTGGTTAATGTTGGTTAAGGAACACACTAAAGTATCATGAATGGTGTCTGTGAAGGTTCTTGTTTATCCTTTTCAACTGGCCTTGTTCTGTAATGTTTAAGATGTTTCACCACTCTTCTGCCTAGTACACACGTAGAGGATTCCCGGCGATAAAAAGTCCACTGGGAATCCGAAGGGGAAAACGAGAACCTGCTAAGTTTTTCCCGCTACACACAAGAGGTTTTCCCGACAGGAAAACTGCGATGGAGCTTTGGTCGGAATACCGCCCGTGTGTATGCTCCATCGCAGTTTTTCACATAGGAAAACTGCAGGGAAACGGACCGCCGGGAATTCCGGTGGGAAAAAGAGAGCTATACTTTTCAACTGGCCTTGTTCTGTAATGTTTAAGATGTTTCACCACTCTTCTGCCTAGTACACACGTACAGGATTCCCGGCGATAAAAAGTCTGCTGGGAATCCCAATGGGAAAACGAGAACCTGCTCGGTAAGTTTTTCCGCTACACACAAGAGGTTTTCCCGACAGGAAAACTGTGATGGAGCTTTGGTGGGGAATCCCGCCCATGTGTATGCTCCATCGCAGGGAAAAGGACCGCCGGGAATCCAGTGGGAAAAAAGAGAGCTTGTTCTCTTTTTTTTTTCATCAGTTTTCCTGTCGGCAAAACTGCGATGGAGCATACACACAACCGTTTTTTCTGGCCAAAAGCTCTCATGGCAGTTTTCCCAACGGGAAAACCGGTCGTGTGTACGAGGCATTCCAGGTAGCTTTCTCAGCACTAATACTTGAGCATTTACAGCTGGACAAGTAATTCAGTCACCTTAATGCAATCACCATCAAAATGTGTCTACCATGATAAATTCCATGGTGATTGGATTAAGGTGACCAGGGTATAGTGTAGCTATAAATACCAGAGTCTGTTGCTGCCACTCATTTGAGCTGAGAAAGCTACTGTACTTTGATGAGTGGCAAAACTTTTTCAACATTGCAAAACAAGGCCAGCTGAATGTGACTCACTACTTCTAAATTTATCAGAAGTGGTAGATACTCGGAACAGGCTAGAAGCAGTGCGTCACATTCAACTGGGCTTGTTCTGTAATGTTGAAATGGTGTTGAAAATACAATAGCTTTGTCTGCTCAAATGAGTGTCCGCAACATACTCTAGTATTTTCTATCTACACTATGCCTCAGTCACCCGAATCCAATCACCATGGAATGATATCTAGGCAGATGCCTTGACACATTTTCATGGTGATTTGATTAGGGTGACTGAAGCACTGCTAAAAAATACCAGAGTATGTTACTGACACTCATTTTTGTTGAGAAAGCTATTTTGAAGTAGCGAATTGTTAATATACAGTATATGTATGTATGTATATATATATATATATATATATATATAACGCTACCCCGAAGGAGCCGCTGATTAGTTTGGGATCAGCGTATTAAGTTACCCTTTTGGCTTGATCTAGGGGTGATACTTGTGAGTGCAGATAAAGAGCAAGTGTCCAGACATCCAATAGGTTTTCAATGCTTTATTCCAAGGCCCAACACGGCCAACATCAACATGGCACACAATAGAGAAAGGTTGATGAGCAAGAAGAGAACTTGAGTATCAGGCCCTGGATATGAAAGAAAGCAAGCCTGCTCTCGGCAACAACTTGACTTAGTACGTCGCCACCCCAGATCAGGGTGGGTAAAGTGCCCCCGGACAGGCGATTATCACAGGCCTGGCAGCCGGAGCGCCACTTACAGATCACTGGGCGGAAACAGACCTCTGCCACAGGCCTGACTCAGGGCCTCTGCCACAGGCTTAGTAATTTTAGGTATAAAGATCAGATTGAGCAAATCCTCCCAGTCAGTTCAGATGGTGTCACCAACTGACAGCTTGAGCATACCTGTCATGCAGTGTGGTGATGGTTCGTCTAGGCTTCCCGGACAACCTCTATCTCTAGGTTCTCCCCAAGCCAATCCCCCACCATACAGCTCCCGACCTAGGATCCTCTCAGCAGAAGATTGGGACCCAGCAAGTCGCTGGGGCCCCTCTCAATGTTAGGGTGAGGCTCCGCATAATGCGCAACCTCGGTGAAGCAGGCCACGGTGGCGGGGCCCATGGATGCGCGTACCCTGAAGGTGGAAACCGCACCTGGAACTTGGGCCCCGCACAGAACAGCTCCTGGCGGTTGCCACAGATATACCCCCTCCCAGCATGCCCAACGAGGGAAAACACACCTCTGATTGGCTGCTGAGGAGAAGGTGGGTCCGTCGGAGCCCCTCTAGCGCCAACTGTCACCCAGGGGTGGTAACACACCCCTGGAGCGCAGACTGACCCACAGGACAGCTCTGAAATGACAACAGCCTAAATTTCCATAAATTGTGAATGGGAGTAAACTAACCCTCCCATTCTCACTGGGCCAGATTCATGTAGATCAGCGGATCTTTAGATCCGCTCAAACTACGTGTTTTACGATCCGCCGGTGCAATTTAGCGTGGCTAGTGCAGTATTCACAAAGCACTTATCTCGAAAATTGCACCGTCGGATCCTAACTCCCCCGGCGGAATGCAAATTCCGCGGCTAGGGGGAGTGTACAATTTAAATCAGGCACGTTCCCGCGCCGATTTAACTGCGCATGCGCCGCCGGCGAAATTTCCCAGTGCGCATGCTCCAAATGACGTCACTAGGAAGTCATTGTTTGCGGCGGCTACGTCAATTGCGGCCATCCGTATTCCCGATCGACTTACGCAAACGACGTAAAAATTTGAATCTCGGCACGGGAACGACGGGCCATACTTAACATTAGCTACCCCTCATATAGCAGGGGTAGCTATCCGCCGGAAAAAGCCGAACGCAAACGACGTTAAAAAAAAGCGACGGGCGGGCGTACGGACTTGAATCGGCGGTTCTCCTCATTTGCGTATCCGACGCGTAAAAAAAAGCGACGACACCTAGCGGCCGGCGGTAGATTGCAGCCTAAGATTCGACTGGTGTAAGTCACTTACACCAGTCGGATCTAAGGGAGATCTATGCGGAATCTGATTCTATGAATCAGCCTCATAGATCCGACCGGCTGGACTCAGGACTCAATCCGCCGTCGTATCTCTTTGATGAATCTGCCCCACTAACTTTAGCGTAGCGCCCATACTGGAAGTAAGGAGGCACTACATATATATACATATTCTGTATATTGACACTTCACTACTAAATGTTGTTTATAATATTATACACACACACACACAGTATATACAATATATACTGTGTGTGTGTGTATATATATATATATATATATATATATATATATATTATTGTAAACAAAATGTTGCCTTGCATTTCTGTTTTAAACGTAATGGGTTATACAAGGTAAAGGTTCACATATATTTTTTTTATTTTTTTTGCACCGTGTATTTGAGTGCACATAAACACTTCTCTTTAATGATATCAAATCCCTAGAAAAATCTTTTACTGGCACAATATGCAATCTTTCCCTTAAAAAGACAAGCACATATGAGAATGGCAGAAAGTGTATGAATTTTTACGGGAGGATTAAGGGATGTGAAGTATTCTCTTATACATATACAGTTCATCTCTGCAATACATTTACATTTCCCCGTGTTTTAGTGTTTTATGACATTGCAAGTACAGAAAAAGGCCTATTGACATAATGCAATGGAATATCAATGCAACATGAAGTTAGGACCACAGTGGATTTCTGTCAGATCAACAAATCATTTCTGTACTTGCTATATTGTTAAAGGGATAAAACCAGGGGGAAATGTATATGTATTGAAGATATATATTGTATATGTTTGGGCTTTTTTATGCCCTGTGCAGCTGTGCTTCTCATTTGGCCAGCACTGCTTCAATTTAAAATGTGATCATCTGCAAGCAGCTTCAGCCATTAGAGACCTCCACAGTACCAATCTATTGATTATGCAACAGTTTTGTAATCACAGTAAATTATGTGACTGTATTTTGATGTCCATGGTATCATCATATCAATACAAAAACCCAATAGCACCTAAGTACAGGAATACTTAAATGCTTCTAGACATCCATTGGACTTGGGATCTGTAGAGGGTAAGTTGCTCCACATGAAATGTATTTATGATTTAGATGCCCGTCTGAAAATAATGAAACCCTTTCCACTCTTTTTTCAGTCCATGTTAACCAAGCAGCAGAATGAATTTAAGATAGAACTGAAGCGTTTGGAAGATGAGTTGCTGATTCGCCTTTCAGCAGCCGAGGGAAACTTTTTAGGTGATGTGGAACTGGTGGAGAAGCTGGAGACCACAAAATCCACAGCCGCTGAGATCCAGCTTAAGGTACAGTATGCTATTCTTTTTACAAATGATAGAGATCAGATCACATAACTAATGTAACTTGTGTCATAGTGCGGCCTGTGGGATAAGCCAATAGATGTGTCCACTCACAAGTTATGTTTTTTAAATATACTTTTTACATAACATACAAAACAACATTATGACGTAAGATTTATTAAAGCTGTATTAAAGTCTATAAAAACAAGTACTCTAACACTTATTGAAAAGGTAAGTCCATTCAACAAAAATAAAGCACAACAGCGCTACTCTATAGGTGGTGTTATCACTCCCACCAAGCAGTCCAAAAATCAATGCTGAGAAGCAGATGAGAAATGTCCCAGAAGGAGTGTTGAAAAAGAAAGAAAAATAGCAGCGTGCACCATCCACCAAAAATCTTCTTAATTCACCAGTTGTGATCACTCACCCCGTCGGGGTTCAAACTCACCGCAATGAAATATATAATATGCCTTTCAGTGAATAACACTTCATTAACCA
The DNA here is from genome assembly GCF_905171775.1 of Rana temporaria. NCBI lineage: Eukaryota > Metazoa > Chordata > Amphibia > Anura > Ranidae > Rana > Rana temporaria. Next base: position 85,418,108 of record NC_053493.1, on the reverse strand, counting down.
TGGATCTCAGCGGACAGCTTCTATCAAGGAACCAGATGCTTTAAGGACTCTCAGGTAAAACAAGCAAGAACAGAAAAAGCCACCATAGCGTAATTCAGCTTTTAATATGTAAAACCCTCAAGTCCCAGTACATTAGGCTCCCCTTATATATTCAACGTACATTCATTCAAACATTAATAGGCATTTGAAAATATCACCAGATCCTCATGCGATCGGCGTCAGTGTCTCCTCCTCGCACCGCTGACAGGATACCAGGCAGAGTTACAGCTGCCTCGTCCTGCTTCGGTAGAGCGAGGGGATCCTTCAAATGTATGGTGTAGCAATACACCATACATTTGAAGGATCCCCGCGCTCTATAGGTATTTATCCAAGTGGCGCTAAGCAGTGTATTATAGGCCTTTTTTACACTACTTTATTGTATTAAAGTCTATTAAACAAAAATGCAGCCTCTTGTCTCTACTTACTGCATACATAGAAGTTTGTATAGTGAGTGTTGTTAAACGATATACAAGGTAGGAAAAATCTACATCTTACAAAGCAAAAGTAATTTGATTGTCTCCGGTCTTCCTGACTTTTTGGGGGGTGTAGCCTTTAGAGCTGAGCAAGACCACAGACCCCAAATTTTATAAAACCTCTGCAGGTAGTATCTGGAAGAGAAAGAAAGATGATATAGCAGAAGAACTGAATTAATCACATTCATCCATTCATATAGTAATGGGGGGAGGATCTTTTCTATGTGATAACAATAGATTGTTTGGGCATAAAAGTACAATGTGCGTAATAATTTATTGGTTTGGGGTGAAACGTGTCCCACAGACACACATTGAGACAACAATTTTTTAGTGAAACCCATAGCAGATTCCATGAACAAAGTAATCTGAAATGGTTTATATAAAGACAGAACATAGGTTGTGAAGAAAATCTGCCTCCTGACCATCACCTCAAATGCAAAATAGGGAATGACAAAGTTTTAAGTTATAAAGCCTCAGAGTAGTGTAGCAAATTTGATTGTAGAGTTTAAGTTGTATTAGTTTGTCTTTTAGTAAATAACTAAGGATATACAAGTCTCCTTAAAACCCTCAACGTCCTGAGGCGCTAGCTGACTAATGGCTAACATTTGTCATTTATCCCTTGTACAGTATAAAAGCATTGGTTCGACGTGGTAGACAATAATTCTGTACAATAATTTAAAATCAATTTAGTTTTAGCTAAGGTCAAAAAAGAGTTGCTCTTAAAGAGTGTCGGAGAAGGTCGCCTCTAAAACGCGACTGTCTCCTATGTCAGAAGTTGAAAATAGGAATTTATCTGGAGGGATTTTTCTTTCAACCAGCAAAACTTGTAAGCTTTGACATTTGTTGTTAAAAATATATATATATAAGGGGTGGGAGTCACACTTCTCAAGGGAAAGTGCTATTACTACGCCAGGCAATGTGATAAGTCAGTATGTGAATATGAAATCGTGTAATTAAAGGTGTTCTCACCCTATAACCCTGTACCAATAAATATATATATATATATATTGTGTGTGGTGTTCTAGTGGATATTTGATCACAGGAGTGTGTATATATTCCAAACACACAGTACCGTGAAAATAAATATATAGTATAATACAAAACACAATATTAGAAAAACTCATCATAAAAGTACATCACAAAAATTCATAAAAAAAATTTCCTTAAAGAATTCATCACAAGAAAAAAAAAAAATATATATATATATATATATATATATATATATATATATATATATATATATATATATATATATATATATATAAGAAAATATATATTTTATAATATAAAGTCCAGTGTTTTTGGTGCAAAAAACAAAATCCCAAGTGACTTGTGCTAATATCCAAGGTGACTTGTACATATGCTTAGCCACAGATCATGTGCAAAGGGTGAAGTTACATCCATGCTCCCCTTCAGATCCCTACTCACCAGATCCTTGCACCCCTGCTGGGGTAACGCACATGTAGTGAGTGTGATGGCAATATCCAAAACGATCACCTCCTCCTTGGCACATCAAACTTTGGGGTATCCAAATTCTTATGCCTGTACGAGGGTGAAGCACATGCAATAGGTGTAATTGCAGTATTCAGACCAATCACCTCCCCTGTGGCAAACCGTAGGATATCCTCCTCTGTGGCAAACTGTGAGGTATCCTGCAATACAACAGACCTTTGACATTTGTTATTAACAAAATGCTGATATAGAAATGTTACGCCCAGAGATGCCCAGTATGCAGCCCTAGCAATTGTCAAAAACTTAGGCAGAGATTATTATCTTCTTTACAAATATGCCATATAATAAACCAGAATATAATATAAACAACTGTTTACCGATAGACAGAGTCCGTGCCGGGAGAAGATCATCCAGTGCAAAGTTACCAAACTGCGGCCCCCCTACATTATGTGTGAGTTTATGTGGAGAAGGGGGAGAGAGAAAGCACAGCTTGCACCTCCTCCTGGCTCTCTCCTCCTCTCCTTGCCGCTTCAAGCACTGAGCTGGCAGAAGTAGTGATGTTGGTGTCACTACTCCTGTTAGCCTTATAGTAGAAGGAGCCTGCAGCACCCCCTTCCCTACAATACATTCTGCCCTCCCCTTGTCCTGGCCCTGGACAGAGTTCTAAAGAATCTCATAAGAGGTCAGCACAGCTACCTCTGTTACTCTGCAAGCATTCTCCCTGGATGGCCAGAACCTTTCATGGACTTTGATGAGTTGTGCCGCTAGATATTAGAAATTAAAGATCGCACAACTAATATTTTATTTTGGTCGGGCAACAGAAGGCAGAATAATGCAAAGTTTTTTTAAGAGATGTTGCATTAAATAAAAAGCAGCAGACAGACGTAAGATTTAATTATTTTGATTTTAATTAGGGGGTTTAGGGGCCAAACAGGAACTCTTTTATGTTAACCGGTAGAGCGATATAAGAAGGCATTGGTTGATCCAGTGGTTTTCCGCTGTGTAATAGTAACTGTCCTGATCTGTTCAGATGAGTCCTGCAGGGGAGCCTGTTTCTACAAAACCTGGCATATTTCCACTGGGGTGTTCTTCCTGATATTGTTACATTTGTATAAAAGAATGAAAGTATCTCTTTTCTAAAACTAAGGCCCCATACACACGAGAGAATTTATCCGCGGATACGGTCCAGCGGACCGTTTCCACGGATAAATCCTCTCAAAGATTTCCGCAGATTTCTATGCGATGGAGTGTACACACCATCGCATTGAAATCCGCGCGGAAATCCTCTGGCGATGACGTGTCGCGCCGTCGCCGCGATTATGACGCAGCGACGGCGCGACGCTGTCATATAAGGAATTCCACGCATGCGTCAAATCATTACGACGCGTGCGGGGAATCCCTTTGGACGGATGGATCCGGTGAGTCTGTACAGACAAGCGGATCCATCCGTTGGGATGGATTCCAGCAGATGGATTTGTTGTGCATGTCAGCAAATATCCGATCTGCTGGAATCCATCCCAGAGGAGATTTCTCCACGGAAACAGATCCGCTGGCGTGTACACACCATAGGATCTATCCGCAGAAACCCATTTGCTGGGATTTATCTGCGGATGGATTCTATCGTGTGTATGGGGCCTTAGTTTCTAATGTTATAAAGTGTCTAATAGGCCCTTTGGTGAAATATATGTTTTCTTTTTGTGATTTTTTGGTTTAATTTGAACAGGTGGTGTGCTTTTATTTAGATGAAAAAATCATATGTTCTCCATCTTTTATCTCACTTAATTGAAATTATTACACGTCTAAAGTTGATAATGCAGATTTCAAGATTTTTTTTTACGAGATTCATTCATAATACTATCAGTAGCATATATACTTGTAATTTAATATTTTCCATTTTCCTCTACAGTTTATACGTGTGCCAGTTTTGTCAGCCACTGTTGAGACCTTATTTCTCAACTTTCAAGGACCATTTAACCTTTTTTGCTGTTTTCAACTAAGCTGATCTTTATATTATAAACACAACAGAAACAGCTGTCCAGTTGGCCACCCAGTGCTATCACATCGGGGTAGAGAGAGCGTTCTTAGCCCAGTGTAAGGTCCCATTTGCAACTTGGAACTTATAGAAGGCCAACTCTCCTCATTCTCAGCGGCTGAAAGGAGAAAGGTAGTGAATGGACGATAAGTAGGCAGTTGGTGGGGACACTCTTAAGCCTCGTACACACGGCCGAGGAACTCGACGTGCCAAACACATCGAGTTCCTCGGCCAGTTCAGCCCTGAAGCCGCCGAGGAGCTCGGCGGGGCGAGAGCTCCCATTGAACAACGAGGAAATAGAGAACATGTTCTCTATTTCCTCGCCGAGCTCCTCGTCGGCTTCCTCGGCCGAAAGTGTACACACGACCAGTTTCCTCGGCAGAATTCAGCCAGAAACTCGGTCGGAAGCTGAATTCTGCCGAGGAAACTGGTCGTGTGTACGAGGCCTTAAAGTTAACCTATTGCTTTGCCTGCATTCACAGCAAAAGCTCAGGTTTGTTTTAAGTTGTAAAATTATAAATGCTTACCTATGAATGATTTATCATTCCTCCCTTATTAAGTACCTATAAATCTTTTAAAAGTATGTCTAAGAACTTCATTTTTTAGACCAAATATTTGATTCTGGCAAAGGCCAAAAAATAACTGGTCCTCTTAAAGGATAAAAGGATAATGTGATACAAAAAAAAAAAATCTTGTGGGTTTCACGATACAGTTTTTTAATGGAATTTTATTTTAACATGGAAACCTACAATGTAAAGGACAAAAGTGGCCAAAAAATGGATGTTGTGTAATAACTTATACATTTTTTTCTGCTACCAGTACTGGGCCAATATGCTTCCTATTGAGATAATCAAGTTTATCATTTATTATACATTTTTGTATTTTGTCCAAATTGTTTTGCGGAGAAGCACTCCAGAAGTAATGTGAACTTCTATTGTTTATTTGTTAGATGTCCAAATCCCTTTCCAAGCATTATGCAAAAATACAGCAGTCAAATCTGTTTGATGTTATGAGTATCTTTATTATATAACAGGTGGTTGAAGCAAAAGAGAATGAGATAAAAATTAATGAAGCCAGAGAACACTACAGGCCAGCCGGAGCCAGGGCATCGCTCCTGTATTTTGTTATGAGTGATCTCCGCAAAATTAACCCAATTTACCAGTTCTCATTAAAGGTAAGTCTTCTTCTGGAAACATTTTCCAAGCCTACTCCTGCACAGTATGTTATCACTGAGAGCTTTGGATTCTCACTTTCATGTTTCTAGTACAAGGAAGAAAGAATGCGATTAGTTGCTTCTTGCAGCACAGTTAATCTTCCAGGCATTTTGAGTCATGCATTACAAGAGGAGGGAGAAGGGAGGTGGGATGTCCCCTTTCGCCTCCTATAAGAACAATCAAGAGGAGGAACAGCCGTCATGATTGTTCTTATGGTGTAGGGAATCGCCGGCTGAAAAAAATGATATCTGAATGATGCCTGTAGCTGCACCCATCATTCAGATATCCCTGCACAAAGTCAAGGACGTCATGACGGCCGACGGGCAGGAAGTGGTTAAAACGCATTTTTTTTCCCAGAGTATTTTCTGGGTACTGCAGAGTATTGGTGCGGGGGGTATTGCAGAGTATTGGTGCGGGGGGTATGCAGAGTAATTGCGCAGGGGTATTGCAGAGTAATTGCGCAGGGGTATTGCAGAGTAATTGCCGGGGGTATGCAGAGTATTGCTGGGAGTAATGCAGAGTATTGCTGGGGGTAATGCAGAGTATTGCCGGGGGTATGCAGAGTATTGCTGGGGGTAATGCAGAGTATTGCTGTGTGTAATGCAGAGTATTGCCCGGGGTATGCAGAGTATTGCCCGGGGTATGCAGAGTATTGCCGTAGGTATGCAGAGTATTGCCGGGGGTATGCAGAGTATTGCGCAGGTGGGTATGCAGAGTATTGCGCAGGGGGTATGCAGAGTATTGCGCAGGGGGGTATGCAGAGTATTGCGCGGGGGGTATGCAGAGTATTGCGCGGGGGGGTATGCAGAGTATTGCGCAGGGGAGTTATGCAGAGTATTGCGCAGGGGAGTTATGCAGAGTATTGCGCAGGGGAGTTATGCAGAGTATTGCGCAGGGGAGTTATGCAGAGTATTGCGCAGGGGGGTATGCAGAGTATTGCGCAGGGGGGTATGCAGAGTATTGCGCAGGGGGGTATGCAGAGTATTGCGCAGGGGGGGTATGGCAGAGTATTGCGCAGGGGGGGTATGCAGAGTATTGTAGGGGTATTGCAGAGTATGGCAGGGGGTATTGCAGAGTATGGCTGAGCCGGGATGGATGGATCTGTGACTGCAATAGTCACAGATCCATTCACAGCGCTGCTGACACCCGCGCTCCCCCCTCTTGCACTGTACCGATCGGTACAGAGAGAGGAGGGAGGAACCGGCGTCATCAAATGACGCCGGTTTGTTTACATGTGATCGCTCCGTCATTGGACGGAGCGATCACGTGGTAAACGGCGCTATCAGCGGCAATTTACCGCGATTCTTGATCGGCCGGGTCCTCTGGACCCGGCGGTCACGGTCATTCCCGTGTGCGCGCCCCAGGGGGCGCGCGGGAGCGCGATTCTGGGAGGACGTCAATGTACGCCCTCCCAGAGTTAAGCAACCGCCCTGTAGACGTATATTGTCTATGGGGCGGTTAGTATTGCGGAGAGTATTGCGCGGGGGGGTATGCAGAGTATTGCGCAGGGGGTATGCAGAGTATTGCGCAGGGGAGTTATGCAGAGTATTGCGCAGGGGAGTTATGCAGAGTATTGCGCAGGGGGGTATGCAGAGTATTGCGCAGGGGGGTATGCAGAGTATTGCGCAGGGGGGTATGCAGAGTATTGCGCAGGGGGGGTATGCAGAGTATTGCGCAGGGGGGGGTATGCAGAGTATTGTAGGGGTATTGCAGAGTATGGCAGGGGGTATTGCAGAGTATGGCTGAGTCGGGATGGATGGATCTGTGACTGCAATAGTCACAGATCCATTCACAGCGCTGATGACACCCGCGCTCCCCCCTCTTGCACTGTACCGATCGGTACAGAGAGAGGAGGGAGGAACCGGCGTCATCAAATGACGCCGGTTTGTTTACATGTGATCGCTCCGTCATTGGACGGAGCGATCACGTGGTAAACGGCCGCTATCAGCGGCAATTTACCGCGATTCTTGATCGGCCGGGTCCTCATATTGTCTATGGGGCGGTTACTAAGTGGTTAAAAAAAAACTGATTTTCCTATTTTGCTAAATATAATTTGTAGTTGATTATAGTAACCAGATTCTTTTTTTTTTAAACACTTCACTGTAGAAATTAGTTTGGTTGGCTGATTGGGTCTATGGACAATAAGTAATTTTCTTATCGTCACGCTTTTGATACAGCTTCAATCTAATAGTGGACAAAAAGATAATAAAAACAGCTCACCACAAAAAGAACAAATCAAATTATTTTATTTTAAATGTGTTACTTTTTTTTTAGACTTTATGCAACGCTTCTAACCCTTTTAAACATTGTGGATAAAGGTAGCCAATAGCTATGTTAAATTCCTGTGCTCTTTCCATAGATGTGAAAAATAAACTCTACTGGCTAATAAAGCCTGAGCTCTGGCTTGTATACATAAACTTTATTTCTCATAAATTATAGAAAGACAATGGTTCTACAGTGCATGAAGCCTGTAATAATAGTTATTATTATTATTCCTGCTGTGAGTTGCAGAACTGATCTATCATGTCATATCTTTATAGGCTTTTAATGTAGTCTTCCATAAAGCCATTGCACGTGCAGAAGCCTCAGAAGATGTAAAAGAAAGAGTGGCAAACCTGACTGAATGTATTACATACTCAACATTCTTGTATACGAGTCAGGGGCTTTTTGAAAAGGACAAACTGACGTTCCTGTCTCAGACTGCTTTTCAGGTAATGCTGAACTATATGATGTACTGAAAATATTGTAATGGTAGAACAGCTTGCTGTCGTAAAAAAAGGTTATTCTAGATAGTGTGGGTCTTATGTATAAAATAAATACTGTCCATATTGCTTGTAGCAAGAAAACGGTTCATAGTCCTCGTGATTTTATGTAAGCAAAATAAACTGCGTGCATGGTCGCTTGCCTCGCACAAAGCAATCGGTTCTTGTTTCATAAATGAGGCCGAGTGATAGAATGTGTCCCGAAAGGAGATCATTGGTTAATATTGATTCGGCCTTTCAATTTACTAGATTACTAAACATAAATGGCCTTTTTACTACGATACACCATATCATTAGGTTTATTGTATATCGCATATCTCCACTGTTAGGAAATATGGGGTGGGGGGGGGGGGTGATTTACTAAAGGCAAATAGCAGTTGCTCCAGAGCTTAGTAAATGAAGTAAATCATCACTTTGCAAACAATACCCAATCACATGCAACGATAATAGAAAAAACAGCATTTTTGCTTGCACATGATTGAAAGATTAAAGTCAGCAGAGCTCTGCTCATTTACTAAGCTCTGGAGCAACTGCACTTGCAGAGTGCAACTACGCTTTTCAAAATACACAGTCTATTTGCCATTCATAAATCGACCCCGTTGTGTGAATTATTCTGTAACATATTTGGGTTTATTTACTTAAGGCAAGTAGACTGTGCCCTTTGCAAGTGCAGTTTCACTCATTTTCCACAGAGCCTAGGGAATGTGGTTAAAGCGGAGTTCCACCTGTAGCCAAGTCCGGGGTCCCCTTTGGTTCAATGAGAACCTCCAGAGTCAGGGATAGCTGACATACTTCTGTAGAGTGGGTTACAAGGCATGGTGGGTGTAGTGCAAAGTAGATTCATGGGCGCAAAAGACACTACTTGAATACAAAAAGATTTATTGTTTCTTAAACAGAACTGTGGGAGAGGATACACTTTAGTAGACTCCAATAGGCCTATAGGCCGACAGCCATGCAGGGAAAGGCACCCAGCCGAGCACCACATCTGCATGTGTAGACACGCTGTCTCCTATGGCAACAATCTTGAACAGTTCCTAACAAAGGTTACAATGAACTCTTTCACTCCCTCTACAATCTCCTATTGTAGATCTTCACTCAACTGGGCTCCCAGTCTCTCTCAATAGACTTGTTGACCCACTGCCACCGGATCTCCTGAGCTCTTTCAATCCCCTCACTGAGTATCTTCCTCAAGCGTCAACCCCGCTGGGTTCCTAGCTTGGCATTCAGAATACTCCTCAAGCATTACCCCACTGGCCTGCTCGGTCCCTGGTTTGACACACAAGGCTGCTCTGCAAGCGTTGCCTCCGCTGGCTGGGTCCCTGGCTTGACACCTGCTGAAGTTTCCCAATTTTTCACCGTCCCCGGTTAATGAGAATACTGCTCTGGTCCCTTAGTGGCGAGAGCTTCCCTTCTACTTTCAACCATGACAGGTTCTCCGGCCAGCTGAACCATCACTTTTGGTTGGACTGCGCCCCGCAGTCCCATCCCTACGATGCTCTCTTGCTTCTGGATAGGATAGCCTAGCAGTCAGATGTCCCCTACCAGCCCGGGGCAGCACAACACACGTCCACCTAGACAGCCGTCCAGGTGGCACAGAACCCCGATCACCTGACCTCATCCAAATAAATAGGCTCTCTGTCACGTACCTCAGAGGGTGAGCCCGACGTGCAGGAAGTGGCAGCCGTTACTCCTCTGATTCCGGGACCCCTGATAGAGTAGACAGGAGGAACGGAAATGCAGAGTCGCACAAGCGCCTGGAGAGACGCTGATGCAGGGGCTGTTGGTTGCTTCTGCAGGATCTGATGGAGTCTCTGGAAGGCAGGTGCAGCCTGGCAAGTAGCAGACCGGTGGGAAGAGGTCTGGAAGATCAAGCAGCAACAAGTCCCAGAAGACAGTGCAAGTCCCAGAAGCCGGAGAGAAGCTGGACCAGCCGATCAGGCGCAGGAAGGTCAGGATGGTAGAGGGGTCGTCAAGCCGGGTCAGTAACAGGCGGGCGGCAGAGTACCAGGGATGAGGCAGAGGGATGGTCGGAGCAAGCCAAAAGGTCAGGGCAGGCGGAAGACAGGATCAACAGGAACAAGCCGGGTATCAGGATCAGGATTCAAGCAGGGGTAACAGGTACTGGCAGGTTCAGGAGACACTTCAGACCGGACAGCAAGGGGCCAGACTCCCAGGACGCCTTAAGTACCTTGTTTTGGCGCCGAATTGCCGTTTGCACGTGCCCGTGCGCCGTTGCCGCCGGTGCGCGTGCCCGTGCGCGCCGTTGCCGCCGGTGCGCGTGCCCGTGCGCGCCGTTGCCGCGATTGCGCGTGCCCCGCGCGCGCCGATGCGCCGCTAGCGCCATCTGGTGGCTGAGGTATTTCATGACATTGCCCCCCTCCAATGGGCAGCCTCCGGATGCCCAATCGAGACATCTCCAGTGGATGCGAGTCCTTAAATGATTGGATTAGTCTCTCAGCATGTATGTTGTCCTCTGGTTCCCATGAATTCTCCTCGGGCCCATACCCCTTCCATTTAACGAGGAACTGAATTTGGTTGCGTCTCCTCCTGCAATCAAGGATGGATTCTACCTCAAATTCTTCTTCCCCATTGACTAATACCGGTTCTGGGGGACCAGTATCTCGTTCAGGAAAGGGATTGGGAACATCCGGCTTGAGCAAAGCAACATGGAAGACTGGATGAATTCGAAAGGTTTCTGGTAGATCAAGTTCGTAGGCTACCTCATTTATCTTTCTTTTAACAGGGAAGGGGCCCACAAATTTAGGGCCTAGCTTCTTCGTGGGACATGCAAGTCTTAGATTCAGAGTGGATAAATAAACTTTGGTTCCAGGTTCCAGATTGAGTTCTCCTCTTCTTCCCCTGTCAAAGATCTCTTTATTGCGTTCCTGTGTCTTAGTCATTGTCTCCTGCAGGATCCTGTTATTTGTGTTGAAAAAGTTTAGAGTATCCTGGACAGCGGGTACCGTACTCTCCGGAATAGAATTAGACAGGAACAAAGGATGAAACCCGTAGTTGGCATAAAAGGGTGACTGTTTGGTGGCGGAGTGAATAGAATTATTGTAAGCGAATTCCGCTAAGGGCAGCAGGGACACCCAATCTTCTTGAGAGAACGAGGAGAAGCAGCGGAGATACTGCTCAAGAGTTTGATTTGTTCTCTCCGTCTGCCCATTTGACTGTGGGTGGTATGCTGATGAAAAGGAGAGACCGATTTTGAGACTACTGCAGAGTGCCCTCCAGAACCTAGACGTGAACTGCACCCCCCGATCGGACACGATGTCCGCTGGGACGCCGTGGAGCCTAACAATTTCCCTGATGAAAACTTTGGCTGTTTCCGGGGCAGAGGGTGTGCCTTTCAAAGGGACAAAGTGTGCCATCTTTGAGAGCCTGTCCACGACCACAAAGATAGTGGTGAAGCCTTCTGATGGGGGAAGTTCCACAATGAAATCCATGGAGATCATTCTCCATGGTCTCTCTGGCACTGATAACGGTTTAAGGAGTCCCCAGGCTCTAAGCTTGCTTCCCTTGTTGCGAATGCACGTGGTGCAAGACTCCACATAGTCCTTGCAGTCCTTCAGAAGTTGAGGCCACCAAAAGGTGCGTTGCAAAAGTTCCGAGGTTTTTTGTATCCCAAAGTGACCGGCCAACTCATGATCGTGACAAGAGCTCAGAACATCCATTCGTAGACTCTCGGGCACGAAGATCTTGTCCTGATGCCATAGCAAACCGTCCCTGGACTGCAGCTCCGAACCAGATAAAGGGGAAATTCCAGCAGAGGCTTGCCTGATTTGCGGTAATAAGTCCCTTTGTAACAATAGAAAGTTCCCAGATGACAAGATGGTGTCAGGGGGACTGAGAGACCCTGAATCTCCGTACATGCGGGAAAGAGCATCCGGCTTGGTGTTTTTTGACCCTGGCCTGTATGTGATATGAAAAGAGAATCTCGTAAAAAAAAGTGCCCATCTGGCCTGGCGTGGTTTAAGTCTCTTGGCCACCTTCAGGTACTCGAGATTCTTGTGGTCAGTGTAAATTAAAATTGGGTGCGCTGCGCCCTCCAGGAGGTAACGCCACTCCTCCAGAGCGGCCTTTATTGCCAACAACTCTCGGTCCCCGACGTCATAATTTCTTTCTGCTTCAGACAACTTACGGGAGAAGTAAGCAACGGGGTGTAACAGAGCTTTGGGGCCCTGTCTCTGCGAAAGAACTGCCCCAACCGCGGTTTCAGACGCATCCACCTCAAGAATGTATGGCAAACTCGCGTCGGGGTGTCTGAGAATGGATGCCGAAGTGAACAAGTTCTTCAGGGTTTCAAAGGCTGTTTGGGCTTCTGTAGTCCAGCGGAAACGAGCAGTCTGTTTGGTCAAATCCGTTATAGGAGCAATGATGCTGGAGAAAGCTCTGATGAATTTCCTATAAAAATTCGAGAAGCCGACAAATCGCTGAACGCCCTTTCGGTCCGTAGGTGCTGGCCAGTCAAGAATCGCTGAGACCTTCTGGGGGTCCATCTCAACGCCTTTTATGGAAATTATAAGCCCCAGGAACTGTATACTTGAGCGTTCGAACTCGCATTTATCGGGTTTGGCATACAGTCCGTGGGTTCGGAGACGCTCAAGTACATTCCTGACGTGTAGCCGGTGTTTTTCCAGAGAAGGGGAGAAGATCAGGATATCGTCCAGATAAATGATGACAAAGAGGTCCAGGTAGTCTCTAAAAATGTCATTCACGAAGTGTTGGAACGTTGCTGGGGCGTTACAGAGCCCGAAGGGCATGACTAAATATTCGAAGTGCCCGAAACGGGTACGAAAAGCGGTTTTCCACTCATCCCCTTCACGTATGCGGACTAAGTTGTAGGCCCCACGGAGGTCTAGTTTGGTAAAGACAACCGCGGACCCAAGACGTTGAAACAGTTCAGGCACCAAGGGGAGAGGGTACCGGTTCTTAATTGTTATCTTATTAAGTTCCCGATAGTCCACACAAGGGCGAAGGGAATGGTCTTTTTTTTCCACAAAAAAGATGCCTGCTCCCGCGGGTGATGTGGATGGGCGGATGAACCCCTTCCTCAGACTTTCATCGATGTATGTTTTTAAAGTCTCTAGTTCAAGTCCTGTTAAGGGAAAGATCCTTCCGAAGGGAACTTCAGCACCTGGAAGGAGTTCAATGGGGCAATCGTAGGCCCTGTGTGGTGGAAGGGTCTCAGCCCCCTTCTTGCTGAAAACATCCAGGTAGTCGTGGTAAGCTTCTGGAACAGATTGACGGGTCTCGATGTCGAAGTCCATACAAAGTAAAGGCAGAGGAGGAGGTGACCCTTGTAAGCAGTGCTGTCGGCAGAACAGAGAACCGAAACTGACCTTGCCCGTGGTCCAGTCAATCTGCGGGTTGTGAATTTGAAGCCATGGTACCCCCAGTATGACAGGAAACAGGGGAGAGTGAATCACATCTAGGCATAGCAATTCATGGTGATTTTCAGCAATGGTGGTGGGTAGAGGCTGGGTTTCTCGGGTGACTGGTCCGGATTTTAGCACCGAGCCATCCGCTAGGTAAACAGAGAGTCCGGTAGTCCTGGGACGAAGAGGGATCCGATGCTTGATGGCGAAAGACTGGTCCAAAAAGCAGCTGCAGGCCCCTGAGTCAATTATAGCGCTGACTTGGATGGACTCTCCTGGAAGCTGGAAGAGAATAGGAATAGCCAGATGAGCGGAGTTACTTGGCAGAACAGGTAGGTGAACGGAAGACATGGACAGACACTTACGAAGTTTGGCAGGACAGGTCCTCACGTAGTGCCCGGCCTCTCCGCAATACAGGCATAAGTTGTTGACCCTGCGGCGTTGTCGTTCTTCGGGCGTCAGGGAAGGACGGAGGAGACCCAACTGCATGGGCTCTGAGGTGTCAGGAACAGATGAGGCTGAAGGAACCGGAGGAACTATACTGGAAACGGGAGGCACCCGTGGCAGCATCCAGACCGGACGAGATGGGGTAGTGGTCCTTTCCGTTCGGCGCTCCCTCAGGCGCCGATCGATCTGGATGGTCAGGTTAATTAATGCCTCCAGGGTCCCTGGAACCCCTACCCGGGCCAGTTCGTCCTTCAGTGGCTCAGAAAGACCAAGGCGGAATTGGTAGCAGAGGGCCGAGTCATTCCAGGTTGTGTCTGAGCTCCATCTGCGAAACTCGGACACATAGTCCTCTGCTGGTCTGCGACCCTGTTGCAGGGCGTGCAAAGCGGCCTCCGCGGAGGCGGCCTGGTGAGGGTCCTCATACAGCAGAGACATGGCTTGGAAAAAGGTAGTAACATTGTCAAGTGATGGATCTTTGTTTTCCAGGAGGCGATGGGCCCAAGCTTGCGGTTCGCCAGACAGCAGTGAGATGGCGAAACCCACTTTAGTGGCTTCTAACGAAAAGGTCCGTGGCTGCAGAGCAAAGTACAGTTCGCAAGCATTGCGGAAGGCCCGGTATCTACTACGTTCACCCGCGAACCTCTCGGGCATAGGGACTTTGGGTTCGGGCGGCAGCATGATCACGGATGGGGAAGCAGATGCCCCAGAAGCCGCTGCAGAGGTGGTGGGAGTAGATAGAGCCTGGACACGATTCTCCAAACGCGTGTAGCCTTCTTGTAAGGTTCGGACGGCCTGGGTCAGTCCCTCAAGATGGCGGCAAAGTTCCTGCATAGGATCCACTCCCTGCGCGGGCTCGGACATGGCTGTCCGGTACTGTCACGTACCTCAGAGGGTGAGCCCGACGTGCAGGAAGTGGCAGCCGTTACTCCTCTGATTCCGGGACCCCTGATAGAGTAGACAGGAGGAACGGAAATGCAGAGTCGCACAAGCGCCTGGAGAGACGCTGATGCAGGGGCTGTTGGTTGCTTCTGCAGGATCTGATGGAGTCTCTGGAAGGCAGGTGCAGCCTGGCAAGTAGCAGACCGGTGGGAAGAGGTCTGGAAGATCAAGCAGCAACAAGTCCCAGAAGACAGTGCAAGTCCCAGAAGCCGGAGAGAAGCTGGACCAGCCGATCAGGCGCAGGAAGGTCAGGATGGTAGAGGGGTCGTCAAGCCGGGTCAGTAACAGGCGGGCGGCAGAGTACCAGGGATGAGGCAGAGGGATGGTCGGAGCAAGCCAAAAGGTCAGGGCAGGCGGAAGACAGGATCAACAGGAACAAGCCGGGTATCAGGATCAGGATTCAAGCAGGGGTAACAGGTACTGGCAGGTTCAGGAGACACTTCAGACCGGACAGCAAGGGGCCAGACTCCCAGGACGCCTTAAGTACCTTGTTTTGGCGCCGAATTGCCGTTTGCACGTGCCCGTGCGCCGTTGCCGCCGGTGCGCGTGCCCGTGCGCGCCGTTGCCGCCGGTGCGCGTGCCCGTGCGCGCCGTTGCCGCGATTGCGCGTGCCCCGCGCGCGCCGATGCGCCGCTAGCGCCATCTGGTGGCTGAGGTATTTCATGACACTCTCCCAGTAGGCCAAGGGATTGTCATTGCAATGCCCTTGTCATGTCTAATCCCACCAGATACCCGGCCATCTAGTGACAGAAAAGAGAAGTGCAGCAATTCCAGAATTAGGGCAAAATCAATTGACCTCCCATCAGTTGGCCAAGGAAACTATCACTTGGCAAATAAATTTACTAGCAGCCCTGCCTAAACATCAGGGTGCTACACACCCAAAAGTGGAACTTCCGTTTTAAGTACTTGTGACCCCCTGAAATGCCACATGTGGCATGTCATTTTTTTGGGGGGTAGCGGGTACCTAGTTTTCACCGGTACCCAGCTCCCACTTCCTCTCCTGGTGCTGCAGCGCCGACCAGAAGTTCACCTCTCCCTGCAATCTTCTGGGACATGTCACAGGTCCCAGAAGATTGCCCAGCAATTCAAAACACGCAGTGCAGCTCGCGCCCGGCTGTAAAGCCACAGTTGGATGCCCACACTTGCAATGCCAGCACCGCAGAGAGGAGGGGGAAAGAATCGATGCTTCGGGCAGCTGGATCCTGGGACAGGTGAGTGTCTGTTTATTAAAAGTCAGCAGCTATACTTTTTGTTTAAATGGGTGGAACGTTTTAAGCTCTGCTGATTTCCATCATCCAATTATGTGCAAGCAAAAATGCTGTTTATCTTTCCTCCTTGCATCTGATTGGGTATTCTTTACAAAGTAAAGTGTCACCACATTTAATAGGCTCTGGGAAAATTGAGGGCAACTGCCCTCCAATGTGAACAGTCTATTTGCTTTTAAAAAAGCACCCTTCACTAGAAGGTAACAAAATATCTCAAGCCCTCGTTCACAAGGGCACACCTATCCATGCACACATGAGAAGAGCCATCTTTAACCACGTGGTATGCACAGGTGTTCCATGCATACGTAGGCAGGCAGTCCCATTCATGTCTGTTTGGGACACAGCGGTTTCACGGACACAGCTGCTAGCCCCAGTTTGGCAGCTGTGCAGGTGCGAGTCCCTAAATGCAGACAAATATAATGGGGTTGATTTACATTCTGTAAGTGCAGTTGGTCCAGAGCTTAGTATATGAGCAGAAACACTTCTGACTTCCATCATCCAATCATGTGCAAGCAAAAATGCTGTTTTTTTTTCCTTGCACATGATTGGGTACTCGTTGCAAAGTGAAGCCTTACCTTGTTTACTAAGCTCTGGAGCAACTGCACTTGCAGAGGGCAACTTTTCAAAGTGCACAGTCTATTTGCCTTTAGTAGATCAACCCCAATGTATCACTTACAGTAAGAACCCTTGTAACTAAATTTTATGTAATATAACACTTACCTACAGTGTGAGGAAATAATACTTCATTCATTGTACTGTGTAATGTCGCTTACCTCCACTGATATACTATAGTACTAACTGTGTTGTAATAGATCACTTACCTCTAGTGTGTGGAAATATTTAATTAACTGGACTGTGTAATACTAATTGAGAAGTTCTTCAGAGGAACCGATGGAGCATCATACCGGGATTAGTCAGAGACTGATGTTCGATAATGAATGCAGAGATTTTTGGAGCTGTTATTCATTACAGCTGATAAGACCCATATTTTTTTTCAATAGATTTTTATTAAGTATTATAAACATGCCCATAACATCAAGCCATCATTTGGTTTCATAGTGCAGCTTATGTTCAAAAGAACAAAACGTACAGTATGTGTTTAACAGAGACCCAAAAGTTCACACAAGTGCAAAACAACATGTAGGCTTCGATACAATACAATAAAATGGAATGAAATGGAAAAACAGTCCCACCAATAAAGGTATTAAGGCAAAAACCCAAGTGTCAGTAGACACAGCATATTCGGCATATAAAATCGAAATGAGTGCACATGGCTCTATCAAAAAATACCATCCTGTATTAAAAAAAACTGTGGGAAACCCCCGGTTGTCAAAAGGACAGCGGCGAGGCTGCAGGCTTGAAGCTGACTAAACACAAAAAGGAGAAATATTAAAGCCGACCATAGATGGATCGATTTTCTTGTGGTTGCAGGAATGAAAATTGCTCAATAGTGATGGACAAACATCCGACGGGACAGTGAGCGAACGCTAACCGCGAACTTTCGCAAATGTCCGCGAACCGCAAGTTCGCGGCGGGCCCCATTGACTTTAATGGCAGGCAAATATTAAAAACCTGCAGGTCATATTTGCAGCCACAAAATACCTACTACCTGTGCACAAATAGTCCCACAACATGGACACTGACCTACCAGAAGTATTAAGTGAAAAACCGGATACAGAAATGTTGGCCATAACAGGCCCCAAAAATTAACCCACAGGCCTTCACCTGACAGCAAACAACCTTGTATTCTGTGGCTGGTGGTACATTAGGCATTGTAACAGCACTGGTGAATGGAGTGAACCACAACTGTGGTTAGCAAGGAATTCAATGCGATTCTCTATCCGAGAACTCAGTATTAGGCCCCAGGCGTCACTCCTTACAACAGGAGTTTGGGGGATCTATACATCATCTCTGTGTCACATAAAGAAAGGCGTTAAGCTACTAAGCATGGACGCATTACAACAACCGACCAAGGCTTAGCGTTTAAAATTAGTTCATGGTCAATATCCCAATACACCACTACATGCAGGTGATTATCAGTAAGGGACACCAGGCGTCACTCCTAGCAACAGGAGTTTGGGGGTTCTCTACATCATACCAACCTTAGCATGAAGAGATGTATTTAGGCAACTAGGGGAGATGCTATGAAATAGCATCAACCCCTAGCATAGAAAAGTTAGCGCAAACAAATTCAACAATTAGGACAAGGCCTATAAGTATTTTATACTTCTGTCAAGCACGTAGTAAATTGTATTTGTAGTAACAAGTATTAATTGCATACGAGAGATAGTGTGGCTCAGGTACTTTGAGGATACACGTATAATACACAAGTTGCTCTGGCAACTAGTAGAAATGTATGAGAGGCAATATAGCTCAGATACTTTGAGAGTACATATAGTATTAGTAGTAACAAGTATTAATTGCATATAAGAGGCAATATAGCTTAGGTACTTTGAGAGTACATATAGTATTTGTAGTAACAAGTATTAATTGCATATGAGAGGCAATATAGCTCAGGTACTTTGAGAGTACATATAGTATTAGCCCATGGCCACAGGCGTTCACCTGACAACAAACAACTTTGTATTCCGTGGCTGGTGGTACAATAGGCATTCACCGGATACATGGCCCAAAAATTAGCCCACAGGCGTTCACCTGACAGCAAACAACCTTGTATTCTGTGGCTGGTGGTACATTAGGCATTCACCGGCTACAGAAGTAAGTGTCGGCCATTACAGGCCCAAAAATTAGCCCGCGGCCACAGGCGTTCACCGGACAGCAAACAACTTTGTATTCAGTGGCTGGTGGTATATTAGGCATTCAACGGATACAGAAGTAAGTGTCGGCCATTATAGGCCCCAAAAATTTGCCCACGCCACAGGCGTTCACCGGACAACAAACAACTTTGTATTCTGTGGCTGGTGGTACATTAGGCATTCACCGGATACAGAAAAAAGTGTCGGCCAGTACAGGCCCAAAAAATGAGCCCACATGCGTTCACCTGAATTTGAATGAAACATGGTCTACTGGTCACATGTGTTGAATTCCTCCGAGATCCATGCTTCATTCATTTTTATAAATGTGAGATAGTCAACACTGTTGTGAGCTAGGCGAATGCGCTTATCGGTCACAACCCCCCCTGCTGCGCTGAACGTCCTTTCAGACAGGACACTGGACGAGGGGCAAGCCAATAGTTCCATTGCAAATTGTGCAAGCTCTGGCCAGAGGTCAAGCCTGCCCACCCAGTAGTCCAGGGGTTCATCACTTCTCAGTGCGTCCACATCGGCCGTTAACCCGATGTAGTCGGACACCTGTCGGTCTAGGCGTTCCCTGATGCTGGATCCGGAGGACAGCTAACGATGGGTCGGCTGAAAGAATGATCTCATATCATTAGTGACCAAGACATCTTCAAACTGCCCTCTTCTTGCAGGGGCTGTTGGATTGGCACCCAAAACTGTTTCTGTGTGAGTGGAAATTCCTCTGCCAGCAGCTGCAAAAGCAGAATGCAGCATTTCTCCAAGCAAGGCCTGGAAGTGCTGTATTCTGATAGCCCTCTGACATTTCTGCCATGTTTTCTTTGTATCGGGGGTCTAAGTACGTTGCCACACAGTACTGGTCCTTGTCCTTTATGCTTTTTATATTGGTGTCCCTCTTAACACTGGAGCATGAAGGCCCCCATTTGCACTAAACTGGAAGCGCTGTACTGGCCTGGCTCCTGCTCATCATCCACGATAATGTTGTCCTCGTTCTCCTCCCCCATCCACGGACAACAACAGGGATCCCAGAAAGGTTTAAAGCATGCTCTTCTTGCTCCTCCTCCTCCGCCCCGGCACCATCCTCCTCTGACTCCTCTTCAGACTCCCATTGTTGACTTGTCTCAGGTGGAGTAGACCCCCTTGGGAATTCATCCAGCATTGCGACTTCCTCATCTTCCTGCTCCTGCTCCTCGACGGCTTGATCAATGACACGACGCAATGCGCACTCCAGAAAGAAGGCGTAAGGTACGATGTCACTGATGGCGCCCTAGCTGCGACTGACCAGTTTGGTGATCTCATCAAATGGCCGCAGAAGTCTGCATGAGTCGCGCATGAGCAGCCACTGGCGCGGTGCAAAAAAAACAAGCCTGAACCTGTCCTGCCGCAGAGTTTGTACTGGTAGTCGTTAGGCTGCTCCAGCAGAAATGTGCAGTTATCAAGTATATACAATGTTGAGTTCCATCGTGTCGGGCAGTCACAAACAAGACGTCTGACTGGCAGGTTGTGTCGCCGCTGAATGTCAGCAAGGCGAGCCATGGCCGTGTAAGATCTTCTGAAATGGGCCGAGATTTTCCTGGCCTGCCGCAAGACGTCCTGGAGCCCAGGGTATATTGGCAATGAATCGATGCACGACCAAGTTCAGGGTGGGTGCCATGCATGGCACGTGTGTAATTTTGCCCTGTTTCAGTGCGCTCAGCAGATTTGCACCGTTGTCGCACACCACTTTACCAACTGTCAAATTGAGCGGTGTTAGCCACTGATCTGCCTGTGAACGCAAAGCTGAAAGGAGTGCAGGACCAGTGTGGCTCTTGTCTTCCAGGCACAACAGACGCAGCACAGCATGGCAACGTCTCACCTGGCATGTCGAATAGGTTCTGGGGATCTTGGGCTGCGCAGCGGAAGAGACGGTAGCATCGGAAAATGAGGAGTCAGCCGAGGAGGAGAGGGAGGATGGAGTAGGAGGAGGAGGAGGAGAAGGAGAAAAAGAGGCAGGCCTGCATGTAATCCGTGGTGGTTAAACCAAATCTACATGGGTGCCACGGTTTACATGCTTGACAGCCGTCATAAGGTTCACCCAGTGGGCAGTGAAATTTATATACCTTCCCTGCCCGTGTTTGCTAGACCAGGTGTCTGTGGTCAGATGTATCTTGGCACCGACACTGTGTGGCAGAGATACATTCACTTGCCGCTGAACATGGCCATATAGCTCTGGAATGCCCTTCTGTGAAAAAAAATGATTTCCTGGAACCTTCAATTGTGTAGGTGGCAGCCATGCCATAGCTCCGAAAGCAATGATCAGTGGCACACCGCAGAAATTTAGATATGCAGGAGGGTACGTGGTCTGCCAGGACCCAACTCCTGGGCAGAACCCGTTGGCACATCTCTGCATATTGGCAGTGTGCACCCCCCCCCTTCCATCTTCTTTTGCCCATGGCAGCACGGAGGGGCAGAGCCACCTAAGAGTTCTGCTTTAACACACTCCCTGTCCAAGTGTAACACATTTCAATCTCTGTACTGTATGGAGGGGCAGTGTTATCCTAGGACAGAACATGCCCCCCCGTCAATCTTCTTTTGCCCATGACATAGAGGGGAGGGATTCTGTATTCCTTAGAGATAGCTAGGATTAATGCTCACAGGATTTTTGGTAGGTATGTTTTGCACTTATTAAAAAAAGATATAACAGACTGATAATGTATACTTTGTTTATCCTCAATAAAAACCTTTAATTGTAAAAAAAACAAAAAAACAGAGTGCTTTCTATGGTTCATTGATTGGAAGTTCAGTGTTAGGCTGCTTTCACACTGAAATCGCCGGCCATTAGTGGTAAAGCAGCGCTTTACAGTTGTTTAGGCCAATCCTTTCCCCGCCGCTAGCAGGGTGCTTTTAACCCCAAAGTAGGAGGGAAAAAATGCCTGTGTTGTGGCGTTTCCGAAACGCTTTTCAGGCACTTTGGAAGTGCTGCCTATTTATTTCAATGGGCAGGGCGTTTTGGAAAAGCTGTGTACAGCGCTCCCAAACCACCCCAAAGATGCTGCTTGCAGTACTTTCCCTAACATCCCGCAAGCACACAGCGCCAGTGTGAAAAGACACAATGAAATGAATGGGAAGCGGTTTTCAGGCGCACTTTAGAGGCTATTTCTAACGCTAAAATGCCTGAAAACTGCTTCAGCGTGAAAGGTTTACGTTGTGATAGTTTACTTTTTTCCTATACAACACCAAAATTATTACAAATTTTTCTTTGAATAGTATAACTTATTTCAGAGGTATATTAATTTTTTTTTCTTTTTAACACTGAAGATTCTTCTGAAATTAAAGGAAATTGACTCAGTTGAACTGGACTTTCTCTTACGGTTTCCAGTGGACCATGTTTATCAGAGCCCTGTTGACTTTTTGTCTGTTCAATCATGGAGTGCAATCAAGGTATTTGTATGATTAAGAATGTTTGTCAGGGAAACATGCTTCCTTAATAGTGTTTTCTTTTTGTTAGTTTGATAATCTTTTAAGCATATGTATCACCCATCCCTTGTTATATCCCAAGTTTAGAAAAAGCCTGCATATTGAATGTGACATGCCCATGCCTTTCATTAGTCTCAGACTTGCCATCAAAGAGGCCAAGTTGCTTATGGCACAATTGATAAAGCAGTGTATAAGCAGTTCATAATGTGAGATAGGGGGTCATCATCTTTCCATACTGTAAAGCTTAACAACCTGTTTCTGATTTTCAAGGACCATAACAATTTATTCAGGAAATGTTGTCTCTGAAAATGTTTCTTCATAGCATAAATAACCACCTGTATCATAATATTTTGGTCGGATTCAGTTTCCAAAACCTTTAATGCTTCACATGCTATATTAAATAATTTTTTATGGACTCATGAAAAACGTAATGCCAAATAAAACATGTAAAAAAATGGGTGTTTATATAATGTCCCCTAGTTCTTATAGCCAATCAAATACCAGCTTTCAATAGTCTCTAATTTATAACATCAAAGAGGTCACTGTGGTAAAGCACACAACTGATTTTGGCCTTATGGCATTAAATATTTCCCAGAATTGACTGACACAGCTTGTTTGGATACAGGTCCTAATTACGTATATAGCTTGAATAAGACAGACACCAAGAGGTGTGATTAATTTATGTCAGATTGTATATATTTTACCCAGGCATGTTGGAAAACATTTTCTAGAGGTGATAGTATCGGAACATTGTATCTTGCAATTGCCCTGGAAGATAACATTTTTGGCCATGTGTTAATCTTGCCACCAGTATTGGCATAATATTTGGTGCAATGATCGTCTGTGGCAGGATTATTACCGAGCTTGAAGATTAGGAGCTAGGTTTATGCTTTGACCAAAGTTGACAGAAAATTATGTTTTAGTTTAGAGTAGGAATATTTTTTTTGGGGTGTGATAAATTTAGCATTTTGGGTATGATATGCATGCAACAGCATGTCTTACTAATTTTGTCTTCTTGTATCTTTCTGCATTGAGCAGCTAGAATATTAAAACAATATAAGCATCTGTGGCAAATGTGTATGGGTGACTGTAATTCACTCTCCAATATTTTAGAAATCCGTGCAATTAGGAATTTAGAAGCAACACTCTTTATGCCAATATTTAGAAGCTCTAAAATGTGTCATATGTGTCTATTTATGAATCCTGTACTTATCGGTCTAATCTAATGCAGATGATTTCTACACTGGAAGAATTCAATGGATTAGAGAGAGATGTAGAAGGATCAGCAAAACGATGGAAAAAAATGGTGGAGTCAGAGTGTCCGGAAAAGGAGATACTTCCACAAGAGTGGAAAAACAAGAGCTCTTTACAGAAACTAATTATATTAAGAGCAATGCGCCCAGACAGAATGACCTACGCCATCAGGTTTGGCTTTATTCCTAGTTTTTTTTCTTCGTGTTTTTGTTTTTTTGTGCAGATTTTTTGTGTATTCAGATTAAATTTCTGTTTGCAACAAAAGAGAACAAAAAAAATGCATATTTTTTTACAGTCATTCTTACTTCCATGAGAGGGAGCTGATGCTTGATTCTGGATTGTTGAGATCTAAGCATGGCCTGTGGTAGTAGACATTACTTTTTTATGCCACAATAAGCTTTATACTAAAATACCATGTATACAGAACCTGTCATGTTATCCTTTTTTTCTTTTTATTTTTTTTTTATTAAATTCTGTTTCCTCATTGTTAAGAAGTTCTTACAATGGTTTTTACACTTCAACAGAAATTTTCTGGAAGAGAAACTTGGGTCAAAGTACGTGGAAGGGGCAAGGCCAGATCTGGCCAAATCCTTTGAGGAAACCAGTCCAGCCACACCTGTTTTCTTCATCCTGTCTCCTGGTGTCAACCCACTGAAAGATGTTGAAACTCTAGGTAAATGTCATCCATTTCACATAGCAAAAGGGTTTAGCTGCTGTGTTCATTAACATTTGCTATCAATGCGTTTATACCAGTTATGTATGTGTGGGCTCATATACATGGATCTGCTCCATGTTATTTAGGTTCTGTTCACCACACAGTAAACAAACCTAAAAACAGCACTTCATACCTGGGCTTATTCAGTAATCCTTTTGAAAATTGGTGATGATATGGAATAAACCATGTCAGCCAAGATAGTACAAAAATTTCCCTGATTGAATGCCCTTGGTTACTGTACATTGGACATTGCTTTCTGCCTTAATGAGGAAGCCTTGTAGTATTCATTAGACAAGGTAAGCAAGAGATGTGTCCATGAACATTCTGAGTGACCATTGATTCTGACTTTTAGAGTCTGTAATTTACAGTGCTTTGAAAAAGTATTCATAACCCTTGAGATTTTCCACATTTTCTCATGTTACAACCAAAAACCTAAATGTATTTTATTGGGATTTTATGTGATAGACCAACACAAAGTGGCACATAATTGTAAAGTGGAAGGAAAATGATAAATGGTTTTCCAAATATCTGAAAAGTGTGGCGTGCATTTGTATTCAGCCCCCTTTACTCTGATACCCCTAACTAAAATGTAGTGGAACCAATTACCTTCAGAAGTTACCTAATTAGTAAATAGAGTCCCACTGGTCGTTATTTAATCTCATTGTAAATATAGCTGTTCTGTGAAGCCCTCAGAGGTTTGTAAGAGAACCAGAGAGAGCGCCAAGGAGCACACCAGACAGGTCAGGGATAAAGTTGTGGAGAAGTTTAAAGCAGGGTTAGGTTATAAAAATATATCCCAAACTTTGAACATCTCACGGAGCACTGTTTAATCCATCATCCGAAATTGGAAAGAGTATGGCACAACTGCAAACCTACCAAGACATGGCCGTCCACCTAAACTGACAGGCCGGGCAAAGTGAACATCAACCACTCATGTACATATAATGTACATCGGTACTTTAAAGATGAATATCAAAGTAATGGCAGCAGCTCCTGCCACAACCGAGATATCCATATTTTCTGTGAGCGGTCCTGTAAACGATAACAGTGGTCTCCACTGCAGATTCACCGCAAGATCACCGTTGTCGGCGGCGGGAGAGGGTCCTTCTCGCTGCTAGGCTGGAATACGAGTGAGGGCAAGATGGCCCCCACCCGTCTCAATAGCATAGCAGGGCGGAAGCGACGTCAAAATGTCACTTCCGCCCATGCTTCTTAAAGAGACATTTTTCTGTTGTCATTTTTTCAAATCACAATTTTTTTTTTTTTATTGCATTTTAGTCTAAATATGAGAACTGAGGTCTTTTTTACCCCAGATCTCATATTTAAGAAGACCTGTCATGCCTTTTTCTATTACAATGGATGTTTACATTCCTTGTAATAGGAATAAAAGTGACCCATTTTTTTTTTAAACAGTGTAAAAATAAATAAGAAAACAAAAAAAAATATTTTTAAAGCACCCCGTCCCGACGACCTCACGAGCAGAAGCGAACGCATACATGAAAACGATGTTCAAACCGCATATGTGAGGTATCGCCGCAATCGTTAGAACGAGAGCAATAATTCTAGCCCTAGACCTCCTCTGTAACTCAAAAGATGCAACCTATAAAATATTTTAAACGTCGCCTTGAAGCGTGACATGTTGGGTATCATTTTACTTGGCGTAACATTATCTTTCACAATATAAAAACATTGGGCTAATTTTACTGTTGTCTTTTTTTATTCAAAAAAGTGAATTTCTTTCAAAAAAGTGCGCTTGTAAGACCGCTGCGCAAATACGGTGTGACAAAAAGTAATGCAACGACCACCATTTTATTCTCTAGGGTGTTAGAAAAAATATATATAATTTTTGGGGGTTCTAAGTAATTTTCTAGCAAAAAAAACTGCTTTAATCTTGTAAACACTGAGTCTGAAAAACAGGCAAGGTCCTTAAGTGGTTAATCAGAGAAGCAGTCAAAAGGCCCATGGTAACTCTGGAGGAGCTGCAGAGATCCACAGCTCAGGTGGGAGAATCTGTCCACAGGACAACTATTAGTTAAGCTCTCCACAAATCTGACCTTTATGGAAGAGTGGCAAGAAGAAAGCCATTGTTGAAAGAAAGCCATATGCTGTCCCATTTGCAGTTTGCGAGAAGCCATGTGGGTGACACAGCAAACATGTGGAAGGTGATGCTCCAGTCAAATGAGACCAAAATTGAACTTTTTGGCCTTAAAACAATTTGACTGAAAACTAACACTGCACATCACCCTGAACACACCATCCCCACACATGGTGGTGGCAGCATCATGTTGTGGGGAAGCTTTTCTTCAGCAGGGACAGGGAAGCTGGTCAGAGTTGATGAGAAGTTGGATGGAGCCAAATACAGGGCAATCTTAGAAGAAAACCTGTTAAAATCTGCAAAAGACTTGAGAATAGGGTGGAGGTTCACCTTCCAGTAAGACAGTAACCCTAAACATGCAGCCAGAGCTATAATGGAATGGTTTAGATCAAAGCATATTCATGTGTTAGAATGGCCCAGTCAAAATCCAGACCTAAATGCAATTGAGAATCTGTGGCAAGACTTGAAAATTGCTGTTCACAGACGCTCTCCATCCAATCTGACAGAGCTTGAGCTATTTTTAAAAGAAAAATGGGCACAATGTTTACTCTCCAGATGTGCAAAGCTGGTAGAGACATCCCCAAAAAGACTTGCAGCTGTAATTGCAGCGAAAGGTGGTTCTACAAAGCATTGACTCGAGGGGGGGGGGGGTCGTCGGGCTGAATACAAATGCACTCCACACTTTTCAGATATTAATTTGTAAAAAAATTGTAAACCATTTATTATTTTCCTTCAACTTCACAATTATGTGCTAATTTGTGTTGGATTATCACATAAAATCCCAATAAAATACATGTACAGTATTTTCCGGCGTATAAGAGGACCCCCTAATTTTCCAGGAAAAATTTTGATTTTGGGATATACTCACTGTATAAGACTACCCCCTTCTTACTGTCTTTCTGGAAGCTGAGGGGGAGCCAGAACCGCTGACAGAAACAGGCTTTTTCAAATCTCACTGTGCCATTACATTACATGCCTCACTGTGCCATTACATTACATGCCCAGACTGTGCCATTACATTACTCATTGTGCCATTACATTACATGCCCAGACTGTGCCATTACATTACTCACTGTGCCATTACATTACATGCCCAGACTGTGCCATTACATTACATGCCCAGACTGTGCCACTGTGCCATTACATGCCCCCACATTGCCATTGTGCCATTACATGCTCCCACATTGCCATTGTGCCATTACATGCCCCCACATTGCCATCACTTGCCCCTCACATTGCCATTGTGCCATTACATGCCCCCACATTGCCATTGTGCCATTACATGCCCCCACATTGCCATCACTTGCCCCTTACATTGCCATTGTGCCATTACATGCCCCCACATTGCCATTGTGCCATTACATGCCCCCACATTGCCATCACTTGCCCCCACTGTGCCTGAACTTGTTGCCCCCCCCCCCCCCCCAGTGCAATAACACTCACTTTTTTCCCCAGCGCTGACAGTGTCCCATGCTGCGATCGCGATCGTGAATGATTTCAAAGCCGCGCCTTCACTGCAGAGTGTTCTGTGATAGGATGAACAAAAATCTTCCCAGCAGCGCCTCTGTTATGTTTCCCGCCTATCACGGACGTCTTCTCATCTCGTCCGAGGATGAGAAGGCATCTGTGATAGGAGGAACAAAGAACAGAGGCGTTGCTGGGAAGATTTTTGTTCATCCTATCACAGAACACTCTGCAGTGAAGGCGCGGCTTTGAAATCATTCACGATCGCGATCGCAGCATGGGACACTGTCAGCGCTGGGGAAAAAAAGTGAGTACTGAGACTGTACCCGGCGTATAAGACGACCCCCGACTTTGGATGCATTTTTTTGCATCCAGAAAGTCGTCTTATACGCCGGAAAATACGGTATGTTTTTAGTTGTAACATGACAAAATGTGGAAAATCTCAAGGTGTATGAATATTTTTTCAAGGCACTGTAGCTACTAAGTTGATGCATTTTTAACATTGGTATTATTATTATTATTATACAGTGCCAACCGTTTGTGCAGTGCTTTACAATTTACAATACAGTTCAAGACAAGAGAGAAAGTGAGGCTATGCTCATGAGAGCTTATAATCTGAGGCCTCGTACACACGACCGTTTTCCTCGGCAAAATCCATCAAGGAAATTGGTGGCAGAGCTCTTTTGCAGAGGAAAACGGTCGTGTGTATGTTTTTCGTCGAGAAAACTGTTGTGGATCTCGACGAGAAAAAAAGAGAACATGTTCTCTTTTTTCTCGTCGGGAGTCTCAATTTCCTCGTCATGTTTCTCGTCTGGCTGGTTTACGACGAGAAACACATTCGTGTGTATGCTTAGAAACCCGCGCATGCTCAGAATAAAGTATGAGACGGGAGCGCACCTTCTGTAAAAGTAACGTTCGTAATGGAGATAGCACATTCGTCATGCTGTAACAGACTGAATAGCGCGAATCGTCTCTCACCAAACTTTTACTTAACACGCAGTAACGTGAGATTAGCAAATGCAGCCCCAAGGGTTGTGCCAGTGGAATCGAACTTCCCCTTTATAGTGCCGTCGTACGTGTTGTACGTCACCGCGTTTGAGAACGACGAGATTTTGTCTTGACAGTGTGAATGCAAAGAAAGCTTGACAAGATTCTCGACAAGCCTGACCTCGTCGAGGAAAATTACATTTCATTTACGACGAGATTCTCGGTCGTGTGTATGAGGCCTAATAGGAAAAAAAGAGAGTCAAATACATTGAAGTAGAGATTTCCAAAGGAAGAGCTCTGGAGAAATATTGTCAGGAACATGGGAAGAGGTGATGAGAGGGGTGGAGTAGATGGTTTTTACTGATATTTTGAGACAAAGTTGGTGATGTAGCTTGGGTCAGAGTTGTGCATGACTTTGCATGTAGTTAGGCTCTTGAATTGTATTTTCTGGATTAGGGAAAAAGCCAGTGAAGGGATTGGCAGAGAGGGGTGGTGAATGCAGAGCAGTAGGTGAGGTGGATGACAGAAGCATTCATGATAGACTGCAGAGGGGATAGTTTGTGCAGAGGTAGTACTGTCAAGGCAAGAAATAACAAGAGAGTGACCTTGGTGGTGTCTAGGGTTAAGAAGGGACTTGTGTTCTAACTTTTGGGTAATGTGTATTTCATTTCTTAGGAAAAAAACTTGGCTTCACAATTGATTCTGGAAAATTCCATAACATATCTCTGGGACAGGGGCAAGAGAAGATAGCAGAAGAGACTATGGAAAAAGCTGCAGAGCAAGGCCATTGGGTAATCCTGCAGGTAAGTGCAATACAGTGACTGCCTTAGCTGACTGTGAACTCTGATTGGTTCAAAACAGGTACAGAAAACAAAACAAAATAATAAACTTGTAATACTGTTTGTTGCTATTACATATATGCCACCATCCTATTCTTGTGTATGGCAGGGGTAGGCAACCTCTGCCCTCTAGCTGTGGTGCAACTACAAATCCCATCATGCCTCTGCCTCTAGGAGTTATGCCTGTAATTGTCAGGGTCTTGCAATGTCTCATGGGACTTGTAGTTTCACCACAGCTGGAGGGCCGAGGTACACTGCTGCTGGTAAACGGACGTTTAGGAGCAGTTGGGAGTTTTTTTTCAGCTGCCCCTGAACTCTCCTCTATGTTATCTTATCAGTACATGTACACAGGGTCGTTTATAGTCATTTATAGGCAGTTGAGTTTAGAAGCATTTTGTGGAAAGCTGAGCAATGCGGTCAGGACGGATGTTCAGAGGCATTTGAAACACCAAATGCCTGTAACAGCTTGTAAATGCAGTAACTCTCATTTAGCCACCTTTCATTTATAAGCATTTTTAATGTAGATACATTTTTGACTATTTAAAAAAAAAAAAAAAATTTTTTTTACAACGCTCCTAAACGCAAATGGGGCTAAATGCAGCATGTAAACGTGGAAAAACTGAAGTTTTTAAATGTCATTTACTAGCTGTCAAGTTAAATCGTTCAGGGGAGGTTGTAAACTGTCCTGTGTACATTAAGCCTAAAGGCAAAATATTGTCAGAGTATCCAGTATTAGGCCCCATGCACACGGGACGCCTGGGCAAACTCTGCTGAACACATTTTGCTGCGATTTTCACTGCGTTTTACCGCGTTTTCGGTAATAAGCGTTTAGTTAAGAAACATCATAAGACCCTCCCTAAGCTCAAAAAACAGTATTATTTAAGCATTTCAGACATTTTGTGAAACCCGAGTGAGTAGCAGCTGAGAGAGCAGCAGTGTACTTGTATTTAGCGTGTCACTTGCCACATCACCTGCCACAAGCTGCAGATTGTCCACTTGCCACGTCACCTGCCTTAAGTTGTGAACTGTCCACTTGCCACATCACCTGCCACAAGTTGTGAATTATCCACTTGTCACATCACCTGGCCATGCCACCTGCCACAAGTCGTGGATTGTCCACTGGCCACGTCACCTGGCCACATCACCTGCCATAAGTTGTGGATTGTTCACTGGCCACGTCACCTGCCACAAGTTGTGGATTGTCCACTGGCCACGTCACCTGCCACAAGTTGTGGATTGTCCACTGGCCACGTCACCTGCCACAAGTTGTGGATTGTCCACTGGCCACGTCACCTGCCACAAGTTGTGGATTGTCCACTTACCACGTCACCTGGTCACGTCACCTGCCACAAGTTGTGGAGTGTCCACTTGCCACGACACCTGCCACAAGTTGTGGATTGTCCACTTGCCACAAGTTGTGAATTGTAACTTGCCACAAGTTGTGAATTGTAACTTGTCACGTCACCTGCCACAAGTTGTGGATTGTCCACATTGCAATGCAAGCAATTACATTTTTTTTTATATTTTTTTTATGGTTTTTCATCATTTGCCATAATTTTTGAGATTTCTAATGTAAAAAAATAGGTCACCTTTAAAAACGCTTATATTCTACCATGAAGGCCTGATTCACACAGTCTCCTCTTAAAGCGGTGGTTCCCCTAAAAATAAAATGTTAACATTGCCTTTCCCAAATAAATTACGATTAGAATCGGCCGGTTTTATTAAAAAAAAAAGCTCCGTACATACCGTTTGTTAGATTCGTTCCCACCGCCACTTCCGGGTACGATGCTGGCGGTGGGCATTCCTAATTGATTGACAGGCATCCGACCGACGCATACATCGCGTCACGAGATGCCGAAAGAAGCCGAACGTCGGTGCGCATGCGCCGTATAGAGCCGCACCGACGTTCGGCTTCTTTCGGCATCTCGTGACGCGATGTATGTGTCGGTCGGATGCCTGTCAATCAAATAGGAGTTCCCACCGCCGGAAGTGGCGGTGGGAACGAATCTAACAAACGGTATGTATGGAGCTTTTTTTTTTAATAAAACCAGCCGATTCTAATCGTAATTTATTTGGGAAAGGCAATGTTAACATTTTATTTTTAGGGGAACCACCGCTTTAACAGTTCTAGAGATGTGTCTGCTGCAAAAGGTGGCAACTTTGAAGAACATAGAATATGAAATATATTTTCAGTTGTTTCACACTTTTTTGTTATGTATAATATCCACATGTGCTAATTCATAGTTTTGATGCCTTCAGTGTGAATCTACAATTTTCATAGTCATGAAAATAAAGAAAACTCTTTGAATGAGAAGGTGTGTCCAAACTTTTGGTCTGTACTGTATATATATATATATATATATATATATATATATTTAATAGTAAATCTATTTATGTATTTGTCTTATTATCTGGTTGATAGAATGTCCACTTAGTGGCCAAGTGGCTAGCGACATTGGAGAGACTTCTTGAAAAATATAGCACAGGAAGTCATGAGGACTACAGGATCTTCATCAGTGCTGAGCCAGCTTCTACCCCAGATCAACATATAATTCCCCAAGGAATACTGGAGAACTCTATAAAAATCACAAATGAACCCCCTTCAGGAATGCTGGCTAACCTGCATGCAGCTCTATACAACTTTGACCAGGTAATGATTCACCACCCATTAGGAGGGGGTTTGATTCCAATGTTATCAGTTTTTCAAGTCAAGAAGGGCCAGACACATGGCTACTGCATGTTACATGATGAAAGTCCATTGTTTGGTCTGATCAATAAACGCTAGAATTTGTGATCTGTTTAACCAAATGTCCTACATCTCAATATATTGTTTTACTAGGTTCCTACTTACAGGATAATAATACTCATTACTACAAAGTTCCATAGTTATAGGATCAATTTGATAGCTTCTAGGACAGCTGATTGTTCTTGATCTGTACCAAAGCATGCATTGTGTTCTAGCGTGGCATTATATGTCATGTCCTTTAACAGTAGGTTGCCATATGTTGTCAGCACCCTTACCAAGAATGACAACAGGTGAGGCATCAGTTCAACTTGTCACCATGATAACAAACACCCACAGAACTTTTCCTCCTAAACTGTCTGTACATACAAAAATGGCACAAAATATGCAGTGAAGAACTTGCGTAGTTTTGTAGATGAAACGGAATGGCCTGCAAAGGTTTTCCAACTAGCTGAATAATAAACAATTCTGATAATTGTATTCACTGGTTATTGCACTCCTACATGTAAGCAATCTGAAATCTGTATGATTACTTGCATTTACCAGACCCAGCCTCTTGAAAGACTCTGGTACCTGAATGGAACATCTTCCCTCCTAACATCCCAGCTTCCTAAACCACCCTACACCCTTTTCAGGATTACATGACATATACTATATGGCCAAAAGTGTGTGGAACAACTTCATCTATATGAGCTAGATGGACATCCCATTCCAAAACATGGAATTTTTAGACTAGCCAAAACATCAGCAAACATTCAATGTGCAACCACTTTTCCTCCCTTCCCGAGAAAGGTTGAGATATAATGTTTTTTCAAAAAGGGAAAAGACTGACTTAGATTCTGAGAGATGTAAACTAGAACTACTGTTCAGTGCTGCAGAGTTTATATATATAAAGTACAAAAATGCCCAACCCTCATTCACAAATATAACAAACTCTACATAAAATAAAGTTTTGTTTTTTAAAGAATTGTTCTACATTGATAGTGTTACTTAACCACTTAAGCCCCGGACCTTTAGGCAGCTAAATCCCCAGGCCAGGTTTTGCGATTCGCACTGCATTGCTTTAACAGACAATTGCGCGGTCGTGCGACGTGGCTCCCAAACAAAATTGGTGTCCTTTTTTCCCCACAAATAGAGCTTTCTTTTGGTGGTATTTGATCACCTCTGCGGTTTTAATTTTTTGCGCTATAAACAAAAATAGAGCGACAATTTTGAAAAAAATGCAATATTTTTTACTTTTTGCTATAATAAATATCCCCCAAAAACATATATATATAAAAAAAAAATTTCCTCAGTTTAGGCCGATACGTATTCTTCTACCTATTTTTGGTAAAAAAAATCGCAATAAGCGTTTATCGATTGGTTTGCGCAACATTTATAGCGTTTACAAAATAGGGGATAGTTTTATTGCATTTTTTTATTTTTTTTTTTTTTACTACTAATGGCGGCGATCAGCGATTTTTTTCGTGACTGCGACATTATGGCGGACACTTCAGACAATTTTGACACATTTTTGAGACCATTGTCATTTTCACAGCAAAAAATGCATTTAAATTGCATTGTTTATTGTGAAAATGACAGTTGCAGTTTGGGAGTTAACCATAGTGGGAGCTGTAGGAGTTAGGGTTCACCTAGTGTGTGTTTACAACTGTAGGGGGTTGTGGCTGTAGGACTGACATCATCGATCTAGTCTCCCTTATAAAAAGGATCACTCGATCGATACGCCGCCACAGTGAAGCACGGGGAAGCCGTGTTTACATACGGCTCTCCCCGTTCTTCAGCTCCGGGGAGCGGCTATAAACGAATAGCCGCGCCGTCGTCCCGGATCGCTCCCCGAGGGAATTCGCCCGCCGTACGCAGTGGGGGGGGGGGTCACGATCGGACCCCCCACCCGCTAGAAGGCAAGGACGTATATATACGCCCTTCTGCCTGTCCGTGACATTTTGCGGACGTATATAGTCGTGCGGTGGGCATTAAGGGGTTAAAGTGTAACTTTACTCTCTCAATCAACATTGACTATTTTTAATCCTTATGTTACAAGCATTAGCAAATAGATCGGAAGGTACAGTATATTATATTTACTTGTGTTAAACCTTTTTTTTACATTTCTGCAGTTACTTTCTGGTTTCCAGACCTAGGCAAATGATGTCATACATCCCAGAAGTCTTCAGGAGAGGAGGAGGGATTTTCTTAGCTATACAAACCCTCCTGTCTCATGAATCACCTGCTCTTACTTAAGATGGCCACGGCCAGAAATGCTAGGGAGTGTTAAAAATAAATTAAATAGCATTTTTGGTTTGTGGTGCTCAGATACAGTTTAGTTTCAGCTTAACGTAGAAACATAGTAGAACGACGGCAAAGAAAAGACCAAGTGGTCTATCAACCTGTCGGAGTATAAATGTTTGTATAGGCAGCGCTACACATACATTTATGCTCCTATTGATGTCTATTATACCTAGACATTAGGATAGCTGCTGGTTCCTCTTATTCCTTTTTTATTTAAATATTGTTATATTTTGTGGTGAGTGCATTTTTTTTCTTATTTTTGTTCACTATTTTGTCAGAGTATAGATCTATGTTTGTCCCAAGCATGTTTAAATCCAGTTACTATTGACTGACTCACTACCTCTGCTGGAAGTCCATTCCAAGTTAAATCAATCTGATTTCTTTTTACATGGTGTATATCAGGGACAGGGCCGGCCTTTGCGTTGTGCGGGTTGTGCGACCGCACAGAGCGCCATTGACTTGAAGGGCGCCGTGCGGCCGTCACAGTCCGCAGTCCATTTACTGTGATGGTGACTCGTGAGTGTGCCGGGAATGTGTCCGGGACTCTGCTCAGGCAGCCAGCCAGCACGTCTGCACGGCGCTGCAGAGGAGGGGGGGGGGGGTTGGCGCCGACGCGCCCGAAGTGTCTGTCACTGGTCCCCTTGGCACGCACACAGTGACGCACGCACGCACGCCCTTCCTCCCTCCCTCCTCCGCGTCTCAGTCAGGTCAGGTGGTACTGTCTTGGGGGCTGGGTAGCGCGGCGCCGTTGCGTGCATGCGTAAGGCATGCAATTCAAATTCAAAGGCGGGACCAGGACGGGACTGACAGACTGCGCTGAAGAAAAGTAAAGGTAAGGCCGCCCGTCCCCTCCACCTTACCTAGCAGGTGTCATCCCTCCTCCCACCTCACCTGTACTCCAATGAGATGTGAGCTAGTTTATAAAAAAAAAAACGTAAAAAAAAAAAAATATGTCAAAATTGGTCGTTTGTTGGAAAAAAATAAAACGCAGAGGTGATCAAAAAACAAAGCGCAGTTGTCATCTTAAAGTGGACGTTCACCTGAAAATAAACTTTTAACATTGCATTTTCGAGATTAATGACAATTAGAATCGGCTGTTTTTTTTTAAAAAATACGTCCGTACATACCGCATACCGTTTCCTATATGTGTTCTCACCGCCGCTTCCGGGTATGATGGCCGGGCGTTCCTAATTGATTGACAGGCATCCGACCGACGCATACAGCGCGTCACGAGATGCCGAAAGAAGCCGAACGTCGGTTCGCAGGCGCCGTATAGAGCCGCACCGACGTTCGGCTTCTTTCGGCATCTCGTGACGCGCTGTATGCGTCGGTCGGATGCCTGTCAATCAATTAGGAACGCCCGGCCATCATACCCGGAAGCGGCGGTGAGAACACATATAGGAAACGGTATGCGGTATGTACGGACGTATTTTTTTTAAAAAAACAGCCGATTCTAATTGTCATTAATCTCATAAATGCAATGTTAAAAGTTTATTTTTAGGTGAACTTCCACTGTAAGTTACGCAGTGCACATATACAAAATGGCCTGTCATGAAGGGGGGGGGGGGGTAAATCACTGATTAACCACGTGACCTCTGGAAGATTTACCCCCCCTTCATGACAGGCCATTTTTTACGATGTGCACTACGTAACTTAAGCTGACAGCCGCACGATCATGCAACGCTGTACACAAATAAAATTTGTATTTTTTTTCCTCTGTGGTATTTGATCACCTCTGCGTTATTTTATTTTTTCCGTGTTTTTTTATTTATTTTTTTATATTTTTTTTTGACAAAAGACCAAATTTGAAAAAAAAAAAAAAAAAATGACTTTCGGCTACATAACTTATCCAATTTTTTTTTTTTTTACGTTTTTTTCATAAGTTTAGGCCAGGTGTCTCCAAACTTTCTAAACAAAGGCCTGGTTTACTGTGCTTCAGGAGGGCCAGACTGTGGCCATTTGGAGTACAAAAGGTCCTGATGTCATTGGGGAAAAAACAATGCTCCATCTTTGGTGTCAATGGGAGAAATTGTGCCCCATAATTGGTGTCATTAAAGCGGGGGTTCATCCTAAGAAATTTTTTTTTTCCTAGCATGCCATCAAGCATACTAGCTCGAGCTAGAGTATGCCTTTATTTTATTTTTTTGTCCCTGTACTCACAGTTTAATGCCATAGTGAAGTTTCAGACTCCCCGCGGGGAATGGGCGTTCCTATCAAGAGGGGAACATGATTGACGGCCAGCTATGGCGCGTCACGCTTCTCCGGAAATAGCTGAAATAGGACTTGGCTCTTCACGGCGCCTGCGCTTAGTCTGTGCGCAGGCGCCGTGAGGAGCCGAGACCTACTCCGGCTATTTTCGGGAATCGTGACGCGCCATAGCCGGCCGTCAATCATCTTCCCTCTCCATAGGAACGCCCATTCCCCGCGGGGAGTTTGAAACTTCACTATGGCATTAAACTGTGAGTACGGTGCCCAAAAAAATAAATAAAGGCATACTGTAGCTCACGCTAGTATGCTGGATTTTATGGTAGAATGTTGTTATTTAGGGTGAACCACCGCTTTAAGAGATATTGTGTCCCATCATTGATGTCAATAGGAGTAATGGTTGCCCTATAATCGGTGTTGTCAGGAGAAATTGTGTCCCGTCATTGGAGTCATTGCTAGAAATTGTGCCCCATTATCGGTGTCATTGGATGAATTGTGCCTACTAACTATTGGATATATTTATGGAATTTATTATTTTTTTCTAGTAATGTCGGAGATCAGTGACTTATAGCGGGGCTGATATATTGCGATTGACAATCTGACACTTTGTGGGAACTAGTGACGCAGTAAACAAGTGACAATTTTCGTGTCAGTGAGAGGAGTAATGACCCATCATTGGTGTAATTGGGAGGAACTGTGCCCCTTTGTTGGTGTTATTAGAAGAAAATTGTTCCTCATTGTTGGTGTCATTAGGAGGAACTGTGCCCAATTGTTGGTGTCATTACGTGGAATTGTGCCCCATTGTTGGTGTCATTAGGAGGAACTGTGCCCAATTGTTGGTGTCATTACGAGGAATTGTGCCCCATTGTTGGTGTCATTAGGAGGAACTGTGCCCAATTGTTGGTGTCATTAGGAGGAACTGTGCCCAATTGTTGGTGTCATTAGGAGGAATTGTGCCCCATTGTTGGTGTCATTAGGAGGAACTGTGCCCCATTGTTGGTGTCATTAGGAGGAACTGTGCCCAATTGTTGGTGTCATTACGAGGAATTGTGCCCCATTGTTGGTGTCATTAGGAGGAACTGTGCCCAATTGTTGGTGTCATTACGAGGAATTGTGCCCCATTGTTGGTGTCATTAGGAGGAACTGTGCCCAATTGTTGGTGTCATTAGGAGGAACTGTGCCCAATTGTTGGTGTCATTAGGAGGAATTGTGCCCCATTGTTGGTGTCATTAGGAGGAACTGTGCCCCATTGTTGGTGTCATTAGGAGGAACTGTGCCCAATTGTTGGTGTCATTACGAGGAATTGTGCCCCATTGTTGGTGTCATTAGGAGGAACTGTGCCCAATTGTTGGTGTCATTAGGAGGAATTGTGCCCCATTGTTGGTGTCATTAGGAGGAACTGTGCCCAATTGTTGGTGTCATTACGAGGAATTGTGCCCCATTGTTGGTGTCATTAGGAGGAACTGTGCCCAATTGTTGGTGTCATTAGGAGGAACTGTGCCCAATTGTTGGTGTCATTAGGAGGAATTGTGCCCCATTGTTGGTGTCATTAGGAGGAACTGTGCCCCATTGTTGGTGTCATTAGGAGGAACTGTGCCCAATTGTTGGTGTCGTTAGGAGGAATTGTGCCCCATTGTTGGTGTCATTAGGAGGAACTGTGCCCCATTGTTGGTGTCATTAGGAGGAACTGTGCCCCATTGTTGGTGTCATTAGGAGGAACTGTGCCCAATTGTTGGTGTCATTAGGAGGAATTGTGCCCCATTGTTGGTGTCATTAGGAGGAACTGTGCCCAATTGTTGGTGTCATTAGGAGGAATTGTGCCCCATTGTTGGTGTCATTAGGAGGAACTGTGCCCCATTGTTGGTGTCATTAGGAGGAACTGTGCCCCATTGTTGGTGTCATTAGGAGGAACTGTGCCCAATTGTTGGTGTCATTAGGAGGAATTGTGCCCAATTGTTGGTGTCATTAGGAGGAACTGTGCCCAATTGTTGGTGTCATTAGGAGGAATTGTGCCCCATTGTTGGTGTCATTAGGAGAAATTGTGCCCCATTTTTTATGTCAGAAGATGAAATATTGCCCCAAGGGCCAGATAAAAGCAAGTAAAGGGCCAGATGGCCCCCGGGCCACCGTTTGGAGACCCCTGATCTAGGGCAATTAACTGTGTTGCCTAACAAGTGTTTTATGTGTACTGTATGTATGTGCTGCTTTTATTAGGGGAAGAGATGGAACACAGAATCCATTACTACCCCACTTCAGCTAAAGAGAGCTCTACCTCATTTACATAGACAGAGCTCCATTCTGAGTCTCTGCCCGATGATCAGAGGGTGCCAGTGGACATCAAATGCCCACCACCCACAGATTGGTTTCTGCTGTGAAGAATCTCAGCAGAAGCGGAACGTGCCCCCTGCAGGCCAGAAGTGCAGATCACGTGTATAAATATGTCAGTAAAACAGCTGTAGAGCGGTCAGCAAGTGGTTTAATAGCAGCCTGTTTTAAACCTTGGTTCACAGTAGTGCTTCCGCAACATGATGCGTTTAGTGGTGCGGTTTTTGTAGTGAGACTGTGTATTTTTCAAGAGCCCGCATCTCTCCCTGTTGTACCTCTGGGCCGGCTGGCAAGTTGCAGCATCTCTTACTATAGAGGGGGGGGGGGGGGCAGCGAGAGTACAGTGGGGAGCATCAAAATACATATTTGCCTGTGCAGACAAAAATTCTTGCACCAGCCCTGGTCACACATACCGCACTGAGCTTTCTGAAATGCCTGGCGGCGCTGTAACAAAGTCCCGCCTCCTAGACTGGGCTCCTGTAATATACGGCACACTGATCCAATGCCGTAAATTTGAATCAGTGTGACATGTATCATAGGAGCCTGCAATTTTGAATCCAAGCTCCGTGACAGCAAGAGATCGCTGCTCTGTGTGATCCATAAGGACACTGATAAGGCTGCAATTGGTGGGCACTGATAAGGCTGCATTCTATGGGCACTGATAATTACCATTACCAATGCAATTATGTAATAAGCATATTATTTTTATTAATTTTTTTATTGTATTTTACTCCTTTGTTATTTGTCTTATGTTAACCACTTCTGGACCAGAAGATTTCGCTACTTAATGACAGGCCCTATTTTGTGATTTGGCACTGCGTTAATTTAATGGACAATTGCGCGGTCATGCGACGCTGTACCCAAACGAAATTGGCGTCCTTTTTTCCCACAAATAGAGCTTTCTTTTGGCGGTATTTCATCACCTCTGCGATTTTTATTTTTTGTGCTATCAACAAAAATAGAGCGACAATTTTGAAAAAAAAACAAACAATATTTTTCACTTTCTGAAACAGATCATTTGTTTGTAACCATACTTAAATGGCCTATCTTTTACATGCATATGTATTTTTTATTGTATTGTGTTGCAGCATTATGGGTCCTAAAAAATTGTCAGGTGCTCAGAATAGAAAACGGAAGGCCCTTATGAATTTGGAGGACCAGAAGAGTGCTGGAGCAATAAAAAAATATTTTGGAACACCAGCAGCTAGTGGCTTACAAACCACAGAAGAAAAAGGTGAAGAAAGCTGCAGTGGCCAAAGTGATGACCATGTGCATGTTCAGCTCAGTGAGCCTTCACCATTAAAAACATCCTTGGAAGAAGAGGATGCGAATACATCTTCTAGCCCTATGGTTTTTGATGAAATCACTGAAAAAAGAAAAGATCGGGAAAGCTGCAGTAGCCAAAGTGATGTACATCTTCAGCTTAGTGATCCTTCAACATCAAGGACATCTTTGGAAGAAGAGGATGCTAATACACCTTCTGGCCAAGTGTCTTCTGATGAAACAAACACATGTGAAAAATCAAGCTTCACAGATCCTGCTTTGTGGCCAAAATTGATTTCTAAGAATATTGATAGCATTTTAGAGGTTGGTCCTGTACAGGTGCAAGATGTTGATTTTAAAAAAGATGCCTATAATAGGCATTTTTCTTCAGCATTCTACAAAAGGAAATTAGACAGTGGTGAAGAGCAAAAACGACGATGGTTGGTATACTCCTCATCTGCCAATAAAGTATTCTGTTTCTCTTGTAAATTATTCGATAAGAATCCTAAAACATTGCTTGCCCTTGGAGGATCAGATGACTGGGCACATATGTCAAGTATGTTGAAATCGCATGAAACCTCCAGTGGTCATTTTACAGCCCAGCAGATGTGGCATGAAACACAAATGACAACCAAAAAGAAGGTACAGCGCTGATGTGAATGAAACGAATTGTGAGTGAACAATACAATTATGAAAAATAATCAGTGACTGAATAAATAAATTAGATATTGATAAAAATAGTTCATAAAAATATCCAAGAGTGAATGTACTGATCCTTCACCAATCAAGAATTAAGTATAAGTGACAAAAATAGCAAATGTAAATCAGTGAAAAAAAGAGTCCAATGATAAAAAAGGCAAAATTCTTATTTCTTTATCTTCCACCAAGTATGACACCCGTGTGATGGTATTCCAATCTGCTTACCAGATTAACTGACCGTGATTGCGGTCAGATAAAGCCCAGAGATCTTTTAGAGTCCTCTCAAGTGGACTAAATGGCAACAGGTTATACAGATCATCTACTGCTCCAAAGCTCCAGAGGGAATAGGGATACGCTCATCAGCAGCACATGACAGAAGATCTCTGTCATGTGCTGCTGATGAGCGTATCCCTATTCCCTCTGGAGCTTTGGAGCAGTAGATGATCTGTATAACCTGTTGCCATTTAGTCCACTTGAGAGGACTCTAAAAGATCTCTGGGCTTTATCTGACCGCAATCACGGTCAGTTAATCTGGTAAGCAGATTGGAATACCATCACACGGGTGTCATACTTGGTGGAAGATAAAGAAATAAGAATTTTGCCTTTTTTATCATTGGACTCTTTTTTTCACTGATTTACATTTGCTATTTTTGTCACTTATACTTAATTCTTGATTGGTGAAGGATCAGTACATTCACTCTTGGATATTTTTATGAACTATTTTTATCAATATCTAATTTATTTATTCAGTCACTGATTATTTTTCATAATTGTATTGTTCACTCACAATTCGTTTCATTCACATCAGCGCTGTACCTTCTTTTTGGTTGTAAATTTTTTTGCTTTGGGTATTTAGAGCAATAGGTACCAGCTGCTTTTGTCACTTATTATTTTCACAATTTTTTCATCACGTATTAGCGCAGTGTTTTCCTTTGGTTTTTTCCTTAGGATTTTTTTACATGAAACACAAATGAGACTGAAATCAAAACAAGCGATCGATCAAAACTATCAAAATCTCATGAGCCGTGAAAGGCAACACTGGAGATCTGTGATGGAGAGGCTGTTAAGCATTGTCCAGTTTTTAGCAGAGCGTAATCTGGCCTTCAGAGGATCTTCAGATCGACTTTTTACATCCAATAATGGAAATTTTTTAGGTCTCGTAGAACTATTAGGAAAATATGACAGTGTGATGGCAGAACACTTACACAGGGTGGTATCAAAAAAAACTGCAGACCACTACTGCGGAAAAAACATTCAAAATGAAATAATAAATCTTATGGCGAAACAGGTAATTGAGGACATTTTACAACGCTGCAGAAATGCTAAATATTTCTCCATTATTCTTGACTGCACTCCAGATATTAGCCATAAGGAGCAAATGTCTTTTACTATTCGATTTTTGGAAGACGTTTCTGGAAATTTTCAAGTAAAGGAACATTTCCTTGGGTTCAATAAAGTAGAGGACACAACTGGAAAAGGATTAAGTGATTTCCTCCTTGAATTTCTTTCAGGAAAAAATTTGGATATCGATAATTGTCGTGGACAGGGTTATGACAATGGAGCCAATATGGCAGGAAAAAACAACGGAGTTCAATCCAAAATTCTAAACTTAAACCCAAGAGCAGTATTTGTACCATGTGGCTGTCATTGTCTCAATCTTGTAATTGGAGATGCAGTACGCTCATGCAAGGAATCAATGCAACTATTTGGTATCATTCAGCGCCTTTATGTTCTATTCTCAGGATCAGTAAAGAGATGGAAAATTTTGACTGACCATGTTTCTGGCCTCACTTTAAAACCTTTGTGCACCACACGGTGGGAATGCCGTATAAATTGTCTTAAACCACTAAGACATAATCTAGGCGAAATACAAGAAGCATTGATTGTTTTGTCTGAGGAAACCCACACTGAACCGAACATTTGTCATGAGGCTAACACACTAGCTCAGCAGATTGTGGAGTTCAAATTCATCATGTCATTGTGTTTTTGGTATGAGATATTGTACCAAGTTAATATTGTGAGCAAAGCTATGCAGAATGAGACTGCTGATATAATTTTAGTCTCAGACCTAATCCAGAAATGTCACAATTTTTTAATAAATTTCAGAGAGTCTGGATTTGAAAGGTCCTTTCAAATTGCAAAGGAACTAGCAGAAAAAGTGAATGTGGAGCCTGTTTTTGAAAAGTCTTCTCGTATTCGCAGAAAAAAAGCCTTGTTTGAATACGAAAGCCAAGATGAACCTTTAACAGATCCCACGGAGAAATTTAAGATTGATTTTTTTTATGTTTTGGTTGATACTGCTACTAAATCTTTGGAGGAGCGTTTTACTCAGATGGAACGACACAACAAAGTATGGAGATTTCTATACAACATGAAACAACTTCCAGCAAGAGAAAACTTAAGGGACTGTTGCCTGCAGTTACAGAAGGCATTAGAGAAGAGCAGCCAATCAGACATTAATGGTCTAGATCTTTCAGAAGAGCTTTGGCATATTCAAAGCCTACTACCTCAAGATGTCACAGCACCCCGCCATACACTCAATTTCATAGTGAGAAATGGCCTGACTGACACATTTCCAAACATGTGGACAGCATTTCGGATTCTCTTAACAATTCCGGTTTCTGTGGCATCAGGAGAACGCAGCTTTTCCAAGTTAAAACTTATTAAAACTTATCTGAGATCATCAATGACTGATGACAGACTAACCTCTTTATCAGTCTTATCAATTGAAAGTGATGTATTGAAGACATTGGACATGAACAACGTGATTGATGAGTTTGCAAAGGGAAAAGCACGTAAAGTTGCATTTTGAACACAC
Organism: Rana temporaria; assembly: GCF_905171775.1. Taxonomy (NCBI): domain Eukaryota; kingdom Metazoa; phylum Chordata; class Amphibia; order Anura; family Ranidae; genus Rana; species Rana temporaria. The sequence goes on along the minus strand of NC_053493.1, from coordinate 85,374,199 downwards.
ATTTACCCCTTTACACTGGAACGTTATTCGAGCGTTCTTGAGGCGTTATTCGAGCATTATTCAAACGTTATTTGAGGTTATTTGAGCGTTTATTGAGGCGTTATTCAAGCATTATTCAAACGTTATTCGAGTGTTATTCAAACGTTATTTGAGCATTTATTTGAGGTTATTTGAGCGTTATTGAGGCGTTATTCGAGCAAAGCCTCATCTGCAATCCCAATGTGCTGGTAAAGCACCGCTAAAACCCTAACGTCTTAGGGCGTTTTTGCAGTGCCTCATTTCAATGGAGAGGGGCATTTTTGGAGCGTTTTTTTTTTTCAACACCCAAAAGCTGCTCCAAAAGATGCTGCTTGCAGGACTCCTTGTGAAAGGGTCCATTGAGATGCATGGATTGTTTGCACATGCACTTAAATTGTCTGTTTGTTTATTAAAACTAATTATTTGTTACAAATATTGTTGTCCTCTTTGTGTATGTTTAGGTGACCAGGGGGCGATGGGTGAAGATGGGGGGGGGGGGGCGCCACAGGATTAGCTCGCACAGGGCGCCTGAACACCTAAGGCCGGCCCTGATCAGGGATATGCAATTAGCGGACCTCCAGATGTTGCCAAACTACAATTCCCATCATGCCTCTGCCTCTGGGTGTCATGCTTGATGCTGTCAGAGTCTCGCTATGCCTCATGGGAATTGTAGTTTGGCAACAGCTGGAGGTCCGCTAATTGCATATCCCTGGTGTATATGAAAGATAATTGAAAACACCATATATTTACCCTTTTATTCGCTGATAAATAATTTGATCCTTAAGAGTAAATAGTAAATGATAATCTGAGGAAGAAAGTGAGAAAATAAATCTGTAAATTTTGCTGAGAAATAGCTTCACCCTTCTTAGGTTCTGATAGAGCTATTCTGAATATGTGCAAGTCTGAGCAGAATATATCTAGTCCCTAATCGGATGAATTCATGAATACTTCTTTATAACACTTGTCTGGTGCATTCATTGTCCTTTTATTTCTGTGTTTTTTTGGGTTGCAATGCTACCCTTCTCTTTATGGTTTACAGGATACACTTGAGATGTGTGCAAGAGAGAATGAGTTCAAAAGCATCCTCTTTTCTCTCTGTTACTTCCATGCCTGTGTTGCTGGACGGCTCAAGTTTGGTCCCCAGGGCTGGAACCGCAGCTACCCTTTCAATGCCGGAGATCTCACTATCTGCGTCAATGTGCTTTATAACTACCTAGAAGCCAACACAAAGGTAGGATAAAAGTACCTAAAATCAGTACATACATTTGTTATTATTACAACATAGTTACCACAACGATTCCTTTCAAATAAAAGAAAATCTATTTTAATAACATCTGTAATAGTTGGTATAGTTATCATAACCTTTACAATTAGTTGGTATCGTTCTCATAGAGATCTAATAATGTTTTACACTTTTGTTCCCCTGGAAAACAAGGTTAATAAGATGATAATAATTAAAATACGACTACTTTTTGCCTAATTAGATTACAATCGATTTATCATAGTGCTACGGTCATTATTGTAATGTCAAATTAAAAAATACTCTCTGCAAAGCCCAGGCAGCCTTAATGGTAATGCCACAAAGTACCATAAATATTACAATAAATAGTATAGTACATATTAGGACGGTGTCACTGATGAGACCAAAATAGCCTCCGTAATTGTACTGACAAATAAATACACACACACTTTTTAATAGGGCATGTGTTGGCATTCCCCGGTCACATAAATCACATTGTTATTTTAAGTAAAAAGGTATATTTTTTTTCAAATTTTGCCATTAATAAAAAATACAAAAAAATAAAAGACTAGATCACTTGGTTTCTGGCTACAAGAAGCACTGAGGGTGTTGGAAAGTATTAGAAACTGCAAAGGGTCTGTTGTTTTCAATCAGACAGGCCTTGTAGACTTTTAGTAAAGTAAAAGCATCAGCAAGACACAAACAAGAAGCAGAACCTGAGCCGATATGACTGATCTGTGCACTCATTTAAGAAAGTCGAACCGTGTATGGGCAGGCTGAATGTACAAAGATGATCAATCAACTTGGGTACAACCTGCCTTCTGAATTCTACTTGCGATTAGCGATGGTGGCTGCTATAGTCCCTAGCAATAATCACTGCCCTCTCCACCGGGAGAATACAATGTCTCGGGTGGAGGGATTCCTCTGTCAGCACCGGCTGTGTTAATAGGGGAATAGTGCACATTTCTTTCCTGCAACCAATGGCACATCTATGGAGCTAAAAACAAAATTCGCTCACCATGGAGCTAAAACGCAGATCGTTTTTTAGAGGCATCGGCATGTACTTCTGATGATTTCACAGAATTTCAGCTAACACATCAGACAAAAACAATAATGATGTCTCCACTTGCACATTGGCTAAGTGATTAGCAGGTGGATGTGAATCTACACATGGCACTATGGGTAAACTATACCTTATAACGCTCTGTTTCATTTTAAACATCTATAATAAATAGTTTGTGTAACTATAAATACACAGTAAGCCTCTGAAATATCAAGCATGTAGGAAAAATGCTCTTTATGTCATTACCAAAAGCAGTGGATTCCATGTACATGTGTTCCTTATTCATTAGGCAGGTAATGAAGCATTGGCAAAAATGTAATTACATACAGCAAATCTGACAGTCCTTAACATTGCATTAATAATCACTACAATTAGTTTTGATGATGGAAGCAATTTGCAGCACGTCATATACATAAATAACATTGAGATTCTTGCATGTGTCATTATTATGTATTAAGGATGCCACCTTGTTGTGACATTCCCACTGATATTCTACTTGAGATGAAATTAAGGTGAGATGAGTGATTTTATTTGAAAGGTAAAACAAGTTCATGCCACATTTATTAAATTAACAAGGTGACTTTGAAAAATAATACTTATGTGGGTTGGGTTCAGGTGGCCATGTAAAATGCTTTTAAATAGTTTGCAGCGGGATCTGTGAGATATAGTACCATCAAACTCGTGTCTGATTGTGTTCATCACATTTTTCTTTATTGTGTCTGTTCATATTTCTATAAAGCAGATAATCAATCTAAAAAAAACAGTTCAAGTGCATCAAAAAACAGTGCAAGTGCAAGGGAACTTGTACAAACGCAACCTTAAAGACCGACATTGCTAACTTCCAAATGCTAATTGCTTAAATACTTTAATATGGAAGCCTAACTATAAATTTTCTTAAAATACCCCAATCCCCCCCCCCCCAACTATCCTACCTAAATTGCACAAAAAAAAATCCTGTCCGGTCATATGATCCCGCAGCTCCTGCTCCCCTGCATCAGTGAGCGGCTGCTGCAGGGGAAAGGAAGGAGCCTATGGGTAATGTCACAGCTCCGTAAATTCCCAGCTGTTGTTGAGCACTGTTTGAGCCAGAGCTTTTGGCCAGACCAGAGTGGATTGAATATAGGTAGATACACACACACATCATTATTACACAGGCTAGGTAGGAAGTAACGGGAGGGAACATTTTTAGTTAGGGTTTTCTTCCACTTTAAGTCACTGGTCCGTAAAAAGCATGTTCCATGTGAAGTCATAACTTACAGTAGGATTTGCTTATGAGATTTAAGTCCTTGATTTATAATGACCCTGTCACATTATCTCTTGTAAAAAAAGTCTGAACTGTGTAAGGGGTTAGCTCGGTAGCGGGGTGTGTGACCCCCTGGATGGGTTCACTACACACTGAATTTATACAGAAAGGCAGGTCGAAGACGGTTGAAAACAAAGATTTTGGTTTATTCTTCCATCTTGCTGGAAACAAGTGCAAGCATCCAAACAGCATAAACAAAATCAAACATAAAATAAACCCTGGCCACTTGGGGCGTCTACCTTCACCACACAGGAACCTATCTATGGAGTCTGGCACAGCCTACTGCTGAGCAGACACTGCTGGTTATACAGCAGAAAAACAAATAGTCTTTTTGATTTTTATCACACAGAACAATCAATAGCACCTCACCTCTTCAGAAGTATTTCTGCTCACTGCACTCCTTCACCCAGAAAGCCTCAGGATGCAGCAATCAGTGGTAATCCTCTGGATTACTTATAGAGGCCTTAATTGCCTCATTCTGAACAGCTGAAGTTTTCCCACGCTCTTAAATCTTTCTGGCTACTTCTGCAGCCGACACCTAATAATAATTGGTGTATTGTCCAAACAAAGCAGAAATGTATCTCCCGTCTGTGACAACACCCACAGATTTACCTGACTTCCTGTCACAACTGTTAAAGAGGGGTTCTGGGCATAATTTTTTTTTTTTTTTGCAAGCTAAAATGAATCACATTAAGTAGTCCCTAAAACATATTAATAGCTCCCCAATCGTTCCAGAAATCATTGCAAACACTTCCTCCAGCTTATGTTATATATACTAAAATTCTCAAATAAAAACGCCAGTAAATCGCTACACTCATGTGTGAATGCAGCCTAAAGCATCAAAGAAACAGTAAATCGCTACACTCAGGTGTGAATGCAGCCTAAAGCAACAAAAACACCAGTAAATCGCTACACTCTGGTGTGAATGCAGCCTAAAGCAACAAAATCTTATTTTCTGTGTTAAATATCTAAGAAAAAAATGTAGATATTGTATTTTCCATGCAAGTGTAGTAGCAGGATCTCTGACATTAGACAAACGTTTATTTTATAGGTTAATTGGCTCAGTTGAGTGTGCCCAAGATGGCTCCTAATCTCTTTGAGTCTCTATGGAGAAAAACGCTATAAAAATACAAATTCAATTATATTAACCCTCTAATTTCCAACCACAGGTACCATTGGAAGATTTGCGCTACTTGTTCGGAGAAATCATGTATGGCGGTCACATAACTGATGACTGGGACAGAAGGTTATGTCAGACATATTTAGAGGTTTATATGAGCACAGCAATGGTAATGTAATATTTAAGTATATAAAATATTTTATACATTTTTTTTCTGTGAATGTATACAATTTGTGAATTCTTGCAAGGCTGTCAGGGGTGCATATCTAGTTTTTTGTTGTAGTGAAAAGAAACCACATGTGCTCATGGAGAACCGTGTGCACCACAGATGGGATTGTCTGTGGACAGTGACATGAAAGTTGTATGACACCAGGGCTGGACTGGGACAAAAATTTGGCCCTGGACTTCATCCAGACTGGCCCACTTTGACAGGTCTCTCCCATGGCGGCCGAACAACTCCCGCACCCCCCCCCCCCCCCCCCGGCCACCCAAGCCCCCTCTCCCCCTTCACTAGCCACTAGCTGTTCTACTTTATTAGAGTAGAATGGCTGGTACTCTTATAGGCAGTACCAGTGGGGAAGCTAGACATTATTTCACCTGGGGCAAAGAATCAGTTTGGTGCCCCCCCCTTATGGGACAAGATTAGGCAGAAGTGAGAAACTCCCAGCTGTTTGTCCCCTCTCCCATGCTCCTCTGTCGTCCCCCCTGCTTCTCTGGTCCTCCCTCTGCTTCTTTGTTCCCCCCAGGTGAGCGCTGTGGGGAGGGAGAGGAGGTAAGCGCTGCAGGAAGGGAGAGGCAGAGGAGTGGAGGGGGGCGGCGGGCCGCTGTCACTGAAACCGGCCCACTGAGCCATCGGCCCACCGGGAAACTCCCTGTAGTCCCAATGGCCAGTCCATCCCTGAATGACACTGAAGCTCTTCATTAGCATCTTCAGTAACTGACTGTTGCAAATCAAGTATACATGTGTCTTGTTGCCATGGGATTTATAATTTGGATAGGGTCATCAGTATACGTGTGTTTAGTTTGAAAGTTTGGTGGCATAAAAGGAGGGAAAATCCTTGCTAAAAAGATTACATTTAAGCAAGGGTTTCATAAAAAGACCTATTGAGTTGTCGAAACTTGTAATGTCACATTATACAAGGGAGGGGTGCTAACAGCAATGGCAGATGCTGCTTACAACAGGAGTAATAGTAGTGCCTAGTACACACGATAGGATTTATCCGCGGATACGGTCCTCCGGACCGTTTCCGCGGATAAATCCTCTGAGGATTTTGATCCGATGGAGTGTACACACCATCGGATCGAAATCCGCGCCGAATTCCCATCGCGATGACGTGTCGCGCCGTCACCGCGATGATGACGCGGCGACGTGCGCGACACTGTCATATAAGGAATTCCACGCATGCGTCGAATCATTACGACGCATGCGAGGGATGGGTTCGGACGGATCGATCCGGTGAGTCTGTACAGACCACCGGATCGATCCGCTGGAGCCGATTCCAGCGGATAGATTTCTTAGCATGCTAAGAAATTTTTATCCGCTGGAAATCGGTCGGCCCGAAATATATCCGCGGATAAATATCCGCTGGATCGTACACACCAGCGGATCTATCCGCTGAAACCGATCCGCGGATCAATTTCAGCGGATCGATCCTCTCGTGTGTACGGGGCCTAGCAGTCAGGCTGTTCTTGTCCCCTTCCTCATTTCCCAGAAGCAATTCGCCATTCGGTCATGTTAAGAAGAGCTTCACCTTATCCTGGTCGAAAATTGTACCTTTAATATATCCGCTCCTACAGGTTGTTGCTATCCTTGTCTGTATTTACCTTGCAATTGAAACATTTTAAAGCTAATTTGCGAGTCAGTATTAAAGCGGTAGTAAACCCTTGTGTCCTCTCCTAACTAGTTACATATTCCGAAAGACATTGCATTTCTACATCGATCGATCGCTATGTAGTACATGATATTACTAGTCCTACCGTTTAAATCGTTGCCTTTTTGCAGTCTCATAGTTGCAGTTAGCCCGCGCCATTGTTGATAAGGGGGTAGATTCAGGAGCGATTTACGCCGGCGTATCCATAGATACGCCGCGTAAATTCAAAGTTGCGCCGGCGTATCTACTTTCTGTATTCAGAAAGCTAGATACGCCGACATTAGCCTAAGATCCGACTGGCGTAATTCTATTATGCCGTCGTATCTTAGGGTGCATTCTCACGCTGGCCGCTAGGTGGTGCTTCCGTTGTTTTTGGTGTAGAGTATGCAAATTACCTAGTTACGCCGATTCACAAACGTACGTGCGCCCGGCGGTAGTTTTTTACGTTGTTTGCGTAAGGCTTTTTCGGCGTAACGTTGCTCCTGCTATTAGGTGGCGCAGCCAATGTTAAGTATGGACGTCGTTCCCGCCTTGAAATTTGAATTTTTTACATCGTTTGCGTAAGTCGTTTGCGAATAGGGCTGGACGTAATTTACGTTCACGTCGAAAGCAATGACGATTTGCGTCGAAATTTAGAGCATGCTCACTGGGACTTTTTCACGAACAGCGCATGCGCCGTTCGTAAAAAACGCGGGGTCATCATAATTTAAATAAAACACGCCCCCCCTTACACATTTGAATTACGTGCGCTTACGCCGGCCCCATTTACGCTACGCCGCCGCAACTTACGGAGCAAGTGCTTTGTGAATACTGCACTTGCTCCTGTAAGTTGCGGCGGCATAGCGTAAACACGATACGCTGCGCCGCCGTTAAATTGCGCGCCCCTACCTGAATCTACCCCAAGGTCTTTCGTGTCTTATGCATTGCTAACTTCCATCCACAGTTCCTTTCTCTTGCATAAATCCCGCGCGTGCACACTGCAGGTAAATATTCAAGCCTCTTCTTCGTTTCTGGTTACTATGGAAACGAAGAGAAGCTCTTCCCAGCGTACACCAGGAAGCTGTTGTCAGCCCCGACATAAACAGAGATTTGGCCGGCAGCGCCTCGGCTTGCCGGATTTGGCAATCAGACAACGCATGCGCGGAACAACGTCATCACTCGGCATATCGGCGATATACAGAGAAGGAAGCAGGTAGGACAGAAAACAAAGAGAGCAATGAATTGGGGATATTAACATGCCTTGGTAAATACAAAGTCTAAAATTTAGGTATACAACCGCTTTAAGATTCTATTAGTGCACATACACTCTATAATATACTGGAGCTTAATGAATAAGAAAAATAAAGACAGACGAACAAGAAAGGAGCACTAAAAATTCTAAGGGGCTCTTTACAAATTCTGTCGTAAAGCGAGGTGATGCTAAACAGGAGCGGTGAGACAGATTGTGCAACAAATGTATTACAAGGTTACAGCTTGAGTAATTCCTTCTTTGTGTGCTCTGTAGTCACACTGTGACACAATGAAATGTGACGTATTCCTAATTATGTGTCTGTGAAGAGTGAAATCTGTCTCAGTAATACATTTTGTCTCAGAACTTTGCAAATTGTTGCACTTGGCTGTCCAGGAATACAGGCGTACAAGTCTGTAAAGCTGTCTCAGAGACTTTGCTAAAGGAGAGACATCCTGATTTGCCACTAATTGTTTTGGTAATTTGGCTTATAAATGCTCCTCTAAGTGTTTAAAAGTAATTAAAATCTTTTTTTTTTTTAGCTTGATGGTGAGCTTTATCTAGCCCCTGGTTTCAAGACTCCTCCAAATTTGGATTATATTGGATACCACGACTATATTGATGAAATGTTGCCTGCAGAAAACCCTGTCTTATATGGACTCCACCCAAATGCAGAGATTGAATTCTTAACAGTAACATCTGATAACCTTTTAAAAACCATTCTAGAACTGCAGCCTAAGGAAAATGTGATTGGTGAAGGTTCAGGATCTTCCATAGAAGAAAAGGTAGGCTAGTTTTGTTATCATAGATGTATAATGACACTCATTTGGCTGCCTGTATGTATTCGAACTACAGCTATCATTTTACTGACCTGCAAATATCTTTTAAAACTAAGGCCTCATTCACACACGCGCTGTGGCCTGTAGAGCATGAATCAGCCATTTGTTTATGCGGACACAGCCTGTTGTCCTAATTTGACAGGTATGCTCAGTGTGATGCACGGTTTGTTTAGTGTGCTGCTTAGGCTCGATCACTATGGGGAGTAGTGTGGGTAATGCCGCAACTACTGCAGGAGTGCCAGCAAGGGATGGAGCTCATCCCAGCTCATGTAGTCACTGGAAGGAAGAGAGGAAAGATCCCTGGTGCGCACATCCACGGAATCTTATGGTGATATGAGAGATAAAGTATGTAAAAAAAGCAGTGCAGCGCTACTAACAAAATGATGAAAGTCCAAAAAACAAATAATTAATCAAAATGAAGAGAGGATAAGGGTGACTTCTGGAACCTCAATAAGGTGATCGGATGAAGACTCCTTATAAAACAGTCAAGTATCCTTAGATAGAAGTACAAACCGCTCACCTTAGCAGATGGACCTGTGGGTGAGCAGCAGGTCAAATGAGCTGTCCGTCTAATAAGGGGGTATTATAAGATGGTAACAGCTGAAGAAGTCCTGTACCTTGGGACGATACGCGTGCGGGGGGCTTCCATTTTTGATGTCAGGACAGCCACCTACTATCTCCATTTTGATTAATTATTTGTTTTTTGGACTTTCATCATTTTGTTAGTAGCGCTGCACTGCTTTTTTTACATACTCTGACCAAGGACTTATTGACCCTCAGTGTTCAGCAGCTTTGTTATTGTTTTGTCCTTTGCGCAGTCTGCTCTCTCTATTCAAAAATATGAGAGATAAAACCTCAGCCTGGGCTCCCACCAGGCTACTCCCCCCAATGTGTTTCACTCCGCCCCTCAGAGCTTAGTCATGGGATACCCATGATTAAGCTTCGAAAGGCGGAGTGAAACGTGTTGAGGCGTGGCCTGGTGGGAGTTCAGGCTGGAGGTCTCTCTCATACCACCATAGAACTCTGTGGATGTGCGACACCAGGGATCTTTCCTCTCTTCCTCCCAATTTCACACTGGCTGTGCTCAGGGCAGCTCATCTGCCCTTGCATGCCTATAGAGTTACGTAGACTGCCTGCACGCTGGTCAAACAACCAATGTATGCTCCGCAGCATCATGTGAATGAGGCATTATAGTATCCTACAGTATTAACCATTGCAGCATAGTAAACAGTGGTTATATAGGTTGAAAACAGACATCTGTTGAGTTCGATAGAACAAAAAACTTGTGTTGTCAGAACTGCAGCTGATCCAAAGAATGTTAAAAGGCTCTTATAAAGCAAGCTCTAATTTAGATCTCTCAGGAAGAAAACTCCTAAACCTTTCTCTTCTACTAAAGTTGAACTGGTTTCATGTCCGACCAAAACACAAATTAATGGGTCACGTGTGTAATAAATCAGTGCTGTATACAGTATATAATAGAAGAAAAGAGTAATAATAACTTTACATATAGGTGGCAGATTTTGTTTTGGGCTTTGCTGCAACAGGTAGGCATGCCATATGTTTGTCCCTTGTGAGTGGGTATGTTGTACTACTTGAAATGGCTTGTGAGTAATCAGATACATGTGCACAAGGGACAACCTAAGCTGACCATAGATGACTCGTGTTTTTTTTTTTTCAATTAGCTGGCAGGCTTAAAAAGATAAAAATAATTTCTTCATTCACACAAGTTAGATTGATGGGACATGGTCCCAACTGGGACATTGTATATGCTGACAATGGGACTCTGCTGTAAGAATACATTAGTCAGTGGCTACAGCCGATTGTCTGCAACTGCTGATTGAGCAAAAACTTCCAACATGCCCGTTTGATAGAAGACATTTTAACAATTGACATCTCTCAAACAGGGTTGGCCACACATGGATCACAATTCAGCTGGTCTCTGCTGAACCAGCTGAATTCAAATCCATATAAGGCCAGCTTTAGGCTGTTGCGGTTAAAGGATATTGGTATTGCTTATGTAGCGCTCACCCCCGAAGGAGCCGCTGGATAGAATTGGGATGGTGTGTTACCTCTGTGAGCGTCTAGGGGTAGCTGATGATGAGAGCAGCAATGATGGAATCTCCAAACAGCAGGTGTCTTTCTTGTGCTTTTATTTCTGCCCAACACGGCAAACAATAAACTTGAGGTAGATAGATCAAAGATGGGTGAGGAGGAGGATTAGCAGATTCAGGCCTAACCGAACAGCAGTCCTGCTTCCAATGACACTTCACTTTTGTCGTCACTCCAGCCAAAGTGGGTACAGTGTATCTGGACAGGCCTCTCACACCGACCTGGCAGCCAAGATATCACTTGAAACTTTGAGAGGAAACAGGTCTCTGCCACAGACCTATCCTCAGAACTTAGGTTATGGAGACTATTCTCCTCAGTAAACTTCTTCTGGCCTGGATCTCGCTCAGGTAGTCTCAATTAGGTTACCGACTGGCAGGTGGCCAACATCCACCCCTCAGCATTCGGTTACCTGGATCCCCGGTGGATTGTCTAGGCCCTGTTGGACCGCCAGCCTCTCATTGGCGCTCCTCAGACGGACTCCCCACCGAACAGCCACACTTGCTTGGGATCTCCTTAGAGTTGGGAACCCAGTCGACCACTGGATCCCCGCCACAGCTTTAGATGATCCGGGCCAATATGGTCCCGGAACCAGGAACTCCGCGTGGCACGCGCACCCCGGCCCGGTAGGCCATATCGCCGGGGAGCTCCCGCTTAATGGCGTCTGCTCCAGAAGTACCCTCCCCCAGCATGCCCCGCGAGGGAAACCCCCTCCTGATTGGCTGCTGGCAAGAGGCACTCCAGCCTGGACTCCACTGCTGCCACCTGCCGCCCCGGGGTGGAAAAGCACCTCAGGAGCGCAGAATGAACTCACAGTACAGCCCAGCCGAAACAGAGGCCTAATTTATGCCAATCACTTGGATGAGAGCTAACTAACTCTCTCATTCCCCTCTAAATTTAGAATAGCACCTGTACAGAAAGTACACAGGTGCTACACTTATAAGCTGCATTTATTGGTTACAAGAAATGTATTCCTATATTTAGATTGCATACATGGACAAGCCTTTCCCATCTATACTTTTCTTTGCAGGTGAAGAATGTTTTGGATGCAATTTTGGAAAAGTTTCCAGAAGAATATAACTTGCAGGAGATAATGCAAAAGACAACGGAGAGGACTCCTTACATCCTGGTCTGTTTCCAGGAATGTGAGCGAATGAATGTCCTTATGAAAGAGATCCGGAGGTCATTAAAAGAACTTGACCTGGGACTGAAGGTCAGTTTGCTTTACTGAAGCTTCTTTCATAACTTGAAAGTCAATAATACTGACAGGACTTTGTCTCTCTAGGGGGAACTCACGATCTCCTCAGATATGGAGGCTCTGCAGACTGCACTCTACTATGACAGTGTTCCTGAGTATTGGACTAGGCTGGCATATCCATCAACATTCGGGCTAGGGCAATGGTGAGAACTGTGATTTAACAATGTCTTTTAGGTACACTGTGTTGTTATATGTGCTCTTTCTCACCACTTTTAATATCACACTGATATAAAGAATGTAAATATTATCATAAGCAAACAGTAGTGACAATGGCTTAATAGAATGGAGTACTGCCATCAATTGAATCTATATTTACTGTATTTATTGGCGTAGAACACTCACTTTTTTACCCTGAAAATAGAGGGTAAACTCTGCCTGCGTATTATACACAGGGGCCTGTGGAAAGTTATTTTCTTGAAACTTCCCTCTTAAAGTGGAGTTCCACCCATAAATATAACATTACATCAGTAGTTTTAAAAAAATGTCATTAGTCCTTTACGAAAAAAAACATTTTTTTTTAGATGCCTTCAAAGTGTTGTTGCTAGGCAGAATAGTTGATCTTCCCACTTCCTGCACCCATGTGCTTAATGCTTCCTAACCTACACCGCACAGACTCCTGGGAATGTAGTGGGTGTAACTTTCCAGGAGTCTGTGCACTCCCCAGTCTCAAAGAATCATGTGACTTGGACAGCACAGGTGCTGAAACCTGATCTGACACTGCTTGTGCAGCACTGAGCATGTGCAAGGCTGAAATCCAGGAAGTCATACAGTCTGGCTTCATGATGCCCACACTTAAGATGGCCCCAGTCAATTTCTATTTTATAAAGTGTCTAAATGCTGTAACAACCTAACAAAACGGACCTTAGTTTACAGACTAACTTTACTAGAATACATTAAGCTTGTGTATTACAGGGGTATTTATATTTAAAAAGTGAAATTGTGGCCGGAACTCCGCTTTAAAGTTAGGGTGCGTGTTATATGCCTGTGCGTGTTATACGCCAATAAATACGGTAGTTAGAATTCCAGACTAAATCTTTTTACTGGACACAGTGAGACAAAATTAGGGCCTCGATTACACGTATTGCTGTGTTTCTATGGTCCACCCTATAAAATGTAGATGTGAAAGGAGATCTAAAATGTTATCACTGGAACAGGAATAGAGGGGAAGTCTTCCCATGGGTTCACCTGTTCTAATGACAACTGTGAAAGATGGGATTTCCCCCACCTTGGGAATATCTCCACTCACTCAAGTTTCTGGGAAAGAAAGTAAATACAAATCTCTCCAATGAAGAAAAGATAAAGCATGTATACCATGCACAATTTATCCAAAATGATAAAAAAAATAAAAAATGCTTGTTAATAAATAAATAAAAATATTCAAAAAGGCAGTGCAGAAACCGAGAACACACAATTAATATTGTTTACTAAAGGAGGATCACTGAAGGATAAATTCCAATTGTGTATAAAGGTACATTTTTTCAACCAGTTCTGAACAAACAAAATCTTGATGAAATGTACTGGAAACTGTCAGAATATCTTGTATTGTTCTCTGCTCAGCATAGACTGGTGCTCTTATTATTGACTACAGAAAACATGGCCTTGCATATGACATGCTTAGTGAATGTTCATGTTACATGAAAGAGAAAGCTACAGTATATTGGACCTCCAAGTCCAGTTCTTCATTCCCACTTCGGGCACTTACACCAGATGCTTCTCCTGTTTGCTTTTACATTTTGAAAAGGTGTTTTGTTTGTACAGTAAAACCTTGGATTGTGAGCATAATTCGTTCCAGAAACATGCTTGTAATCCAAAGCACTTGTATATCAAAGCAAATTTCCCCATAAGAAATAATGGAAACTCAAATGATTCGTTCCACAACCAGTTTATAGTCCAGATTAAAAGATTATAGCAATATGATAAAATAAAATGTCCATCCACGAATGGAAGCCTCCACAAGGGGATTAGGAGGGAAATCTAGCAAGAGCTACAGTGTATAAAAGAGAAGAAAGGCACCTCCAAGTGTAGCAATATGGTTACATTTAATGAAGGTATATTTAGCAACTCGCATGGTTGATGATTAAAAGAGTCATATCTAAGTATGCAGGCATCCGGGGTAAAGCTGTCCACAAAGACCGTCCTCCTCACCGCCGGTTCTCACCACTGTCAGTCTGCAATCATGACCGGGAAGACTACCCTGCAGTAGAGTGATCTGAAAGCGAGATTTGAAGCGCTCGTGGAGCGCAGAGTGGAAGTTTTGACGTTGATGGTGGTGAGGAGGACGGTCTATGTGGACAGCTTTACCCCAGATGCCTGCATACTTAAATGTGCCTGTTTTAATCAGCCATGTGAGTTGCTAAATGTTGTACCTTCATTAAATGTAACCGTACTGCTACACTTGGAGGCGCCTCTCTTCTCTTTTATACTCAGTTGTGATAACATGACGCTACTTGTATATCAAGACATTGCTTGTATATCAAGTCAAAGTGTATTTAAAAATGTTGCTTGTCTTGCAAAATGCTCTCAAACTAAGTTACTCTCAAACCAAGGTTTTACTGCATTTATGTGAAATGTGCTGTTTTGTTCCCCTGTGCGGGACCATTTTGCCTTTCTTTTCTTCAGGCCTGTATTTTGGCATTGTCTTACGTAATAAAAACTATTTTACCAGAAAGAGAGGTCTATAGGGTCAAATCATTCCCAATAGAAAAATCTCAGAAAGAATGCTGTCCTGAAAATTGTTGTCCAGATTCTGCTAATTTTGCTAACACTACCTTAAAGATACCCTGTCAGGAATCTAAAACACATAAAACTGTCAGCTCCCAGCATAAGTGGGCACATCGTATTCACCTCTCTGGTGTCAGAGCTAGTGTAATGCTACGATGTAATGTATTTACGATAAAAAAAAGTCAGATGGACTTTTTTCATCCGAAATTCCGATCGATTGTGGGCTCCATCTGACTTTTTTCTGTCGTTGTTTAGAAATAAAATACATGTAAAGGGTGGTGGTGTCTGCGCTGTGATTAATAAATGGTGCAAAACTCACGAGGTGAGTAAGTGGACCACAAGGTGAGTCCTAAAACTAAGTGGGTGGTGAACAAATACAGAACAAAATAATAGAAGCAAAAGTAGGTAGGGAAGATGCTTACACAACTAAAATATCAAAAACAGTGTGAACCTAGAAGAGTTAATCTCGAACACTAGGTCATGCAGTAGTGACAAGTGATATCGCAGTGACCATGAAAACCCAATCTCATATAGTGCAATAGGCGAATAAAACGATATTACTATAGCATCTAGTGACAAGTCTAGACAATCCTGAAAAAATAGATAAAATTAAAATACAAAAAATAAAGTCTTATGAAAGGTGCTCCCAAAAAATAGAACAAGTCCACAGTTCCGTGCTGATGGCAAAGACTTCAGTGCAAGACACCTCAGGTGGTCCCTACGTGCTCACCTCACGGCTATAGCACGGATAGCCAACAAATAAACGCAAGGGATGCAGGCTCGAGCAGCAGCAAATAGATATAGATATATATATATAATAGATATACAGTATAGATCGTCTTCTGGGAGTCTCAACACATCACTCCCAGGAGACAGTGCGCATGGCCGGGAAAATCTAAAGACACGCCCACTCCCGCAGGGAATGAAACCCGGAAACCACATAGAATGCACGATTCTAAAGGTAAACATTGACCTACGAGAAAAAAAAAAAACGACGGATTGCAATGTATGCTGCTGCTATGAGTGAGACGAAGTTGATATTTAGGGTGAACCTCCGCTTTAAATGAGACAAGTATGCACTAAAGAGGGATATGCTTTGTTCATATTTCATGTCTTAAGTCTACAACCAATTGAAATATTATGTCACAATAAGATTTTTGTACCTTCTGTAAAATCTTTTTCTTTTCGTTTATTGAAGGAAACAGAAATGCAGATACAGTTGGGTTATATTGTTGCCTTTAGTAGGTTTGGACACTGGCACAGAGAAAAATCACATATCAGCCTCCATCTTACCCCTCTATCAAACATGCAACATTGTTTTAAAAAGCAGTATTGAGGACAAAGGGAAATAAAAGAGAGGGGACCTGTGTCACTCAGGGTACTAATGAATCTTACTTTCTTTGTCATTCATTGAGAGGCGCAGGAATTCAGATACGGAGTCTGAAAGTAGTCCAGCTAAGGGGTGGCCAACAGCTACAGTCTACAACTGAAATCACCTGAGGAACCAACACCCAAATCTGACAAGATGAATGAAGCTCCTTTTAAGACAAAGGAAGCTGCCAAAAACCAAATGAAGGCTACAGAGGAGAGCACCACTGTCATGGACATGCAATAATGTCTGGCAGTTTACCTTCTCCATGTGTCCATTAGAGGCCTGCCTCTCTTTCTGGCTGCCTTTTATCATCTCCTCCCTGTATGGCTCCACCCTAGGTCATCCCAGGAAGTCTATATTAACTGTTGCACTGCAGGTCTGCTTTGTTGTTCAACTTTGTTAGCTTGTGTTCCTGTCTGTGTACCAATTTTGGATCGTCTCTGACTACTCCTGTTTGCCTGTGACCCTGACCTTTGGCCTGTCCCTTGGTTACCCTCGTCTGCCTGTTGCCCCGACCTTGGCTTACCCATCACTATCCCTTGTGTCCTCAGTGGCTGCTTCTCCTCTCTCCCTACGGAGCGTGACCTGGGGGACCCCAGTTGCAGCGAAGCCATCCTCACCACCAGAGGCTCTGGTGAACACCTGCTGGACCTTGGACCCCGGGCCCTGGGGAATCTTGGGCTCATGTTTCCTGTCCATCCGCAGCAGACAGCAATTGGGTTCACTACCTTGCGGTGCACCCCTGTCCCCAACGGGGTGCACTTTTCACCTGGCAACCACCAGTGGGGAATTAGTTCAAAAGCACACTGAATCTGAAATAGTAAGAATCTGTGAAGCAAGACCTACAATATGATTTGGTCAGCAGTGGAAACAGTTGGATAACCCCAATAGAACAGTTGCCCCCAGAAAACCTCAGGCACATTAATGTTCAGAGAAAATTGGGACCAGACAGTTTATTCAGAAAGACTAAAGCCTTATTCCCCCAACCGGTAGGATTCAGATAAGAAAAATTCCAACAAAGGAAGAGACTGCCTAGTCGGGCCCATCTTGCTGACAAGATATGCAAGAAAGTGAGAATCCTCAAAGCAGATAAACCCCTTAGGGTTGCAGCTATCCCTTGACCAGAAAAAAAACTCAGGGGAACAGTCCCACAGAGTCATCCAAACTGAGGTAGAAAAGTACCCCAAAAAGGTAGGCAGGGATAAGGTATATCGGAACACCAGATAAAAGAAGGACGAACCAGGAAATATCCATCCAACTGTGTCACTGGGGTCTGCAGGACCTGCCTAATCATGAGCATCGAACGTGGTTCTATAAATCAGCTAATCTTCAGACACATATTGTCCCCTAAAAGAGGCACTTGCAGCAGAGCCCGATGGTGTTTTGCGTGCTGACAGTGTGTGTGGTGGTGGTGGGGTGATCTGTAGAAGATAAGATCATGCAGGTGCACAGACCTCTCCCTGCAGTTCAGAGACTGCTGAATAAGGAGAGCTAGATTTCAATGCGCTGTCCTAATGGAAGACAATACTGCTGAAAATATGACTCTTGGCGACATCCAGTGTAGAAACCATGTAACTTCTCTTGTCACATGGAGGACTCCCATTCTTTTCCAGGGAAGGCACAGCAGCCCTTGGGTGATTTCAAAGGGAGAAAATATGCTCAAAGAGGTGACCATCTGCTCTAGGGAAAATAGCTAGAGCCCTGAACATAGAGACACCCCAGCAAGTGGGGTCCCCTGGGGTGGGGGAAAATACTACAACTAGAAGAGGATACTAGATACAAATGGTCGCGCCAGCGAGTACTTGATCTACAGAGACAACGTGGATGTTTCCCTCAGAGCCACAACTCTGAGACTCAACTAAGAGAGCCTAAGAAACACTGAGGGTAGGAGAGGCTCTTCTGAGAATGGGTTACCAGAACTCAACATCAGAGGATCCTTCTTAAGTAGGGGAAAAGAGTTTGGGAAATGTACAATGCCAAAACACCTCATTTAGACTTATAAGTAATGGGTTTCAGGCAACAGAAGCTGAAAGATGAGAAATCATTTAAAGTGATGCCAGGCACAAGGGGCTAGCCTGTGGACTAAAGAGTGTCCTGTTCTGAAAAATCACACAATTCCCAAATTAGAAGTAGAAGGTGCACCTTCATGCAGAAGGCTGTTTGGTGGTGTTACCTGACCTCTGGCTGCAAGCCCTACAGGCAGAGTGGGCATCAGGCTCTGAAGACCTGCGAGTACCTGCAGCAAAAAGTGGATAAAGGATTGAGGTGAAAGTCCTCAGACCCCTCCGTTGACCTACCTTAAGGTAGGAGTGCACTCTGGCCACCTGTGGCATTGTTGATCATGTTGTTAAGGTCATGGTTAACAAAGCCATGTTTTTTGAAGGACAAGTGAAAAGTCAAAACGTTTTGAAAATGATGTTGGTGCCCTATGCACTAAGCCAGAGAGCTCATCTGTATGGATATGAGTCACACATTTAGATGCTTGTAAAAAGCCATTACAACTAGAGCATAAGGCTCCAGAGATTTTTTCCATTGATTTTAGGAAATGAGGATCAACCCCAGCAGTGCAGAAGTCCTTTAAAACATTATTAAAGTAATAATAACAATGGTGGAACCCTCTAATTATACACATTTAATATTCTCTCTCAGGGATACCATCCCTTATATTAGAATCCACAAAATACCCCCACCCCCCCAATGGGAAGACATGAGGGGAGAGAGAGTAATGGGACTTTGCATTTGCCTCCATAATGAATACATAACAGTATATTTTATTTTGTATTCATTACATTCAAAACAGATTTTAAAAAAAAGTATCAAATTTCATGTCACATGCAAGTATAATTTTTAATGTACAAAGTAATTAATTGGCGTTTTACGGATCGACTTGCTTTGCAAATGATTTGCTTCCTCCACACCTCTAGTGCATGCTGGCAACTATTTTTTCTACAAGAATAATGGTTACATATGTAATACAGACACTTTATTGAGTCAAACAAATCAAAAATTATTTTGTGGATCCCTTTTAAAGGAATTCGCCTATTTTGACACAGTCTGACAGATTAAAGTCACCACAAAAATGCAACGGAGGGAAAACCAATCAATTCAGGCTGGGATTTAAGAAGGGATTCCAAAAAGGTGAGTAGTCTCAACCAATTTAGTGTTCTTCATGTGAAGGTGTATCACTGGTGTCTCTACAGTGGAACAGACCACTAGTTGATATACTCCCTCTCAAAGGGGAAAAGTTCAGGCACGCTTCCAACTCCTCAGGACCCTTTCAGGTGTTTTCATTTCATATGGAGGAAAGTATCAAACAATGAGTGTAATGGAAAGTTCAGCTGTGGGAGCCTTAAAAGACCCTCCAAATGCAGGGTAGAATGTACTGCATCATTAAGGTCTGACACAAACCTGGGGTAACAGCAGGTGACTCCAGTGCCAGAGATCGTATCGGGTCACAACAAGCCCAGCAAGATTAAGGGCCTTGGAAGGGTCAAAGATGGACACTGTAGGGGATGGCACTAGAGCCCAGGAGCCTGAATGCCTTGGTAGCGGAGTAGGCATGAGGACTCTGTAGACATTAGGGAGGACTCACCCAACAAAGCTAAAAATTATTCTGATGCTAACAACCCTATAACAATAGGGGTCTCAGGTTCTAGATTATAAACTTTGGATCTTTCTTGGGATAACAGGTAAACCCACAAAACAACTAGGGGAGTATGGGCTAAGGTCACACTTGGTAGCAGGACTACTCTGTCTATGTTTACAGTTTAGCGATAATACAAGGCCCAAAGTAAGACAAACTCAAGCAGTTGGTGCTGGTAAGGGTTTTAGGCAGCTGGAGGTGACCAGGTCACTGTAGGCGGCCAGTGGAATAGATCATAGATCTACATGTGTTCAGGAGCAGGATGATTCCTCCAGGCTGAATGGTGCAGAGCATGCATGCAACACTCCATCCAGCCAATGATCCATCCACCCAGTGTAGTGTTAGGCCCCGTACACACGGCCGAGGAACTCGACGTGCCAAGCACGTCGAGTTCCTCGTCGAGTTCTGGGATGAAGCCGCCGAGGAGCTCGGCGGGCCGCCTTCTCCCATAGAACAACGAGAAAATAGAGAACATGTTCTCTATTTTCTCGTCGAGCTCCTCGGCGGCTCCATCGAGCCAAAACTGTACAGACGACAGAGTTTCTCGGCAGAATCCGGGTTTTGACCGAGTTTCTCTGTGAATTCTGCCGAGAAACTCTGTCGTGTGTACGGAGAAATTTTTAATCCAGACCTGCTTTAGAGACCAGCTCAAAAAGTGGTGTAGCACTAAAGGAAGAATCCATAATGAATAGGGATGAGCTTTATGTTCGAGTCGAACAGGAGTTTGACTCGAACATTGGCTGTTCGCCGAACAGCAAACAATTTTGGGTGTTCGTGGCAAATTTGAAAAGCTGCAGAGCGCCCTTTAAAACTGTGAGAAATCTAAAATGCTAATTTTAAAGGTTAATATGCAAGTTATTGTCATAAAAAGTGTTTGGGGGCCTGGGTCCTGCCCCAGGGGACATGTATCAATGCAAAAAAAAGTTTTAAAAACTGCAGTTTTTTCAGGAGCAGTGATTTTAATAATGCTTAAAGTGAAACAATAAAAGTGAAATATTCCTTTAAAATTTCGTACCTTGGGGGTGTCTATAGTATGGCTGTAAAGTAGCGCATCTTTCCTGTGTTTATAACATTCTCTGCACAAAATGATATTTCTAAAGGAACAAAAGTCATTAAAAACTACTTTTTTTTGCATTGATACATGTCCCCTGGGGCAGGACCCAGGTCCCCAAACACTTTTAATGACAATAACTTGCATATTAACCTTTAAAATTAGCGCTTTTGATTTTTCATGTTCGTGTCTCATAGAATTTAACGGTGTTCGAACAAATTTTTTGCCTGTTCGCATGTTCTGCTGCGAACCGAACCGAGGGGTGTTCGGCTCATCCCTAATGATGAGGGAAAAAAAGGCTAACAAAACAATAGTTAGACTTTTCTTAGCAAAGCTGAGGAACACTGTCAAAAAAGACATACTTGGTTTTAGAGGTGTTATACAGAGGCTGACTTATGATTTTTCTGTTTGCCGGTGTCCAAACCTCGAGAAGGTGGCTGTAAAACCCAACTATATCTGAACATGTGTCCCTCAATGGGCAATAAAGAAAATGTATATTGCACAAAAAACCTTCCACATAATATGTATCGTCAGAACAAGTCACTGATTTTTAGTTCAAGATTTAACAATTGTAATATATAATTCCTAGGGTTACTGATCTTCTTCTGCGATGTCGTGAACTGGATACGTGGACACAAGATTTGGTGTTACCAGCAGTTGTCTGGGTTTCTGGATTTTTTAATCCACAATCCTTCTTAACAGGTACATTTCCCTAGATGAGTTTTCAATTTTTTGTATTCATTACAATTATTGCTTTTTATTCCTCCTTTGTTTAACCACTTCAATACAGGGCATTTTCACCTCCTTCTTGCCCAGACCAATTTTTAGTTTTCAGCGCTGTTGCATTTTGAATGACAATTGCACAGTCATACAACAATGTACCCAAATGAATCTTTGTTTTTTTTTCCCCCACAAATAGAGCTTTCGTTTGGTGGTATTTGATCATACCTGCTGTTTTTATTTTTTTGCGCTATAAACAAAAGAAGAGACAATTTTGAAAAAAAACAATATTTTTTGATTTGTTAGATATCACAGTTTTTTTCCTTAGTTTAGACCGACACGTATTCTTCTACATAATTATTGTAAAAAAAAAAAAAATCACAATAAGCGTACAGTATATTGATTG
This sequence comes from Rana temporaria, assembly GCF_905171775.1. Taxonomy (NCBI): domain Eukaryota; kingdom Metazoa; phylum Chordata; class Amphibia; order Anura; family Ranidae; genus Rana; species Rana temporaria. The sequence continues at coordinate 85,352,240 of NC_053493.1, read as the reverse complement.
GTTTACGCAAAAGTTATAGCGTCTGCAAAATAGGGGATAGATTTATGGCATTTTTTATTTTTTTTACTAGTAATGGCGGCGATCTGCGATTTTTTATTGTGACATTGCCGCAGACATATCGGACACTTTTGACAAGTTTTTGGGACCATTCACATTAATACAACGATTAGTGCTATAAAACTGCACTGATTATTGTGTAAATGTGACTGGCAGGGAATGGGTTAACACTAGGGGGCGTTGAAGGGGTTAATATGTTCCCTATTGAGTGATTCTAACTGTAGGGGGAGGGGGACTCACAAGGGGAGGAGACCGATCTGTGTTCCTCTGTACTGTGAGCACACATCGGTCTCACCTCTGACAGGAGGTGGATCTGTGTGTCTACACACACAGATCCACACTCCTGCTGTGATCGCGGGTGCCCGGTGGACTCCGGGCACATGCACCGGGTCACGAGCGGCATGCGCCCCCTAGACGGCCGGGAAGAAAGGAAGTCATATGACGTCCACCCGGAGGGAGGGTGGGTTCCTGCCGGCATCATATTACTATGGCCCGGTAAGGAAGTGCTTAAACATATGTGACTCAAGGGAGGCACACCATGGATCACATAGGAACGCGACTCTGTTGCAGTGCAATTTCAGCCCTGGATTGTAGCAAAAGTAGTGCATGCACTACTTTATAAAATGCAGAGAAAGTGGATCACATGGTACTTCTGTACCATGATATCCAGTGCAGATTTTTGCCTGAATGCACACCTGAACTGAACCGAACCCAAAAACGCACAGGACCCTTTTGGAAACCACACCATGGCCACCCCAGACATTTGTGAACCTGCTTCATTGAGAGCTGGTTACATTCACATTATGCAAATTGGATGTGGTTAAAACTGCATCCCTTTCGCAGATATGTGAACCTGGCCGGATAGTCCCGGTATTTTAATTACTTCCTGCCTGGAAACTGTACATATACAACAGGACAAGCGCCGTTCTGGGATGACGTACCTGTAAATCCTCCAACTCTAGACAGAGTGGTGTCCCTCAGACATAGTGGATCACAGATTTGGGTACACCGCTAATAAATTTGGCCCTGTACTATCACAGTAGTAAATAAAGGCTGAATGAATTAAAGCCTTTTAACAGCATTAACAATTGCTTACACTGATTAATCCGTAATAAAAAAAAAAAAAAAAAACACAGAGCAGTACAGAGTCACTACGGTGACACTACAATGTTCTGGTGAGGATACAGTGCCTTGCGAAAGCATTCGGTCCCCTTGAACTTTGCGTCCTTTTGCCACATTTCAGGCTTCAAACATAAAGATATAAAACTGTAATTTTTTTTGAAGAATCAACAAGTGGGACACAATCATGAAGTGGAACCAAATTTATTGGATATTTCAAACTTTAACAAATAAAAAAAACTGAAAAATTGGGCGTGCAAAATTATTCAGCCCCTTTACTTTCAGTGCAGCAAACTCTCTCCAGAAGTTCAGTGAGGATCTCTGAATGATCCAATGTTGACCTAAATGACCAATGATGATAAATAGAATCCATATCAAAAACAACAATAGTGTTTGTTTACTGAAGAATGATTGGGTATTCAAAGTAAACACATTTAGCAAAATTCTTTTAGACCTGGTTCACAGTAGTGCAACTTCTAATGTGACTCGAGTTGCACAAAATCGCATGACAATGCAAATAACTGTTTCCAATAACGACTGTTCACATCAATACAATGTGATTTCGGGAAAGGGGCCCTGTGCTAATTTGGTGAAAAGCGATACAATTTTGTGGGCAAAGACTTTAATGGAAAAGTATAAAAAAAAAAAAAAAAAAAAAAAAAATTATATATATATATATATATATATATATATATATATATATATATATATATATACACATATACATACACACACGTATGTGAATTTTTGTATGCTTTTTTCCCATGATCATGTGCTGCTGTAGAAGTAATATTACCAAAGCACACAACCATTAAATGCCACTTTCATCATATGAATATCAAAATGCAGAATCGCACCTCAAGTCGCATGCAAACCTGATCACACTAATGAAGCGCTTCTACATTTTAAGTAAATCAATCCCAATGTGTGAACTGCCCTTGCCGTTTCTAATAAACTTTTGGCATTAAATGATCATATCTTTGTATTTTTACCAGCGATTATGCAGAGCATGGCTCGGAAGAACGAGTGGCCACTGGATAAAATGTGCTTAACGGTTGATGTGACAAAGAAGACAAAGGATGAATTTGGCCACCCCCCTCGTGAGGGAGTATATATTCATGGACTGTTTATGGAAGGTAAAAAAAAAAAAAAAAAAAAAGAGACCTACTTCTGGTGCTGTATGAAATTCATTATATTAAATCCTGAGACTGCTTCTCGTAAGAGCACAGCTGATGCCACCTGTACAGCTTCAGCCATGAACATCTATCAATTTGCCATTACATGTAAATAAGACCAAACAGTTTAGAGGTTAGATGTAATATGTACGGAGCAATTTTACAGTATTTGTGTCTCTGTAGGTGCAAGATGGGACGTTCAAGCAGGTGCGATATCTGAGGCTCGTCTTAAAGAGCTGACACCAGCCATGCCTGTCGTCTATGTGCGAGCAATTCCTATCGACAAACGAGACTTAAAGAACGTGTATGAATGTCCTGTATACAAAACGAAAATCAGGGGCCCGACTTATGTATGGACATTTAATCTGAAGACCAAGGAGAAGCCAGCCAAATGGACTCTAGCAGGAGTGGCCTTGCTGTTAACAGTTTAATGCCAAATCCCTGAATCTGCCAATTTTATCCCAGGCAAAACCTAAATCACCTTTATGTATAAAATGTTATTTAATGGAATTTGTTCAGAAAATATTTATAAAATCAATTTTAGTTATATATTTTTGTTGTAAAAATGTATTACTTTAAGCACTAAATGTTGTGGTTTAACCATTTATAGTTAATAGGTACTGATGGAGTTACTCTCTTGTATATCACACTGAATGTGGCAAGACTCCGATATAATTGCTATCAGGCCAGATGGCTCTGTAATGCTGTTTCTTTATGTAAAGTGTAAAAGTAGATACTGGAAAATGACTTGTAATAAAATAAAAACTATTTTGAAGTTTTCGGTTAGCAATCTCTCAATGCACAAGGTTGAATTCTGGTCCTCGAGGGACACACATGCCAGTTTTAAATTGCAAAAACAATTAGATCAAGGCAACCCACGTTAGACTACAAAGTTTCTGCCACCGATGGACCACTAGTGTGACATGGCCAAGACAGTGCATGCTTTTCAGGTCTCACTGGAATAATGCACTCACAAATTACCAATTTACATACAAACTGGGAAACGGTTTAAAGAGATTGGATGCATTATGTACGGAGCAATTTTACATTATGTGTGTCTCTGTAGGTACAAGATGGGACATTCAAACAGGTGTGATATCCGAGGCTCGTCTCAAAGAGCTGACACCAGCCATGCCTGTTGTCTATGTCCAAGCAATTCCCATCGACAAACAAGACTTGAACATGTATGAATGTCCTGTATACAAAATGAAAATCAGGGGCCAGATTTATGTATGGGACACTTAATCTGAAGACCAAGGAGAAGCCAGCCAAATGGGACTCTAGCAGGAGTGGCCTTGCTGTTAACAGTTTAATGCCAAATCCCTGATTCTGCCATTTTTATTCCAGGCAAAACTTTAATGCTACATCCCAAATAGATTGTATATAAGAAATTATTAGACCACATTGAGGGTAAGAGTTTACATTGCGGCCAGGGGATGCTTTTCATCCATTCATACAACTGTACTTGTTATTCACTCATTTGTAATGGCCCAAAATGTATTTAAAGCAGAACTGTGGTCTCAGTATACATATGCGACCTTTATGGAGACGTGCACCTCCCTGTGACGATATGGGCTTCCATCAGTAACCTTCTTTCCTCAGGTACAGATTCCATACTGGGATTGCAGCTATTCACTGTGGAAACATTTAGGAGTGTGTGGTCCCCCACCAACATATGGATGTAGGATTCTCAACTAGGCAGGTTTAGGGGCTCCAGTGTATTTGCTTGTTTGGGAGGAAACTGGCTTTTTTTAGTTTCCTCACTATTTAGTAAAGTCCACTTTGGGACCTGGAGCCCGGGGATTTTCTTAGAGATCCGGGTTCGATGAAATCCCCCAGTCCTAGGTCCAGATTTTGAGAGTCACCAGCACACTGACTGGTACAGGTGTGTGCTGGGCTATTTGTGGACACCTGACCATGGTTCAGAAGGGTAGAACCCAGCCCCAGAGTCCAGGCTTGCGAGGGAGAACCCAGAGTGCAGATGTGCACTGGAGTAGCCAGAGTGCAGGTTGCACTGTGAAAGCCAGAGACCTGAGCCTGTAGTTTACCGACAGGAGTTAGGAGGGCTCCGTGTGGGAGCCTGAGCAGTGGTGCTGCCGCTAAAATTAGCCAGGTGAAAACCCCCTGCGAGGGAAACCCTGTTTTGTTTGATCTTCAATAAAAGTGGGCCAAGGAGAACTGAAAAGGAAACATTTGTGTGGACTGTTCTCATTAGGCGCTACGCTTGGGCTAAACAACCCCCAATATCACAAGTGACATACTTTTCTTGTGTGGCTCTAATCTAACCATTCGACGGTCCTTGGTATTCATCCCCTGTTCCTGAAGTTGTTGTCGTGGCTTGGGGGGTGGGGCCTCGCCCCTCCTTGACTTTAATCATCTTCCACATCTACACACCTAGCATTCCTGACTTGGTCGAAGGAAATACAGTGTGCTCCTCATCTGATATTGTTGATTTATACTGTCCTCACACCAAAATGGTTCAAGCCATATATGCTCTGAGAAAGCCATTGCCGGTGAAATGCATCAGTACGAGCCCCCTCCTGCTCTGCCATAGAATTACTATAATATGTACTACAACTTACTAGTTGTGCTATGATCATTTATGTGCATATTAGAAATGTATAGCAATATTCATTCTGAGAGGAGGTGTGTTGGCACTTAGAAAGTCAAACATTCTTACCACATTGTTCTTTTGAAGAAATATAAATGCATACATGCAAGAGTTTACCCAGAAGAATCTACTTGGAATTTCTATAACTTGTGCCAGCTGCCTAGTTCAAGGATCATGTTTCTGCTCTACAACAGAGCACTTGGCTCCCTATAAAAAAGGGATAAAGTGTGATTCTTCATGGGTCCCTCCCTGCACCCTCCTATATTAAGGTCACTCCGTTTTGTTCCTTATCCCTTCTACTTGCAGAAGGCTGAAAGGGACGGTGTAACACGGTGAGAGGAAATGTAAGAATACAATACAAGGCAGAATACAAAGCAAATTAAACTGTTTATTGGTTGGAAATTCAACAGTGCTAATTTCAATTACTTTGCCGTTTTTAACATAGCATAATTCCGCTTCTATTTTACCAAAACTATTGCATTAAAAACTACCTTCTCTAAATTTGGAAAATATTAAAAACAGAACTAATTTAAAACCAGTATAAAACTTTTTTTTTCACAGAAATATAAAAATTAAAAAAGAAAACATATAGAATTTACAGTCGGCCGCATTCAAAGTAAGCAAAGGGTTCTAGATCTTTAGCCAAGCTGAAAGTATTACAAATTTATAAAATTCAAAGTGACATTTAGGTGCAGCTTTAAAGCCCTAATAATAAAGGAAAAAACATAGCAAGCTTCTAGTATTATGATCAGGAAAACCATGGCACTGGAATCATTTACTAACCCCCCCCATATTTACAGTATGTACGAAAACAAAATGAAATGTATCTAAATGGCAAAACGTTATTAGTTTAGATTTCCCCTCACATATTTCTTCAAGACAGGAAGTGAGGGGAAATTCCCCCTTACTTCCTGTTCTGGTAACAATTGTGAAGTTTTGGATTTCCCTTTTTTTTTATGACAATTACTACGACAAAGAAGGTGACACTTCCCAGCACTAACACAGACTGTAATAAAAACTCGACCCAAACCCATAAAAAAAAAAGTCCTGTATACAGCTGTGACTTGTTTTCAAATGTGCAGCACAGTGAAATAAGAGCTGCAAATCAGGCAAATGTCGCAGTGCTAAGGAAATTGATTTGGTCTTTAGGCCTTACTAGCACTTTTCACACGTTTTTGTATCAGTCACAGGATATTATGACACATTTACGGCGGGCTCAGGGGTTCATCACAACTCAATGGCAGCACAAACACCAGCTTGACTAAAAGATTATTGTGCTCATGAATAAGGTGCTAAACAGAGTGAGTACTAATATTTGAAGTGAATCTGTAAGCACAGAAATATAGGCAATGCCACTGCAGTCTTTGTATTAAAGATGTAGGCTCCAGTACTGTCATATAGGCCATGGCTGGACTACCTACCATAAAAGCATGCATGGTGGGAGTTCAGACTTCACTGGTTTCAGGGCAGTGACTCACTAGCTCAGAATTAGAGTTTGGGTAAAGATGCATGCAACTTTACAATCCAAGTCAGAAACGGAAGCTTCCATATTTTAATACATACAGATTCACTTTACTTAGCATTGGCACTTTTGGAATAGAATGATGTGGGAATCTACATTCTGACATAAGGCAGATGTGTTTACGGGATGCATAAATCCATTCTTATATGAAAAGCCCCCTGAAATTCATCTTCACTCGTCCTCTACCATCCGCTTTTGTAAGCTGAAAGTGAAAATCAAATGAAAAAATAAATTAAAAAAAAGTGTTCGAATTCTGCACAAAAACAACGAACAGTCATAATCACCTTTATGTATAAAATGTAATTTAATGGCATTTATTTAAAAAATATTTAAAATCTATTTAGAATATTTATATTGTAAAAAATGAGTACTTTGGGCACTAAATGTTGTGGTTTAACCATTTATAGTCTTACAAATTTACACTGTGATCAATTAAACACTTCATGCCCAAGGACGTCATGGATTTTGAGTGGGGATGTCCGATTCCTGCACCCACAGGCATCATTCAGATATCAGGTGGTGGAAGGGGACATCTGTGTCGCCCCCCCTTTCTTTCTTGAGTGATGTAGGAAAGCATTTTAGATGGACTGTAGTGCGTTACTGCGAAACTAAAAATGCACAAAAAAAAATGCATATGCGTGAACCAGGCCTTAACGTGCATTACACTGATGCAAAGCATTCAGCAATGACACACAAATGTAAATGCGTTGTAATGCACTTCAGCACATATCTGATTGCATCTACTGTATTTGTATGTAGGAGTGTCACTCACGCTACATGAATGGCTCATACAGTAAGACCCCTTTCACCATAATGCACAGGTCTGACGAGCATAAATAGGCCTTAGAGCATGTCTCTATACAAGTAAATGTGAATGCAAAAGCAGCTAAAAGCATTTTAATGAAGCTTTGAAGGTGGCCAACTGAAGGGTCCCATGCATCTGTTATTGATCTCAGGAGCCCCAAATGCAAGGCTAAATACACCTGAAAGCAAACTGCATTTGCTATGTAAACTAGCCATTAATCTAATCAGATAAAAAAAAAAGAAAAAAGAAGAAGAAGGATGCCTGCAAGATTAGAATCGGACAGATTTTGCTAGCGTTGTACCGCAATATTATTACAGGGAAGGAGTTATGCCTTGTACACACGATCGGAAATTCCGATGAATTCCATCGGAGTTTAGATATAGAACATGTTCTATTTTTCTTCCGATGAGATTTGGCCGGGCAAAAGCCCGATCGTGTGTACGCAGCATTACTATTGGTTAGATTCAATACACAAAATATGTAGGAAAACCTCCTGGAGAACAAGCTGGAAGTATCCTACAAGGGAAGGTATACACTCATAGTACAGTAGGTAGTATGAACCAAACACACAATATTCTGGGGTTACATTTACTCACCTTTCCAGATATTCTTTGACATTGTCATGACCAGAAAATTTGGCCAGGTGAATGAGCATCCCTGTGGCACACCGACCATCTCTCTTGCGACAGTAGCTACAGTTGCAGATCTCACGACATGGGGGACATATCCAATCCTATGATTACAGAACGGAGAAGGGAGGTATATTAAGCATACTTTTCATTAGATTTTGTTTGAATCCCCGTTCAAAGAGAACCTGTCACAACTAAAACATTAGAATCACACAAGCCCGACAGGGATGTGCATTTCGGCAAATCAGAATGGAGAGATCCACAACGAGCATGCAGCAAGAGAAGTCACAAACTCTCATATGTATACCTGTTCAGGGCAAGTGAATCAGAAAGTATCAATTCAGGTCAAAAATGACCAGCAGACAACTAGAATTGTATAAAGAAAATCCGTGACGATTTCTCCATTCGTTATTTTTATGACATGTTTACTTTGGTAAATAGAGAACAAATATGTTTCGTAAAATATCTTATTCAGAAGAATGTACAACACTGGACAAGAGACTTTTGCATGCTGGAAAATCACTATACTACCCCCTCACATTAAATTCAACAGTGACAAGTTGAAAACATGCAAGTTCAAAGTTTGTCTATGTAATACATACAAACTCAATAAAAGTTAGTAAAATGCATTAATATCCGCAGATATTATTCAAACCTCTGTTACAAATCAATCTCTTAATCAGGTTTAGTCACCTGTAGGCCTCACTGACACTGGCAAACCAATGTTTATGTGCATTTAGGAGGACACTTCTAAAGGCATGTAATGATTTTTGTTAATGAGCCCATTTAAACTTTGTGCTACCTGCCCTTAGGTGCAGTCAGTTTAGTGGCATTTAACCGTTTAACCCCTGGGCCATTTGGCGATTCGGCACTGCGTTGCTTTAACCGACAATTGCGCGGTCGTGCGATGTGGCTCCCAACTAAATTGATGTTCTTTTTTTCCCCCCACAAATAAGAACTTTTTTTGGTGTTATTTGATCACCTCTGCGGTTTTTATTTTTTGCGCTATAAAACAAAAATAGAGCGACAATTTAAAAAAAAAAAAAAAGAGCAATATTTTCTACTTTTTGCCATAATAAATATCCCAATTTTTTTTTTTTTTTTTTAAAGCAATTTTTTTTAGGCCGATATGTATTCTACATATTTTTTTTGGGGGGGGGGGGGAAATCACAATAAGCGTATATTGATTGGTTTGTGCAAAAGTTATAGCGTCTACAAAATAGGGGATAGTTTTGTGGCTTTTTATAATATTTTTTTTTTTTTTTACTAGTAATGGCAGCGATCTGCGATTTTTATCGTGACTGACTTTATGGCGGACACATTTTTGGGACCATTGTCATTTTTACAGCCATCAGTGCTATAGAAATGCACCGATTGCTGTAAAAATGACACTGGCAGTGAAGGGGTTAACCACTAGGTGCCGCTAAAGGGGTTAAGTGTGCCCTAGGGAGTGATTCTTACTGTTAGGGGGAGGAGCTACCAGTGACAGGTTACTGATCACGGGAAACAGTAGATCAGCGACATGACACTAAGCAGAACAGGGGAATGTCTTGTTTACAAAGTCATCCCCCTGTTCTGCCTTTGCCGACCGCAGTCGCAGGCCGCTCCCCGGGAACATCGAATTCCCGGGACCTGCGAGCACACTCACATGGCTGACAGCAAATTTAAAGGGACATACAGTTACGCCCATTTGCTTCCCTGTGCCATGTTGTCAACGTATATGTGTGTGCGGTGGTCGGCAAGTGATTAAAGGAAATGGATTAAAAACCTAAATCCCCAATGTGAAGTATCATTCCTGACTAAGTCCAATAATTATATTTTGTTGTGCAGAGCTACATACAGCGAAATCAAGGCTCATGCACTCTGGTATGGAGATCTGTAGTGAGTGGTGTCCTGATCACTATGCAAACTTATGCGTACCCATCCACAATGGTGGGTGAAGCACTGCTGCTGTGTGTTTTGTTTTTTGGCTTTTTACTTGATGCTAATCTTAACCACTTAAGAACCCCTTCACGCCGATATACGTCGGCAGAATGGCACGGCTGGGCACAAGCATGTACCTGTACGTCCTCTTTAAGTGCCCAGCCAGTCCGAAGCTCCGTGACCGCGGACCTGATCGCCGCCGGTGTCTCGCGATTGGTCACCGGAGCTGAAGAACGGGGAGAGGTGTGTGTAAACACACCTTCTTCATTGTGGCAATGTCAGTGATCGTCTGTTTCCTGTTATAGGGAAAGACGATCACTGACGTCACACGTCCAGCCCCGCCCCCCCCCAGTTAGAAACACATATGAGGTCACACTTAACCACTAGGGGGCACTGTAGGGGTTAACTCCTAAACTGCAATTGTCATTTTCACAGTAACCAGTGCGTTTTTATAGCACTTTTCGCTGTGAAAATGACAATAGTCCCAAAAATGTGTCCACCATAATGTCGCAGTCACGAAAAAAGTTGCTGATCTCCTTTATTAGTAGTAAAAGAAAAAATAATAAATAAAAATGCACTAAAACGATCCCCTATTTTGTAAACGCTATAAATTTTGCACAAACCAATCGATAAACGCTTGCTGCGATATTTTTTTTACCAAAAATGGGTAGAAGAATACGTATCGTCCTAAACTGAGGGAAAATTTTTTTTTTATATATATTTTTTGGGGGATATTTATTATAGCAAAAAATATTGATTTTTTTTCAAAATTGTCGCTCTTTGTTTATAGCGCAGATGTGATCAAATACCACCAAAAGAAATCTCTATTTGTGGGAAAAAAGACGCCAATTTTGTTTGGGAGCCACTTAGCACGACCGCGCAATTGTCAGTTAAAGTGACGCAGTGCCGAATCGCAAAAAGGGGCAAGGTCCTTAACCTGCATAATGGTCCGGGTCTTAAGTGGTTAATAAACAATGGTACCTTATTTGCTTCCATTTTTGCTCAATTTTTTTGTACATAGAATGATGTGCCCCAGGAAGAAAGGTTCGCCTTCCACAAACCGACAGTTCTAAAACCCACTTCCCGAGGAGCCTCTAACCTCATCAAAAAAGTGCCTAATCACTCTACCCAGGCTTCAACTTCAACTTCAAATCATCCTCACTGTTAATAAAAGTGGGGGAATGTCTGTTAGTTTGGTTCTCTTGGGGTCACAGGCCTGTGGGGTCAAATGGGTATAAAGTATACTTCAAATATGTGCAAACTAAACCCCGGGGGGCGCACGGGAATCGTGGTCCCTCGCCCCCCAGAGGACCCGGCCCATCACGGTAAATGCCTGCTGACAGTGGCCATTTACCACGTGATTGATCCGTCGAATAAAAGAGCGATCACTTATAAAAAAATAAAAAAATGGCGGCATGTCCGATTCCTTTCTCCCCTCTCTGTACCAATCAGTACAGTGTGAGCGGAGAGGGGAGAGATCTGGTGCAGCAGCGCTGTGGGCTGATCTGTAGTGCCCACAGCGCTGCCCTGTGCCCATTGCAGGACTCATCCACCTATCCATGCTCAGCCCCATACATACTCCCAGCCATCCATACCCATTCATGCCACATCCGTACCCATCAGTGTCTCACAAAAGTGTAAGAGTCAAATTAGATGATATTTATGCCCCTAGAACACTTGATGGTGCTCCCTGCATGTTGGGCCTCTGTATGTGGCCAGGCTGTGGAAAGAAAGTCTCCCACATGTGGTATCTCCGTACTCAGGAAAAAAATGGCACATTCAAAAGTCTCATTATGCCTCAAATTATACGTTGGGGTGTTTTATTTTCAAAATGGGGTCATTTTTGGGCCGTTTCCATTGTCCTGGTTCTCCAGGGCCTTAAATTGCAAGAGATAGTCAAGAAATGATATGTGTAATTGATGCTCCTAGAACGCCTGATGGTGCTCCTTGCATATTGGACCTCTGTATGTGGCCAGGCTGTGTAAAAGTCTCACACATGTGGTATTTCCATACTCTGGAGCAGAAGTAGTGCGCCCAAAAAGGCGCACAAGCGCTGCCCCCTCTCTGACCAATGGATAGATTCATACATTTCATGGATCCATCCATGGCTGATGCAAACAGCCCCTATTTGGGTGCCGGAATTACAGTGGAGGGGGGTGTTTTTGAAGCACATTCTGTACATTCTTTAGTACTTGATTTAACTTACCCTGGACCCTTCTCTCTTTTATATGGTCCTTGACACCTTCTGCTTTGTATGCCAATGACATTCTCCTTGTGTATATTGTTTACTACCCTTCGTAACCAGGGTATATGGAGTATCTAATATGTTTTCACCTTTAGATTTGTATGTACTCTTACTGCTTCCTTACACACCCAATGGGTTAGTTGGGCTTGACTGTTATTGAGAGGTATTGATAGAGAATATATATATATATATATATATATATATATATATATATATATATATATATATATATAAAAACTGGAAGATTTTGTTTACAAATTTCATTAGTATGCCGGGGAAGGGAAAGAAAAAAAAAAAAAAAAAAAAAAAGAAGAAGGAACCAGGAAAGGTAAACTATAAGCAGATTAAACTTCAGTTGTAACTGACAAAGAAGCCGGATTTTCATCTGAATGTGTTGCCAATTTGCTCTAAATTACGAGATCCCTGCCAGACTACTTACAGGGTCTAGAAGTGCCTCTCTCACATCTTCGCCATAACGATTTCGTAAACACGGCCCACAGAACTGGCCTCTGACCCCGCCACAGCCAGGATTGCGGCAGAAAGTTTTTGTATCCACAGTTTTTTGGCGACACTGATGACAAGTACTTCCCTATAAAGAGAAATGTTAAGTCAAGGTCTTCAGAAAGAAAATCTCTATGCAGTATAACAGGTTCAAGATACAGACCCCTATTACATTTAAAGCCAACTAAATACAATGGTCAAATATTCCATGTCCCGTATAGAAGTACATGTAGTGCATTTAAAGCTATAAAAAAAAAAAATCATGTTTGCAGAAGCCAATTGTCAGGGCATTCTGCTTGTTCACAATTCTTCTACTCCAGAAAGTACCTCCTGGAGCCTTTTAAAAATGTTATAAAATGCACAGAGAACATTAGTATTGAAAAAAAAAAAACCACACCAGTATACAAAAATTACCATTATTTTGTCGTAAACCTTGTCTTTAACAGTATCTGCGACATTCTCCAGTTCCTCATCTGTGATATCTTCTACTGAACGGTAATTGTATTTTGAGGATCTCCGCCTCTTCCGAATCTCTTCTTTTTCCTCCTGTGATAAATGCAGAATTTACAAATAAAATTAAAAATGATCTGTGAAGGCTGATATTTCTATGAGTCATTAAATTGTAGAGTGGTAGGTGCCACATTATGGAGGGTAACAAAAAACTAACAATTATGTCAGATGTCTTGTTAACGGGGACTTTTTTAAAATGCACCTCAAGTCACAAAACTGCTTATACACTGATGTTTACAAAGCATGCAGTTCAAATTCACATTGTCAAAGCACCAAACCAGGTCTGTTATGTTAATCCTGACCTGAAACCTGGTCAAATGACCCCTGCCTATTCTCCTTCCGTGAACAAAAATAGCGTTATTCTCCAAATTCCCAAAACCTGCCACAAAAGAAATACAGGGGCTGTCCATTGCCAACCGCCTGAAATACCAATTGTCTGGCTTTCATCCCGACCCATTGGTTTTAATACATACAACAGACTTTTGGGTATACGCGACAGCTGGGCTGCTTTTTCCCGCGTTCTATAAAAAAAATATATTATATATAATATTTTTTTCAAAAGCACATCTTTTTGCAGGGCTCTTGCAGGCTCCGTGTGCAAGCTGTTTGGCTGTACATCGTATGGCCAAGCAGTTACACAACTGACAAAGCATCAATGAACTACCACAGCACCATGGTAGTTAATTGAGAACTACAAGCAGACAGCCACAAAAGCTGCCGCATCTTGTAGTTTTCAAACCACAGAACTCCATTAATAAATGACACGGCCAGGTGGACCCCCGTCTGCAGATTCTGACAGAGCGGGGGGAAAAGATCCGCTGGCGCCCATGACATCGGAGAGTGGGGGGCAGTGCAATGGTAACAGGTCACACGTTCTACCCTGAATATGGGTGTAACATGTTACAAAATGCAAACTTATCCTTTCAGAGACCAACAAGAAAACCACAGGAACAGTTATAATAAATCCTATATGTGTTTTCCAGCTCTCCAAAGAACCTTTACTACAAAAAAAAAATCTAATATCAGTTCTGGATAGAGAACAGTGGTCAGGCACATATTGCAAGTCATGTGCAGCATCCCCCAAAACACTATAAGCTTACAATGTTATTTGATGGCAACTTACTTCACTCAAAGGGCGCCTATGAAAAGCCTTCTTTCCATATTTTTGGAGATGCTCTGCGAATTGCATGGCAGATGCGGTAAAATTTTCCAATGCAAAGTTCTCTGGCGGTCGCGCGCTTCTTGTGGGATTAGTGCGTCGTTCAACCGGACCTTCAGAAAAGCTTCTACGGCTTGGCTTTTTTTGCTTCTGGAATAAAAAATAAAAAAAGATCCACAATATCTTAAATATACAGACTACGTAATAAACAGCATCATACAGTTAAATAAAAGAAGAACACAAAAACACAACAAATAGGCAATTTCATATAAAAAGATTTGGTATGTAGATATGATTGTTCAATCAAAACTTACCTTATATATGTAGAGTACAAATTTGGTGAATTCTCTGATCAGCTCATAGAACCATTTCTCCCCCTCCCAATTTTCCTCTCTGAGCTTCTAGTTTATCCACACAGTTCAAAGATGTTGAATGTAAGTATCAGAAAACATACTAAGCACTCATATCTACCAATCAATCTTGTTGCTGGGGATATTTTTATTTTTTTTTAAGTAGTGGGGGCTTATGATTCTGGCAGACCCAATGCATCTAATCTGCTTTTTGATGCTTTTATGTCAGTGCTGGTGGGGGGGGGGACAACTTTTTTCATTTAGAGCCGGCTCACACCAAAAAGGCAGTGCGGGGGGAAAGGCATGTTCTGTGTGCATTTCGAATGCAGGTGCCAATAAATTATCAATTCAACCGCAAATCACATCTCACAACTGCAGCACGTTTGCAGGTTGGTGCAGTGTGTTCTAAAAAAAAAAGTTGTTCTTGCACTATTTTTTCCACGTTCCAGTGCTTTTTGCAGCACATTCAAATGAATGGGCTGCAAAACTTGGACTGCACAGGAACATGCACGTTCCAGTGTGAGCCTGGCCCTTAAAGAGAAAACAGCATCAGAGTACAGGTGATTTTCCAAACCAATAAATAAGTCATCTTTTCAAATAAATCTTGAAGGGGGGGGGGGGGGGGGGGGAACACACACACCACTTACCAGAGGAGTAGATTTAATTGGAAACAGGTCAGGAACAGAATGAAGTTCTGCAAGTAGCTGGGCCAGCTGCAAAAGAAATTGAATAACATCAACATAAAACACAGTAAACTATACAGGGGTCAAGGAATCCAGTTAAGTGTCTCCTGTGAGGTGTTTCTAATTGTGGGGGGTGGGGGAATGGGACTGACTGGGAGTACAGAGAGATCACTGTTCCTAATCACTAGGAAGAGACGATCACACTGTACTCCCTTGACAGAACGGGAATCTGCGTTGTTTACACTGGCAGATCCCCGTTCTGTGTGTCTGAGGAGCGATCGCAGGTGGCTGGTGGACATCACGGCTGACGGACCTGTGCATTGGCTTCCCCGCTGTGCAGCGCATGCCCACAGTGACTCGTGCGAAACGACGTACCCGTACGTCTCAAGCACAATAGGGCCACCATGCCGCAGTATATATGCAGTGGGTGGTCCTTATGTGGTTAAAGTGGATGTAAACCCAAGTCGTGAAATTTGAGCTGGGCACATATATCGACAGTGCTTTCTTATCTCTCTTCAAAGCACTATGTCCCATAGCCATCTCCTGCTCTGTTCTTCTGTTATTAGCATAACTTCTGACAAGTTCTCCTTCAACTGAGATTAGCAGAGTGCTGAACTAGTCAACAAACAGAGCTTAAAGTCTTTACCTATGAGGAGAGGGGGTGTGTGCCTTTCCTCCAATCAGCGGTCTAGGCTGCATGCCCAGGCTTCACTGCAGTGCTGAGCAGGAAGAGAAAATCTAACAAGATCTGAACTTTCTAAAGAATATATAAAGCTGAAGACAACAGATATACATGTAAAACTTATGTAGGGAGATTTGTTTCATCTCTGTGTATCATCTGAGGCTGTTCAATTCACTGGGTATGTGTGAGTGTTTACATCCATTTTAAGCATAAGCACTATCATGTCAAGAGTCACTGACTTGGTGAAAGCGTATATTCACCAGGTGTCAGGAAACCTGGCGGTATGAACGTTTGTGCAGGACTCAATGATAAAATAAGGATAATGATGACACCTTCAAAAACAGAACAGCAATTGCAGCTGTCTGTCTTTGTAGGTTCCCTTTGAGGATGTATTCAAATATGGCTCTACATCTATGCATTTTTTCCTTTTGATGTCCTGGAAAGTATTATGTGTAGTTTTCGGATTTTGGGCCAGAAAGGCTGAGCGTTTTAAAGCTGCAATTACAATCCCCATGGCTGACATCAGCACTGTAGCTGGGAAGAGAGAGTGTCAGCATTACAGCTTTGTCCCAACTCTCATGAGAAGCCAAGGAATATACACCTCAAGGTCAAAATATCCTAGATAAGCAGAATGACTGCTCCAAGAAAACAGCTAGAACTCTAAAAGTTCTCGAATATATTCATTTTATTTTCCGTTTTAATGCCAATACATACCACAGCCTTGTTTTCCTTTATATTCATGGCCCGTTTAAGAAGTGCATTGGAGTTTTCCACATTAGGCTTGTCGTTTTCCCCTTCACAATCAGGATCAATTTTTTCCCTTTTAGTCGGATTTTTCCTTTTAGTAGCCATTTTCTTTCTGTCCGCTTTTATTTTAGAGGAGGAGTTCTTATCCTTCATCTCACACTTCTTGCTGGGAAACTGCAGGGCAATACGCAGTCCAAAGCTTCTCTTTTTTGGTGGCGGAGCTTCCTCTTCACTACCAGACAGTGCTTCATTTAAATGATCATCATCCATGCCCTAGGAGAAAGTTGTAACATTAGAGGTGGCACAATAAAGTGTTTGTTACCCTAGTATTTCATATTCCTGATATGTGGCTGCTGTACCATGCACTTGTATGAGAAAGTGTCCTGTTCTCTTTGTATTGATGTATGTGAAATGCCTGGTTTTCCAGCCAGTCCCTCTACTTTCCTATTAACAACTGACCACACTAAGCAGGAGAGCACACTGTCAGTTCTCTAGATGCGACGGGAAATCAGTGTGCTCTCATCCAATGATAGGACTTTTGACACCCCTATCTAGGGATGCAATGAAACTTCGGAAATGGCCCTTTTGGCAATTTGCCGAAAGAGAAATCTCGCCGATAACGGCACCGAAAATGGGGTGGTGCCCCGCCCCAGGTGCCACCCAGTACGGGGGTGTCATTCTGGAGTGTCTCCGTCCAGCCCAGTCCTCTCCTCCTCCCCACCCTCCTCCTCGACGAGGCGGCTGAAACTGAAAGTGTTCTATGGAGGAAAGCTGTCAGCACACACACACCGCGTTAAGGAGCAGCTTGTTGGTATGATACTTAGCTGCAAAATGGTCCGGGGCTTAAGTGGTTAAAAAGTGAGTGGAGTGATAAAATTTGTGGAACCCCGAGTGTAATGTATGTGATCACTCCAGATGTTGCTCAGGTCTTTCATTAGTCAAGTGCATACTCTGTCCAACAGTGCCAAACCCTGATGAATGGGGACCCTCTGAACCACTGAAAATGAACCGTCATTTTGTGATAGAAGTTTGTCAAAAACTGAATCTGAAGCTTCATACGTTCTGCTTTTGGTGCCGTCTTTCTTGAACACCCAATTCACCCATCAAAGCATGTTGAGGCATACGTCATCCCAAGTGAAGGCTCACTGCTTGTATATGGGCTGAGGGCTCTTGAGGAGTACTGAGGCAGGATGCTGTGATGATTTCAAGAAGCTATGTTTCGCACCTTGCTGGCCCCTCCCACTAGCCACAATCTGCCTCCACCGCTTATGCTCCGTACACACAATCAAATTTTCAGTCAGAAAAACCTTGGATGTTTTTTCCGACAGAATGCCGCTCAAGCTTGACTTGCATACACACGGTTACACAAAAGTTCTCTGAACTTTTGTCCGTCAAGAACGCGGTGACGTACAACACTACGACGAGCCAAGAAAATTAAGTTCAATGCTTCTGAGCATGTGTCAAAATTGTTTCCGAGCATGCGTTTGGAATTTTGCGCGCCGGAATTGCTGCAGACGATCAGATTTTCCGACAGGAATTTTTTCCGTCAGAAGAAATTGAGAACCAGCTCTCAATTTTTTGCTGGCGGAAATTCTGAGAGCAAAAGTCCGATGGATCATACACATGGTTGGAATTTTCGTTCAAAAAGCTCATATCAGACTTTTGCTGTAGGAATTTCTGATCGTGTGTACGGGGCATTAGAGAAACAGAGGCCCAATAATGACATCCCTGGGTCTAAGTGATCAAGTCTGCAAGTTTATTTACCTGGAAATTGGCTCCATCCTTCCCCTTACGTGGAAATCGCTCTAATGCACTTCTGTCTGAACCAGAGTCTTCTGTGATCATTTTACTTTGCTTTCTTGTGTTGTATGCACGAAGAACGGATTTCTACAGGAGAAAAAAAAAAGGGGGGGTGGTTGTATTAGAAGACGGCATTTTCCGTAATTTCACCCGAACCAGGCAGCTGACTTTTCCCAACATGCATGGACAGCCTTCCTGGTTCACATATGTGCAATGCATTCGCACTGCGCATTGCCCAAACACGTGCGTTTTCTAAGCATTGCGGCTCAGGTGCGAATTCAGGCCCATTATCTTCTATGTGTACGCATCTGATTCGCAGATGGGTTCAGTTCTCATCAGGATTTCTCTCATTCTCCTCAATACACTTCCCCTCCCCTCTCCCAGGTCTCCAAATTTGCAGCTAAAGAGAAGAGCTGGAATTCGCACAGCACAAGTGTGAATCCAGCCTTAAAAAAAAAAATTTTTTCCTTATACAGCCCACTTCCTGCTTTTTATTGTCTGGGGAAAAGGCTTATAACATCATGCACAGCTCTCTCTCTGGTGAAAGATTGCCAGGAAGGGGAGGGGTGGGGGGCGAGTCATAGGAGGGCCAATAAGAGTTGCAGAGCTGGGAGGTGTGCCTGTGTAAATCCAGGAAGTGAACAGGCAGCAGCTTCAGCTGCCCACAGTTAAAATTATTGCAGCCAGACTTGGTGGAGGGAGATTTCTGCAGCATATTGGGCAAGTACAGAATCACAGTATATATAAAATATGCAAAGTGGTTGGAGAGAAGCTTCAGAATGGCAAAGATGCTTTAATTACAAATAATGTGAGGAAACTGCAGTTCCTCTTTAAACAAAAGAAGTTTGGCCATTGAAAGTGCGTGTGCCAATTTCCTATGCTGTTAGAATGTATTTTTAATGCTTTAACCACTTGCCGACCACCGCACGCACTTTTACATTGACCAAATGGCACGCACAGGCAAAAGGGTGTACAGGTACGTCCCCTTTAAATTGCCGCCGTGTGGTCACGCTCGCGACCCTGCTGCAAACTCCGTGACCGTGAACCCGATCGCCTCCGGCGTCCTGCGATTGGGTCACAGAGCAGAAGAATGGGGAGATGTTGTGTGTAAGCACAACATCTCTCCGTTCTGCCTAGTTACACTGTCACTGATCGTGTTCCCTGTCATCGCGTTCAGTGACGTGACACGACAAGCCACACCCTCCGACAGTAAGAACCACTCAATAGGTCACACTTAACCCCTTACAGGTTAACCCCTTCACTGTCAGTGTCATTTTTACAGTAATTAGTGCATTTCTATGGCACTGATCGCTGTAAAAATTACAATGGTCCCAAAATGGTGTCAAAAGTGTCCGATGCGTCCGCCATAATGTCGAAGTCACGAAAAAAACAAACAAACAAAAAAACGCTGATTGCCACCATTACTAGTAAAAAAATAAAAAGAATGCCATAAACCTATCCTTTATTTTGTAGACGCTGTAACTTTTGCGCAAACCAATCAATAAATGCTTATTTTACAAAAAATATGTATGGGCCTAAACTGAGGATTTTTTTTTTTTATTATTATTTATTTATTTATATATTTTTGGGATATTATAGCAAAAAGTAAAAAATAGATTTTTTTTCAAAATCGTCACTCTATTTTTGTTTATAGCGCAATTAATAAAAAACAAGGTGATCAAATACCACCAAACGAAAGCTCTATATGTGGGGGGAAAAAAGGACGTCAATTTTGTTTGGGAGCCACGTCGCACAATTGTCAGTTAAAGCGTCAGTGCCGAATCGCAAAAAGCGGCCTGGTCTTTGACCAGCAAAATGGTCCGGCGCTTAAATGGTTAAAGAAAAAAAATACTGCATTTGCCACCAAATGGAGCCAAGAATCATGGGAGTTTCCTTTTAAATGAAAGAAAAACAGTGAAAAAACAGCAAAGGAAGTCCTAACATTTATTTTGCACTTTGCTATGCCAATGTATAAATATACCCCTAATACACTGTCTCACGATTAGCCTGCTGTGCAAGCTTTCATTTGGCTGTTGGGCCGCCTGATAGCTTTTTGAGGTGCCCATCAGGTCTACCTGCAGGAGCTGTTATGGCAGGTAGGATCTTGGGTTTATATACACTTTAAAAAGGAATTGAATGACCTAAATCAGGATGAAAAAAGTCAGCAAGTCATTGTCAGCCTCCACTGAAAATAACAGAAAAAGCTCCACAAGTTGGGCCCTTCAGGCTATACAGCCACCTACTGGAAATGGCCACATACAGTTGTGCTCATAAGTTTACATACCCTGGCAGAATTTAGGATTAATTTTTTCCCCCATTTTTCAGAGAATATGAATGACATAACAAAAACTTATTTCACTCGCGATTAGTGTTTGGCTGAAGCCATTTATTATCAATCAACTGTGTTTACTCTTTTTAAATCATAATCACAACAGAAAACTACTCTGATGACCCTGATCAAAAGTTTACATACCCCAGTTCTTAATACCATGTATTGCCCCCTTTAACATCAATGACAGCTTGAAGTCTTTTGTGGTATTTGTGGATGAGGAATACTCATAGGAATATCCATCGCCGCTGCCATTAGTCATGTGGACATTCACATCTATGTTTATCTAATCCTCATATTCTTTGCATGGGGATCAATGTTTTCACTATATCATTTATTCTCAATTATTATTCAATTATTCGTATTTGGAATACGTACATTTGTTTAAACTTATTTATTTAAAGCGGGGGTTCACCCTAAAATAAAAATTCTAACATTACATTCAGCTCACTACCGACATTGACAGTATGCAGATCTTTTTTTTGCTGTACATACCTCCTATAGCTATTTTCTTAGCCGGCTTCCGGGTAGTGAATCCCGCGGGAGTGGGCGTTCCTATGCAGCAGTTGGTAATTGACGTGATGACAAAAACTACCCCCCCCCCCCCTCACATAAGGAACGTCACGAGTTGCCGAACGTCGGTGCACAGGAGCCGTATAGCGCCGACTCGACGTTCGGCTTCTTTCGGCAACTCGTGACGCTCCTTATGCGACGGGGGGGTAGTTTTTGTCATCGCGTCAATCACTAACTGCCGCATTGGAACGCCCACTCCCGCGGGATTCACTACCCGGAAGCCGGCTAAGAAAATAGCTATACGAGGTATGTACAGCAAAAAAAATAAAAAGATCTGCATACTGTCAATGTCGGTAGTGAGCTGAATGTAATGTTAGAATTTTTTTTAGCGTGAACCCCCGCTTTAAAGCATTTAGCGTGACTATATACCTTTTTCCAATTTTTACACTGTTTTATGTTGCACAGTTAGTCGCAGCTTTTATTCATTTATTTGTTTCACTAGTAATTTCTGTTTTCCTGTGGCCGCACAGGTTCTTCTGTAGATTAGCGCAATTTTCCCTTTTTTTAACCATATTTTGTCTTCTCAGATGGTAAAGCTGCCCATTCCTCTTGGCAAAAAGCCTCCAGTTCCTGTAAATTCTTGGGCTGTCTTACATGAACTGCACATTTGAGATTTCCCCAGAGGGGCTCAATGATATTGAGGTCAGGAGACTGAGATGGCCACTCCAGAACCTTCATTGTCTAAATGCTGTTTGGGCCAGGTCTGTTTAGACCACCACTTCCTTTAGAAAGACCAACTGCTTGTCATTCTAGATACTCCCTGTAAAAGGTGCACCCACTTCTCATTCCATTTCTCCGTGGCTTAGACAGAATGGTCTCCAGGATCTGGCTGCACCCTTTCCTGTCAAGAAGCATGCCATTAAATCTATAAACGCTTCTTGGCCTTTTTAGCTTCTATTTCCCCAATTTATAAGGCTGCCACCTGGTCTTCTGTTCTCACATTCTCTAAATTTTACCAGGTGGACGGATCGTATTCGATACCAGCTTCCAGTGTAGGGTCCTTCATGTGCTTTGAGCTGCAGGCAGTTGCCAGTTTTTTTTGGTGGACCAGTTAGCATTTGCTGTTGCCCACCCCACAATTGGACCGCTTTTGAACTTCATAAAATTTACAGTCTGCAGGTGTCTCTTAAAAGCACAAAAGCATAAAATCACTTGGCGTATATTAAAACCCGGTATACACCATTTATTTAATCCAGCGGATTGTATATATATAAATAAATAAAAAAAAAAAAAAAAAACTTAGATCCCCCGCTGAACTGTTGTGTTGGATCCCCTGCCACTCAGATCAACACTCTCTGCACTTGGCTGAGTGCGCTGCTCGGGAGCCAGCATGCTCATCCAACAGAAGCCAGCCAAAGTACTTTTTTTAATAAATCGGCAGGCACAGGGCTTAAAGTAGATGTAAATCCTCCATACACCCAGTGAAGTGAACAGCCTCAGATGATACACAGAGATTAACCAAACCTCCCTACATTGGTTTTATATGTACATCTGCTGTGTTCACATTTAAATACTGTTTAGAAAGTTCAGATTTTGTTAGCTTTTCTCTTCCTGGTTAACACAGAGTGTGATGTCTGGGCATACAGCCAAGATTGGAGGAAAGGCACACACCCCCTCTCATCATAGGCAGATACTCTCAGGAGGTGTTTTGTAATAGGACCAGCTCCCTGCTAATCTATTTTAGCAACCTCCTTTGACAAAAGATTTAGGCTGCTTTTGTCTAAAAAATATGTCAGGAGTTCTCGGGCTGATAACAGAGGAACCGTTCAGAGGAGAGCTATAAGACTTGGCTCACTGAAAAGAGATAAAATACTGCAGATATATGTGCCCAGCTCAAATTTCATGAATTGGGTTTACATCCACTTTAATGGTCATGATCACTTTCGGGTTATACTGCCTCCCGACAGGAGGACTGTACACAGGCAAATGTAAAAATTGTAAGCCATTTCAGGACAGCCCCTCGTACTATCAGCAAGTGGTATCAAGGGTGTGATCATAAACAGAGGGATGTGACCTGTGCCCCTCAATGGACACCAAGAAAAGGATTTTTGCAATACAAAATATACCCCATTTTTCTGAATATACTTCAGCAAGTTGAATTCTGTAAATCATTACTGCTCTTTGCACAGCTTTGCTGGATAAGCCTACACGTGTCCCGCCGCCTTGAGAACACTCCACAACTATGATCTGCTATACTTTATCAGTTAGGCAGCTCAATAAAAGTTTTGCTATGAAGGACTTTGCTTCCCCACCTGTAACAGCCTAAATTGAAGCATTAAAATATCTAACATTTTAATGGCTTAATGGAAAAATGTTTGTGAGGAGCTGCACGCGGAATAAAAAAGGACTTTCAAGAAAAACTGCATTAGCTCTTTTTGCCTTTGTGCCGCTACGCCACGACCCTGCTGAGAATACCATGTACCAACTCATTTTTTACCGTTTCTTTTATTATTGCTACCTCTTCTCCCAAGAAGCCAGCATCAGGGGAGCACAATTACAGATTAGGAACAAAGATGAAACATACTTTTCACTATAAGACCTGGAAGCTGATGGGCTTTAATTAAGAAAACTTGCTGCTTAATTTTTAAAGGCCATTTCCTCCCAATCCCCTTATTGAAGAGTTTCTGGACTCCCCTCTATGATTTTCAAGAATATCAAACTGTTCGTAAGGCCCATCAAAACTAAAATGCTCCATTTTTCAAAATACATAAACAAAAGAGGCAATTTTTTTTTTAGAAAACGTGTAAACTTCCATACAAAACAAAAATGTACGCATACGAGTTGGGGGTGGTTGAAGCCGCTTCATTTATTGAAGCCAAAGAGGTCCCATAAGGTAACAGCATAAAGATTTCCCAGAAAACAATAAAAAATATATATTGGCAATGTCCGTGCAATGCGATTACAGCCATACAGATAGTATGGCTAAAATCGCATTCGGACTAAACTCGCACAGGACCCTTTTTTTGGTCCGCACCAGAATCAGGTCACATGGGTGTTCACACCTATACACCTCAATGGTATATTTAAAGTGTTTGTTAACCAAAAAAAAAAATTAAAACAATTATACAGATCCTGTTCCCTTAAAGCAGGTTTAACAGCACAGTACTTGTGCTGTGTAATCTGCCCCTCTCTCAACTGTAAAAATCCTGCCTGATCCTGTATCCCCCTCTCTGTGCTGATCATGAAAATCAGGGCTGCTGAGCCCTGACCACGTGGTCAGCATATGTCCCTCCGTCATCCTCAGACCTGCTCTCAGCTCTTCTCCTCCCTGCCTGTGTCTCTGTCTCCTCCCCCCACCTCTAATATTATAATCTAAAATGTACAATGCTCACAGCCAGCCCCTCTATAAGACCCCTTTCACACTGG
The DNA here is from genome assembly GCF_905171775.1 of Rana temporaria. Lineage (NCBI taxonomy): Eukaryota > Metazoa > Chordata > Amphibia > Anura > Ranidae > Rana > Rana temporaria. The sequence goes on along the minus strand of NC_053493.1, from coordinate 85,327,454 downwards.
GTGGGTTTGCAGGCGCTATAATGCTAAAAGTAGCGCCTGCAAACCGACCTGAAACAGCAGCTGCTGTCTCTCCAGTGTGAAAGCCCTGAGGGCTTTCACACAGGAGCGGTGCGCTAGCAGGACGGTAAAAAAAATCCTGCCAGCAGCATCTTTGGAACGGTGCGTATACCGGTCCTGCCCATAGAAATCAACGGGGCACCGCGGCTATTCTGCAGAGGCGCTTTGCAGTGGTTTTTAACCCTCTCTTGGCCGCTAGCAGAGGGAAAAACAACTATACAAATAGCGCCGCAAAATTGACAGTAAAGCGCCGCTAAAAAGAGCGGCGCTTTACCACCGCCCCAGTGTGCAAGGGGCCTAATAGATAGACATAGCACACTGTGTAAGGCCCCTTTCACACTGAGGCACTTCTAAACTGCCAGTAAAACACCAAGCTTTCCATTCATTTCAATGGGGAGGGGCGTTTTTTCACCACTCTGCCAGCTCACTTTCCCAGTGTAAAAGCATTCGTTGATTTTATTGGAAATAGGTTTTCGTGAGCTTTTTGTAGCGTGAAAGCGCCTCAGTGTGAAAGGGGTCCAAGTCTTTCATTAACCACTTCAGCCCCGGAAGATTAAGCTGCTTAACGACGGGGACATTTTTTTGCTTTACGGCACTGCTATAAACAAAAAGAGCGACAATTTTAAACACAATATTTTGTACTTGTTCTATAATAAATATCCCACCAAAAAAAAAGAAGAAAAAAAAAAAAAAAGAAGAATTTGTTTGCGCACGCCTGCTATACATGCTTAAAGCGGGGGTTCACCCAAAAAAAATGTTTTAACATTACATTAGGCTGTTTTTTTTTTAAATCCTTGCCGTACATACCGTATTATCTATATTTTCACTGCGGCTTCCGGGTATGAAATCTGCGGGACTGGGCATTCATAATTGATTGACATGCTTCCGACCGTTGCATACAGCGCGTCAAGAGTTGCCGAAAGAAGCCGAACGTCGGTGCGCAGGAGCCGTATAGAGCCGACTCGCAGTCCGGCTTCTTTCGGCAACTCGTGACGTGCTGTATGCGCCAGTCGGAGGCATTTCAATCAATTAGGAATGCCCAGTCCCGCAGATTACATACCCAGAAGCCGCTGTAAAAATATAGATAATACGGTATGTACGGCAAGGATTTAAAAAAAAAAAACAGCCTAATGTCATTATCACAACTCGGCTGAATGTAATGTTAAAAAAAAAATTTGGGGGTGAACACCCGCTTTAAAGGGCTGATTTACAGCTACGATGGTTCACGGGAGTGTGCCAACCTGCCGCAGTATAATGACAGCGGCTGGTCGGCAAGCAGTTAAAATGAGCCATGTAAATACATTTTTAGAGCCATCTTCAGGCCGGTCACGTGACTCGTGCCCGCTTTACATCTCCGAGACAGGTCACAGGGCTTCTTCGGGAGGTGCTGAGCGGCCACATGATCTCCCTGGCCAACGTCAGAGGGAGTTCTCGGTTACTGTGTAAATGTCACTGGTAGGGCAGGTATTAACACTAGGGACCGATCGAGGGGTTAAAATGTGTTCCCTTGTGTGTGTTTCTTACTGTGGGGGGTGGGACTGACTGGGAAAGGAGACATATCGCTGTTACTAGGAACAGACGATCTGTCTCTCATCTCAGAATGGTGTGTGTGGTGCCTACGATCGCATGTGGCCAGCAGACATCGTGTGGCCAGCAGACATCGTGTGGCCACCGACCACATGCATCGGGTGCCTGCTATCCCCCTTAAAGATGCTGAGATACAACTACAGCGATTTGCGGCAACGAGCCGACCTGCCGCAGTATAATGGCGGCGACTGGTTGGCAAGTGGTTAAAGTCCCAATCTACCATATATACGCCTTTCGCTATACCGGCGGTCCCCTAGTTACAAACATCCGACTTACAAAGGAAGGAGACAACGGGAAGGGAGAGAAAATCTACCCCTAGGAAGGGAAATTCACTCCTGTAAGGGTTATTATGGGAAAAAGGGGTCTCCTCTCCACTGATGCTTTATCACCAAGGCTTGTTTCCACAACAACCCAAAATTTTCAAAATCCAATTGTCATTGGGACAGAAAGTGAGGTGAAATCTTCTGAACAGGGGCACAGACTGCAAAACAAACGTTACAGGGGTGATAACCCTCCCCTATGCTATCCAAAAAGCTTAAAATCGTTTTTTTGGCTGCAGCTACAGTTAAAAAAATCTGACCTGACTTACAAACAGATTCAACTTAAAATGGATGTCCACCCTACACCATGTCCGGCACCTTCTTCACCCCCCCCCCCTGCTGTCTTCTGGGAAACACACATGGTCCAAAAGACAGCAGGGACCAGTGGGATCACGCAGCGTGTCTCGCGCATGCACAGTAGGGAAGCTGGAAGGTTTCACTTCCTGATTCCCTCACCAAAGATGGCGGCGCCTCCACCCAAGGGACAGATCGGCTTTGGGTGAGGACATTGTGAGCGCCCTGGACAGGTAAGTGTCCTAATATTAAAAGTCAGCAGTTGCAGTATTTGTATCTGCGGACTCTTAATTATTTTTTTTCAGCGGAACTCCGCTTTACATTGACTGTAGTGTGTTTCTGAGAAAAAAAACAAAACGCATAGGTGTGAACCAGGCCTAAACCCCGGTTCACACCAGAATCGCATAAGAACGTGGTGCACGGTCCTCTGCAGTGCAATTTTCAGCTAATTTATTTGATTGCGTCGGACCTTACAAAAGCAGGGCTTGTGAAAAACGTGCCACACCAAATTCGCTTGGTACTGTGGTACCATGCCACCTGGTGCCCACAAAGCAATGTATGAGCACCCACAATGGATCACAAAGTAGGGTTGTCCCGATACCACTTTTTTAGGACGGAGTACAATACCGATACTTTTTTTTAAATGTGTCCCCAAATGCAGCCATGTCCCCCCACAAATGCAGCCATGTCCCCCCACAAATGCAGCCATGTCTCCCCCCATTAAGCCTCCCCCCCCATCCAGCCACGTCCCCCTTACCTGCATCCCCGCTGCCGCCGACTGGTTAATACGCGCGGGGAACATTACAGCTTTGAATAGCTGTAATGATTCGCGCTGCGTATAGACACTCCCCCTCGCTCGGGATTGGACAGTTCACCCGAGCAAGGGGGAGTGTCTATATGCAGCGCGAATCATTACAGCTATTCAAAGCTGTAATGTTCCCCACGCGTATTACCCAGTCGGCGGTAGCGGGGATGCGGCGTAACGGCGGCGGGATGCGGCGTAACGGCGGCGGGGGTTGGGAGTATTCTATTTCGGTATCAGGGGGTATACTCGGAATCGGTCCCGATACTAGTATCGGTACAACCCTATCAAAGGCAGTGCGTTTTGAAAGCACCTTTCCGGCACCGCGTTCTGGTGTGAAGCAGCCATAAAGCCGCTTTTGTTGTCGTCATTCTGGAATCGGATTCACACCAGAACGTGGTGCATGAATGGTGTGTTCAAAACACACTGCCTTTGCGATCTACCGCGAGAGCCAATACATTGCCAGCAGCACCTCAAAATGTGCGTTTGGGGGCGCCAGATCGGATGGTACTGCAGCGCGTTTTAGTACATGCAATCTCAGCTGTTCAAATGAATAGGCGGAATGATTTAGTATTAGAAGCTGCATTAAAACGTGCGTTCCTGTGCGATTCTGGTGTAAAGCGACCCCCAAGTACAGACACATCAAAGCAAAAACTAAGCCGTTACCCATAGCAACCAACTGCTGGCTTTTACTATTATTATTGGAATCTGGTTACCATGGACAACACACCTCTCATCACAACTTTTACTAATCAATGACTTTGTGAGGAGAATAATGATGGCGGTGGTGCGGCGATATCTATATTAGATAATATTAGAGAACTATATGGCGTTCTGAGGGAGATGGGCGCTTCCTGCACACAGCACGTTTCCCCTCCAGTGGCGCCAAATTCAGCTTGCAGAGGCTGAGCGCCCACGTGGAGCGAGCACAGTGCCGCGTGCAGTGCGGGTGTGTGCGTGCTGGCGGTGTGCTCACCTTCCCGGCGGCCGCAGTTTCCATGGTGACCGGTCTCCGGCTGTATGACAACGTATAGGAGAAGTGCGGGTCTCAGGAGTCACAACGTGCACAGCCGCCTCCAAATCTCGGGGAAGATTGCGAGAGGGAGGAGCATACACATTGACCGCCCCCATAGTACACGCCCACCGCCTGCTGATCACTGGGGGACCAGACAAGCTCTCCCTGATTGTCAGCTCTGAGGGTTAGGTGGAATCACTCTCTCTGATTGTCAGCTCTGAGGGTTAGGTGGAATCACTCTCTCTGATTGTCAGCTCTGAGGGTTAGGTGGAATCACTCTCTCTGAATGTCAGCTCTGAGGGTTAGGTGGAATCATTCTACCAGTTCTGCACACAGGATTTCAGGGCTCCTGGTACACTCTGAGGAGGATTTTCTAAAAGGAAATAAGACTGGGCACTTTGCAAAGTGTAGTTCCTCCAGAGCTTAGTAAATGAGCTGACTTCCATCATCCAATCATGTGCAAACAAAAAGGTATTATTTGATTTTCCTTGCATGCGATTGGGTATTCTTTTCAATGTGAAGCTTCACCTCATTTACTAAACTCTAGAGCAGTGATCTCCAAACTGCGGCCCTTTGCTCGCCACTTTCCGGCCCATGGGGAATTTTCCCCCCCACTGATACAATACACCATTATTCCCACTAACACCAACAATGGGGCATTATTCCTCCCAATGATGGGGCACCATTTCTCCTACTGACATGGGACGCTATTCCCCACACTGACACCAACAATAGTGCTCTATTCCCCTCCCACTGACAACAATGGGGCACTATTTCTCCCACTGACACCAACAATGGGGCACTATTCCTCCCACTGACACCAACAATGGGGCACTATTCTTCCCACTGACACCAACAATGGGGCACTATTATTCCCACTGACACCAACAATGAGGCACTATTCCTCCCACTGACACCAACAATGGGGCACTATTCTTCCCACTGACACCAACAATGGGGCACTATTATTCCCACTGACACCAACAATGAGGCACTATTCCTTCAACTGACACCAACAATGGGGCACTATTCTTCCCACTGACACCAACAATGAGGCACTATACCTTCAACTGACACCAACAATGGGGCTCTATTCCTCCAACTGACACCAACAATGGGGCACTATTCTTCCAACTGACACCAACAATGGGGCACTATTATTCCCACTGACACCAACAATGAGGCACTATTCCTTCAACTGACACCAACAATGGGGCACTATTCTTCCCACTGACACCAACAACTCTTCCACCTAGTGGTAGAAGAGAAAAGTGCAATGTAACAGATCCGGCTCCAGCGCATCAGCTGGGTTGGTGTCATAATTGGGGCGCCGTCTGCTGCTGGAACTCCCTTTCTGTTAGTTGAGGGCAGAGCCTAGCAACACTCTGCCCTGTTGCCAGCCCTTCTGCTGGGTTGCTGGCATCATTCTGGGGTGCCATCTGTTGCAGGGAAGGTATCTGGCTGCTTCATCTCCCTTACTCTCATCTGGCTGTTAGGACGACATGTCTATGGTACTGCTCCCAGTTTTTTTTCTTCAGCCGAGACACACCTTCAGTGCCGCGGACGTGCCTGCCACGTGTTCTCCTCCTCTGTCTCTCACTCCTGCCCAAGACTGTCTCGATCTGCTCTCCACCCGGGTGGCGCGGCTGCACACTGTCCTCTCCTCTACAGCTGCAGCTCGGGTGTTCTGTGTACCTGAGCCACCCAAGCTGGTGCCGTAACGGGCGGGGGGTGGGGGTCAGCTTGAGATTGGGGGGGGGTGATGTCCTCCACCGCCAGAGGTGAGGTGTTGTGTGTGTGTGTGTGTGTGGGGGGGGGGGGGGGGGGGTCTTGCTGATTAGGTGGGTAATGCTGCTGTTCACAGCTATATCATATGGAGGGTGGGTGGTTTGTTCTGGGGGGTCTGTACTAATGGAGGGGGGGGGTGGTTTGTTCTGGGGGGGTCTGTACTAATGGAGAGGGGTGGTTTGTTCTGAAGGGGTCTGTGCTAATGGAGTGGGTGGTTTGTTCTGGGGGGTCTGTACTAATGGAGGGGGGGTGGTTTGTTCTGGGGGTGTCTGCCCTAATGGAGGGGGTGGTTTGTTCTGGGGTGGTCTGTACTATGGAGGGGGGTCTAAACTGAGGGTGGGGGGTCTGTACCAAGGGGGTGGTCTATACTGATGTAGGGGGTTTATACTTCGTAGAGGGTCTGCACTGACAGAGGGGGCGTCTATACTTAGTGGAGGGGGGTCTGTACTGGGGGGCGACTATAGTTGGTGGGGGGGTGACACCATGTTTTATCGCACCGGGTGACACCAACCTTAGTGACGCCACTGCTGCTGGTCACAGCTATATCATATGGTGGTGGGTGGTTTGTTCTGGGGGGTCTGTACTAATGGAGGGGGTGGTTTGTTCTGGGGGGGTCTGTACTAATGAAGGAAAGTGGTTTGTTCTTGGGGGGGTCTGTACTAATGGAGTAGGTTGTTTTTTTCTGGGGGTCTGTACTAATGGAGGGGGTGGTTTGTACTAATGGAGGGGGTGATTTGTTCTGGGGGTCTGTACTAATGGAGGGGGGGCTGGTTTGTTTTGGAGGGGTCTGCCCTAATGGAGGGGGGTGGTTTGTTCTGGGGGGGGTCTGTACTAATGGGGGGGTGTTTTTTTTATGGAGGGGGTGGTTGTTCTGGTGCGGTCTGTACTAATGGAGGGGGATCTATACTGGGGCGGTCTATACTGAAGGGGGAGGTCTATTCTGAGAGATAAGGGTCTGTATCGAGGGGGTGGTCTATACTGATGTAGGGGGTTTATACTTCATAGAGGGTCTGCACTGACAGAGGGGGGTCTATACTTAGTGGAGGGGCATCTGTACTGGGGGTAGGGTTGCCAACTCATCCCTTTAAAACAGAACACATATGAATTACACAGGTTCTGAGGCTAATTTAATGCAAATAAGGCACCAAGTGAGTTTAATTACCTCCTTAATCAGCCACAGAACCTGTGTAATTAATATGTGTTCTGTTTTAAAGGGATGAGTTGGCAACCCTAACTTGGGGGGCGACTATAGTTGGTGGAGGGGGGGGTGGCACCACCATGTTTTATTGCACCGGGTGACACCAACCCTAGTGAAACCATTGCTTGGACCCTCTGTCCTGTCAGCGCTTCAGCTGAAGAAGTTTCTGGTAACTCCACAGATGCTGCTGGCAGACAAATCCCATGTCCCTATCAGTGTTGTGGGAGAAAGGCCGACTTCCTTTCCCGTTCTTCCGCAGCAGAAAAGTCTATTGAATCCCCAGTCTCTATAACTGGTGTATGGGGATAGAGGTTCACCATTTCCTGTCCGTAGAACCCAGAAGATGTTATTGGTGCTGGGCAGAGGTTAGCAGCGCTCTGCCCTGTTGTCAGCACTTCAGCTTTGGGGACGGCAATCTCCGGAGTTTCCACTGCCGATTCTCTGGCATACTGCTGAACGTGTTCTAGCAGTTTTCTGTATGCCCTTTCCAGATGCTGTTCTTTCCTTAACAAATATTCCGATATCAGATTTAAGCTCTGAGTCCCCTGCAAGACCGAGCATAGCCTCTCTATAATCTTGCAGATCCTCAAGGGTAGGTTCTCCTTCATTGCCAAACACAAAACAATCTGCTATGCTGCATACACACAATCAGAAATTCCGACAAGAAAGTTCCTATTGGAAAATCCGCTCGTCTGTATGCAATTCCGTCGAGCAAAAAACAATGCATGCTCAGAATCAAGCAGAAGAGCCAAACTGCCTATTGAACTTCATTGATCTCGGCTCGTCGTACGTCTTGTACGTCACCGCGTTCTTGACGGTCGGAATTTCCGACAAGATTTGTGTGACCGTGTGTATGCAACACAAGTTTGAGCCAACATTCCGTCAGAAAAAATCCACGGTTTTCTTGTCGGAATTTCCGATTGTGTGTACGTGGCATAAGGCTCTCCCACAGCAATCCAGGGCCGCCAATGTCATATCCCTCCGGAAAGCATTGGGGAGGAAGAGCCTGTTGTTCTGGGCAGACGTCATACTAGGGGGCGCTTCACTGGGGACCCAATGGCCGTGCTCGGCGGCCGCGATTGCCCAGTAACTGAGCAGGACCGTGGATCTGTGTGTGTAAACACACAGATCCACGTCCTGTCAGGGAGAGGAGACCGATGGTGTGTCCCTTGTACATAGGGACACAGATTGGTCACCTCTCCCAGTCAATCCCCTCCCCCCACAGTAAGAATCAGTCCCTAGGGAACACATTAACCCCTTGATCCGGCCCTAGTGTTAACCCCTTCCCTGTCAGTCATATTTATACAGTAATCAATGCATTTTTATAGCAGGGATCGCTGTATAAATATGAATGGTTCCAAAAGTGTCCGATGTGTCCGTCGCAATATTGCAGTCACAATAAAAATCGCTGATCGCCCATCATTACTAGTAAAAAAACTAAATTAAAATGCTATAAATCTATCACCTGTTTTGTAGCCACTATAACTTTTGCGCAAACCAATTAATATACGCTTATTGCGATTTTTTTTTACAAAAATGTGTAGAAGAATATATTTTGGCCAAAACTGAGGAAAAAATGTGTTTTAAATTTTTTTTTATATTTATTATAGCAAAAAGTAAAAATGTTGTGTTTTTTTCAAACTGGTCCCTCTTCCTTTGTTTATAGCGCAAGAAATGAAAACCGCAGAGATGATCAAATACCACCAATAGAAAGCTATATTTGTGTGGAAAAATTATAAAAATTTCATTTGGGTAAAGCATTGTATGACTGCGCAATTGTCATTCAAAGTGTGACAGCGCTGAAAGCTGAAAAATGGCTTGGGCAGGAAGGGGGTGAAAGTGCCCAGTATTGAGGTGGTTAAAGACGGCCCTGTATGTGTGAATGGAGCCTCAGAGATTATAGAGTTTTGTGTGTCCCAGTCGGTAAGTAAAAGGGGGGGCTCTGGGGGGCTGCTGCACTACAGAAGGTTTTCCACCTTAATGCATAGAATGTATTAAGGTGAAAGACCACAAGGGTTTACAACCCCTTTAAAAGCAAGAGTGCCAGTCTGAATGAAGGGTAGGCTTGAACTTTGCTCCAGTCACTGTGTGGATAAGACCAGAGCTCATGTTTTGCATAGATACATGTCAGTGTACAGTGTGTTAAATAAAAGATTTACTGATTACTTATAGACATTATTGCATGCATTATTTATGTATTTGTTTTTTAGTTGTTTTACTTAAAGTGGAGGTTCACAAAAAAAGTGAACCTCCGCTTTTTGGATCCCTCCCCCCCTCCGGTGTCACATTTAGCACCTTTCAGGGGGGGGAGGGGGGTGCAGATACATGTCTGAGACAGGTATTTGCAACACTTCCGGGTTCTGACTCCCGCGGGGAATCCAGCCTTCTCTTCTGGGAAACACTGGGACCAGTGACGGCGCGCCACGATCCTCGCGCATGCGCAGTAGGGAATCGGGCAGTGAAGCCGCAAGGCTTCACTTACTGATTCCCTCAACGAGGATGGCGGCGGAAGCAGCCGAGGGCCGAGCGATTGCTCAGCCTCGGCTGCTGACATCGCGGGCGCGCTGGACAGGTAAGTGTCCATTTTTTTAAAGTCAGCAGCTGCCGTATTTGTAGCTGCTGGCTATTAACCTCCGCTTTAACTGAATCTGTTTAACTTTTTTTTTTAATACAAATAAATATAAAATGTAGAACCTAAAATAAACCCACCGACATGGCGGATAGAAGAGGTCCATATGTTATGAGCAGTGGCGTAGCGTGGGTTGTCAGCACCCAGGGAAAGGCAAGTAATTTGCGCCCCCTAACCTGCAGACTTTTAGCACTCCCTGAGTCCCTTCCAGCAATACAGTAGTACTGACCAACCTGTTTCCTTTATTGACCATTACACACTACACTACACTGTCCATCTCTCTCTCTCCCTCTCCCCCTAAATGGGACGTCCACCCGGCACTTGAGAGCCGCGCTGTGGACGTCTTTCGTCTACAGCGCGGATCTCAAGTGGTTAATACCGCTTTAACTCAAAAAAGTACCTTCTCAGTCTCCTCCAGATCTCCATTTATTTATTTTTTGCTGCTGTAATCTGACTTCCTGTTAGAGGGTGGCTATGTTTGTTCTCCATATCGTAATAAAGCAACGCTCTCTTGCTCGCTCCTGACATGGGCTAGGGACTATGACCTATGGGATTTGTAATGTGCATAAAGCGGTGCACATGACCACAACTAATGTGGGTTGCTCATTCCAAACAAACAAAAGTGAGAAGGAAAATGAAAGGTCCAGGAGCTCATGGAGGACATTACAAGGAGGCAAAAAAACACAGAAAAAAAAATTGCATGTAAAATAGATTACAGATCATTAAAGCGGGAGTTTACCCGAAATTTTTTTTTGAACATTAGATTAATGCTCATTTTGTCAAGGGGAATCAGGTAGTTTTTTTAAAAACGAAACAGTACTTACCGTTTTAGAGAGCGATCTTCTCCGCCGCTTCCGGGTATGGTCTTCGGGACTGGGCGTTCCTATTTGATTGACAGGCTTCCGACGGTCGCATACATCGCGTCACGAGTAGCCGAAAGAAGCCAAACGTCGGTGCGGCTCTATACGGCGCCTGCGCACCGACGTTCGGCTACTTTCGGAAAATCGTGACGAGATGTATGCGACCGTCGGAAGCCTGTCAATCAAATAGGAACGCCCAGTCCCGCAGCCCATACCCGGAAGCGGCGGAGAATATGTATCTCTAAAACGGTAAGTACAGCTTCGATTTTAAAAAAACTACCCGATTCCCCTAGACAAAATGAGCATCAATCTAATGTTAAAAATTAACATTTCCGGGTGAACCTCCACTTTAAGTAGTGGATATTTATAAATTATTTTTAGAGAAAAGGGACATCATATTATCAATTTAAAGTGACACTAAACTCTGGTTGAAAAAATAAATTCTATTCACGTATGTACTCCTAACTCAAAAACATTCATTGAGACTTCCTGTTCTCTATGGTCCCGCTGTATCTAGGAACTCAGCCACCCTCTCTTAGGCTTAAAGTGGAGTTCCACCCAAAAATGGTACTTCCGCTTTTCGGAATCCCCCCCCCCCCCCTCCGGTGTCCCATTTGGCACCTTTCAGGGGAAAGGGGGAGCAAAATACCTGTATAATACAGGTATTTTGCTCCCACTTCCGGGCATAGATATCTGCGGATATCTATGCCACATCCGGCGCCTCCTCCATCCCCCCTGCAATCTTCTGGGAGACACACAGGTCCCAAAAGACAGCAGGGACCATTCAGATCACGCAGCGTGGCTCGCGCATGCGCAGTAGGGAACCAGGAAGTGAAGCTTTAACGAAGATGGCGGCGGCAGCACCCGAGAGCCAGATCGGCTTCGGGTGCCGACATCACGGGCGCCCTGGACAGGTAAGTGTCCATATTTTAAAAGTCATCAGCTGCAGTAGTTGTAGCTGCTGACTTTAAAAAAAAAATGTTTTCGATGGAACTTCGCTTTAATGTACACGGAACGTTATTACAACCTCTCCTTAACGATTTAACTTGACAGATAGTAGCCCAGGCTTAAAATGTCCATTTTGACCGCTTTTAGAAGTGTTTCTAACAAAAAAAACATATAGGCCCGGATTCACAAAGCACTTACGCCGACGTATCTCGAGATACGCCGCGTAAGTGTAGCTATGCGCCGTCGTATCTGTGCACCGTGCCCACAATCTGAGATACGCCTAAAAATAGGCTTCCTACGACCGACGTAATTTGCCTACGCCGTCGTATCGTGGGCGCATATTTACGCTGGGCGCATTTTCCGCTCCCATTGATTTTCTATGCACATACAGTATGCAAATGAGGGAGATACGCCGATTCACGAACGTAGTTGCGCCCGGAGCATAATATACACGGTTTGCGTAAGTCATACGTCCGGCGTAAAGTTATTCCCCATATATGAGGCGCAACCCATGCAAACATTTTTTTAAATGTGTCCCCAAATGCAGCCATGTCCCCCCACAGATGCAGCCATGTCCCCCCACAGATGCAGCCATGTCCCCCCCATATGCAGCCATGTCCCCCCCATATGCAGCCATGTCCCCCCCATATGCAGCCATGTCCCCCCCATATGCAGCCATGTCCCCCCCATATGCAGCCATGTCCCCCCCCATATGCAGCCATGTCCCCCCCCCATATGCAGCCATGTCCCCACACATATGCAGCCATGTCCCCCCACAGATGCGATGTAGCGGCGGCTGGGGGGGGGGTGGGGGGGCTGAGTATTTGGCCAGGCATCGGCGGTATTTGCGGGAGTACAAGTACTCCCGCAAATACTCGGTATCGGTCCCGATACCGATACTAGTATCGGTATCGGGACAACCCTAGTTTTAGACACACAGTAATCACACCTCCTTCATTAGTGACCACAGAGAGAAAGCTCCCATGACTTTTTTCATCAGGAAACAGACAACCAGGAAGTGTTCAGAACAGAGAAGGATTAGAGCAAAAACGAGCAATGAGGATATGAAACCAGGACTGCAGTAAGGTAAAGGAAGCTATTTAGCAAAAAAAAAAAAATTCCTTTAGTGACCCTTTAAGTCCCGGCCAGCCGCATGCGCTGCCTATGTCCTTGCCTTCCCCAGTGGAGTGATCTTCCTCCGCTCCCCACCCAGTAGTACCAAGGGCCCGGAGGGTAAGACTTGAGAGGCTGTGAGGCGGGCGACGGCGGTGATGGGAAGAGTTGCTGATTGCCGCCATTACTAGTAAAAAAAAAAAAGATGTCCCCGGATTTCATTAAAAAAATCTGGTCACCTTATTATAGAAGATGTTACAAGGAAGCACAAAAGCACAGTAGGAATTAATAAAATGAAAAATGATCACAGGCCATTAAGTAGTGTATATATGGATTCTTTTAGAGAATAAGGATATCATTTAGTGTCACTTTAATTTAGGCACATCCTGCCCGGCCTATAGCAGAATGACAGCTATAGGGGCAAAATCAACTAATCCCGGGGCAGAAAGTGGTGGGAAATCTCTCTAAGCCTAGGTTCACACTGCTGCGAATTCAAAATCGCGGTAAAATGCGCGATTTTACCGCGATTTTGCCACGATTTCGGCCGCAATTTAATGTAAATCGCGGCCCGAAATCGCAAAAAGTAGTAGAGGAACTACTTTTTGAAATCGCAGATGCGGCGTCGCACTGATTAGGACAGTGCCATTGCCGACAATTGCCGCCGATTTGAGATGCGATTTGACATGTCAAATCGCATCTCAAATCGTTCCAAATCGTACCCAGTGTGAACCAGGGCTAATGGAGTCCTGGACAGCACTGAACTTGACAGGAGTTCAAGTTCTTCCCTACTCGATAAAAAAAAAAAAAAAAAAAAAACGGTTTTGACTTTAGATACATTTTAGTTGCAAACCATAATGTTACTTTACTTGTGCCCATCATTTCTAGTCTATGTACAGTGAGCCATTGCTGCCATCTGCTGGACTTGAGGGAAACACTTTATGTTAAAATATGTAAAGGTGAAACAATATCCATAGTTACATAGTTAGTCAGGTTGAAAAAGACACAAGTCCATCTAGTTCAACCATAAAAAAATTAAGAAATAAAATAAAAAATATCGTACAATCCCATATACCCAATTCTATAACCACAGTTGATCCAGAGGAAGGCAAAAAAAAAAACAGCAAAGCATGATCCAACAGCAGGGGAAAAAAAATCCTTCCTGATCCCCCGAGATTCACCCTACTACTTGGGGGTGGCTTCAGGACAGCTTGCATTGACTTCTATTAACATAGGCGTGTGCCTGGGCACATCCTAATCACCCTATGTGGCACACATTCCTCCTGTTCTGACCCCTGATACTTCACCAAAGGCTTCTAAAAATAAAAATGAAAACAATTAAATTGTAAAAAATAATACAAAATAAAATAATAAAAATAAAAACTACTGACACCAATTTCTGCCCTACTGACACCGTCCACTGCTCTAATGACACAGTCAATATATATACACATACACACGGATATGTGTTTGAGCTTTGGGGTGCACACCTTAATGCAATGGGCTGCGCACACCTATGTCTATTAAAAATTTCAGCCTCGGAAGTATTTGCCCCCTTAATGACCAGGCCATTTTTTGCGGCACGGCACTGCGATACGACACTGCGTGACTTTAATTGACAATTGTGCGGTCGTGCGATGTTGTACCCAAACAAACTTTATGGCCTTTTTTCCCAACAAATAGAGCTTTCTTTTGGTTGTATTTGAGTGACAATTTTGAAAAAAAAACACAGGCCCGGATTCTCAGTGGAGATACGACGGCGTATCTCCAGATACGCCGTCGTATCTCTGCGTTGTGCCGTCGTATCTATATGCCTGATTCTTAGAATCAGTTACGCATAGATATCTCTTAGATCCGACAGGCGTAAGTCTCTTACGCCGTCGGATCGTAACTGCATACTTACGCTGGCCGCTAGGGGTGTGTACGCTGATCTACGCGTCGAAATATGTAAATCAGCTAGATACGCGAATTTCCGAACATACGCCCGGCCAACGCAGTAAAGTTACGCCGTTTACGTTAGGCTTTTCCCGGCGCACCAATGTTAAGTATGCCGTCCTTCCCACGACGAAATTTGAAATTTTTACGTTGTTTGCGTAACTCGTCCGTGAATGGGGCTGGACGTCATTTCTGTACACGTCGAAACCAATACGTCCTTGCGGCGTACTTTGACGCAAAGCACACTGGGATATTCCACGGACGGCGCATTCGCCGTAAGTGAAAAACGTGAATCACGTCGGGTCATGGATAATTTACATACCACACGCCCACATCTTCACAATTTGAATTAGGCGGGCTTACGTCGGCCGATTTACGCTACGCTGCCGCAACTTACGGTGCAAGTGCTTTGAGAATACTGCACTTGCCCATCTAAGTTGCAGAGGCGTAACGTAAATCAGATACGTTACGCCCGCATAAAGTTACGCGCTCCTACGAGAATCTGGCCCACAATGTTTTGTACTTTTTGCTATAATAAATATCCAAAATAATTTTTTCATCACTTTAGGCCCATATGTATTCTTCTACATATTTTTGTTTAAAAAAAAAATCACAATTAGCGTATATTGATCGTTTTGCATAAAATTTTTATAGCGTTTACATTATAGGGGGTATATTTATGTCATTTTTATTATTTTATTTCATACTAGTAATGGTGCCGATCTGCTTTTTTTTATCAGGACTGCAACATTGCGGCGGACAGATCGAACACTTTTGAGCCTTTTTTGGACCAGTGACATTTATACAACGATCAGAACTAAAAATGGCCACTGATTACTGTATAAATGTCACTGGCTAGGGGGGGTTAACACTAGGAAGCAATCAAGGGGTTAAATGTGTTCCCTCACTGTGTGTTCTAACTGTGGGGGGATGGGACTGACTTGGGAAGGAGACATATAGCTCTTACTACTTAGTAGGAACACACGATCTGTCTTTACTCCTCTGACAGAACTGGGATTTGTGTGTTTACACATACAGATCCCGCTCTGTCAGGAGCGATCGCAGGTGCCCGGCGGACATCATGCCCACCAGCCACGTGCATCGGCCCTCGGGCTGCGGGCACGCGCACCTCCCATAACGATTTAAGGAGCTGACGTACAATGATGGCGATTCACGCAAATGTGCCAACCTGCCGGAGTACAACTGCGGCGGCTGGTCGGCAAGTAGTTAAAGAAGTCGTTTATAAGCTGCGCTGAAGTCGCGCTGTGCGTTTCGGCTTCAAAGTCAGACGACTTTGAAGACATGCCCAAGTTTAAACCGAGCCTAAACAGTTATTTATAACCTCAGGTAGGAATAGGTGAGAAACACTTCAGAAAGGCTAAATCAAATGTGTAAATGCAGGGTTTTAGGTTTTCCTGCTTAACATATAAAGGAATACAGAAAAATCCCCCGGGTGACGCCAACAATTCTATTGCCTAAACATGTTGTTCCCTTGGATTATGTACACTAACATGAGCTGGTGCATGTCCAGTAACCCTCATAAAGCCTCACATTATGATCCCAGGACACAGTCCAGGAAACCAGAAATACAGTATGTGCGGACATTGTTCACATTAACGTGAGCCAGCACATGCGCAGTAATTGGTTAAAGAGAGAGACTGCCGGGTAACAGAGTGTGCAGACACTGTGCACATTACTGTGAGCTGATACATATACAGTAACCCTTAGGGCTCATTCACACATGTATCAATACCGTGTGTTAAAGCGGCATTTTTTGTGCATTTCTAAAGCCCTATAACTGCCCTTCAGGGCCTGCCATGAATATTACAATAGACACCACACAGTCAGGCCCGGATTTACTCCCTGTGCCGCCCCAAGGCCGGGTCCTTCAATGCCGCCCCCCCCCCCCCACACACACACACACAGGGGCCAAGTGATACAGTCATGGATATAGCTCGCATGAAGGGGGTTAGTTCTTGCGAGGAGGAACCGAGACAGCCGCCGATCCCCCATCACAGATTCTCCTCATCAAAAAGCCCCCATATAAGGTCATCCATCATAAAGCCCCCCATAAAATATCCCCATCACAGACTTATCTATTATTACAATGTAATATAAAATGAAATGGTTCAACTCACCATAATGCAGAATGAGTGGGAGCCCTGATGTCACTGTTCCCAGCCAACGGAGTGCTCCTTACATCTCAGGTGTCAATGTCCCCAGCCAGCGGAGTGCTTCCTTACATCTCAGGTGTCAATGTCCCCAGCGGAGTGCTTCCTTACATCTCAGGTGTCACTGTGCCCAGCAGAGTGTTTCCTTACATCTCAGGTGTCACTGTCCCCAGCCAGCGGAGTGCTTCCTTACATCTCAGGTGCCCCCCCCCCCCCATTAGAGCCCTTTTATATCCCAGCAGCAGTGTCTCCGCCGCCATTACTGAAGGCTGAGGGGGAACAAATTAGAGGCAACCATTTTCCAGAAGACCACAGACGAGTTATAAACAAGAAGGAAGCCTGCCGAGTGACTACAATAGAAATTGAGTGGCGGCACCGCCCACCCGCCACCCCTTTCCACTCGGCAGGCTCCGTTCTCGTTTATAACTAGTCTGTGGTCTTCTGGAAAATGGCTGCCGGCGGAGACATTATCTCCAGCAGGGGCGGCGGCAGGCGGCTAAAAATAGTACATTACACTGCCTAAGTATCAAGTGCCGCCACCCGAGATATTGCCGCAGGAGCGGCACCGCCCCTTCACCCACTGCCGCCCCGAGGCCTGGCCTCGGTGGCCTTGTGGAAAATCCGGCCCTGCACGCAGTGCTGCATACACAGGAGCGTTAACATTGTGTTAAAAATGATCAGCATGTCGCTTTCATGCGGCATTAAAAATTGTCAGCTGCCTCCACTGATTTCAGTGGTAATGCTCTGTACCCGCACCTTAAAGCGGATCTTCACTGCATATGAGCACCACAAACCAACAAACACTGTTTAATAAATTTTTATTATTCGAAGAAAACTCCCCCATCCATCCTTGTCTTCATGCTTTACTTTTCTGAGAAATCATGTTGAAAAACAACCCCCAGCATTTCTTGTGTAAGCGCAAATTATTAATTTAGCTTCCTGGAATCCATTTACCCTTAGCGCAAGCATGCATGCAGGAGAGTGTGCTTACCTGGGAAAACCCCTCCTTTTCCTCTCCTCCCTTCCTCCCCTTCTGAAGACTCCTGGTATGTATGACATCATTTGCCTAGGCAAGAATCCAGAAAGTAACTGAAGAAATGTAAAACAAATGCGTAAAACAAGTAAATATGATATAATATGATAGCACGCACCCCTAAAGTGGACCCGCATTCCTGTAAAAAAAAACATTTTAGTACTTACAGTTTTGGTGTCTTGCGCGGCGTCCATCGGCGGCCTCGTCGGGTCCGGCATCTGTCTGCGGCTTCGGGTGTCCTCTTCGTCGTGTCCGGCGTCCTTCTGCGGTGTACGTCCAGGACGTGAGCGCGAGAGGAGCCGAGCCTGCCCGACGATACACGGGTGTACTGCGCTCGGTATATGCCGCTGCAGTGTTCAAACTCGGCGCGGGTATCGGCGTATATCGCGCACCCACGATTTTGCCCTGATTTCAGGGCAAAAAAGTGTGCGGTATACGCCGATAAATACGGTACTTTCTTATTTATTCACTAATGCTAGCAGCATGAGGATTAAAAATATTTTTTCCTAATATAATAATAATCCCTGTCAGGATTTTTCGAGCACAATGCACTTAAAGCGATGTTCCACACAAAAGTGGAACTTACGCTTGTTCGCCTCCTCCTCCTGTTTTTGACAGGTAGCGTTCCCCACTTCCAGGAGACGAGGCAGCTGCGCCATCTCTCAGGAGTTGGGCCCCCTACTCATTCCTCCGCCACGGGCGCATGCGCGGTAGGGGACCGGCTGTGAAGCCGAAAGGCTTCACTGCCGGGTTCCCTTACAGGCAATGGCGACAGCTGCACCAGACAGCTGATCCGAAGATCGGCTGCAGTATTTGTAGCTGCTGGCTTGAATTTTTTTGTGGGGTGGGGGGAATTCAGCTTTAACATGTGGATTATGGTTGTTCTTGGCAACATAATTTTTTTTTGGAAGATACCACTTTGCACCAATCCAGATTTTTACATGGAGACCCCTATCCTCCTGGGGATATGTTTATGTAGGCCCTTGTTTCCATGGGTCTGTAATCTCACAGCTCCCGGATCAGACACCTTCAGGGGCCCTCGCCCTCTAGTACCACATGTTTGAACTTGGAGCCTTTATATACGTATCATGCATCCGCTGTATATGTATATATATATATATATATATATATATATATTGTAATATACCACATGTTACCGGTGTGTGTGTATATATATATATGAATTTATCAATGTCTGTGTATTTATTGCAATATGCTACTTTATCTGTTTTTGCACTCTAATAAATATGTCATCTTTTTTTACTATTTTACCAAATCATGCGTCATGTCCTCATATAAAGTCCATAATCCTCTTTTCTATAATATAATAATATATTATAACAACAAATAAAGCATACCTCTCAACTTTTTGAGATGGAAACGAGGGACACCTATCAGCAAATGTATGCAGGCATAGGACACACCCCTTGCCACACCCCCTTAAAGGAGAATTGTACAAAAAAACAAGATTGGTTAAACCCACAAGTGCTTTTTTTACCACTACTATTCCTTTATATTGGCTTTTGGAATTTACAAATGCAGCAATTTAGAAATCAGATGAAAGGTTTAGTGCTGAAAAACACTTTTTGATAGACAAAAAGTGCATTTTATATGCATCTATATAGATCAGACCAAAATGAGGGACAAATGAGGAGGAATACTGGACAAAGGGACATTGTTCCAAATCAGGGACAGTCCCTCGAAATCAGGGACAGTTGAGAGCTATGCTAAAGCATTAATGGCATGTTAGTGAAGCACTTATAAAGTGTTAGCTGGGTGCTGGGGGAGAGGCAGTGGAGGTTTCTGTATCCCAGAATGCACTGGGAAATAATACAGAATTAGAACAGAGCAGCTCCTTCCTGGTTGTACAGAGGTACACAGATATCTAATAAAGTTCAATTGACAGCAGCACAGTGCAAGGCAGTGGATTGCCTTGCGCTGCGCTGAAAAAGTATGACATGAAGTAAAAAAAAAAAAAAAGCAGCGCATCGTACCCGCACACCACCTACAACACAGTGGTGTGAACCATGCGCATAGGAGACAAAGTATTGTGCCTTGTCTATTCGGTGGGACTGTGCTGGAATAGCCACCCATCACCCAATGCAGCTCCACTGCATCTGGTGTGAAGCAGCCCTCATAGTCCTCCTGATACTTTTTTTTTTTTTTGAAAAGCCTATGGCGTGTGAACACACCCAAAAAACTCCACCCGGTGCAGAAAAAATGTGTACACACATAAAGAGTGTTCACAAAAACGTGCAGACGGGTGCAACGTCAAGTGGTCCTCCTGTGAAGAGGGACCCAAACCCTGATCCCCCGGGGCGTTAGGCTCCAGACGGGGACTGAGGTACTGTGGTCCGAGCAACCGAAGCCGACACGGACCCAACTTCCTCGGAGGGACTGCCGAAACAGAACCCTCCCAGTACTAGGTGGGGCTCCCCCGAAGGGAGACCCCATGAGAGCAGGCGAACTAAGCCAGAAGGCCATGTCCACCCACTCCCAAGACGTTCAGGGCTGGCCCGAGGACCCGCACCCTACTAATCACACAGTGACAAAACGTGCACAACAAAAAAAAGACAAAAAAAAAAAGTGACAAACACAGGCTTAAATAAAATAAAGTGGGGGAAGGGATAGTGGAGAGGAGAGTGAAAGAAGTGGCCATTGTGGTGAAACAATGACCAGGCCCTCCGGCCAGGAATAAAAAATTCCTCCGGTCCTAGCCAAAAGGCCCGGCCCAGGAGGCAGGTGCTAAAAAAAGCGTGTATCTGGTGCAGTGACCGTGGTATCTTAAATCAATGTGTCCCTCACACACAGTGATCTTCAGATACCCCTGGACTGCCACTCCAGGGGCACATGCACCATAGGCTTTTCGTTCCATATCCAACCCCCCGACCGGCCAGTGCAGCCCTCCACCCCTGCCAGCCAACCCGGCGGATTTGCATGGTCCTACCCCGTCATATCCCAGGGCATTACCAGCTCCTCCTACTGGATCGCTGACAGAGATAGCACTGCACCCATCCTCACCAGGAGCACCCTTCCAGATGGCTCAGACTCAACCATGGGCCGGCCCCCAGTATTCTGTCGGGCAGCACAGCGTAGTCCCTGCTGAAACCATCCTTCCAGGTGCAATGACGTCATTGGATTGCATCCACCCTCCCCATGTAGGAGGTGCTTCAGCGCTCCGCTGACAACTGATAAGGACAGATACCACACCCAGTCCTAGCCAAAAGGCCGAGAAGCGGCAGGGAAGACAACCATGATCAGCACGGCCTAGAGTGTGCAATAGCCGTGCCTCGCCCTGGGAGAACCACCTTCATGATCATGGTGTCTCCCCTGCTGGTGTAGTCCTCCTGATACTGCCACAGTCAATCTGTACTGCACTTTTTATTATTGATGGCCAGCAGATGGTGCAGGCGCTCACCTACCGGTAGGAACACTGGGGCAGATTCAGATAGAGATACGCCGTTGTATCTCTGAGATCCGACGGTCAAATCTATGCGGCTGATTCATAGAATCAGCTTCCGCATAGATCTCCCTAAGATCCGACAGGTGTAAGTGACTTACACCGTCGGATCTTAGGCTGCATTCTCCCGCTGGCCGCTAGGTGGCGATTCGCTTTGTATACACGATGAATATGCAAATGAGGAGAACCGCCGATTCAGAAACGAACGCCCGCCCGTCGCTTTTTTTTTTACGTCGCTTGCGTTCGGCTTTTTCCTGCGTATAGTTACCCCTGCTATGTGAGGGGTATCCTATGTTAAGTATGGCCGTCGTTCCCGCGCCAAGTTTTGAATTTTTACGTAGTTTGCATACGTCGATTCAGAAAAGCGCTGGACGCAAGTTACGCTCATGCCGAAACCAATGACGTCCTAGCGACATCATTGGGAGCAATGCACGCCGGGAAAATTTGCGGATGGCGCATGCGCTGTTGGATCGACGCGGGGACGCGCCTGATTTAAATTGTAGCCGCCCCCTAGCCGCGGAATTTGAATTCCGCCGGGGGATTTACGATACGCCGCCGCAAGTTTTGAGGTAAGTGCTTTCTGAATACAGCACTAGCCTCAAAAACTTGCACCGGCGGATCGTAAATCAGATAGATTACGCGGATCTAAAGATCCGCTAATCTATCTGAATCTACCCCACTGTCCCCACAATGTCAGCAGAGGTGCTGGAAAGAATGTCGGGCAGACAACTGAGCAGAGGAGAAGAGTGCAAACTGATGAGGTTTTCATCTGCATTGGCAAATGAGAGTTTAGAATTTGGAAAACAGCTTTTAAAGCAGTTGGAATTCATTCATTTGTACTTTTCCTCCTGTTCAGTATGTCAGTATATTCCATCTCATGATGTAGTGGGAGTAATCCCTGCTTAATTCTGCATGAGCAGTGTTGTCACTCAGCTAGAATGACAGGCACAAAAAAAAATAGTTTTGACAAGGTATTTTATACCAGCTGTTCTCCCATATCAAGAATGTAGGGAAAATTGCTAAGGACAAACTCCAGTGTCAGGCAAATGCAATAATACTATTTAAAAATGAGGAGCAGCTGAAATGACCAAAACAACCAATTCAAGATTTGCTTTTCTTTACAGTGAGAGAGCAGTTAAAATAGAACAATCGGAAAAAACAAAAATCCCATATATGAAGCACCTTGTCCCTAGCGTTAACATGGTACCTCCTGTAATAGTTTTATTCCTTTTTGTTCCTGCCATTCAATCTGTTATTTATCCACTTCCTTATTCAGTGTGACAATCCTGCTCATTCTACAGTAAAACCAGTGTAGTATTGCCGCCTGTGAACAGGGTAACTGTTAAAGGATAACTCCACTTTCATGGGAAAATAATAGCAAGGTAAATACAAATAGTGTAGCGCCCTATAATGTTGGAATAAATGTAGTTGCATGAGTCTGTTAGGGCTCTTTCACACAGTCCATGTCCATGTGCGGGCGCCGCTTTGCTTAGCGGGGATTGCTCCGTGGGCAGATGACAGGTCGGTCTCTGCACACTGTGCAGGGACCGACCTGTCAGAGCGCCACTCTCCCCTATGGGGGATCGGATGAAGATGGACCATAGAGTCCGTTGTCATCCGATCTGATCTGCAGACGGATGGAAAAATAGGGTATTCCTCCATCACACTTTGGCGGATCAGAGCGGGTCGGATGTCAGTGGGCATGTCACCGCTGACCTCTATGGAGCGCTCCCCATTCAGGTCCGCCTAAAAATCTGACAGGCGGACCGGATCTGCAGCCAACAAACAGCTTTTTCTTCAGAGCAGAAAAGGTAGGAATCTGCAACAATGTTTGTTAAATACCCTGCAATGTACATAGATCACCCAGAGGGGGTTGTTTTTTCTCTTTCTCAATAAAAGTTAAGTTACTTAAAAGTAGAAGTAAAGGTAAAAAAGTAGAAGTAAAAGAAGTAAAAGGTACACACGACCAGACATGTCTGATGAAAACGGTCCGCGGACCGTTTTCATCGGACATGTCTGCTGGGATCATTTGGTCTGATGTGTGTACACACTACACACCATCAGACCAAATTCCCCGCGGACAGAATACGCGGTGACGTGGCGGCGACGATGACGCGGCGACATGCGCGCACCAGGAAGTTCAATGCTTCCATGCATTCGTCGAATCACTTCGACGCATGCGTGGGATTTTGGGCCAGCGGACATGTCCGATGAGCATGCTAGGAAACTTTTGTCCGCTGGAAACCTGTCCGCTAGGCCGGAAAACTGTCCGGTAGGCCCTACACACGGTCGGACATGTCCGCGGAAACTGGTCCGACGGACCAGTTTCAGCGGACATGTTCGGTCGTGTGTACAAGGCCTCAGGGAAAAGTTCACCACATTGAAAGTATGTGAACCCCTTTTGTGCAGTAATTTGCCATAAAATGTGATCTGATTCTCATCCAAGTCACAGCAGTAGACAAACACAATGGGGTTGATTTACTAAAGGCAAATCCGCTTTGCACTACAAGTGCACTGCCGGGATACCTGAATCAAGTTTGCTATAGTGTGAACCCAGCCTTAGTCAGTGCCTTTTGCTGCAATTACAGCTGCAAGTCTTTTTGGGGATGTCTCTTCCAGCTTTGCATATCCACTTAAGGACCGCCTAACGACGATATATGTCAGCAGAATGGCACCGCTGGGCACAATCACGTACCTGTACGTGGTTGTATAAAGCCCAGCGGTGGGTCACGGGCACGCTCCCGCGACCTGGTCCGAAGCTCCGGGAACGCGGGACTCGCGGACCCGATCGCCGCTAGAGTCCGGCGATCGCTCCCCGGAGCTGAAGAACGGGGAGAGCCGTATGTAAACACGACTTCCCCGTTCTTCACTGTGGCGCTGTCATCGATTGTGTGTTCCCTAATATAGGGATGCACAATCAATGACGTCAGACCTACAGCCTCACCCCCCTACAGTTGTAAACACACACTAGGTGACACACAACCCCTTCAGCGCCCCCTTGTGGTTAACTCCCAAACTGCAACTGTCATTTTCACAATAAACAATTCTTTTTAAATGCATTTTTTGCTGTGAAAATGACAATGGTCCCAAAAATGTCCTAAGTGTCCGCCATAATGTCGCGGGTCACGAAAAAAATCGCTGATCGTCGCTATTACTAGTAAAAATAAAATAATTAATAAAAATGCAATAAAACTATCCCCTATTTTGTAAACGCTATAAATTTTGCGCAAACCAATCGATAAACGCTTATTGCGATTTTTTTTTTTTACCAAAAATAGGTAGAAGAATACGTATCGGCCTAAACTGAGGGGAAAAAAATGTTATATATGTTTTTGGGGGATATTTAAGATAGCAAAAAGTAAAAAATATTGCATTTTTTTTCAAAATTGTCGCTTTATTTTTATTTATAGCGCAAAAAATAAAAACCGCAGAGGTGATCAAATACCACCAAAAGAAAGCTCTATTTGTGGGAAAAAAAGGATGCCAATTTTGTTTGGGAGCCACGTTGCACGACCGCGCAATTGTCAGTTAAAGCGACGCAGTGCCGAATCGCAAAAAGGGGCTTGGTCTTTTACCTGCATTTTGGTCCGGGTCTTAAGTGGATATCTAGAGAGGGACATTTTTGCCCATTCTTCTTTGCACAATAGCTCAAGCTCTGTCAGATTGGATGGAAAGTGTCTGTGAACAGCAATTATCTTTCCAGATATTCTCAATTGGTCCATTCTAACACATGAATATGCTTTGATCAAAATCATTCCATGGTGACTTTGGCTGTATGTTTAGGGTCCCTGTCCTGGTGGAAAGTTGAACCTCCGCCCCAGTCTCAAGTCTTTTGCAGACTCTAACAGGTTTTCTTCTAAGATTGCCCTGTATTTGGCTCCATCCATCTTCCCATCAACTCTTACCAGCTTCCCTGTCCCTGCTGAAGAAAAGCATCCCCACAACACGATGCTGTCACCACCATGCTTCACAGTGGGGATGGTGTTTTCAGGGTGATGTGCAGTGTTAGTTTTCAGCCACACACAGCGCTTTGCTTTAAGTTACATTTTGGTCTCATCTGACCAGAGAACCTTCTTCCACATGACTTCTCACAAACTGCAAACTGGACTTCTAATGGCTTTCTTTCAAACAAACGAACCTTTACAACCCCTTTAAAACCAATAAAATACATTCACGTTTATGGTTGTAACATGACAAAATGTTTCAAAATTTCAAAGGGTATGAATACTTTTTGAAGGCACTGTATATTTGTCTAACTGTCATTTCTGGGACCACTGCTTTTTCTCCTAACTTCTGTTTGGAACAAGCAGTGCATATTAGTTGTGGTTATGTGCACTGCTCTAGGAACACTACAAACCCAGTAGACCACAGACCCTAGTCTAGTTTGAAAGTAAGCAAGAAAGGGTGGCTATGTTCCTACATACAGTGGGACCATGGAGAAAGAACGTAACCACCCTCTAACAGGCAGCTAGATCACAGCTGCGAAAAAAGAGTCTGAGAGCAAAAGAAAGTACTTTTCTGCATTAAAATACAAACTTGAGTAGTTTTTTTTAAAGCAGAGTTTAGGGTCACTTTAACCACTAGAGGCCCGCGCTATATCCGAATTACGGCTACAGCGCAGACGTCCTCCCATTTGCACGCGCCGCGCGCGTCCCCTGCAGGGTGGAGACACTGAGTCACTGAGACTCGGGTGATCACAGATCCGAGTAAGGGGCCGGTCCCAGCCCCTTACCACGTGATCAGCTGTCAACCAATGACAGCGGATCACGTGATGTAAACAATGCATCTCTCAGCTCTGAAATGCAGAGGGTGGAGATCTGAATAGACATATGCATGATTAATAGATTCATTTAGTTTCGTCTTGTTTTGATTCGTTAATCTAGTTATTTAGTTAAATTCAGTTGATTCGTTCAGTTCATTTTCAGAATTCGTTTTCGGAATTCGTATTCAGAGTTTTTCGATTTTTTTTTTTCGAATTTACATTTTTTTTTTCGATTCAAAAAACAATCAAATCAATACATTTTCGAATCAGTCGAAATTAACATGTTATATTG
Source organism: Rana temporaria (assembly GCF_905171775.1). Classification (NCBI taxonomy): domain Eukaryota; kingdom Metazoa; phylum Chordata; class Amphibia; order Anura; family Ranidae; genus Rana; species Rana temporaria. The sequence continues at coordinate 85,301,193 of NC_053493.1, read as the reverse complement.
TTTTCGATTTGAATGCAGCAAAGTGAACGAACAAAAGAAAAATCTTCATCAAATCATTACAATGACTCTTTAACTACTTGCCAACCTGCCGCCGTCATTCTACGGCGGCAGGTTGGCTCTCCTGCGCGAGAGCCCGTAGCTCTACGTCGGCTCTCTCGCAGTCAACTAGGGGCGCGCGCCCCCCGCTCGCCCGACTCTTGTGCCGCATGTCCGGCGGGCGCGATCACCGCCGGGCACACGCGATCGCTCGTTACAGAGCGGGGACCGGGAGCTGTGTGTGTAAACACACAGCTCCCGGTCCTGTCAGGGGGGGAAATGCTGATCCTCTGTTCATACAATGTATGAACAGAAGATCAGTGATTTCCCCTAGTGAGGCCACCCCCCCCCCACAGTAAGAACACACCCAGGGACATACTTAACCCCTTCCCCGCCCCCTAGTGTTAACCCCTTCACTGCCAGTGGCATTTTTATAGCACTGATCGCTATAAAAATGGCAATGGTCCCAAAAATGTGTCAAAAGTGTCCGAAGTGTCCGCCATAATGTCGCAGTACCGAAAAAAATCGCTGATCGCCGCCATTACTAGTAAAAAAAAATATTAATAAAAATGCCATAAAAATACCCCCTATTTTGTAAACGCTATAACTTTTGCGCAAACCAATCAATAAACGTTTTTTTTTACGAAAATTATGTAGAAGAATACGTATCGGCCCAAACTGAGGAAAAGAATCGTTTTTTTTATATATTTTTGGGGGATATTTATTACAGCAAAAAGTTAAAAATATTCATTTTTTTCAAAATTGTCGCTCTATTTTTGTTTATAGCGCAAAAACTAAAAACCGCAGAGGTGATCAAATACCACCAAAAGAAAGCTCTATTTGTGGGGAAAAAAGGACGCCAATTTTGTTTGGGAGCCACGTCGCACGACCGCGCAATTGTCAGTTAAAGCGCCGCAGTGCCGAATCGCAAAAAGTACTCTGGTCTTTGACCAGCAATATGGTCCGGGGGTTAAGTGGTTAAATCACCTTTGGCTTAACAAGAACAGCATTATTTTGAAATGGTACTCTAATAACATACACAGTCTTTGATTTTAGCAATATGTGTAGTGAGAATTCTACTGGAGTTCAAATTTCTGAAATTCGGACAAATTTTGTTACGTTATTTGAAGCATGCGGTAAAATTTGTTTATATTCGAATATTCGAAGATATACGAATCTCCGAATAACAAAAAATGTGTCGACCGCACATGTTTAGATCTGAAGTTACATCAGTGAGGAGAGCTCTGAGAGATGATTGGAGGGAAGGGACACCCCCCCCCCCCTTCACACAGCACACAGAAACAGAGCTGAGGCTGTCAATCAGCTGGAGCTCCATCCCCTGTCACCATTTTTCTCTTGGTGTCAGGAAAACTCATCATAAGTGATTCATGCTTATAGCAGAGGAATGAGGCAGTGGACAGAAATGATACTTGGTGCTCTGGATTGAGACATACTATAGAGGGATATGCTTTTTTCATATTTCAGGTCTGCGGTTTACGACCATTTTATGAATTGTGCTAGGCTTATTACAATATTATTTTTTTAAAACAAAGCAGTAGTTGGTCTTTAAAGTAAATAGTGCAATAATAACATTAATGGGCTAGATTCCGAAAGCCCGGCGCAATTTTCTGCGGGCGTAATGTATCTCCGATACGTTACACCGCCGTAACTTTGGGCGCAAGTTCCGTATTCATAAAGAACTTGCGCCCTAAGTTATGGCGGCGTAGTGTTTGTGGTCCGGCGTAAGCCCGTCTAATTCAAATGTGGATGATGTGGGCGTGTTTTATTTAAAATTTATTGTGACCCCACGTATTTGACGTTTTTTATGAACGGTGCATGCGCCGTTCGTGAAAGAATCCCAGTGCGCATGCTCGAAATTACGCCGCAAATCGTCATTGCTTTAGACGTGAACGTAACTTACGTACAGTCCTATTCGCGAACGACTTACGCAAACGACGTAAAATGTTAAAAATTTGACGTGGGAACGACGTCCATACTTAACATAGGATACGCCTCATATAGCAGGGGTAACTTTACGCCGGAAAAAGCCTAACGTAAACGACGTAAAAAAATGCGCCGGGCGGACGTACGTTTCTGAATCGGCGTATCTACCTAATTAGCATATTCCTTGCGTAAATCGACGGAAGCGCCACCTAGCGGCCAGCGTAAATATGCAACTAAGATACAACGGCATAAGAGACTTACGCCAGTCGGATCTTAGCCTAATTTCGGCGTATCTTGCTTTCTGAATACAGAAAGAAGATACGCCGGCGCAGCTTTGAATTTACGCTGCGTATCAATCGATACGCCGACGTAAATTCTTTCTGAATCTACCCCAATATATATATATATATATATATATATATATATATATATATATATATATATATATATATATATTCTTGCTGAACACACACTACACTTTCTTTCTAAAGGGCAGGTGGTGCTTTCAGGCGCGACATACTGGAAGTTGGTAATTTCTCTAAACATGATTTCCTCGCTCTCTTTAGATATATATAATTTTTTATGTGCTTTACAGACACGTGTACATTCTCCAAGCACACTTTCTGCATTATCTTTATTATCTCTATTTTCTTTCCTTTGACTTTTAAAGCATGAAAAGGCTCTTACGCTAGACCCGCTGAGCGTTCCTTCAGTAAGATGAAGAGTTCCTTGTTCTATAATCCTCTGGTTCCTTATGCATAATCCTTTGCTAGATTCTAATGTTTTCTGGCGGCCTAGGATGTTATTACTACATGGCGAGGAGAAAGTGAGTTTGTTGTATGTGGGTGGTGTTAATCCTTTAGTAATGAACACCTTTCTCAAATCAGGCCATGTTTTTGTCTTCTTTGTGATTCCATGAATTTGCTGGTTTTGTTTCCATGCATTGTTACTGATTTCTCAATGACTGGGTTCACTCTGTCTCCATTTTCAATGTCTCTTTTGTGTTTTTTTTACTCTTTCTGATCACTTCGAAGCCAGCATATGAACTGCAAAGTGATTTTTAGGCTTTCTGACAGGGTTGATCCATATATTTTTCTGTAATTTACACCGTTTTGCATTTTCCTCCAGAATCTAGACATTAATATCCTAAAGTGAGTCTGCCATTGTTCGCTTGATCCCACCTACCTCACACTTATACCGTCAGAATTTCTGCTAATTTAGATAAATGTACATTGTCCTAATGCAAATGGCAGGTTGCCAAATTTCTCATTTTTTTCCCCCTGGCTTGGGGTCTGTGCTTCTTCCATATATATTTTGTACAGCAACAGTGAAATGATTAGACGATTGTTGGAACTGAGCCACTATTTTTTTTTTCCTCTTAGTTCCTCACATATGTGATTTTGTTAATCGCTTTAGAAGGCCATTTGTCAAAAATGTATGAGAGATGGTAACCAAAAAAAAAAAAATCACCTATTTAGAAATGAAGCAAACTATTCAAAGTATTTTAGAAATAATCTTGTAAGTGATCATATTTTCTTTTTCTTTTTCTCTTTTTATGCTCACAAGTTGCAATATTTTATTGGGCCTGACTGCAGTTAGCTGTATACATACTCAGTACACACCATTAGTAGGGATCAGTGGGAACATTGTATTTTATTGGTCAGGCTTGATTTACTAAAGGCACATAGACTGTACACTTTGCAAGTGCAATATCACTCTGCAAGGAAATGTTCTCCAGAGCTTAGTAAATGAGGTGAAGCTTCACTTTACAAATAATATCCAATCACATGCAAGGAAAATAAAAACAGCATTTTTGCTTGCATATAATTGTTAATGGAAGTCAGCAGAGCTTCCCTTCATTTACTATGGGGAGCAAACTCTCTTGCAGACTGCAACTGCACATGCAAAGTACATAGTCTATTTGCCTCTAGTAAATCAACCCCAATGTTTAACATACAGGTATTGCATATATTACATAGAGATATTTTCAGGTTTTTGGTGGAAGGGTTGTCGTTAACTACTTGCCGACCTGCCGCCGTCATTCTACGGCGGCAGGTTGGCTCTCCTGCGCGAGAGCCCGTAGCTCTACGTCAGCTCTCTCGCAGGCAACTAGGGGCGCCCCCGACTCCTGTGCCCGGCGGGCGCGATCGCCGCCGGGCACACGCGATCGCTCGTTACAGAGCGGGGACTGGGAGCTGTGTGTGTAAACACACAGCTCCCGGTCCTGTCAGGGGGGGAAATGCTAATCATCTGTTCATACAATGTATGAACAGAAGATCAGTGATTTCCCCTAGTGAGGCCACCCCCCCCCCCACAGTAAGAACACACCCAGGGACATACTTAACCCCTTCCCTGTCCCCTAGTGTTAGCCCCTTCACTGCCAGTGGCATTTTTATAGTAATCCAATGCATTTTTGTAGCACTGATCGCTATAAAAATGCCAATGGTCCCAAAAATTTGTCAAAAGTGTCCGAAGTGTCCACCATAATGTCGCAGTACCGAAAAAAATCGCTGATCGCCGCCATTACTAGTAAAAAAAAAAAAAATCTCATAAAAATACCCCCTATTTGGTTTGCGCAAAAGTTATAGCGTTTACAAATCAATAAACGCTTATTGCGCTTTTTTTTTTTACGAAAAATTTGTAGAAGAATACGTATCGGCCTAAACTGAGGAAAAAAATTGTTTTTTTATATATTTTTGGGGGATATTTATTATAGCAAAAAGTAAAAAATATTTTTGTTTATAGCGAAAAAACTAAAAACCGCAGAGGTGATCAAATGCCACCAAAAGAAAGCTCTATTTGTGGGAAAAAAAAGGACGGCAATTTTGTTTGGGAGCCACGTCGTACGACCGCGCAATTGTCAGTTAAAGCGACGCAGTGGCGAATCGCAAAAAGTACTCTGGTCTTTGACCAGCAATATGGTCCGGGGGTTAAGTGGTTAAAGGATAAGTTCCCCTTTTAAAAAATATCTATTTGCATTTATTTTTTATTTTTTACACTAGAGCCTGTAAAGCATTGCCCGCACGATCAATAGAACCTTTAACAGGTGAGCTGGTTCCTCTATTGCCACCCTCATCCATTAGCGGAGGGGACAGACACCTTGACCCATCCTTGGGTTGTGCAACTGGACTTGGTTGATGAGGCAAAAAGATTCAATTGTGGACACCCCCACTCGTGGATGATCTGTTTGAACACTTTAGGGTGAAGGGACCACTCGTTGGGATCCTTGAATTGTCTGGATAGGCGATCCGCTTCCAAGTTCTGACAGCCTGGAAGATATATGGCCCTCAAATCTGGGAGATATTGTTGTGCTAATGTCATGGTCGGTTCCACCTCTCTCAGGAGGGATTGGCTGTGTGTCCCGCCTTGTTGCTGTATTTAGGACACTGCTGCCGTGTTGTCCAGATAGAGCAGGATTCGGCGACCCTGTATCTGAGGCAGCAAGGTAACCAACGCCATGAATGCTGCTTGAAGAATATTGGAAACTAGGCCTTGAATGGGAAATTCCCCTCTGCCCTGGATCTTTAGTTGTTCGCAGGCTGCGCTGGCATCTGTGTTAACAATGATCGATGGCTGCGGCCCTAATGGACAATGCTGTTTAACATTTCTTGTTTTGTCTACCACCAGAGACTCTGGCACATCCGGCTGGTGATCCTGATTGGCTGGGCTAGACAAACTCTGTTATACTGCATCAGGAAGCCTTGTTGGAAAAATTCAAAGTTTCCAGTGAGCCCAGGGGATTATCGGGATACATGAAGCCACTGTCCAGGGCACGTGCATTGTGTTCCCAGTAACGCAACGGGTGCACGCGCTTGCCCCCTAGCGGCTTTAAATGACGTCCTGTCAGAACAATAGAGTATTCCGCCCGCCGTCATTTGATGGCGGGCGGGTACTAAGTGGTTAAGGGAAGATGTCTTTTTGGCCATTCACTTAACAATGGCTTGCCCAGACTTCCTGGTTCTAAGTGCAGTAAATAAAGTGCATTTTAATAAGCGAACAGAGCGTACATACGCACAAGAGTAAAGTTAAAATAGGCATGGCAGACATGTAATGTCGGAACATTCAGGAAGGGAGTCCATCCGATGGCTGTAAGCTGGTGTAGTGGAGCGGTTGCGCTGGTGTTTGCCGACGCTTCCTGGATCTCAATCACACAGGGAGCCGAGAGGATGTCGAAAGTTCCGGGTGAGCGGCGGGCCGCGTGGATGACGACACTTTCAGGTTGTCAATGGACCAATAGTCGACGCGTTCGTGGAGCATGCGCTCCTTCCTCAGGACTAACGGGGGCCATGTTTGAAGGTGGCTTATAAGCTCTGTAGACGGAGCTCCTGGGTCCTAGTATCCTCACTTTTTATGAACTTGCCATATGTGGCATAGATGGCCAAAATATATTAAAATTATCAAATAAAAGAGAAGACTAAGCAAAATACAACAGGGATCAAGAATAAATACAATAAAAATACAGATGCATGCGAAATAATGATGGGCAAGAATATCAGAGAGCAAAATTGAATATGTAAGCGAGAGAGAGGGCACAGGAGGCATAATGAACATTTTCTAAAGACACATTGGGGGTGATTTACTAAAGGAAAATCCACTTTGCACTACAAGTGCACTGCAAGTGCACTTGGAAGTGTAGTCACTGTAGGTCCGAGGGGGACATGCAAGGAAAATAAAAAACAGCATTTTAGCTTGCACATGATTGGATGAAAAAGTCAGCAGAGCTTCCCCTCATTTCAGATCTACCCCTCAGATTTACAGCGACTGCACTTGAAAGTGCACTTGTAGTGCAAAGTGGATTTGCCTTTCGTAAATAACCTCCATTGTATGATGCCGTGATAAGTAGAAATAATAAAAAAAAAGATAGAAAATAATAATAATGAAAAAATGAAGAAATAATAATAATTAAATAATAATAAAAAATTTTAATTAAAATAAAAGTAAAAAAAATAAAATAATAATATTAAAATAAATAAAATAATAATATTAAAATAAATAAATATAAAATAAAATGTAATGATGATCATGAACCATATAATAACATGAGCAAAGCTCATATTAACTTAATCAGGATCAATCACAGCAAAAGGTTGAGTGCTTTTCCGATCCCACCCAGGCGTGTTTCAACAGCGAATGAATATTCGCAGTTGCAACACTGATCCTCCTCCCGGCCAGTCGGGTAGTGGGTCTGATACCCGTCACCCGATTGGCTGAAAGAACAGGCAATCCTATTGGACACCTATGGGGAGGAGAGGAGACGGTGAAGCGAGGAGGAGAAGAGCCCATGCATGGATGCCCGGTCCCCGTCGCGGCTCCTCGGATACCCGATCTCCGCCATTGCTCCTCGGATGCCTAATCACTGCTGCTGCGCCTCGGATGCCTGATCCCCACTGCTCCTCGGACGTCTAGATGGGGTAAGTGCCGATGGACCAACATGCAGACAGCAAGTGTTCGGTTGTTTTCCACCCCCCCCCCCAAACAAAAACCCACCAGCTGCCACTGAAGGAACCCCCCCTTAACATAGCACACAGGAACAGAGCTGAGGCTGTGAATCAGCTGGAAGTCAATCCCCTGTCACCTTTTTTCTGTTGGTGTCAGGAAAATCTGTCACATGAACATATTCGCCAGCACACCACGGATCGTATATAACGTCCAAAAAGTTTTAATGCACAGAAAACATCACAAAAGGTGCAACGTTTCGAGGCCGCATAGGACCTCTTCGTCAGGCAAAGAGGTCCTATGCCTGTTGAAGAGGTCCTATGCCGCCTCGAAACGTTGCACCTCTTGTGATGTTTTCTGTGCATTAAAAATGTTTGGACGTTATATACGATCCGTGGTGTGCTGGCGAATATGTTCATGTGGTTGATTGTTCCAGTACCCACCTGGTGATCGCTTCACCACCCATTTTTGTATTTTTCAGCCGTTTCCCCAGGAAGGTGTGCGATTGGAATATTTATTAGAATAGGAAAATTTGTCAGACGTGACTCATGAAGCAGCAGACAGAAATGAGACTTAATACCCTTAATTGAGACAAGTACACACTATAAAAGCATATGCTTTGTTCATATTTCATGTCTGAGGTTTACAACCACTTTAAATTATAACAATACCAAGGCTTAGTTGTGATTTTTCTTTATTTTGCTGTTAAATGCAATTGACAAAATGTGGTGTTATGAACATAAAAAGTACATTCCTTGCCTCAGTTAGATACAATCTTTGAACAGCTATAATAGTTACTTCAGATTATCCGACAAGTCACAATTATCTTGTAATTAAAGATTCAGTATCTCTCCCTTATTAAACTCATTGAATTGGTCTTATATGTTCACCATAAACAGCATTTTACTGTCAAAACTATAAAATGTTTCCTTAGGAACAATTTGCTGTGAAATGTAGCCTTTCATAGTAAGGAAAGTGTTTGTGTAGCCCAATGATCCATTTTTAGCAATGTTATGAAAACATATAGATCCAAATGCACATCACATAGACAGCATAAAAAAACGTATGTCTTATCCATGATTTCCTGAAGAATGTTAGTTTTATACTGTGATAAAAAAACAGTGTTTGAAGTAATGGATGTTCAGGGCCGTAGATAAGGGAGTACCACCATTCCTCCTGTACAGGGCCCTGGACCAGCAGGGGGTCCAGGCAGCAGAGTAAATAGGATGTGGGCAGGGAGGGTGATCAGTGTGGCGGGGGGTCAATTACGGGAAACAATCCCCTGTATGGCTCTCTTTGCAGCAGCTAAAAGATGGCTTCTTCTCCTCTCCCTTATGTTGACTTTCAGCTGCTACAGGGGATCGGTTCCAGTAATTCCCCCCGCCATGTAAATCACCCTCCCTGTGCACCACACATTTCCCCCTGCTGCCTAGGCCCCCCTGTGTACCCCCTACCCCTGCAGTGCTGCTGGCTTTTCTACTCTTCTTCCCAACAGCAGCTGTAAGCACACAAAAGGATCCTTCAAGATTGAGACTATATTTACCAGCCTCTTCCTTTCCCAAATTAGCACAATGAGTGATCGGTACTGATCCTTCACTGTGTTCATTCATAACTGATGCATTAGCTGTATGGGGCCCTGTGTCAGGTTGCCTGTATGAGGCCCAGTGTCAGGTCTTCTGTATGGGGCCCCGTGGTTTCTAATAGCAGCCCTGTGGATGTTCCTCTGGTTTTCATAAAGGAGAAGTACAGCCAAAGGTGTAATCTACAAGTGATAAAGAATAATTCCAGGCATTGGTTTGTTATACATAGTTGTACTGGTCCAACTGGACCAATTGAACTATGCATATTGCATAGTTGCTAAAAAAATTTAAAAAAATAATAGGGACACTTTTATGTATGTAGGTGGAGTCTTATTTCAATTAGCATTCATTTGTAGGCGTGGCCTAGCAGTGAGAAAAATGTGGCGTGCAAAGTGCCCTGTGGTGAAAAACGGGTGTGGCTTAAACAAAATATTAGGCGTGGCTTAACAGGGGTATGGTTAGAGTCTGAGATGAAAGAGGGATGGAGGGAGAAGAAAAAGGGACAGAGAAAGAGAGAAAAGGAGCTGTGATTGGTCGGAGCCGCAATGACGTCACTCTCGCCCGGGCATGCAGGAGCTGCTGTTCACGGCACAGGCTCAGGGGGAACGGCACACATGGGTCATTCCTTCAGAGCGCATGCTTCAGTGATGTCACTAGCTGCATGCACTGTAAATATCTCCTAAACTGTTTAGGAGATATTTTCCATACCCAGGGCTGGACTGGGACAGAAATTTGGCCCTGGACTTCATCCAGACTGGCCCACTTTGACAGGTCTCTCCCATGGCGGCCGGACAACTCCTGCACCCCCCCTGGCAACCCAAGCCCCCTCTCCCCCTTCACTAGCCCCTAGCCGTTCTACTTTATTAGAGTAGAATGGCTGGTACTGGTACTCTTATAGGCAGTACCAGTGGGGAATCTATACATTATTTCACGCATGGCAAAGAATCAGTTCGGTGCCCCCTTTATGGGACAAGATTAGGCAGAAGTGAGAAACTCCCAGGCCATAGCTGTTGAGTCAGCTGTTTGTCCCCTCCCCCCATGCTCCTCTGTCGTCGTCTCCTGCTCCTCTGGTCCTCCCCCTGCTTCTTTGTTCCCCCCAGGTGAGCGCTGCGGGGAGGGAGAGACAGAGGAGCCGAGGGGGGCGGCAGTCTGCTGTCACTGAAGCCGGCTCACTGAGCCATCGGCCCACCGGGAAACTCCCTGTAGTGCCAATGGCCAGTCCATCCCTGTCCATACCTATAGGTAAGCCTTATTATATTCTTACCTATAGGTATAAGTTCACAGAACAAGTTTACTTCCTCTTTAAAGTTATTTATCTCTATATTTACTTTTTCTTTCAGCACACTATCTGCCTATTCTACCTGATTTTTTGATAAGTTTACTTTAGATGTCTGTCTAAATCTCTGGTTCAAGTCAGACCAAAAGTAAATCCAATTTATTGTTTTGGACAATATTTCCACTTTTCTGTCCTATTTTCTATATCAGCCCATAATTATTCAAACTATATGTATTATAAACTGTATATGATGCTTTCAGTTGAGTAACATGCTGCACATACTGTAAAATATTTCATATTACTAAGGTACTGTCCAGATGGAGAAAAAAAAATTCACATTTGAAAGCCTACAAACCAATAATTTGACAGGCAGAAAGGGAACAGTACAACATGTGCCAGTTCCATTTCAATAAAAAGCCATAAATAATTTTATCAGCTGGGCAAGGCATGCTGCTGGTTGGCTTTTTTCTCCCTGCTCACTCTTCATTTAAATGACCCGTAATTTTCAAAGAAATGTAATTCTTATCATTCACAGGGTACAACTGGTTTATGCAAAATAAGACGTGAAGGTCTTTGACTGCATACTTCATAAAGCTTCGGAAAAATGGAATGGCTTTGATGAGTGATTTAAATGGTTAGAGCACTGGTTAACGAACAACAACAGAGCATAATAGTTGCTTAACTAAACATTTCCTGCACAGATCATTCCTCTGCTCTGCCAGCACGTTTCAGAATAAACCCACAGTGGGGGGGGGGGGGGGGGGCGACTGGATTCAGAGACAATTACATGTGGTCATGTGACTTGCCTGAACAATTTGCTCTGTGTGAAAATCCCTATTTCGAGAGTGCTGCTCTTAGAGAGCCTGATTTGTTCTACCCTTGTTTACACAGCAGGAGAGGAAATTGATGTTATCACTATTATATCGACAGTGAAAATGCTCCATAGTGTACCATAATTAAGATATACACTTTAAAAACACATTAGAGTGTTCTTTAAAATAAATACAAATGCATTAAAATTAATGCAAAATTAAAATAGAATTCTGGGATACAGCTGTGCTCATATGTTTACATAGCCTGGCATAATTTATGATTTCTTGGCCATTTTTCAGAGAATATGAATGATAACACAAAAACATTTCTTTCACTCACGGTTAGTGTTTGGCTGAAGCCATTTATTATCAATCAACTGTGTTTACACTTTTTAAATCATAATGGCAACAGAAACTATCCAAATGACCCTTATTAAAAGTCTACATACCCTGGTGATTTTGACTTGAATGGCTATTAAAGGTAACCATCCTCACATGTGATCTGTTTGCTTGTAATTAGTGTGTATGTATAAAAGGTCAATGTGTTTCTGGACTCCTGACAGACCCTTGCATCTTTCATGCAGTGCTGCACTGACTTTTCTGGATTCTGAGTCATGGGGAAAGCTAAAGAATTGTCAAAGGATCTGCAGGAAAAGGTAGTTGAGCTGTATAAAACAGAAAAGGGATATAAAAAGATATCCAATGAATTGAGAATGCCGATCAGCAGTGTTCAAACTCTAATCAAGAAGTGGAAAATGAGGGGTTCTGCTAAAACCAAACCACAGTCAGGTAGATCAACTAAAATTTCAGCCACAACTGCCAGGAAAATTGTTTGGGATGCAAAGAAAAACCCACAAATAACTTCAGCTGAAATACAGGACTCTCTAAAAACATATGATGTGGCTGTTTCAAGATGCACAATAAGGAGGCACTTGAAGAAAAATGGGCTGCATGGTCGAGTCGCCAGAAGTAAGCCATTACTACGCAAATGGGACAAAATATCCCGCTTAGAATAGGCCAAACAGCACAGAGGCAAGCCTCAACCCTTCTGGCACAAAGTCATTTGGAGTGATGAGGCCAAAATGTAGCTTTTTGGCCACAACCATAAATGCTACATTTGGAGAGGTCGTCAACAAGGCCTATGATGAAAGGTACAGAGTGAATCGCTGATGTTTTGGGAATGTGTGATGTCTACAAAGACACAGGAAATTTGGTCAAAATTGTTGGCAAGATGCAGTATGTTATCAAAAAATACTGGAGGAACATTTCTATTAATCGGCCAGGAAGCTGCGCAATGGGACGTACTTGGACATTCCAACATGACAATGTTCCAAAACACAAGTTGACCTGTCATTGGCTACAGCAGAATAAAGTGAAGGTTCTGGAGTGGCCATCTCAGTCTCCTGACCTCAATATCTTTAATGGAAAAATGGAAAGAAACTGCGCTAAAATAACAAATAAAGGATAAAAAGAAGGAGAGAAAAAGACCTTCCATGTAGTCACAGTGGGGTAGATTCAGGAACAATTTCCGCCGGTGTAGACTGAGATGCGCGGCGTAAATGCCAATTTGCGCCGGCGTATCTCCGCGCCGTATTCAGCAAACAATATTACGCCGTAACGTAGATTTTTTTTTTTCGTTTGGACCTTTCCACGCCGGTGCGGCGTGGGCGCCCATTTACGCTGGTCTGAACTAGCGCGGCCCTGGTTTTTCTATTTTAAATATGCAAATGAGGGAGTTGGTCCGATTCAGCAAATTACGAATTGCCGGCGCAGGCTACTCCCGGTGCGTGTAACTCTGGTTTGCAGCGGAAAGTTACCCTTTATAAAGCAGGGGTAACTTTACACCACACTTGCACAGGTCATTTGGAGAGCAGATAAAACCACATCGCTACAGACGAACTGAGCTGCAAGTACACTTGCTGGACAACACCTGTGTGCCATCATGCCAGGGGCAGCCGTGGTCCTTGCACTTCTGCGTCGACGGGCACGTAGGAGGGAACAGGAGATAATCTTCCGCACACGCATTAATGTTTTTGGCATGGGGGACGCAGAGGTGTATCGCACCTACAGGTTCAGCCGTGAAGCCATACTGGAAATCACCAGATTCCTGCAGGATGACCTCACAAGCCCCACACTCCGCACACATGCAGTGCAGCCACTGGTGAAGGTATTAGCCACACTTCATTTCTTGGCCACTGGTTCTTTTCAAAGGACAAGTGCACTGTCGGCTGGGATGTCACAACCCACCGTGAGCAGGTGTGTTCACCAGGTGATACCAGCAATATTGAGACACATGTCCCACCTCTTCATAAAACCCTCCCAGGAGGTCCAGCGGATGAAGACAATGCAAGATTTTTATGCAATTGATAGATTTCCTGGCACAGTGGGTGCAATTGATTGTACACATGTGGCACTTCAGCCCCCCCGTGACATCGAGCACATTTATTGTAATCGAAAGCACTGGCATTCGATTAATGTGCAGATTATAGTAGATGCCCAAGGACTAATATGGCACGTCCGTGCCAAACACCCCGGCTCGTGCCATGATAGCTTTATTTATCGTCATAGCAACATCCCAGATGAATTTGACCAGAACGTCTACGGGGACAGCTGGCTGGTTGGTGAGTGACATGGGTGTCAGGTATGACTGTCCCCCCCCATGATTTAGACATCACGAGGGGCACATGCATGAGTAACATCCTCCTGTCTTTTCCCTTACAGGTGATGCAGCATATGCACTTGGACCACATATGATGACCCCATTCCGGAACCCCCAAACCCCAGGAGAGAAGAGATACAACCTAGCCCATGCACGGACCCGTGGAGTTGTGGAGCGAACATTTGGTCTGCTGAAATCTCGTTTTCGCTGCCTGGATAAGTCTGGGGGGACCCTGTTATATTCCCCTGAATTTGTTTGCAAAATTATCGGGCCTGGTTGCATTCTCCATAACTTTGCAGTGAGAAGGGGCCTGGAGATTGAGCTACGTGAGGACCTGACCCCCCAACCACATAATCCCCCCCTGCCAGAGGCTAACCCGTCTGCTGAAGGAAGAGCAGTCAGGAGTCGCCTCGTCGAACGTTATTTTTCACGATTAAATTAATGTTAATGGATGCATGCACATCACTGTGGTCCCTAACACATACACCCCACATTCACACAGAATTGGATTAGACCGAAGTACCACCCATGGTACTAGGGAGCAGCAACGCCGCGCCAAGGCTCCAATTATGTTGCTGTCCATTCATACATCTTTATGAATAAATCATGCACTAACTCCCGTGTGCATATAAAATAATAAATAATTCTCATAACTTGAGAAAATAAAAATAAATTTTTGCAATACATGAGTAAAATGGAAAAAATATTCTCATAACCTGAGTAGAAAAATAAAATTTTTTAAATAACATGACTATAAAAAAAAAACAAAAAAAAAAAAAACCTGAGTATAATTAAATTTAACCAAAATCAACGGCCCTGTCGTGGGCTCTTTCTTGGCCCTCGGCTCCTGGGGCGCAGTTGCCTGCGGCGAGCCGGGGCTGGTGGGGCCGGGGCTGGTGGGGCAGGGGGTGGTGGAGCCGGGGCTGGTGGGGCAGGGGGTGGTGGTGGTGGTACCTCCCCCAGTCTCTCCCTAGCTGCATCCCTGCCCTCCATTGCCACGGCTAACCTATTAAGGTAGATATTAGTTGCAGCCTGCATCCGCAGCCGGCGGGTCACATTGCTGCGCTGCTGGCGCCGTGTCAGCCTCCCCTCCTCTCTTACTGCACCTGCCAGGCTGCGGACCTCTGCCACCAGCTCGCTTGTGGTGGCCTGAAGCTCACCCAGAGACGTGAGAAGGGCTGCCCCGTTACCCACCACGTCCTGGAGGCTGTCGTTTATTAGTAAACTCTGGCCAGCCTGCTGAGTAATGGCCTCCTTCATTGCCAGAGTGCAGGCAGCCTGGCTCTCTGCAGAGGACTCCAGGCTAGCAGCCACCCGTGAGAGATCCCCCGCAAGAGACCCCATATAGCGGGTCTGTTTAGTTTGGTCCCTTGCCAGAGACACCTCCAGCTCGTCATGGACTCTCCTCCTTTTTTGACGAGCCATCCTTGGGGCAGGAGTAGATTGAGGACGGCTGGAGGGGCTTGGGTCCTGTGAGGGCCCGGCCTGGGAGGGGCTTGGGTCCTGTGAGGGCCCGGCCTGGGAGGGGCTTGGGTCCTGTGAGGGCCCGGCCTGGGAGGGGCTTGGGTCCCTAGGTGGGGAATCCCTGATAGGGCTAGAGAGCCCTGAGGGGGTAAATGTCATGAGGGGGAGGTGGGGGAGGGGTCAGGAATGGGGGTCTCCAAAAATAAAATAAACGTTTCCTCCTCCTCTTCTACGGGCTGCTCCTCCACCACTTCCTCCACCACAGAGGTAGGGGCAGTCTCCACCCTGGATGTGGTGGGTCGGTCGGCAGCCGATGATGGCCCAGCTCCATCCTGCACATCTGTGGAGGACACAAAACATTCAGATGTTGGTGGACCCACACAATTGTCACTTGTTCCCTCCCCCCCACACACACATGCAACACACCAGAAAGAAGAGAAAACACACTTACCTGTCCTCAAGGGCTGCTCTCCAGAATCAAACCCATCCAGGCCCTCCACCACCGAACGATCTAGGAACCTGGCCACCACAAGGTCCTCTGATGTCAATGTAATTTTTTTTGCTGGCCCACCACCTGTTCCCCTGGCATGTTTACGCATTGCCACCAACTTGTCTTTAACCAGTTTGCGCAAATCATTAATTTTTTTTCTGATATGTTTGGGCTGCCTCTCCGCAACCCCCAAAGCATTGACCTGGTTAGTAATGATGGCAAAAATTCGCTCTTTATCAGATTTGCCAGTGTGCCCACTCTGTGGCCCATAGAGGCGGTCCCCATGTTGGGAGAGCCCCTCAATAATTACTGCCCTCTCCTCAGGGCTAAAGTTGGTCATCCGGCCACCTGTTGCTTCTTCAGCAGACATAATAATGCACAGACAATAGCAAGAGCAATAGCAAATTACCTAGCAGTTGATAAAATTGCTTGGGAACATTTGCACCTGTAGGGCGGAACTCTGGTCTGATTTATGGCCTGGGCGTAGGCAGTGGGCCGGCGTAGCGCAGGTGTCACGCCGGGGGGCAGTTCTGAGCATGGGCAGATTGGGGCATTTGCCCCAGGGAGCACACTGCGCATGCGCGGCCGACTCTGCGCCCCGCCGTGACCCCTGCGCCACGCTCCCCGCTTCATTAGCATAGGGAGCCACCCATTTTATTCTACCCCGCCTTACGCCGCGCTACGCCGCCTTACGCCGTGTAAAATCCGCCACGCCGGGGCAAGAGACAGGAAAAAAGTTTCCTGAATCACTAGCATGCCTCTCTGCGCTGCTCCGGCGCAGTGTAAAAAAGATGCACTGCGCCGGACCAAAGATCCGCTGATGTTCCTGAATCTGGCCCAGTCTATTCACTCCCGGAGCTGCGATTACCATGTAAACAATAAATACAAGAAAAGAGATGTGAGAAAAATATAAATCATGCTACCTCTAAACCCTCCTTGACAAACACAAGTTTTGGGCATTTACAAGTGGGTAATATATGGTGATATATATATATATATATATATATATATATATATATATATATATATATATATATATATATATAGTTATATATAGTTATATATATATAAAACTCACTACTATATCAAAACATTGGAGTATAATGGCCACTAGGGTGCACTATGCAGCCATCTCAACATCCATCAATAATATTGATATTAGTGATTAATACCAAAAAGAAAAACCAAATAGCTTTTCGATCAAAAAACATATGACTCAAGTTAAAGGGGTTGTAAAGGTAAAAGTTTTTTTACCTTAATGCATCCTATGCATTAAGGTAAAAAAACATCTGACAGCAGCCCCCCCCCGAGCCCCCGTTTTACTTACCTCACCGTTCGAAAGTCCCGGGCGCGTGCTTGTCATCCTGTTCGGTTCCCAGCCTGGCCGTTGATTGGCTAGGCTGGACGGATTGATAGCAGCGCAGTCATTGGCTGGCGCTGCTGTCAATCACAGTGGATGACGCGGCGCGCCAGGGGGCGGGGCTGAGTGATACAGTCGGCGGCTATGGCCGCCGCTGTATCACGGGAGCGCGCTCGCAAAAGCTTTCCACCATGCGAGGGAGCTCGCATGAACGTGGAAAGCTTTTGCGAGGAGTAGCCGAGACAGCCGCCGAGGGACCCCAGAAGACAGGATTCGGGGCCACTCTGTGCAAAACGAGCTGCACAGTGGAGGTAAGTATAACATGTTTGTTATTAAAAAAAAAAAAAATTCTGCCTTTAGTGTTCCTTTAAGTTATAACTTTAAATAAATATGAAAATAAAATTAATTGAAAATTCGAAATTGTGACAATAAAAGTCCATAAATATTTAACAAATGAGATGTCAAACACCAGTGTAGTTGTGCCACATTTCAGATTAGTTGAAAAACGTGTCCAAAAGAAACAGTGATGTATCCTCCACCAGGCTATAGATTGGCTCCTTACCCGATTTCCACGATCCCTTATGACAGGGGATCATAAACAGCATGTGTAGGTAGTCACTCCCAATCCAGTGCTTCAAATATATATGGTCCTAATGACTTTTATTGTCACAATTTGATTTTCATATTTATTTAAAGTTATAACTTAACTTGAGTCATATGTTTTTTGATCGAAAACTCAATATCTTTAAGCCACTCCGTGGAGATCTCAAACGTGCAGTTCATGCAAGACAGCCCAAGAAATTACAGGAACTGGAGGCTTTTTCCAAGAGGAATGGGAAGCTTTACCATCGGAGAAGATAAAGAGCCTCATCCACAAATACCACAAAAGGCTTCAAGCTGTCATTGATGTTAAAGGGGGCAATACACGGTATTAAGAACTGGGATATGTAAACTTTTGATCAGAGTAATTTGGGTAGTTTCTGTTGCCATTATGATTTAAAAAGAGTAAACACAGTTGATTGACAATAAATGGCTTCAGCCAAACACTAACCATGAGTAAAATAAATGCTTTTGTGTTCTTCATATTCTCTGGAAAATGTCCTAGAAATCATACATTCTGCCAGGGTATGTAAACTTATGAGCACGACTGTATATCTAACTAATCTTGAGACTGCCCCCCCCCCCCTCCTAACATCCATACTATCTAACCTGTGGAAGAAAAGTCAATATTTTTACCTATTTTCACGCTGCTCTGGCCTGGTCATGTGATAGCTTTTATCAGCCAGGGGAGACCGCATGACAATGGCTGGAATGCTTGAAAGGTGGTGTCACCCATAGGCCTACTTTGGCCCATCCATTTTTGGAGCTCTCTTCTCTCCCCTGAAGCTGCTGCTAACTGACATGGTGGAATGGAGCATGTGACCAAACCAGAGTTGCCTTAAAATAGGTAAGTATACAGATCTTTCTTCCACTGGTTAGTTAGTATGGGTGTTAGGAAGGTGGAGGAGCAGTTCTAGGATTAGTTGCACATATCCTACTTTAAAGTGTAAGTTACCCCTAAAAACTAAATTCTATATATGTGTTGTTTTTAACACATAGGGGGTCATTTACGAAAGGCTAACACACTTTGCACTACAAGTGCACTGCAAGTGCACTGAAAGATCTGAGGGAGACATGCAAGAAAAATAAAAAACAGCATTTTTGCTTGCACATGATTGGATGATAAAATCAACAGAGCTTCACCTTCACCTTCACCATCAGAGCTTCCCCTAAGATCTACGGCGATCTACAGCGACTGCACTTACAAGTAGTACAAAGTGGATTTGTCTTTCGTAAATAACCTATTAAATGTTGTTAGTATGGTTTTGTTGCCAAAGGTTTTTGATAAATACCTGGTGATCCTGCCAGTTCTTCTTGATTGTTTTTAAAATGATCACACAAGGCACTGAAACAGAACCATCATAGCATGGTCAGTTTGCATCCCTTCCCCTGACTTGGAAGCTATAGATTGCTATGGCAATGCAAGGGGTGCCTATAGTTATAGTCAGATTTAGTTGCCATGCCCCCGACCATTCTCCACAATTTGATAGACAGTGAACGTCTTCTGCACGCTCCACCATTGGTTACCGGGATTTAAAAAAACAGACCAAAATTTAAACAAACAAGGCCGGGTTGAAAGTCTCGCACTTTAAACCATTTAGTAACATGATTCTGAGCTTTAGAGGATCTCCATAAAATATGCCAAGGACTTCAGATTGAACAGCATTAACGACCTACAGTTATGCCCTGTACACACAATAGGAATTTCCTATGGGCTAAAATCTGATGGGATTTTCTGTCAGAATTCCGTTCAAGCTGTCTTCCATCAGTCTTGCATACACGCTGTCAGACTAAATTCCGATCGTCCAAAACGCGGTGACGTAAAACACTACGATGAGCCGAGAAAAATTAAGTTCAATGCTTCCGAACATGCGTCGACTTGATTCTGAGCATGCGTGTTTTTTTTCTCCGTCGGAGTTCCCTACAGACAATCGGTACTTCCCATAGGATTTTTTTCCATCAGAAAAAAATAAAACATGTTCTATTTGCAGAATCCGACGGAAAAAAATCCTGGGGCCCACACACGATAGGAATTTCTGATGAAAAATTTCCATCAGACTTTTTTCATCAGAAATTCTTATCGTGTGTACAAGGCATTAGAGGAAAATAAGAATCCTATTGGCAGGATCAGCAGGTAAAAAGGGATGTTAAGGGGGGCTCAACACAAAACAAACACTGTTGTGGTAATGCTAGTGACAGAATGGACACAAAACACCACTCACTTCAACAGCAACACCCTCAACCCCGTATTCTCCCACCTCTGCACTCCCTTGGATCTCGCTAACACCCCTTTTCCTCTCTCCGATCACAACATTATCAGTTTCACACTCTTTCTGTTTTCTACCTCTCATTTCTCTAACCTGCAAACAGTTACCTGTAGAAATCCCCGCCACCTCAACCCTTCTCTTCTTCATTCTTCTATTGACTGCCTTTATGACAAAATTGCCCCCCTGTCCTGCCCAGACCTGGCTACTTTTGTCAACAACTTACTCTTATCTCCCCATACATGCTTGCTCCTCCTTCTACACGCAGAATCAGGCCTTGCCTGCTACAACCTTGGCAAACAGATGACAGCAGAAGTCTCAAGAGACAGAGTCGTGCTCTTGAGTGCATGTGGCATAAAATTAAACCCTGCAAGTCTTCAACTCACACTCTACAAAGATGACCTTCTCGAATACAACTCCAGCCTCCAAGCTGCTAAACAACTACTACACCACGCTCCTCAAACCCCTCTCATCCAATCCATGTGAACTCCTTTCTACCCTTAATTCTTTACTTCACCCCTCACTGCCTCCACCCACCAACTTATTACTCAGAAGATTGCTAGTAATTTCAAAAACAAGATCAATACAATTCATGATGAGATATCCAGTGTTCAGCCTTTTCCCTCAACCAACATACCAGGTCCAGCACCACACTCAATAATCTCCTCCTTCGACCCTGTTACCACTGAGGATCTACTAAATGCCAAAACCAATGGCCATACTCTATACAGATACTCTTAGGCCCCGTACACACGACCAATTTCCTCGGCAGAATTCAGCTTCCGACCGAGTTTCTGGCTGAATTCTGCCGAGGAAACTGGTCGTGTGTACACTTTCAGCCGAGGAAGCCGACGAGGAGCTCGACGAGGAAATAGAGAACATGTTCTCTATTTCCTCGTTGTTCTATGGGAGCTCTCGTCCCGCCGAGCTCCTCGGCGGCTTCAGTGCTGAACTGGCCGAGGAACTCGATGTGTTTGGCACGTCGAGTTCCTCGGCCGTGTGTACGAGGCTTCAGACCTGTTCGTTACTTTTGACACAGTTGATCACCTGCTCCTTCTCAATAAACTCCACTCCCTTGGCCTCTGCTTTCCTAGTTCTCCTCTTGCCTATCTCAGCGCACTTTCAGCATTTCCTCAGCTCCACTTTCTCTTTCTGTCGGTGTACTCCAAGTCTCCGTCCTTGGACCCCTTCTATTCTCTCTCTACACCTCTTTCCTGGACCATTTGATAACCTCCCATGGCTCTTAATGCTACCTCTATGCTTAAGACATCCAGATCTATCTCTCTACTCCCCAGCTCACTCCCTCAATCTCATCAGATATCACAAATTTGGTTTTATCCCACCTTGACTACTGCAATACCGTTCTAGTTGGCCTACCTTTACACAGACTATCCCCCTTCAGTCTAATATGAATGCTGTTGCTAGACTTATACACCTTACTAACCAATCCATGACTGTTGCTTTCTGCCAATCCCTTCACTGGCTTCCACTAGCCCAACATATAAAATTCAAAATACTAACCACAACGTACAAAGTCATCCACAACACTGCCCCCATATACATCACCAACCTTATCTGCCGATTTTCCAAAAATTGTCTTCTTCACTCCTCCCAAGACATCCTGCTCTCTAGGTACCTTATTACTACCTCCCAAACTCACTTCCAGGATTTTTCCAGAACCTCTCCCATCCTCTGGAACTCCCTACCCCAGTATGTCTGGTTAGCTCCTACCCTGTTCGCCTTTAGGCGATCATTGAAAACAAATTTATTTAAGGAAGCTTTCCCCACCTCCACCTAAAAACTGTACTTGAGTCAACTCCATCAGATTATGTCCTGCAGCTATATGACTTTCTCCTCCATTTAGGTTGTAAGCTTTGTGAACAGGGCCCTCCTATTCCTTCTGTATTGAACTGTGTTATAATTGTACTGTCCTTTTTTATATTATAAAGTACAATGCAAACTGTTGGCACTATATAAATCCTGTACAATAATAATAATAATAATAATAATAATAATAATATGACATTAAAATTTTTGTCCATAGTTATACTTTAACCCCTACGTTGGATGCAGAAAGAACAGGTTCTATGCTGAGCAATTTAGATTTTCATTCAGGCACAGTTTATTGTTGGTAATCTGGTTCCCCTGGAACATAACTGTTTGTGATTCTGAAACCTCTTTCTTGTTACATCTCACAGAAAGCCCTATTTAGATAAATGTCAGTGCTAAGATAGGTTTCATAGCCACCTATTAGATGCAAACCTGTCTTGACAGAGTGTGGTTGGTCATGCAGGAAGTAGAGAGAGACAAACATATAGAATAGGTTTTAGAAAGTACTTTCCTTAGGCCTCCCTACTGACCCTGTGAGATGGCCTTTGTGTGCGGTGGTGGATTAACCACTGATTATAACCGATTTTTTTAATATATATTCAGCTGTTAGTGGGGGAATCCCACTGACAGCTGAAAGAACCGAGCCTGAAAGTATCGGTTTCAGGTATCTGTGCATTTGCACAAGTACCGATACTCATGCAAATGCTTATTATCGGCACCGATACTGATACCAGTATCGGCCTCAGTGCAACCCTAATATTTACTCCTGGACTCCGACTTGTTTACCTCCTGGTGGGGCGAAACTGAGGATTTGCATGCAGCAAAACCCATATCCACCATCAGGAGCTCCAGTGAATATCGGTTAGTGCTGGGACCCTGCACCTTGGGTGAGCCCACATCATCCACCAGGGTGATCTTTTACTTATCCTGCTGGTCGATGAAAACCTCTCTACTGCTATAGCCACTGACCTCTGAGCCTGAACCCTGACTGTGACAGAATAATCTGGTCAAAACATAGAGGCCTCTATAGCATCATCCAGCAAATTATAGAGCTGCAAGAGTTTTTCCCTACCAAAAAAAAATTGCCGTACTGGAAAGTGTGGTGAAACAGCAACAAATTCTTGCCCTGCAGAGACAAATGCTGGACTTGCTAATGCACATATGCCTCAAGTTCAATGGAAACCGCTGCCATTACAGAGTTTTCCCTAATTAGTGTCTCACAGTGGTGGCTGGTGCTGAAAATTTTTGGGGAAGAACAAATAAACTGAAAATAATAAAAAAAAAAAAAAACACCAAACGCTGCCACTGTGCCCACCAAACGCTGCCACTGTGCCCACCAAACGCTGCCACTGTGCCAACCAAACGCTGTGACTGCACCCACCAAATGCTGCGACTGTGCCATCAAATGCTGCCAGTGTGCCAAATGCTACTAGTGTGCCATGTGCCAAATGCTGCCAGTGTGCCAAATGCTGCCAGTGTGCCAAATGCTACCAGTGTGCCATGTGCCAAATGCTGCCAGTGTGCCTCAAGTGTTGCCAAAGTGTCCCAAACGTTGCCCCTCGCATGCATGCCGTTTGTCCGGCCCTTACGTTGTCTCGGGTCGGCAGCAGGTGACGGCGGCAGGCAGCGAGCGGTGTCCTCCATTTCTTCCTCGATGAGGAAGACCCTTCTCCCGCCTGCTCCTCCTCTCATTTTTCAAGCCTGCCGCTTCAGCCAATCAGGTGACCGGTAACCAGACCCAGGGAAACCTGATTGGCTGAGAGGCAGGTCAGTGTTAGGGAAGCAATTCCCTAACACAGCATGGTTTAAAAAGGAAACGCACAGCCGTGCACCCGCTGTTTAACCATTTAGAAGCCACTTAGAGCCCACAGGCTCTAATCAAGAAGCCTATTAGAGCCTCTCACTCTAATCAGGTACTTCCAAAACACACCCATCTCTGTTAACCAGATGGCCGGTGCTCAACGGGGGACCGGACACCTGAATAGTGGGCGGCAGCGGCGACAATAGATAGATTCATGCGATGAAAATGGAAAAAAGAAACTGTGCTAAAAAACTAAAAACAAATAACTAGAATACTGCGTACCAGTTATTCAATTGGAAGCTGCGATTATCATGTAAACAAAAAATACAAGAGCAAGACTATGGAAGAAAAAATAAATCGCGCTGTCTCCGTGACCATTCAATATTAAATTGAAAGGACAACCAAATTAAATTACCAATATTAAATCGGTGACCCTTAAATAAAACAATAATGTGATAATGACACAACATAAAAAATATAAATTCTATATAAAAGTGTGACAAAGTGATGATACTAGTGACCAAAAAATCTTGGAACCACAATTTTTTTTTTCATAAGATCATTAGTGCATAAAACCCAAAATATTGTCCATACAGTTATTAGTGCATTAAACTCTAAAGAATATATTGAACACCAGTGCTCTGTGAGAAAAGTCCAATATTGTTTCCAAAAGCAATTGTGTTGAATCCACCACCAATCAGCAGAAATGGCTCCTTACCAGCTTGCCATGACAGAGGATCAATGTATGCCTATAATCAGTCAGCTTTCTCCAAAAACCAGCAAACACAGACACAAATCTTTAAGCAGTGAGTCTCAACCAAAATAGATCATCAGCAGATGCACCTGGTACATGTAAATTATTAACGCTCCATATAGTGCATTAAACTTAAAGTTTATTAAAACCAATTTGTATTGCACTTACAATGTTGCAGATAAAAATAGGCCTTTAAGACTGGTGTGCCGGCCGGTGCACAGACCATGGACACCCGTCCTACTGGAAAATCGTATGGAGCACGAGGTGATGTCAGTGCGTCGCTCCGCCCTACGTCCGTTTCGTAACAGCTTACTTCGTCCAGGGGCCCTTAGAGAACCGACTGTACATCAAGCTGGAGAAATGTGAGTTTGAATGAACCCAGATTCAGTTCTTGAGATACATTATTTCCCCAGAAGGAGTCAGCATGGATCATAAAAAGATTAAAGCAGTGGTGGATTGCCCTGCTCCTTGAAACATTAGGTAAATACATTGATTGGTTGGATTTTCTAACGAAAATTCATAAGAATCCTCTCTAAGGTGATAGCACCAATTACTCAGCTAACAAAGAAAGGGATGCCCTTTGTGTGGTCACCTGAGGCACAAACTGCATTTAGCAAGATAAAGACTCTTTTCGCTTCTGAAATAGTATTGGTACATCCTGATCCTGAACTACTTTTTATTGTGGAAGCTATTCTTTCTCAGCGAAGAGGAGAAGATCTTCATCATTGTGCTTATTTTTCTCACTCAAAGTCTTTAGCTGAAAAGAATTATGAGAATAGGGAGTTGCTGGCAATTAGGAAGCTTTTTCCCAAGGGAGGCATCTGCTCGAAGGGTCTAATCATCCTGTAACTGTTCTCACTGATCATAAAAGAATGAATTTGTTCTGCCAAGAGATTGTCTTCTAAACAAGCAGGTTGGTCGTTGTTCTTTTCTAGGTTCAATTTTATTATCTCGTTTCAACCTATGTCAGGGTATGGTAAGGCTGATGCCTTATTGCAGACATTGTCTGGGCCTCTCCTAGAAAGCAACTCTGAGGTTGCGTACACACGGTCGATCCATCCGATGAGAATGGTCCGATGGACCGTTTTCATCGGTTCACCGCTGAAGCAGACCAAAGGTCTGATGTGCGTACACACCATCAGTTCAAAAACCGGTCGGGTCAGAACGCGGTGACGTAAAACACACGACGTGCTGAAAAAAACAACGTTCTATGCTTCCAAGCATGCGTCGACTTGATTCTGAGCATGCGCGGGTTTTGAACCGATGCTTTTGTGTACTAACTATTGGTTTTGACCGATGTTCAGCCGTCCATCGGTTCGGTTTTAAAGCAAGTTCTCTAATTTTTGTCCGAAGGACAACAGACCGATGGGCCGTACACACGGTCGGTTTGGACCGATGAAACTGGACTTCAGGCCGTTTTCATCGGTTTGGACCGACCGTGTGTACGCGGCCTGACTGTCTGTTCATGCCTCAAAAAAACGTATTACTAGGGTTCACAAGTTCCGAGGCATTCTTGAATCTTTTCAAAGGTGGGCATGATAATGCTTCACTTCTCAATCATCCTGCTAAGGACATTTACTTTGCTTATAAGATTTTTTGGATTCAAGGGCATTTTTCTGTGTACTTGAATCTGCTTGGGTTGAAGCCCTCGGGTTGGTTTATGACTCCAAATTTTTTGGGCATTTTGGGGTTTCTAAGACAGAAGAACTTTTATTATGTTCCTTTTGGTGGCCTGGTTACAAGAAAAATTTGAAAAGCTATGTGGCCTCACACAATAATATACCCTGATCTTCTCCTTGTGGGTTGCTCCAGCCACTCCCTGTTCCATCAAGACCATGGGGGTCAATTTTTAT
Organism: Rana temporaria; assembly: GCF_905171775.1. Lineage (NCBI taxonomy): Eukaryota > Metazoa > Chordata > Amphibia > Anura > Ranidae > Rana > Rana temporaria. The sequence continues at coordinate 85,275,034 of NC_053493.1, read as the reverse complement.
GGACTTTGTGGTTGATTTATCTCCCTCAATAGAAATTACCACAATTGTGGTAGTTGTTGTCTGTCTCACTAAGTTGTTGACTGTCTCACTAAGATGGCTAATTTTAAACCAGGTAAGGGGGTACCCACTGCTAAACAAACTGTTAAACTGATTTAAATAAGAATTTTAACCACATGGAATCCCTGATGACGTAGTGTCAGACAGAAGAGTACAGTTTACTTCAAAATTGTGGAAAAGCTTTTGCTCAGCGTTAGGTGTTACAATTAACCTCTTCTCTGCTTTTCATCTCCAGTCTAATGGTCAGACTGAGGGGACCTATCAAACTCTGCAGCAGTACCTTCAATGTTTTGTCAGTTATCCTCAGAATGACTGGACTTGCAATGGTAGAGTTTGGTTATAACAATTCTAAACTGTTCAAAGTATTTTTTTCTTAAAATGCTGGGTATCATCCAGTTTTTATTCCTGATCTCCTTATCTTAACTCCAATTTCTACTGTCAGTAACAGAATAACTGCATTGCAAGATATTCAGGAGAAATTCATTGAGACTTTTAAGGCGGCTCAGGAATAATACAAAAACACTGCTGACAGACATCGCCGATCACTTCCTATCTTTTATGTGGGTGACAAAGTTTGGTTACCAACCAAAAATTAGAAGGTGCATGTTCCATCTGCAAAAGTTTGCTGGACCTTTCCAAATTTCAGAGGGGAAGAGAGAAAACAGGCACAAGCGCCAAAAACAAACACTTTATTTAAAAATTGTAAGTTGCACTAACAAGAGCAAGTAGGAGGAAGGTGAAAGTGACACGATTTACAACACCGAGGCTCAGCGTCTGACTGTGAGGGAAACCAACAGGTGACAGCCAAAGTGGTGTAGGGCGCTTAGTGTTGCTGTATAGAAGCAGGGATTAATCCAGGAAGTGGCCGCGATGACGGGGGAACATTCTTCTACACCCGTTGCCAATGTCACTTAAGGAGCATGGATAGTCAGCTCCCTCTCTGATAATTTTGGAGTTTCTTGCTTTGTCTCTGGTGAGCTTTGAATTCTTTGCTTCTGATTTAAGCCATGTCTCTACACTTCCTCTTTGCCAAAGTATTGTGCTCTCTCCAACCAATATCTCACTCATGTATCTCCGCTACCACTCCAACTATGTGGAAACTGAGGCTTGATTTTGATAGATGTATGCACTTGGGGCTTAAGAATATGCATGCACCCATACATACTACAACATTTTCTGATTAAATCCACACTAGTGGAAAATAAATACTATTACAGCTGCTATGCACAATGTCTTGACACATAACATAAAATCTCAATTACAAAAACTGCACATAGTGTGATATTGTATCAACAAAATGATTTATTAAAAATGAATAACACTCACATGGGCACAGATAATAAAAGCATAAAACACCAAACAATTGTGTTAATCCAGGAAGCAAAATGGCTGATCGTCTTTCATGCTTAGGTGGTAGCATATGTGCATGGCTCTCCCTACGCTCTCCTCACATATAACATCATCAGGGGCATGCACACACGCCATTAACATGCCTTTAAATACAGAATCAGACCTGGAAGGATCACCTCGATTGACTAATTTATTTTATAATGGGACAGCTCAATCCCTTGTTATTTACACAATTGAATAACATTAAAACCATTAGTGCCATCTTGTGGTGAAATACAAGTAGACACTCAAACTTAAAATAAAAAATAAAATATATTCATATACATGAATAGCCACTTCAGCTAAAATATGCCCTACATACATACTAGGGGAAGTGCAACTGGGGGAATCAATGGTGGAGAAGGATCTGGGTGTTCTGGTAGATCATACGCTTAATAATGGCATGCAGTGCCAAGCAGTGGTTTCCAAAGACAAAAAAATGAAATTCTTTCTTGTATTAGGAGAGGTATAGACTTGAGAGAGAGAGAGAGAGAGAGAGAGAGAGAGAGAGAGAGAGAGAGAGAGATATCATTTTGCCCCTGTACAAATCATTAATAAGACCTCATCTCGAATATGCATTTTAGTTTTGGGCACCAGTTCACAAATAGGATAATCGGGGAACTGGAGAAATCGCAGGGAAGGGCAACCAACCTGATAAGAGGTGTGGAGGAGTTCAGCTATGAGAAATGATTAGAGGAACTGAATTTATTCTCTCTTGAGAAAGGGGAAATGAGGGGGGGATATGATCAACATGTATAAATACATAAGTGGTCCATATAGTGAGCTTGGTGTTGAGTTATTCACTTTAAGGTCATCACAGAGGACAAGGGGGCACTCTTTATATCTTGAGGAAAATAGATTTAATCTCCAAATACAGAAAGATTTATTTACAGTAAGAGCTGTGAAAATGTAGCATAGACTCCCTCAAGAGCTGGTTCTGTCTGCTTAAAAAAAAGCCTGAATTATTTCCTAAATGTACATAATAGAACTGGACACTAACATTTATAGGTAATATTCATCCAGGGATTATCTGATTGCCTCTTGGAGTATCACAAAGGAATTTTTCCCCCGCTGGAGCAAACTGGATCATGCTTTGCTGGCATTTTTGCCTTCATCTGGATCAACTGTGGGTAAAGGATTGTGGGTATAAGTTTGTATAATTTGTTTCCCTTTTATTGGTTGAACTAGATGGACTTTTGTCTTTTTTCAACCAAACTAACTATGTAATTACTGTATGTACCACTCATTACTGACTTTTAGCTTGTTCCTCGACTACGCTTCCTCTTGATCCCAACCTGCAACCGCTTGCCACCTACCTTTGTCTTGTTTACTGACTATGCTTCTGTTTGATCTCTACCTGCGACATCAATTATTGGACCCCGGCTTTCTCACCTCATGTTGGGGCGATAATGAGGACTAACCTGAGAACCTGATACCAACATGCAGCAAAACCCATGTCCACCAACAGGAGCTCTGGTGAATACTGGTTAGTGATTAGACCCTGCACCTCAGATGCGCCATTGGTCATGGTGACCTGCTTGTTTTCTTATCCTGCTGGTCTATGGGCCCTCTATACTACTATAGCTACTGGTTCCTGACCATGAAACATTGCATATAAGCACTAAAGTGTTTGTTATCCTAAAAAAAAAAACAGAACCTGTTCCCTTAAAGTATGAATAAAAGCACAGTGCTTGTACTGTGTCATTTGGCCCCTTCTATCACCTAAATTACCTGTCTGATCTTGCCTGGTTCTGCCCTCACCCCTGTAAACTGACCATGGTTTATCAGGGCAGCTGAGCCCGAACACCGTGGTCAGCTTATGTGCCTCCATCATTCGCAGCTATCCTCTCTGCTCTCCCCCATTCTCCCCCCTCCCCTCCCTGCCTGTCAGCTCCATCCACTATCCAGCCCTCCCCTCATTCTGCTATCATAACTGCACTATAAACTTACCATCCCCTCTGTAAAATAACATTATGTGCCTCTGTGTTATATAAAAAAAAACGCCAATTATACCTGATATCAGAGCGTCTCCTGCCGATTACGTGACTTCTCGTCTCTCTCTTCTCTTGCCTCTCTTCCTCACTGGCTGATGTCAGTGGGAGTGCTCGGCCCTGCCCGCTATAGCTGTCAGCCAGGGAGAAGAGAGAGCTGAGGAGTCACGTGAGTGTCTCACCACTTTAAATACAGTGTGCATAGTAATACTATAATTAATCTAGAGTGCTAGGACATGATGTATTGCTAGGATATGGTGAAATGTCCCCAGGCAAGGTACCCTTTAGCACATGGGTGGCCAGCCTGTGGCCCTCCAGCTGTCTCAGGACTAAAAGTCCCATGAGGCATTGCAAAGCTAATCTCTTCAGACATTGTAAGGCGAATGGTTGCAAGCAGGGCCGCCATCAGGAATTATGGTCTTCAGGCATGGCCCTCTGGGGCAGAGAACCGGAGGGGGGGGGGTGCTGCCGCCTGAAATTGAGAAGCGGGGGGGCTGCCGCGAATTGAGAAGCGGGGGGGGGACCTTTACAAATAAAGGAGAATATATAAAAAAAGGGGGGTAGCCATCCGGGGCCCTGGGGACCTCTGGGCCCTTTGATAAAGAGAAAAAAAGAAATAAAAAATATATATATCTATATTTTTTTAAAGGGGGGTTGCCATCTGGGCCCTTTAATATTTTTTTTTTATGAAAAGAAATTACAAAAAAAGGGGGGTTGCCATCCGGGACCTCTGGGCCCTTTAATAAAAATAAAAAAAGGAACCTCTGGGCCCTTTAATAAAAAAAAAATAAAAAAAATATATATAAAAAAAAAAATTAAACATTTATTTAAAAAAAAAAAGGGGGGGGGGGGTTGCCATCCAGGGCCCTGTGGACCTCTGGGCCCTTTAATAAAAAAATAAATAAATATATAAACAAGAATAAAAAAATAAACATTTATAAAAAAAAATTAAAAAGGGGGTTTGCCACATGGGGCCCTGAGGACCTCTGAGCCCTTTAAATAAAAAAAATAATATATATATATATATATATATATATATATATATATATATATATATAAAAAAATTTATAAAAAAAATATGAAAAAAAGGGGGATTGTCATCTGGGGCCCTGGGGATCTCCAGGCCCCTGGGGACCTCCAGACCCCTAAAAAAAAAAAAAAAAGAATTTGATGGCGGCCCTGGTTGCAAGCATGGCTTAAAAAGGCAGAGACCTGATAGGACTTGTAGTTTTGCAACAGCTAGAGGGCCGCATGTTGGACACCCATGTTTTAGCATAAGCAAAAGGTGAAGGCCTCTGTGTAGCAGCTGTAAAGGGACAGTCTTTAGTCCTAACTTAGTCCTAGCTGACTAGCGTTGGGGTCCAGTTGTACCATTGTTGCACATAAAAATAGTCCCATTCACATCTGCAGGTAGCAGTAAGGATACTAGATGGCTGTATGATCAGTTCCTAAAGGGCTCAGTCTCCTTCTCTAGCAGCAGATAGTAAATCCTCACAGCAGCAGCTCACCAGTCCCAGGGATATTGTAACTTACCAGTCCTAGTAATATTGCAGCTCACCATCTGGTCACACACAGTGATTAGTTCACTCTCTGATCTGCAGCCAGGTGACTCTGTCTGCACTCAGCACTACAGATTTCATTCTGGCCCCAGATATGCAGCAGTGATGTTAGGGCTCAGCGATTTGCACTCTCTGATTTACCTGATGGCAAGAGGAAACTGTGTCACGTACACCTTGAGAAAATGCAGTTCTTACTCCTCCTCCTGGCAATCTCGTTCTTGGAAATGCAGTTCAAAAGCTCCTGATTACAATAGGGTCTCTCTCTGCTGGACTACAGTTCCCACAGTGCAGTGCTGTCTGGCTCAGTCTATTGAATGCTTCCTGCTCAGAAGCTTCCTCCTCTTTCTGATATAGCCATTAAGCAAGTCAGCACTGCAGGGCAGCAGCTACAGAGAGCAGCTGCAGACAGTGTTTCTCTCACTCTCCATTCTATGCCGAGAATGTAATGTATTTTTTGAAACCCTTAAAATTGAACTTTTCCCATAAAAACATGATAAAAATAATGTTCTTTAGCATGAAACGTACATTCCACATTAATAATTATTGTACCAAAAACACTGTGCTGTAAATTTTCTCCAGCATTACTCCTGTTTCTTCTTGCTGGAGGCAGATATTTTGCCGAAGCCCAGAGCCCTTGAACAGCAGTTAATATTTAGGTTCAATAAGTATTTATTAGAAATTTTTTGACAGATATAATACAGAACAGAAAACAACGAATCAGGAGCCCAACAAAGGGTAACCCGATCGGTACAGTATAACACATACACAGAGCGATACCTGATAAACAAGCGTGTACGAGTGAGTAATCTATAGGCACTGTGGTGATACAGACAGGGAAATGCACTGCACACCTATGTCTGGCATTGGGATCCTGCTGCGGCCAGGAACCAGGGAGGCAGGAGAAAGAGACAACTGGAGGCAGAAGTGCAGGGAATAACATAACAGTGAAAGGATTATAGTTGTACCAATAATCTCGACTGGTGAACACGACTAACTGGAAGTTGGTAACCAATGATAAAATGGTATGGCTAAGGTGGAGCATGCTAAGAAACATTTGTCCGCTGGAAACCTGTCCGCTAGGCCGGGAATCCGGTCCGGTCGGCCGTACAGACGACCGAACATGTCCGCGGAAACTGGTCCGCGGACCAGTTTCAGTAGACATGTTCGGTCGTGTGTACGAGGCCTTACTGCTTTTCATGGGGCTCTTAGTTTCAGTAAAATGGCAGCCACCAGCAAGAAGAAACAGGAGCAATACTGGAAGCAATTTACAGCACACACTAGTTTCGGTAGCATAATTAATAATGTGGAATGTATGTTCCTTGCTAATGAACATTATTTTTTATTAAGTTGTTATGGGTAAAGTTCTGCTTTCATTTTCCAACTTAAAGCAGAGCTCCACCCAAAAGGAGAAGCTCTGCTTGTTTGCTTCCTCCTACCCCTCTGCTGCCCCATTTGGCATCTTTCTGGAGGGAGCAGATACCTGTTTTTGACAGGCACCCGTCCCCACTTCCTGAAGACCTTGCCGCGGCGAGGTCTCCCAGAGGTTCAGCCCCCCTTCTCCTTCCCCCATCGCCGGGCCAGTCACAAAGCGCAGTGTGCTTCACACATGCGCAGTAGTGAACCGACCGTGAAGCCTCAAGGCTTCACTGCTGGTTTCCCTTACAGGAAATGGCAGCAGCAGCACCTGAGAGCCGATTGAAAAATCGGCTGGTGTGCCGACATAGCAAGATCCCTGGACAGGTAAGTGTCCTAATAATAATACAGTATTTGTAGCTGCTGACTTGAAATTTTTTGTTGGGGGGGCTGGAGCTCCTCTTTAAGTCCCACTTTAAATCGATGGTCTTGGTTCTGCTGTAATAGAGATTCTACAACCAAAAAGACTGCTTCCAATGTATTTGATTTAATTCTCAGAAAAAGAATCATGTGATATTTCATGTTATAGTTTTCAAGTCATGCAAGACCGAACCATTCTTAAAATTACAGTTTGTTATGTAACAGTAAACACTGGTCAGTTATATAACAGCACAGACTATATGGATTTTTTTTTGAAGGAACAGTATGAACATATACCATTAGCACTATACTTTTGTGATATGATTATCTATAAATAATATGACAATTAACATTATTTTGCTATTGTATATGTGTCATGTGAAGCATTTCATTTTGCTCTACTTTTCCCCTCTTTTTCTTCTGCCTACCTTTTTACCTTCTGGTAATTTTTTTAAGCATTTGAGCTGTTAGCCACAGCTTTTAGTAGTGTTCTCATTGAATGTCTGCTTTATTGTGTAACACAGAAAAGTCACTCAGCACTTTTCTTTAGATTGCTGCTAAAATTACATTCCTTGAGTTGCATTTTCAAAGGAAAAATGACACATATTGATCTGGAGTCTTGGGTGCAGAGTTCAGAATGCTGTTGGAGAGGCTAATTGCTCAATTAATTTAGACACTTCAAGTTGAAGAAATGTTGAATTGCGAGTCACGGGTACTTTAGCCGACATGTTCTAAAACATAATGATTGATTGCACTGTGGTTACTGGCACCAAAACTTCAGAGACAACTCACTACTCAGACCTAAATAAGGATAATTTTTTTAGCGCTTGATGTAACTAGCAGATTGATGTAACTTCCATCACCAAGCATTGTGTAGTTAGGATACTTTTGGGGCACAGAGAGAATTAGTTTTACAACCTACTTAGTGAAAGTGAATGGCACATTCATTTCACCATATCCATTAGCGCTGAGAACATACACTGGAAATGTATTTTGAATTTCAAATGCATTATAGTATAATTTTTACCTTAATAGTAAAATAGTAGTAAATGACCCTAACTTGCATTGTGCAACAATGTATTGTAGAACACCACTCAGTTCAATACCATTTGCTGAAGATTATTTCTATACAGTGAATATTTTCAACCAGAGATGGGAGATTTAGATCTATTTCAAGGTTTTTGTGCCAGTTTCGATATAAGCAGGGATTTTCTGTGACCTGTAAAGTATACATTCACTGTATAGAAAAACAAACACGTCAAAAATACTTGTAGTCATTTGTTCGGGAGGTGGGTGGGGGAAGATGACATTGGCCAATAAATACTGTTTGACCCTAAATTCATAATAATATTCCCTTTGAAGAGGTATGTCTCCAGCTTGGACTACTTCCGTCCAACAGGGGTTGATTTACTATAACTGGAAAGTGCAAAATCTGGTGCAGCTGTGCATGGTAGCCAATCAGCGTCAAAACTTCAGCTTGCTCAATTACAGTGATACTAAAGTCTCAGTTTTTCTCATTTAAAAATAACAAACCCGTGTGCAGTGGTTTTGCACAGAGCAGCCCAGATGCTCCTCTTCTCGGGTCCCTTGCTGGCCCCTCCCTCCTGCCGAGTTCCCCCATAGCAAGCAGATTTCTATGGGGGCACCTGAGCCAAGCCACTGCTCTGTGTCCATTTAGACAAGGAGCTTCAGCTCGGCCTGCCCCCTCTCTCTCCTCATTGGCTCACTGACTTTGACTGACAGCAGTGGAAGCCAATGGCGCCACACTGCTGTCTCAGCATGCACGGGCGTCACGAGCAGATGCAAGCTTAGATCGCTCCGCACACTCCCGACACATAGAGCCTTAAACGGCAGCCCTCCTATCCCGCTCGTCCCAGCACAATACTGGAACGGTGGGCACATAACGCAGAGACGTAGCCCATGCTCACCCGATCAACAGGAAAGACCTACAGCGGCATTTCCTACCCGCCTCGTGGGTCAGTCAAAGGATCCAAGATGGCGATCAGCACAAGCTCCACCCAAGCAGGGAAGGGGCAGCAGCAGCCACAGTCGCAGAGAAACAGGGGACAGCTATCTACCCATGGATCGCTCTGTATGGGCTCCCCCATAGCCATCCAATCCTAAGGTGAGCCAACAGATCATCCCTGTCCATCATCCAGCCCTGCCAGTACCCTGTCACATGCCTCTATACCATCTCCAAGCCCGGCTTCCCATACTTCATCTGCTTTAGAAAGGGATATGGCAGATATATTCCTCAGCCAGACTAGTGGCCAAAATATAGATCCTGACAGTCCTGAGAGATGCCCAGATCCTTTACCTGCACCACTACCATACTCTCCAGATACTATCCTCCTTGCTCGCTTTGCGGATATGTTGAGAAAGGAGTTGGAGATAGCCACTTCTAAATTTGCTTCTGGAAAAAACAGCAATCAGCACACAAATGTTACAAATAAGACTAAATTGATTGCAAGCTGAACACCAACAGAGGCAATCACAAAAAAACTAAAACAGTACAAATGATAAATAATAATAAAAGCGCAGCGCAAATAAAGTCCTTGACTGAAGAATCAAGAATTAAGATGACACCCAGTGAGATAGCAAAAGTCTTTGGCAAATGTGATGATATCCTCCACCAACATAAGAAGTGCCTCCTTACCAGATGAGTTGGACCATATGTTTTCACAAGTGGTCAAAGACGGCTTGTTCTCACCATAGGGGACATGGTGCAGTGGAGTCCAATGCAGCAGTGAATAGTAGGTCCAATGCGGAATAAAAAATAAAAACACGTTCTAAGTGTAGACTGTATTTATTCCAGGGAAAGGTAAAAAACAGCACTTCACCATACTACAGTCAGTCTGGTATGTCTGCAGACAATCTGCCAGAGAACAACTGGCCAGTAGGCGATAGGCAATGTAAAATAAAATAAAGACTCGGACCAACAGCCACAAGCAGCAGCAGAAAGGACGCAGGTGACGTCACAGGAAAAACTCCTTTCCTGTGACGTCACCTGCGTCCTTTCTGCTGCTGCTCGTGGCTGTTGCGCTGCACTTTTATTTAAATTTGCTTCTGACCTGAAGCAAAATTTTCAGAATTTGGGATGTCGTTTAGACAATATTGAATTCAAAGTTGATGACACTGTCCATAGAGTGGCACAGAACGCTACCATGATTACTGAACTCCACGATTGTCTGGAAGATGCTTACACTAGAATTGACGATCTTGAAAATCTCGACAGACGGTATAATTTCCGTATCCGTGGTTTACCAGAAACAGTTAAAGATATAATTTCTATGATACCTTTTTATTATGTTTAAAGCAGAAACCAGTGTACACAAACACAGGATGCATATACAAACTTCATGCAGATAACGAGGCAAGAATGCCAACCACTACTATTCTGTATGATGGTTAAGTGGCTGGCACAAGGGATGTCTTCCATATTTCTTTTCAGGATAACGAGGCATCTTCAGGAAGAGCGACGGGTAGATTCTGTAGGTGAAATGTAATTTGGCAGCATTAAGATAAGTTGTATAAACCAATTTTTCTAATGTTAAAGAGGCTAACACTAACATTCTATGTACCAGTCTCTTCACATTCTACACATTTGCAAAGGGATAAAATCAAATCAAATGGGTGAGAGAGCCTTTAAAGTAATGATGTATATCAGTAAGCAAAAGAAACTCTGAATTATGTGCAGGTTGCAGATTAAATATAGATTATGGCTTCTCTAAATACTTTGCCTGCAGTTATTCAGTCCTGGCTAATGAGAAAAACATTTAGCCAGGACTTCTGAACTGAAATGCATGCTTGTTAGTCACGGTGCAAATTGACGCACATTTGGAAGAGTGGGGTATGAACTTTGCTAATGAGTGCTTTGTTGTACCGTATACCAAAATATAAAAGGATCACAGAATGTATGCATCTAAACCAATTAAATGGGGGCCATAAATGTGCCCATAACTTAGATACCAATGACTTGTGCTTTATGAAACAGGATCAGACTAATGCCAACCTCGCAGAGAATCATTCTGTACAAAATAACCAGAAGAGAGGTTTAATGAAGCAAATACTGATGGCTATCTAGAGGATTGCAGACAAATAGGAAAAAATAAAGATATTATGCACAGAATTGGCAGAACAAGAGATAGAGACTATTAAAGGAAATGCTTTACGAATTGTAGCTCAGCGCTTGCACAGAGCAGCTGGTGAGAGAAAGATACAGGGCCTTTGCTGGCTGTGCAAGTGTCATGAACACAAGATGTTATTTGGTTTTTAATATAGAATTCTATCTGCAAAGTCAGTGTACATCTGTTATTTGTGCTGGAAAAGTTCATTGGTAAAAATTGCATTTTTAAGGTTGTATACTGTTTGGCATGGTGTGCTGTAAAAATGTGTATTGAGAAGTATGGTATTTAGGAAAGCTATTGGGGTTGTAGTGGCTACATTTAACAACCTTCTCAAACCTGCCGGCAACTGACCCCCCCCCCCCCCCCCCCCCTCCCCATTCATAGCTACAAACTGCCCTTATTTGGAGGTAAAGTGTTTTTTTTTTTTTTTTGGACCCTCTCAAAATATGCAAACGCAACGTTTTCCACATACACATTGAAGAAAACCGTCAGTTCAGTGATGACTATAGGCTGGAAACCGTGGATGATCAAAGTGAAGAAATGTCATCAGCACACCAAGGATTCCTCGAAGGGGTCCAAAGCTTAATTGCGTGGTCACATAATCAATATACAGCACTGTATATTGATCATGTGACCACCGAATAAAGCGTAGGACCCTTTTGAGGAATCCTTGGTGTGCTGATGACATTTCTTTACTCTCAAAATATGCCACTGTTTTGGGTCAGTACTTTGTTACTTTCAGATTGGATGGGTATGCTACACGTATCTAAAGTGATAGTTCTAAGCTGTAGTGGCTAACACTAGAGTAAAGCAGAATGAATGCCCTAGCATGCTGTGTTGCTGAGCCTCCTAGACTGAACGAGCTGAAATCCAATCCAAAATCCAATCCAATGATTGAAATAAGGCAGGCTTTACCTGACCTTCTGCAGCTTCTAATTACACACTGTGAGCAGCTCGCAGTGTGCAGAAAAATGAAAACAATCAATTTCAGTACAGGGGAGGAGCCTGAAAAGACTCAAAGTTACATGTTGAAAAAACACCATCCAGTTCAATCTTTATACATGTGTGTGTCTGGTTTTATCCCTAGCAATTTCCATATCCCTGTACATTGTGTTCAAAACCGAGAAACACATCTTCTTGTATTTAATTTATCTACACTCCGCGCTGATACAATCAACTGTGGAAGGGAGTTCCACATCTTTATCTCTCTAACAGTAAAGAACCTCTTACACAGTTTGGGATTGAACTACTTATTGTCCAACTTCATTGGACAATAAGTAGTGTGTGTGGCCATGTGTCTTCTTTAGAGACCTTAGAATTAATAGTTTTCTCCCAATGATACGGTCACCATATAAAGATTTGTGTATTGTGATTATGTCCTCTCTTACAGTGCCTTAAAAAAGTATTCATACCCCTTGAAATTTTCCACATTTTCATGTTACAACCAACAACATAAATGCATTTTATTCTGATTTTATGTAATAGACCAACACAAAGTGGCACATAATTGTTAAGTGGAAGGAAAATTATAAATGGTTTTCAATTTTTATTACAAATAAATATGTGAAAAGAGGGGCATGCATTTGTGCATTCAGCCCCCCAATACTTTGTATAACCACCTTTCCTTGCAATTACAGCTGCAAATATTTTTGGGTATGTCTCTACCAGCTTTACACACTTATAGAATGACATTTTTTGCCCAGTTTCCTTTTAAAAATAGCTCAAGCTCTGTCAGATTGGATAGAGATTGTCTGTGAAAAGCAATTTTTAAGTCTTGTTACAGATTCTCAATTGGATTTAGGTCTGGACTTTGACTGGGCCATTCTAACGCATGAGTATGCTTTCAACTAAACCATTCCATTGTAGCTCTGGCTGTATGTTTAGGGTCATTGTCCTGCTGGAAGGTGAACCTCCGCCCCAGTCTCAAGTCTTTTGCAGACTCTAATGCCCTGTACGCACGATCGGTTCATCCGATGAAAACGGTCTTTTTTCATCAGATATCCGATGAAGCTGACTTTCATCAGTCTTGCCTACACACCATCAGTTAAAAAAACGATTGTGTCAGTGACGTAAAACACAACGACGTGCTGAGAATGAAGTTCAATGCTTCCAAGCATGCGTCGACTTGATTCTGAGCATGCATGGATTTTTAACCGATGGACGTGCCCACAGACGATCGTTTTTTTAACCATCAGATAATTTTAAAACAAGTTCCTCGTTTTTTCACCGATGGGGCCCACACACGATCGGTTCGTCTGATGAAAACGGTCCATCAGACCGTTTTCATCAGACGAACCGAACGTGTGTACACGGCATAACAGTTTTTTTTTTAAGATTGTCCTGTATTTGGCTCCATCCATTTTTACATCAAATCTGACCAGTTTCCCTGTACCTGTTGAAGAAAAGCATCCCCACAACATTATGCTTCCACCACCATGTTTCACAGTGGGATCGTGCGTTCAGGCTGATGTGCAGTGTTAGCTTTCCACCACATATAGCGTTTTGCTTTTAGGCCAAAAAGTAAAATCTGACCAGAGCACATTCTTCCACATGTTTGTTGTGTCCCCCACATGGCTTCTCGCAAACTGCAAACAAGACTTCTTATGGCTTTCTTTTAACAATGGCTTTCTTCTTGCCACACTTCCATAGAGGTCAGATTTGTGAAGTGTACGACTAATAGTTGTCCTGTGGACAGATTCTCCCACCTGAGCTGTGGATCTCTGCAGCTCCTCCAGAGTTATCATGGGCCTCTTGGCTGCTTCTCTGATTAATGCTGTCCTTGTCCGGCCTGTCAGTTTAGGTGGACGCCATGTTTTGGTAGGTTTGCAATTGTGCCATACTCTTTCCATTTTTGAATAATATATTGAACAGTGCTCCGAGAGATGTTCAAAGCTTGGAATATTTTTTTATAACCTAACTCTGCTTTAAACTTCTCCAAAACTTTATTCATGATGCTGTTTGTTCACCAAGGTTCTCTAACAAACCTTGGAGGGCTTCACAGAACAGCTGTATTCATCCTGAGATTAAATTACACACAGGTGGACTCTATTTACTAATTAGGTGACTTCTGAAGGCAATTTGTTCCACTAGATTTTAGTTAGGGGTATCAGAGAAAAGGGGGCTGAATACAAATACACGCCACACTTTTCACATATTTATTTGTAAAAAAAACATTTATCATTTTCCCTTTACTTCACAATTATGTGCTACTTTGTGTTGGGCTATCACATAAAATCTCAAATAAAATGTATTTACGTTATTGGTTGTTACATGACAAAATTTGGAAAATCTCAACAGGTATGAATACTTTTTCAAGGCACTGCTATGCCCCGTGCACACAATCGGAATTTTCCGTCAGGATAAACTCTGACGGATTTTTCTGATGATATTCCGTTCAAGCTGTCTTGCATACACACTGGTCACACCAAATTCCGACCGTCCAAAATGCGGTGACGTACAACGCTGAAGTAAACAGAAATTAAATTAAGTTTCTAGTGTTAAAGCTGAACTCCAAATGTAACTAATATATATGCTTTATACATACAGTATTTATACACTGTATGTACTGTAAAAAAAATTATATATATTTCATTGCTGTCTACTTCATGCTAGGGTCACTCTATAAATTGTTGGAATACTTATTTTCAATCATAAGGTATAAAGAGACAGCAGTGATCTTGGCCATAACAACCGGTCGAAAGTCTGTATCCATCTTTTGGTAATGTTAAAGTCAATGGCCCAGATTCACATACATCGGCGCAAATATATGCCGCCGTAGCGTATCTCTTTTACGCTACGCTGACGCAACGCAGAGAGGCAAGCATGGAATTCACAAAGCAAATGCTCCCAACGTTGTGCTGGCGTAACGTAAATTCGTAGGCGTAAGCCGGCCTAATTCAAAGTAGGTGGAAGTGGAATCATTTAAATGAAGCGTGACCCCATGCAAATGATGGGCCGAACGAATGGCGCATGCGCCGTCCCGTGGACGCATCCCAGTGCGCATGCTCAGAATCACTTCGGAAAAACTCCTTAAGATACGTCGAATCACTGCCTGCGACGTGAACGTAACCTACGCCCATCCCTATTCACGTAATACTATGTAAACAACGTAAAATACGACGGCTGTTCCCTGGTCCATACCTTTGCATGAGTTGCGCCTCATAGATGGGGAATAACTATACGCCGGACGTAAGCTTTACGTAAACTGCGTATATTAATGCGCCGGGCGCAAGTACATTTGTGAATCGGCGTATCTCACTCATTTGCATATTCGAATCGTAAATCAATGGCAGCGCCCCTTGCGGCCAGTGTAAATATGCGCCCACGATACGACGGCGTAGGAAACTTACGTCGGTCGTAGGAAGCCTATTTTCAGGCGTATCTAGTTCTGTGGGCATGGCGCACAGATACGACGGCGCACATTTACACTTACGCGGCGTATCTCGAGATACGTCGGCGTAAGTGCTACGTGAATCCGGGCCAATGTCTGTAAATCCATGTAACCTATTGATGATTTGACTGTGTTTGGCCTATCTGAAATATAACAGTTTGAATAGAAGGACATGTCTCTCATAAAGTGATGAGATATTCCTCCATCCCCAATCCAGTGCAGGGAAGCTGGAAAGGGTGATAAAGCTTTAAGTTAACATCTACTCTTTGTACTCGGAACTGTGAAAGAAAGGTAGCAGAATAGTAGCTTTTTAGGGTGAACACTTACTGTGATGGGGTATGGGTTATGGGGTCTCAGTGATGCAGAGGATATTGGAGTTCTGTTGTGAGGCAGAGCTTCTGATTGGCCAGTTGTACCTAAACATATGTTTACAATTTTTCCATTGTACTTTATCAAAATGGTAAAACAACAAAAGTACAATAATTTAATTAGAAGTCCAGACCTTTGAGATGTGTGTGTATATATATATATATATATACGGTATATAAATATACCCTTAATGCATGATGCTAAGCACACAAATGATCTACTGCCTAAAAGCAGGTGCAGCGGCCACATTCTCTGCACAGGCAGATGACAAAAATCTGTGGCTCGGGTATGCTAAGAACTCTGGGGGAGAGTTATTAAAACTGGTGCACTCAGGTTCTGGTGCAGCTGTACATGGTAGCCTATCAATTTCTAACTTTATCTTGTTCAATTAAGCTTTGGAGGTAAAAACCTGAAAGTTGGTTACAATTAGACATTGTGCACACTGAAATATTTCATTTCGGAATTTCGTTTTTCGTCCGAAAAATACATTTATTTAGTTACTCCTTTATTAGTTTTTATTTATTTTGTTTCGTTAAAAAATTAATTTGTCCAAAAATCCAAATTAATGATGGTCCAATCTGTCATTGAAGGCTTATGGTGTCCGTCGAATGTCCTAAGAAGATTTGACGGAACAGCTAAACTGTATGACGCTTCAATCGTACATTTTGAGTCGAATGCTCCGCCCACAAGCTAGAATTCTAATGTTGTATGACTAGCAATAACTATATTTATTATTATTACTAGTCAACCAACATTAGAATTCTTCTATAGCCCATGGGCGGAGCATTTGGCCATAAATGTCTGCTCGCAGAGATCGTATGTTTTTAGCTGCTTCGTCGAATCTTCATGTCTCTATAATGTTGAATCTTTTCTTTCTATTTTGAATAATCTTGGAATAATAGAGTTAGGTTAGGCACTTTCGACAGCAGGTTCAATAGACACAGATTGCTATTGTCACCGTCATGTCGAATCTTCTACCTACATTGAACTGTTGTCATAACTCAACGAAAATAAAGCATTTTTTTTGTCCGATCTTTCGGACGAAAATGCATTCAGACAAAAACAAATGCACATGTCTAGTTATAATGCACATCTGCACATAATTTTACACTTTCCAGCTTTGGTAAATAATCCCCTCTGTGTGTTGCACCACACTTAAAATAAAGTGGCACTAAACAATTTTTTTATGCATCGTTGTGCATTGACAGTCCAGTCATTCTAAATGGGCTAGCTATTGCAGCATGTATTTTATAGCGCCGTGATCGGCATGTTTTATTTCCTTATTTTATCTAAATATCATGTACTGTGAAAAGGGCATCCATTAACCGGCCTAGCGGTATTCCTGAGTGTGGCTCGGTGTGAATTTTACATACCAAAAGTGGTAACCCCGAGCCAGACTCGGGATCGCATTGCAGGATACAGGGGAAGTTACTTACCTTGTCCCTGGATCCTGCGATGTGTCCCCGCTGTCATCTTGCTCGATTCACACACTGGTGACTGCCAAGTACCACCAAGCTCTGTTCCCGAGCGGCGCAATGCACAGGGATGGAGTTCGGCGCCAAATTCAAAAAAGTAAAAACACAGTATAGATACAGTATACTGTAATCTTACAGATTACAGTACTGTATCAAATAATTTCACATCCCCTGTGTCCCTAGTGGTCTGTCCAGTGTCCTGCATGCAGTTTTATATTATAAAAACTGTTCTTTCTGCCTGGAAACTGGAGATTGTCCATAGCAACCAAAAAGTGTCGGTTTATGTCAAAAGTGGTTTTAGACCAGCTAGAAAACAGCGATAATAAATTACAATCACTTGCAGAATTGAGTGATAGCGATTTGTGGGGAAATTCATCATCAAACACTGAAAGTAATGACAGCGACAATTCTGCAACTGAGCAAATGTCAGTGTTTTGTATTTGATTACATTATTGAATAATTTTTATTATAATTACATTATTATTTGTTATAATTATTTATAGTTATTTATTATATTATAATTTATGATTTTGTGTTTTAAACTTTATCATACCCGGGATGTCTACTAGACTCTTGTTTGGACAGATTTAAGTGTGTTTTTCCTAAGGGCTCTTTCACACGGAGCGGACCGTTTCCGGGTCCGCTCCGTGTGTCTCCGTCAGCTCAGCGGGGGTCCCCGCTCAGCTGTCGGCGGATAGGGCGGTCCCCGCACACAGTGCAGGGACCGCCCTGTCTCTGCTCCGCTCTGCCCTATGGGGAACCTGATGCAGACGGACCGTCTGTCCGTCTGCATCAGTTCCGCTCCGCCGAACGGAAGAAAAATAGGGTTTCTTCCGTTCGGAAAAGCGGATCCCGACTGACGCGGACGCTAGCGGATGCTCCATCCGCTAACGGACGCGTTCCCATAGGGATTCATTACAAGTCCGTTAACGGACTTGTAATGAGCGGACGAACGGTCCGCTAGTGTGAAAGGACCCTAAGAATTACAGGCCTACCATATTAAAAGCCAAATTTACATGCAAAATAATGGTACCGCTTTCAGCACCAAAAATCTGAAAGAATTATACCGCCAGGGAGGTTAAGGGCGAGAGTATTAATGCACAAAAATACACACCTGATGTTCAATAAGGATTTATTGGGAGCTGTAAAACAGTTTTGGGGTTTTTATCATTTGATATGAATTGATCGTCTGAAACCTTTTTTTTTTAGTCATGTGAGTAGCACAGCACCAATCAGGGCTGGTCAGACACAGACTCACACTGTAGAGAGCATAAATCAGTACAGAGTAATAGATGCATAGATGCCCCTCCCAAGGATCTTCCCCTGCAGATGCCAAAGAACAGGGAAAAATCATGTGATCACACAACAGCGCTGCAGGAAAAATATATTTATGGCAAATAACACTTCTCTGTTTAGTATCACTTTAGTGTTAGTAAATAAGAGGAACCTGCATTCAATTTGAATACCCTATCACGTATGACTGAAACTTAAAACAATATGTGCCTTTTTAGCACATAGTTGGGTATTTAAATGAACACAGTTTTACTTTATTTACAAACATTCACTTTTAATAATCAACCACATGGGGTTGATTTGTTAAAGGCAAATAGACCATGCACTTTGAAAGTGCAGTTGCTCCAGAGCTTAGTAAATTAGGGGAAGCTCTATTGACTTCCATGATCTAATCATGTGAAAGCAAAAATGCTGTTTTTTTTTATTTCCCTTGCATGTGATTGGGTATTCTGTGCAAAGTGAAGATTCACCTAATTTACTAAGCTTCTTGAGAAACTGCACTAGTGGTGGGCAGTCTATATGCCTTTAGTAAGTGAAAAAATATATAAGTGCAGCGCAATAAAAGTCCATGAATAAGAAACAACTGATGACACCCAGTTCTTGCCGTGACGTCACCCGCGTCCTTTCCATTGCCGCTCGCGGCTGTATGCTTGTTTTTACAATCCATTTCACCAGTCATTTGTCCTTTGGTGGACCCCTTCCCCTTTGAATTTCATTCACATAGGATTGTGGTTTGCTGTTGGATCTTTTGTTTTTACTTTTTTGGAATAAAATCAGTCTGCACTGAGATCGTGTTTACTTTTATTCCAACATGACCCTTATTACCTGATGTCTGTGTACCATCCTGTTGGACTCATCTACATCATCTCCCTCGTGGTGGGAATAAGCTGATTTGACCACTTGTTTTGCAAATGGTCCATCTCATCTGGTAAGGAAGCACTTCTTTTGATGGTGGAGGATTTGTCACTTTCGTTTGAAGATTTGCTGCATCACTGGGTGTCATCAGTTGTTTCTTATTCATGGACTTTTATTGCGCTGCACTTATATATTTTTTGACTTTGGCTATTTGTGATTACCTATTTTTTGTGTTCAGCTTGCAACATATCACGTTATTGTTGTTTGTGCGCTGATTGCTTTTCTATCAATATTGTCATTTAGTAAGTGAACCCTATTTAGTTTGTCAATGACTTACCATTGATTTGTTATACCTTTTGATATCAGTTTTGTGTTTTTTTGATATGCCAGCTTTTGTTCGCTGCACCTGCCACACAATTATGTTTTAATTAATCATAACTAGAGGCTAAATATTGACATTTGGTCAAATCCAGGCATGTAAATGTGCAAGGATGCAAACATTTTTCTTTTCAATAGATTTTTATAAAAAAAAAAATCTATTTAACAAGTTTTGTTAGGATACAAATAGTATATCAGTACAGAATGATCCATACACCCTTAAGAGGTAGGATTCAAACATTTTAATAGAATAGCACTGCCCAGAGCTTGCACTATACCATGTTCTTTAACCACTGGATCTCCGGAAGATTTACCCCCTTCCTGACCAGGCCATTATTTGCAAGACGGCACTGCGTTACTTTAACAGTGTCATGCGACACTGTCTGTACCCCCCAAAAAAATGTATGTCCTTTTTTCCCCCCACATATAGATCTTTCTTTTGGTGGTATTTGATCACCTCTGCGGTTTTAATTTATTGCGCTATAAACAAAAAAACCTGACAATTTAAAAAATATATATATTTCTGCTATAAAACATATCCAATAAAAATGTTGTTTTTAAAAATCTAATTTCTTCATAAATTTAGGCCAATATGTATTCCACTACATATTTTTGGTAGAAAAAATCCCAATAAGCGTATATCGATTGGTTTGCACAAACTATATAGGGGCAGATCCACGTACAGCGGCGCATTTATCCGCCAGGCGTAGCGTATCTAAGATACACTACGCCGCCGTAACTTACTTTTTTTTTTCAAATCCACAAAGAATCCGCGCCGTAAGTTACGGCGGCGTAGTGTATCTTTGGCAGCGTAATGGCGCGGCATTCAAATCTCTGTGATGGGGCGTGTTTTATGTAAATACATCGTGACCCGACGTAAACAACGTTTTTTTTAACTGCGCATGCACCGTCCGTGGGGGTATCCCAGTGCGCATGCTCAAAATTAACCCGGAACAAGCCAATGCTCACGACGGTGACGTCATTCTACGCAAATCCCTATTCGCGAACGACTTACGCAAACAACGTAAAAAATTCAAAATGCGAGGCGGGAACGACGGCCATACTTAACATTGAGTACGCCTCATAACAGTAGCTTTAAATATATGCCGGAAAAAGCCGAACGCAAACGACGTAAAAACAATGCGCCGGCTGGACGTACGTTCGTGGATCGCCGTAACTAGCTAATTTGCATACTCGATGCGTAATTCAACGGAAACGCCACCTAGCGGCCGCCGAAAAATTGCAGCTTAGATCCGACGGCGTACTAAGACGTATGCCTGTCGGATCGAGCCGAGATGCCGTCGTATCTTGTTTTGAAGATACAAAACAAAGATACGACTCGCAAAATTTGAAATTAGGCGGCGGATCAAGAGATACGCCGGCGTAATACTTTTGTGGATCTGCCCCATAGTGTCTACAAACTATGGGATATTTGTATTTATCTATTTTACTAATAATGGCGACTTATAGTGGGACTGTGATATTGCATACATTAAGTACCCACCACCCATCAATAGTTTATGCTGTGTAATCACAACAGAAGCAAGCCGCCGGCACCGTACACACACACCTTCTACCCGGAAGTGGGAGACCATATATATATATATATATATATATATATATATATATATATATACACACACACACACACACGTGATCCGGCACACAGCTGCTGTCCTGTAGCAGTAAAACTGCTATAGAGCGGACGGGAAGCTGTAAATTTTAAAGCTGAACTCCAAGCAAACAGCTTAATACATATGTAATACTTGTTTTACCTGTTAAAAGATTTGTATTTGTGTCCGTCCAGTCCTAATGTCTACACAGCTTTGCTGCACAGCACAGTCTCCACTTTGTGACAAGACAGTGAAAAGAGCAGCAGCACACTGATGAGCTTCTCCCTCCCCTTCTCCAAGCTCTGCGATACAGACTATATTGGGGCTGAAAGAGGCTGACACAAAGAAAAATTCAGGTACTTAAACACTGTGGGCCAGATTCACAAAGAGATACGACGGCGTATCTCCTGATACGCCGTCATATCTCTGAGATCCGCCGGTCGGATCTATGCGACTGATTCATAAGAATCAGTTACACATAGATCTCCCTTAGATCCGACTGGTGTAAGTGACTTACACCGTCGGATCTTAGGCTGCAATCTACCGCCGGCCGCTAGGTGTCGCCGCGTTTTTTTATGCGTCGGATATGCAAATGAGGAGATATGCCGATTCAAGAACGAACGCCCGCCCGTTGTTTTTTTTTTTACGTCGTTTGCGTTTGGCTTTTTCCGGCGGATAGTAACCCCTGCTATATGAGGGGTAGCTAATGTTAAGTATGGCCGTCGTTCCCGCGCCGAGTTTCACATTTTTACGCCGTTTGCGTAAGTCGGTCGGGAATACGGATGGCCAGAATTTACGTTGCCGCCGAAAACAATGACGTCCTAGCGACGTCATTTGGAGCATGCGCATTGGGAAATATCGCCGGCGGCGCATGCGCAGTTAAATCGGCGCGGGAACGCGCCTGATTTAAATTGTACACTCCCCCTAGCCGCGGAATTTGAATTCCGCCGGGGGAGTTACGATCCGCCGGTGCAAGTTTCGATGTAAGTGCTTTGTGAATACTGCACTAGCCTCGCAAAATTGCGCCGGCGGATCGTAAAAAAGATAGATTACGCGGATCTAAAGATCCGCTAATCTATCTGAATCTGGCCCCTTGACTTTAAAAAATAAATTTATCGAAGTACTAGTTATTATAAAGCTGCATTAATTTGTGCAATTTTATACTGGCCTAGAGTTCAGCTTTAACCTACTGTGCCTTAAAATATTTGTAAGATAATAATACATTTGTAAATCAACCTTCAAATCAGTAAAATTTTAGTTACAACTGTACTTTCCTCACTTCTCACAGCCACTTTGCAGCTGCCATGTTGGTGTTTTTGTTTCAATACGTTCCAAGAGCCAACAAAAAAAATCAACAAAGATATACAACATGTCTGCAAGAGTTAAAACCAGGCAAAACATAATTTATAGTATACATTTAATCAGTGTAGCCATGTCAGAGATTTTACAGACTTAATGAGAGTGGTTATAAAGAAGCACTGGCACAAGGACGTCTTCAGAATGTGTTGTCAGCTTGCTTACGTTAAGTTTTGTTTATAGGGATAGGCTGAAAGAATAAATATAAGATAAAAGGAGGACAAGGGAGAAAGAGGAATGAATGAGGACCTGGGGTGTTTGCAGTGTTAGCCTATTTATTGTAAAGACCAGTACATTTTACTCATATTGTTGAAGTTATAGACATAGTAAGCTTTTTTTTAATCTACTGGGAGGTAATTATTGACACAAGAGTTCCATGTTGAAAGAAACTTGGGTATGGCGTTAGACAGGAAAGCTGTCAGTCTTCTAATAACCATCATCGAGTGAGATGATGTCTGAATACTCAGCTTACTGAGGGAAGCTTCCAAGTGTATTCTACCACAGAAAATCTAAATTGTAACATTTGAATTGGTGGTTATACATACAATCCAGTCTTTTATCCAGTAAGCTTGAAATAGACTATTGTAAAGGCATGGCAGAAAAATTATACTAGTTGATATTCTGAAGACCAAAATCCTCAATTCTTTTGATAGCAACTTTGAAAACAACATGGAAAAATTCTCAGTGCAAACTGGGCTAATCTCCTGGACACCATACCAGGAAAGGTTTATAGTGGTGTCCAAATTTTTTTCCTAGTCTTCCTTCGACAATCTCTTAAACCTTCTTTCCATTTACTGTAGGTGCACATACCAGACAGATGCATTGCATTTCTATAAATTATCTGGAGAACAAACTTGGAAAAGATCATTTAAAATCGCCTTAACCCCTCCACTTACCCTAATCGTAACCTCTAAACCTCTTAAAAGTTTAGTTTCTCTTGTTTACTTATTTCTGGAGCCAAGATTTCATTGTTGGTAAGTAGTGATCCAGAACACTTAGGTGTTGTTCTAGAAATAAATTTGAGCATTTTGTTAGTCTCTTATTAAGCTGTAATTGGCGTATGTTTAAATTGTAATTATAGGTAGGAATGTTGGCAGAGTACTAGATATGTATAGTCAGATTTTTCTGTCATGCTCTGTTTGCTTCCCTGATAATTGGTCATAGTTATTGACATATTAACATGTTCACAAAAGTTATTTGTGCTGTATATAAGAACCTCTACACGTTTAAGCTGTACTTCGGATTTTTGCTGATTTGAGATATGTCATACCTGTTTTTTTGTAACTTTGTCTCTTGGTTGAATCTCAATGAATACTTTATGACTTGTATGCAGTTTAATTTGAAAATGAATAAAAATAGATTAAACATGAAAATGTTTTAATTATTATGTTGAATGTGGTTACAGATACTTTATAAAATATAGAAATACAGTATAACATGAGATATATTCTTTTACTTTACCTCTTCTAAAACCTAGAATTGGTTAATATATTCTACCCTCTAATACAGAGGTCGGAAACCCGCACCCGGCCCACCACCACTGAATGTCCAGCTGGTCCGTGCCCGTGATTAATTCACGGCACCCAACCCGCGGACATTTTCACCGCTGTTCTCTTCATTGGACAGCGGCAAGTGGCCATTTTCACAGGGCTGGATGGGTGCGGGAACTGCTGGAGTTTACTTTTTCAAACAGCAGGTGATTGGTTGCCAGGCGATCCAAGCAACAAATCACCAGCCTGTTAATGCGAAATGTTAAATTCAGCAGTTCCCGCTCCCATCCAGCCCTGTGATATCGATCTCTGCTTGCTGTACACCTGTGTAGGTAGGAGAGTTCTACCTACACAGTGTGTGTTTGTGGGGTGGTGAACAGAGGACACTACAGTGGGGAGGGGGGTGCAGGGGACAAAGGACACTATAGTGGGGGGTGTAGGGGACACTACAGTGGGGGGGGGGTGCAGGGGACAGAGGACAATACAGAGGGTGGGTGCAGGGGACAGAAGGCACTACAGTCCGGGGGGGTTCCAGGGATAGAGGAAACTACAGTGGAGGGGACAGGGAACACTACAGTGGAGAGGGGTGCAGGGGACACTACAGTGGAGGGGGGTACAGGGGACAGAGGACACTACAGTGAGGGTTGCAGGGGACAGAGAACACTACGGTGGGGGGTGCATGGGACAGAGAACACTACAGTGGGAGGGGGTTGCAGGGGACAGAGGACATGACAGTGGGGAGGGTGCGGGGGACAGCAGCCACTACAGTGGGGGGTGCTGGCACAGAGAACACTACAGTGGAGGAGGTGCAGGGGACACTACAGTGGGGGGGAGCAGGGGACCATGGACACTACAGTGGGGAGGGGTGCAGGGGACAAGGGACACTACAGTAGGGGGTGCAGGGGACAAAGGACACTACAGTGGGGGTGCAGAGAACACTACAGTGGGGGTGCAGGGGACAAAACACTACAGTGGGGAGTGAAGGGGACACTACAGTGGGGGGCAGGGGACTCAGGACACTACAGTGGGGGGTACAGGGGACAAGGGACACTACAGTGGGGAGGGGTGCAGGAGACAGAGGACACTACAGTGGGGGTACAGGGGACAGAGAACACTACAGTGGGGGGTGCAAAGGACAGAGAACACTACAGTGGAGGGGTGCAGGAGACAGAGGGCACTACCATGGAGGGGTGCAGGGGACAGAGGACACTACAGTGGGGGGTGCAGGGGAAAGAGTAAGCTACAGTGGGGGGGATGCAGGGGACAGGGACCCCATCATCCCTGGGGATGGATCCCCAATCTCTCCTGGGGACAGAGCCCCCATCTCCCCTAAGGGCAGAAACCCCATTTTCCCTAGGGACAGGAACCCAATCTCCAGACCATGCTGGCTGGCGTCAGCCACCCTTGGGTGTTAGGATGGGGGAAGAGGGCAGTACATTCTGAATTCCCAGCTACATACTCCATCAGGGTGAAAAGGCTTTGTATTAGTGAAGCACCTTAAAGTGAGGTAAACCTGTACTGTTATTACTGTGTTAGGATTTTTATTATCTTAATTTATTAGCAGGTGAATGCGGCCCTTCATGCATTCACATACATTGAATGGGGCCCTTAAGTGGAAAAAGGTTTCTGACCCCCAATATAATGTGTAAATTGTACATGCAATGTTTGAAGGTTGAAAATCACTCTTCGGGGTTAGTTCTTCACAATGAGTAGAGAAGCAGTACAGATGTTACCAAGAGTAAGAAATTGCTCAATCTTATATTTCTAGTTTAGGCAAGAAAATAAAAGCAAAAACATGCCAGTTTCTGTGGATACCTGCCCACTTGTTTAAAGTGCCATGTTTTATGAATGCAGTATTTTGTGGGGTGGTAATACATACTACTGATGTCTCTTTGTGCATGCCAATGCTGTGGTTGGGTAACTAGGGATGCCTATACCTTACAGGCATCAACCAAGTTGCACCCAACACCACCATTCTGTGCTTACAAACTGGGTAAATTAATATATTTTTTCAGTCCAAGCAAGTACATCATTGGACAACCAACTTGGCAAAACCATGCCCCTCCTTAGAAATGTCAAAATAGGGACATTTGGAAAGCATGTAAGGGCTTTTGCACACAAAGCTTAAAAAAATGCTGCTTTTACAGACATTTGGCGTTCTTTTCTGCCTAAAAACGCACCTCTATGTTAGCCTATGTGTCCATGCACACACGCGTTTACAGGCATATTAGAAGAGGAGAAAAAACATCACCAGCACATTAAGGAGAGAAACTTCTGAATAGACAAAAACGCTTGACAAACGTGAACTCGTCTAAACTCGCCAAACATATTTAGTGATTGAGAGTTCATTCATTCTCAGGGCCACGGGCAGAAAAATATTCTGTCCAATGGAACCCATTAATGCTCTAAATCTTGATATGCCTAAACGTGTATGCAGTACACAGCATTGGGCACGTTTTTTAAAGCAGCTTTTTTCGGCCAGGAGTAAAGAGGAGAAAATCAAACACCCTGTGTGCATGAGGCCTAAATCATCTGTTATACCATGCTCTGACTTTTTATTTGTTTTATTTTTTATGACTTATGGTACTCCTTGCCTGCTGCCCTGTCCCAGTCACACTTCCGCCAATGCACATTTGCACAGTGCCAGGTCATGTTTATTGACATACTATAGGTCCAGTTATGTGCAATTAAAGCTGATGTAGGGCACTATTGTAATTCAAACCAAGCAGGAGCCACAAACAAACTTTATGCCCCAATTTATTCCTCGCAGCACAGCATTACATTTGTCATAGCATTTTAATGGCACCTTACAAAATCCAATGAAGTTATGAATGCCAGCCTGAATACTTTGTGAACCTAGTGATTTAGTGTTTTATTTTTTTTCCATTTGAGATATGGCATTGAGTGACTGTGTC
Source organism: Rana temporaria (assembly GCF_905171775.1). Lineage (NCBI taxonomy): Eukaryota > Metazoa > Chordata > Amphibia > Anura > Ranidae > Rana > Rana temporaria. The sequence continues at coordinate 85,248,004 of NC_053493.1, read as the reverse complement.
GTTTAGAAAAGAAGTTAAAAATGCATTCATTTTATTTTATTTTTTTACCCCCTCCCTCCAGAGGTATTTGGAAGCAGCCAATCTCCTTTGTTCGGCAAGTGGTAAACACAATACCATCTCAAGCTAAAATGCACTCAACTCATCCCATAATACACAAGACACCATCCAAATATTTCAGCATAAATGACTTTACATTCAAGCTGGTAAATTAACCATAAAAATAAGGGGGGGAGGGGCTTTAGCGGACAGAAGCAAAATATCACAAGAATGAATAAACTGCAGATAATAAGCACCAATCTGGTGTTGAATGCAGCCCAAAATACCAATTGTTTTAAGTCACGACAAAGACAGCTGAATGCTCATCTTGTGGATACAGGGAACGGATGATTGCCTACGATGAGTATCTTCTCTCACAAATAACAGTTTTTTCGTTCTTAATTTTCTGCTAAATTGGAAGCTAACTGCTTCCCACATTGTCATCGGAACACCTGCAGCTGCGCTGGATCTCCACACACCATTTCTTTTAGGTAAAACAGCACCCCGCTTCCTTCATCTCATCATTATGCCTCTGTCTTCCTTTCATTACTCGGCAGCGCTAATGATTCAGGCAGGCTGGACAGTCATTAAGTGACAAGCAAATGATACTGTATGCAACGTGTGACTAATCGGTCTGAACAAATGAAATCACAGACTTGCCTTTCCCATCATTCAATTCACAAACAATAGCAATGTGGTGCACAGCAGGTAGTTCAGTTAAAACCAGCCTTGTAAAACAAATTTCCTGCAGCTGTTTAAGTGCGCTGCCATGGATTTGATGCTTCGACTAGTGCACGGTGCCCAAAAAAAGAAAAAAAAAATTGGAATGGGAGGGAGCAGTAAAGAGAGAGCAATCTTCTATACATATATTAGAGTAATAAAGGGTTTAGTGTCGTATTGGTATGTTTTTCATGTGTATAGATCTTTTGGGTGACTATTGAATTAGCAAAACATGCATAATCATCCCTAATAATGAAACCAATGGGTGTAACAGTTTTGAAGAAGCTTTCTATTAAGAGGTCATGGTGATCCATGCTAATTACTTTTATTGGGACACCAAGAGGATACTTACAGAGAACCTTTGTGCTCCACGCATTCCTGAAGGTTTTTTCCCTTGCAGCTCATTACCGTTGATAATAAGCCCCTCCTCTACAGCGGGAGAGTATTTCATTGCTTTGTTTATTATAATGTTGCCTTGTAAAAATTCAAATAAATTATGAAAGATGCATTCAGGCAAAAAAATTAACAAATAGTAAATGTATTAATTCCATGCATTGGGAAGAGGCAATGGGAGGATTGTATCCATTTACTTTAACCAGTACCATTATTTAAAGAATTTAAGGCCCTGTTCACATCTGCACATAGCAGAAACGCGCTAAAATGTGCAATGTGCTTGTGGTGCCATAGTTTCCCATTGGCTCCCCAAACGCAGCTAGCAGTCTTGCATTTTGCTGTGCGCTTTTTGCGCAAGAAAAAACACGCAAAAACACAGATGGCAAGACACGCTACGCTCAGTGTCAAAATTTGGTACATGAGCTTCTTCAGCACATTTTGAAGTGGAGGGAGGCCCATTCAAATGAACGGTGCCGCTCCAAAAATGCGCTATAAAAAAAAATATGAAAAAAATAGATATTGCTAAAAACGTTATGTGGCAGCATCGTTCAGATGTGAACGGGGCCTTAAAGAATTTGACCTAAGATGCATTTCTGTTTTAGTCTAAGTACAGAGGTGGGCTGTTTGCTGGTTTTGGGCAGTGTTTCTTAACCATTTTTTAGTCAAGGCACCCTTTAAATTCTGCACAATCTCAAGGCACCTTATTCTAAAATGTAAAAACACACATAGGACACCCAAGGTTAGAGGCAATTTATTCTTCCAAAGCAAACACACCTTTGCACACTAGTACTGACTAGTATTCCAATGTTTTTCCTCTCCCTCAGTCAGCTAATGTGACACCAATGCTGATGGTGAGGGGCAGGGGAGGCGATTTTGGCAGCTAAACAGTTGTAATTGTGCAGGAAATCTGTGAGTGAACAAATTGCAATTGCCTAAAACCACCGCTAGATATTATCAAAAAACAATAACAACCGAATACAGTTCAAGAGATTGTCAAGAGATTTTTAGCATTTTGGAACAAAAAAATATAGTGCTTGGTGAACTTGTTAAAGTGATATTAAAGTCTTTTACTTAAGTCTTATCTGCTGTGTGCAGTGGTTTTGCACAAAGTATCCCAGATCCTCCTCTTCTCAGGTCCCTCGCCGGCGCTCCTTGTCCCTTCCTCCTGCCGAGTGCCCCCACAGCAAGCAGATTGCTATGGGGGCACCCAAGCCGTGCCGCTGCTCTGTTTCCATTTATACATGGAGCCACGGCTTGGACCCGCCCCCTCTCTCTCCTCACTGGCTCACTGATTTTGACAGGCAGCTGTGGGAGTCAATGGTGCTCACTGATTCCTGTGATGTCAGCAGAGAGCGGACTTTAGCCTGCTCTCTGCTGAAAACGGGTCACAGGAGGCAAAACGAATTGCACGCCTGTGATCCACAGGAGAAGCCCAACCAAACGAGCTTTGGCTGGACTTCTCCTTTAATCACTTGCCGACCGCCCACCATCACTTGACAGCGGCAATATGGCACTCCTGCGCGAATCACTGTAGCTGTACGGTGGGCGATTTTAGGAGTATAGGGAGTACCCGCCACATAACATACGATCCAATGCGTGGCTACCCGCGATTGCTCCTGAGAAGGACAGTACAGACATCTGTCAATGTAAACAGACAGATCTCTGTTCTGTCAGATCGTCTGTTCCTAGTACTTAGGAACGGCGATCTGTCTCCTCCCTCAGTCAGTCGCATCCCTCCACAGTTAGAAACACACATGAGGTAACACATGAGGTAACACATTTAACCCCTTGATCGCCCCCTTCCTTGCCAATGACATGTATACAGTAATCAGTGGCTATTTTTAGCTCTGGTCATTGTATAAATGTCAATAGTCCCAAAATAGTGTCAAAAGTGTCTGATCTGTCTGCCACAATGTCACAGTCCCGATAAAAATGGCAGATTGCCGCCATTACTAGTAAAACAATAATTTTTTTTTATACTTCATATCTTTATTAGTCCATTTTCCAATATACATCTATGCATTCTCATACCCTTTCCCACCCTCCTCTGGAGCATACAGAAACAATAATCATAATATATCATTAAAACCATTGTAGTTCTTTTTTTTTTTTTTATTCTTTTTTTTTTTATTCTTTTTTTTTGCTGGGGGAAGCAGGGATAGGGTGATTTCCTCACTTGTCTCTCTGCGAGAGAGAGTGAGGATCAGAAGAGGGTTAGAGAGGAAAGATATTTTGAAGTGGTACACGGGATGGTCCAGGGAGAATGTATATTTTGATAAGATTATATGTATACTTATGTTCTTTTGGTTATGTATTTGCTCTGTGCCTATCCATATGTAATTTTATGTATAATATGGAAAGAAAAATAAATAAATATATAAAGTGAAAAAAAAAAAAAAACATTGTAGTTCCCTGTTCCTTACACTCAGACTATTCCTTCCATCAATCGTTCCCTTGTCTTCCCTCCAGCTATGCTTCCCTCCCCTGTCGAGCACATTTATCCCTCATTCACATCCATCTACTTTCATTCCTTTATTGTCCCCACTTAACCTTTTGTTTCCTTAACCACTTAAGGACCCCTTCACGCCGATATACGTCGGTAGAATGGCACGGCTGGGCACATCCACGTACCTGTACGTGGCCCTTTAAGCCCACGGACCCGATTGCCACCGGTGGCGCACGATCGGTCCTCCGGAGCTGAAGAACGGGGAGAGGTGTGTGTAAACACACCTTCCCCGTTCTTCACAGTGGCAGAGTCATTGATCGTGTGTTCCCTGACAATGACGTCACACGTCCAGCCCCGCCCCCCTACAGTTAGAAACACACATGAGGTAAAACTTAACCCCTTCAGCGCCATTAGTAGTAAAAAAAAAAAAAAAAAAAATGAATCTCCTATTTTGTAAACGCTATAAATTTTGCGCAAACCAATCGATAAACGCTTATTGTGTTTTTTTTTTACCAAAAATAGCTAGAAGAATACGTATCGGCCTAAACTGAGAAAAAAATATGTTTTTTTATATCTTTTTTGGGGGTATTTATTATAGCAAAAAGTAAAAAATATAGATTTTTTTCAAAATTGTCGCTCTATTTTTGTTTATAGCGCAAAAAATAAAAACTGCAGAGGTGATCAAATACCACCAAAAGAAATCTCTATTTGTGGGAAAAAAAGGACGCCAATTTTGTTTGGGAGCCACATTGCACGACCGCGCAATTGTCAGTTAAAGTGACGCAGTGCCGAATCGCAAAAACTGGCCAGGTCCTTTACCTGCATAAAGGTCCAGGTCTTAAGTGGTTAAATCTTCTTTTCATCTCTTCCCCAACTATTCATTATATTTGGATATTACTTTTTTCCCCACCACTCTCCAGGTTTTTTCAATTTTTTTAAGAGCACCTTGTCTGATATACGCAACTCTTTCCTTCAGTATTGTTATATTCATACTTTGTTTCCATTCTTTACTGGTTGGTGGGAGAGCTGTTTGCCATTTCTGTGCAATCAGCCTCTTTGCCTGGAATAGGCATCTCAAAATTGCAAGTTGGTTATTACCAATTTTTCCCTCTCCCTCTACTCAACCCAGAACACATTGCATTGGTTCCAGTTCTATATTAACTTCAGAAATCTGGTCAACGATTCTCACTACTTCCCTCCAATACCGAAATAATTTTGGACATCTCCAAAACATGTGAATCATATATAAAAAATCTTAGTAATAAAAATGCCATAAATCTATCCTCTATTTTGTAGAAGCTATAACTTTTACGCAAACCAAACAATATACACTTATTGTGATTTATTTTACCAAAAATATGTAGAAGAATACATATTGGCCTAAACTGAGAAAGACATTTTTTTTTATATATTTTTTGGGGCTATTTATTATAGCAAAAAGTAAAAATATAGCTTTTTTCACAATTCTCTGCCTTTTTTTGTTTATAGCGCAAAAATTTTAAAACGTCAGAGGTGGTCAAATACTACCAAAAGAAATCTATATTTGTGGGAAAAAAAGGACGTACATTTTTTGTGGTACAGCAGCGCAATTGTCACTTAAAGCAAAGCAGGGCTGTATCAGAAAAAAAAAGTAGTAAATATGCATGCATTTGGTTGGTTTTTAACCCTTTCGATTTTAATAAACTGCATTATACTACAGTATTAACTTGTTTTCTGTTTATTTCCATCAACTATGCATTATAAAATCCTTGGACATTTAAGCATAAGTGCTAACAGTGATGCTTGGACCCCAGACATCTTCCTTATCTTCTCCCATCCTATTTTTTACTTTCTGTAACACACTGTCCATCAATTCTAGTGAGTTTATTATACCTCCAGGTTAAGAATTGTTATCTCATTGGGTGAACATACAAGAAAAATTCTCAAAACGCGTCAAGACTAAGATGATTTTCGAACTTAATTTGGATTTCTATTAATTAACAGATGTTGCATTGAAGTTTTAGTGTGTTACATATAATTGTTTATGCAAATGCAATTCATTTTTACATATAAGGCTCCATGCACACCGGAGCTGATAAACTGCAGTTTGTTGGAGTTTGGGCGTTTTTTTTTCAAAGCCCATAAACTCCACTCTATGTAAGCCTATGTGTCCATGCACACATGGAAGTTTTACAGCTTTAATGAGCAGTGGAGTTTATGTTTTTTTTTCTGAACGCCCGAAAATTGCGTTCAAAGTGCATTTTTTTGGCATCAAAAAATGCTAATGAACACTTAAAAACACTTACCCATTGGAAAAAAAAACAAAAAAAAAACCTGCTAAAAACGCTAATGCTGAAAAACTCTAAAAAACGCTATTGCAAAAGCATTAAAAAATGTTGAAAGGCTCCCTGCAAAGCTACTGCAGTTTTTATAGCTTTTTTTTTAGCATCCAGTGTGCATAGAGCCTATTTGTAAAATACGGTGAAGCCCTGTTTTGTTTTGAAAATAGTATGTTCTTGGATTAAGAAAGAGATCGATTACTGTTGCCCTTGGATGGTAATCAACATCCTTAATAGATCAATATGCCACATTCCTAGTTTTCTGTAAATAGAAAACAATTCAGAAGGAATTGAGGGAAAAATTGACTAGTACAAAAATGTAATGTAATGTAATGTTTCACAAAGAAATAACATCTAAATACATATAAAATAAAAAAAGAAGATTATTGGTAAAAACAATACAATGAAGTATTGGGAACAACCAGTGACTTTCTAACAGGAGTAACTAAATAATAATGTAAGTAATTGGCCATAGCGATGTCTATATAGTAATTGCCTATAAGGGGCCAAATTCTCAAAAGAGATACGCAGACTTAACTCCATTTTTCTAATTTTACACGGCGCGTATATTTGCGCGTAATCGTCAAAACGACTTAAGCAAAGATTTCCGTATTTTCAGCCGTACTTAAATTAGTTACACCTGCGCATTCCCGGGCGCAAATTACGCTAGGCTCGCCGCTGTTTTTGATAGGCAAAGATGCAAATGAGGGAGTTAGGGCGATTCTCAGAATTAAGTGTGTGTGCCGTATTTTCCGCCCTGTGCGCACCTGTTAGTTTTTCTGACTAAATTTCCACATTATAAAACCAGCCCTAATTTTACACATGCTGTGGAAGGGTTTGCAGAAGGAAGTGACTAGAGGTTACAGCTCTAGTTGTGAAGGTTGTTGTTGAAAAATGCCAGGACCAGCAATGATTTTGACGGCACTTGCTGCCTTACAGGCACAAAGGAGGAGGAGGGCACAGAGGAGGAGGATGAGGGCACAGGCGCGTGTTTATCGGCCACGCCGTGATATTTGGCAAATGCCAGTTTATGAGGTCATCGGCAACTACCAATTTGATAGGGAGGCCATCCTGGAGATCACCCAACTCCTTCATGAGGATCTAATCGCCCCAACCCTACGTTCCCATGCCCTGACACCTCTTGAAAAAGTTATGGCAACCCTCCATTTTTTATCGAGTGGCTCATTCCAGCGAGCATCTGGAGGTGTGGCTGGCATGGTGCAGTCAACCATGAGTAAATGCCTACATCAGGTGGTCCCTGCCATACTGCGGCGCATGAGCCACCAGTTTGTCATGCCCACCCAGGAGGACCAGCGTGTGCAAGCAATGACAGAGTTTTACAATATTGCTGGCTTTCCTAAGATCATCGGGGCGATTGACTGCACCCATGTGGCACTCCAGCCCCCCCATGATACTGAACACCTGTTCAGAAACAGGAAAGGCTGGCATTCGATCAATGTCCAGATGATCGTAGATGCACATGGCCTCATCTGGCACGTTTGTGCCAAGTTTCCCGGCTCGTGCCATGATAGTTTCATACTAAGGCAGACCAAGATCTACAGAGACTTTGAGATGAACGTGTATGGAGACAGCTGGCTGATTGGTGAGTGACATTGGTGTCAGGTATGCCCCCCCCATGATGGAGACATCACAAGGGGCACATGCATGACTAATATCCTCCTGTCTTTTCCCTTACAGGTGACTCAGGATATGCATTGGGACCCCACCTGATGACTCCCTTTAGGAACCCCCAAACACCCGGAGAACGAAAATACAATGAGGTGCACAGCCAGACCCGGGCTATAGTAGAGCGGACTTTTGGCATGCTAAAGTCACGATTCAGATGCCTGGACAAGACTGGGGGTACACTATTGTATTCCCCAGACTTTGTATGCAAAATTATTGGTGCATGTTGCATACTGCACAATTTTGCATTAAGAAGGGGCATGCATGTGGAGATATCTCCTGACCTAACCCCCCACCCAGGCAACCCCCCCCCCCCAAACCCCTCTACCCGGTCTGCTGAGGGCCAGGCAATCAGGAGACAACTGTCTGAAGGCATCTTTGCCCAGTAAATGTATCCTAATACTATTTTTGTTTTTGATTTGCCAAGACCAAGTCACAGAGATTATGTGACCTTTAAATCTTTAATTTGGTAAATAAATGCACATTACTTATATGCCAAAGAGAATGTTTATTTTTATTTACAAAACGCACATTAATTATCTCACAATGAGAATGCATGAATGCACGTCACTGTGGTCCCTAGCACAGACACATCACATGCACATCGAATTGGATTAGATCCAAGTACCCCCCCCCCCCTTTGGTACTTGGGAGCAGTAACGCCCCGCCACGGCTCCAATTATGTCACTGTGCATTCATACACCATTCAGGAACCTAGGATGACTTCTCCCTGGTCCTGGGGATCCCTACTCCACCAAAACTGAGGGTGACACCCTTATGTTTTCAGGAATGCCATCCCCCCACATTCACACATCATTCACACACATATACCAAATCATAAGTACAGTGTAAAAAAAACAAAAACAAATACCCCTGCAAATTAGGGATGTTGCCGAGTGCTCCTTCTGGGCTGCCCACGGCCACGGGCACGGTCACGGGGACGGGCACGGGGACGGCCACGGCCGACTGGGGGATCTTCACGGGGGGGGGTCTGTGCAGGGGAGGGAGTATTTTCAGGGGGGGGGACTGTGCAGGGGAGGGAGTATTTTCAGGGGGGGGGGACTGTGCAGGGGAGGGAGTATTTTCAGGGGGGGGGACTGTGCAGGGGAGGGAGTATTTTCAGGGCGGGGGGACTGTACAGGGGAGGAAGCAGCCTCCCCTGGTGTCTGTCCTCCTGCTGGCCTTCCCTCCAAGGCAACGGCTATCCTTGTCAGACAGGAAGTTATGTCAGCCGTATTGGCCTGCACAGCCCGGGTATTGGCCTGCACAGCCTGGGTGAGGGCAGTCACCTCCTGGGCCACACCTGTTGTGGCGTTCCTCAGGTCCCACAAACAGGTGATTACCCCCACGGAGTTGGTGGCCACGTCACCCAGTGACTCCCTCATTGCACCCAGGCTGCGCTCCACCTTGCTCATCGTTTTTTGTATTGCAGACAGACTGCGGGTCTGCCGGACATTGTCCCTCAACAGACTGACCGGCAGACGCACCAACCCCCCCCTGTTTTCAGGGGTCGGCATCCTACTTGCCCCTGAGGCTTGTGGCCTTGGAGGAGGAGTTGGAGTGAGCCATGGGTGCTGCTGCATGTTGGAGGAGGGTTGGAAGGGGCGACCCATGATGGTGGCCTGACTTCTGGGCGCCTGTGGGGTTCCCTCAGGGGATGATTCAAAGGTCATATCTTGGCCCATCATTATTTCCTGCCCAATCAGAATATTGTCATCTTCCTCCCCCTCATCCTCCTCCCACTCAACATCCAAATTAGGGGAGTTGTGGGCACTCCCCTCCCATGGCGAATCCTGCCCTTCTTGGGACTCTGCATGAGCCTGTCTTGGGGGTGGTGCAGCAGCCTGCCCTGATGGGCCTGCAACCTCCTGACCTGATGGGCCAGCAACCTCCTGACCTGATGGGCCAGCAACCTCGTGACCTGATGGGGCTGCCACCTCCTGGGCTGATGGGGCTGCCACCTCCTGGGCTGATGGGGCTGCCACCTCCTGGGCTGATGGGGCTGCCACCTCCTGGGCTGATGGGGCTGCCACCTCCTGGGCTGATGGGGCTGCAACCTCCTGGCCATCTGGGGAGGACACAAAACAATCACAGGTTGTTGGATCCATACACTTGGCACATCTTCCCTTCCCCCACCCACACATGCTAATCACCAGATAGAAATTCCTAAAAATTACCTGTCCTCATAAGAGGATCATTGTCAAAGCCAGGCAGGCCCACCACCTGCTGTGGGTGGAAACACTGGGCCACTGCCCATTCCTCCTCACTCATCCTGACTGGGCAGGGTCCCCCTCCTCCAGTGCCCCTGGTATGGGCATGCAGCGTTGCCAGCTTGTTCCGGGACACGCTCCTCAAGTCATTTATTTTTTTTTGAACTCCAGCGATGGTCCTGGTCTCCCCCCCCCCCGCCGCATTGATCCGATCGGTGATCTTTTGAAGGATCTCCTTCCTCCTGGCCGGGGTGGTGGTGTGGCTCTCAGGGCCATGGAGAAATCGCCCAAATTTAATGACGCCCTGAGCAAGTATATGCTTCTCTGCCGGTGAAAAATTTAGCTTCCTGCGCTTGGGAGCCATGACAGACAACACCCAGCAACAGGGAACTCACCCAACAAACAAACAACAATACACACACACACCAAAGAAAATACAAACAAGCCAAAATAAAAAATAGACAGACAGCTACTATTAATTCGAAAACAAACAGGCAAAAAAGGAAAACAAAAAATATAAACAAAACCCCAAAAAAACTATTAGGAAAAACAAACAGGCAAACAATCAAAACAAAAAACAAATTAGCAAAAACAAACACCAACTATACCCTCCAACTCCACAAACACTTTTCTCACAAAACAATCTTACCAACAAACACTGACAAACGTTCAAAGCAGAAGCAACTTGCTTTAGGAAGGGAACACAGGGAAATACTTTTGCAATTGAAGTGTGTTTGACTGGGGCTATTTAGACACAGGGCGATCTTCAAACTAAGTACGCTTGGCCTTTTACCTATCTCACTGATTGCGCTGACCAAAGTTCTGCACATGCGCATTGAGGTCCAGATTCGTGCGCGCATGCGCAGTACGGCCGGCACTTCATTTGCATGGGGTCACGGCTCATTACAATGAAGCACGCCCACTTCATTCCCACTTGCCATAACCACGCCTTACACATTGAAACTTAAGTTAAGGATGGCGCAGTTTTGTGCGCAAATGCACTGAGAATACGGTAGTTACGACACCAACTTAGGGCGCCGTAACTTAAATGACATAAGTTAGATAATCCTAAATTTACACATGGTTTTGAGAATTTGGCCCATGGAGTATAAAATGTCTCCTCAATGGGAGGTCCACCGGATCCACAATGAAAGACTTGTGCTCTACATGTTTTGCGATATATAATCGCTTCATCAGGAGCCTCTAAATTATATAGAGAGAAAAACAAGTTTCAGTTAAATTGTCAAATACAACAACATTGGTTTGATTTTAAACAGAGTCAAAACCATAAACATTATAATGTGAAACGCTCACCATTTTTTTTAATGCTGATTTAAACGTGTTTATAGAGCCGCCAACCCCATATAAAGTGCAGTGCTGGTTGCCTGATCATGTACACCCCTAATGGTAGTGGGGTGAAGACCCGAATGATGGATAAATTGGACCCAACAGGTACAGCGAGGCAAAATGTGGGAATGCGCCAGGTAACTAAAAAAGAGAATTTGTAGAAAGATATAGCTATAAAATTATTGAATATGGCACAATAATGTAGCTCTATATAGTAAAATACCAGACAAGAAACCTTTGCAGGTACATACATAAGTGTCAGGATAAGACTATTGTGTTAAAGGAGAGACCCTAGACTAGATGTGAGGTAATCAACAAATAGAGGGTATTTTCAGGATTGGGATGAATTGTACATAGAGGAGGCCTCAAATTCCCCCCCGGCCACTCGCATTTTGCGAGTGCAAAAACGTTTCTGGCGAGGAGCTGGGAGTGGGGGGGGGAGCGCGGGTACCGCCGGCATGCAGGGATTGATGGGGAGCCGTTCTCCCATCAATCACCCTGGGGAAGAGAAAAGTCGCGGGATTACATAGCTGATAACCCGCTGTTACAGCTTACTTTACATTGCGGCTCCCACCGCTCCACTCGCGGTTACACACAGCCCCGCCTCCTGACCCCGTGCCTGTATCATATAGACAGAACACGTCCCAGCATTGGACTGGCATTCTGTCAATCTGATACAGGCACGGGGTCAGGAGGCGGGGCTGTGTAACCACGAGTGGAGCGGAGGGAGCCGCAATGTAAAGTAAGCTGTAACAGCGGGTTATCAGCTATGTCGGGCGTCACTAAATGGCGGCCCGCTGTCCGGTTCCGGCCCCAGGTTTTCTGTGTGGAGGGTGTGTGCTGTGCAGTGCAGTGCAGGACAGGGCTTGGGTTTGGGTTTGATATTGAGAGAGGACTGTGATGGGGGGAGTCAGTCTGCGATGGGGGGGTCTTTGATTTGGGGTGATCAGTCTGCGATGGGGGGGTCTGTGATTTGGGGTGATCAGTCTGTGATGGGGGGGATCTGTGATTGTGGGGGGGTTCAGTCTGTGATGGGGTGGTCTGTAATTGTGGGGGGTTCAGTCTGTGATTGGGGGGGTCCATCTGTGATTTGGGGATCAGTCTGTGATGGGTGGTCCATCTGTGATTGGGGTATCAGTCTGTGATTTGGTGGGTCAGTCTGTGATAGCGGGTCTGTGATTTGGGGGGGTCAGTCTGTGATAGGGGGGTCTGTAATTGTGGAGGGGTCCATCTGTGATTGGGGGGGGTCCATCTGTGATTGGGGGGTCCATCTGTGATTGGGGGGATCAGTCTGTGATGGGGGGGTCCATCTGTGATTGGGAGGATCAGTATGTGATGGGGTGGACTGTGATTGTGGGGGGGTTCAGTCTGTGATGGGGTGGTCTGTGATTGTGGGGGGGTTCAGTCTGTGATTGGGGGGGTCCATCTGTGATTGGGGGGGATCAGTCCAGGACCGACAAAATATTGAGGTGAAGAGTGTGGCTCCACTCCCCTACAGCATCTGAGGAGTGGTGTCAACGCCCCACTTATATACGCATTCCGCTCGGGTGCACATCGGAAACGTCCGCTCGTTTGAACATCGAAGACGGCCAACGTAACGCGAGCCGGCCAAAAATATGTACTTCACATCCGTCTGCGGCTTTGGTGTTGTCCTCCTCGTCGGGTCCTGGGTCCGTCTGCGGCTTCGGTGGTGTCCTCCCGCGCTGTTACCCGTCGAATTGCCGCTTCCCGCGTTCAGTTTGAATGCCTGCGCCGACATATACCGTCGTGCAGTACACTCGCGTACATTCGGCCAGGCTCGGCTTCGCTCGTGCTCACGCTCTGTGACGTTTATGCGTGACTATGATCGAAGCCGAGCCTGGCCGAATGTACGCGAGTGTACTGCACTCAGTATATGTCGGCGCAGGCATTCAAACACGGCGCGGGAAGCGGGTATCGGCGTATATCGCGCACCCACAATTTTGCCCTTATTTTCAGGGCAAAAAAGTGCGCGGTATACGATACGGTATATATCGCGAAACATGTACAGCACAAGTCTTTCATTGTGGATCCGGTGGACCTCCCATCGAGGAGACATTTATACTCAATATAGGCAATTACTATATAGACATCGCTATAGCCAATTACTTACATTATTATTGAGTTACTCCTGTTAGAAAGTCACTGGTTGTTCCCAATACTGCATTGTATTGTTTTTACCAATAATCTTCTTTTTCTATTTTATATGTATTTAGATGTTATTTCTTTGTGAAACATTAAATTTTGTACTTTTATACTAAGGCGCCTACAAAGTCAATTTTTTCCTCAATTCCTTCTGAATTGTTTTCTATTTACATGTTCTTGGATTTAGACATTTCAGTATTTTACTGCGTGGTTCAAAGGCCTTTTTTTTTCATAATAATCTTATTCCTCATTTTGTGTGGATAATACTGCAATTTGATTACTGACTGAGATGTGCCTTGAACTAGTGATCACAATGGCCTAATAAAGATTTATGTAGTGGTGTAGCCAGAAAACTACTATTCAGCCAAGATGTTCCCTGATTTCGTTATTTGTTTTATTTTTTATTGGAGTGTAGTTTCAACAATAAAAAAGGTTATATCAAGGCTTTTAACATTTTTCTATAAATATAAGAACAATACATTTTGGACATCATTACTAAACTGTATACTGCCTTATGAAAAAACAAATTACTCTCTCAGATTAGGAAATTGTTACGTGTTTTATAAATGTAGTTTAAGACATGTTAAACAGTTAAGAGTGATGTGGAAATCAATGTCTCAGACCTGTAGGCTCTTGGCAGCAATGGATAACTGTAACAGAGCCGTGTATCTATCTTTATCCTCAGAATGCCAGCACTGAGTTCACTGAACTGTATTATTATTGTAATGAGCTGGGTGGCTTACAGGCTCATTACATTAATAGTGTTTGATAAATAGGTTGCAAAAGTGTGGAGGCCAAATGGAACTGAGCCAGAGCTGACTTAACTTATACCTATTCATCTCTGCTATGTGCTGCTCCACATATTTCATCCACTTGATATCAAATATAAGAATGGGATGACACACATGGACAATGTCACCATTACCCAAATATTTTAGATTAGTGTAGCACCTGAGGACAATAGCAAATCATGTAAATGCATTTTCCTATATTATTATTACCTTCTGACAATTACTGTTTGGAGCTGTTACAAAACAGACAGTTACCACCTTGTTTCCTTATTAGCAGGGTTTCTTCATCGGTTCTGAAGGAAGAAATAGGCTACAAAAGTATAATAAATTGACATAGCAAAATCCAGTACATTTCACAATTACTCAAGTGCCAATCTACCTTGACACTGACATCTTTAAATACTTTATAACCAAATAATATAGCATTAGCAATAGCATTATATCATAAGGCTATATTCACACTTAAAAGAGAAGTATAGGTTTTTGTTTTTTTCATGAATCATACTTACCTAGGTGGGTGCAGCATCGGTCCCCCGCCGGCTCTAAAACCGAGAACTGAGCGATCAAACACTGCTGCTCTCTCAGTTCTCAATGTTCCTTGAGCAGAGAGCAGATGACTGTCAGTCACTGCACTCTGCTCTGCCCAAGTGTTGGGCTGTGGAGGGGGCGAGAGCGACTGGCTCAGGCTCTCAGTGGCTTGCTGAGAGGCTGAGCCAGGTGCTGGTCCAACATTGTGTGTAATGATCTTGCCCCAGTCTGGACCAGCTCTATGACGTCAGCCGACAGTGGGCTTCAGCCCGTTGTCTGCTGAAAATAGGTCACAGGAGTGCAGAGAAGTAGAGCCAAATGAGCTTTGGCTGTACTTCTCCTTTAACCACTCTGGCGGTATGATTATGGCAGATTTTTGCGTCTCAAAGCGGTACATTGTTTTTCATAGAAAATTGGTGTTTTATATTGTAGGCCTGCAATTCTTAGTAATAACACTCTTAAATCTGTCCAAACAAGAGTCTAGTAGACATCCTGGGTATGGTAAAGTTTGAAATGCCAAATCAAAAATTATAATATAATAAATAACTATAATTTAAAAAAAATAATAATATAATAATAATAAAATTAATTTCCCCACGATTCACTATCGCTCAATTCTGCAAGTGTTCTAATTTACTATCGCTGTTTTCTAGCTGGTCTCAAACCACTTTTAACGTAAAGGGACACTTTTTGGTTGCCATGGACAATGTCAAGTTTACACGCAGAAAGAACAGTATATACAATATAAAACTGCATGTAGTGCACTGGACAAAGCACTAGGGACAGCCGCTGTGGGACCTGAGAAGATGAGGATCGGGCCATTCTGTGCAAAACGAGCTACGTTTACAACCCCTTTAATTTAAAAGAGGCTTCCCTATGCATGGGAAACATACGAAATAGGGACCTCCTCCATAGTAAAAAAAAACAAAACACATACAGTAGTTCACTTGGGCGTTTGCAAGATTCATGGGGTGCCATTAAAAATGAATGGCACTGCCATGTGTCTGCAAAGAGGCAATACGTTTTTGTCCGTTGCAGGAAAGTGTCCCATTTTGCGCTTCTTCTCATAACGCACTAGTGTGAAAGAAGCCTTAGTGTTGGGAGTTTATTTTTCCACATAATGAGTTTACAATATCTGCCCACATCACTGGTCTCTCTGGTGTTGATTTACTAAAGGTAAGTAGGCTGTTCTCTTTGCAAAGGAAGTTGCACTTTGTAAGGAAATTCGCCCTGGAGCTTAGTGAATAAGGTGAAGCTCTGCTGACTTCCATCATCCAATCATGTGCAAGCAAAAATGCTGTGTTTCTTTTAATTTTCCTTGCATATGATTGGGTATGCTTTGCAAAGTTAAACTTCATCACATTCACTAAGCTGGGGGGAAAATTCACATGAAAAGCGAATGGCCTATTTACCCCTAGTAAAAAAACTCCCCTGTATTGCAAACATGGCCATACAGCTGGGCTTTGCACAGTGACAGTGGCCACCAGAAATCCAATTACATAGTTCCTTGCTGGCAAATTCTGTCTATGCTGTGGTCTATCCTATTTAAGCCCCATACACACTATCAGTTTTCCTGCTGGTTTTCTCTTCAGGTTTACCAAAACCATCTAATATGAGGTCAAACCTCAAGAGTTTCAATTTGTATGCAATCAGGCAGGCCCTCTCACTACATGGTTTTGGTAAACCTGAAGAGAAAACCTGCAGGAAAACTGATAGTGTGTATGGGGCTTTACTTGCATGTTCAAAGAGGTGTCCTGGCAGTTGAATGAAAAGGCACTTTCCTCTTAAGGCCTTTAGTCTTCCACTGTCCCTAACAGAGAAAGGATTGTCAAGCTACAAGGAGACATCGGGTGTCACAATGCTGGGTTAAGCTGAGAAACAGCAAGTGTACATTAGATGAACTGGGAACTCTCCAATATTGCCCTGGACAGTCTGGATAATTGCTGTGATTACTGGTTCTTGCCCAGGTTGCCAATTGCACCCTTTGGCCAATCTGGGCACTGGCCGACTTGATTAAAGACATCAGCAGCTAAAAAAACAGTTGCTATAGAGGGAAAAATTTTCAGAGTAGGTCCACACTTGCTGTGCTCTCTTCTTTTAAACCTTCTTTATGTTACTGAGATGATAAGTGTGGTCAGAGGGCAATGGAGACCACTGCTTCCTACTGGAGATTTGTAGCAGAGATGAGGAAGGTGGATTAAAAAACTGGGCAGATATGGAGGTTCAATCATGGTATGGTCTGCGTTTTGCCAGCATTGCCCATTGTTTTTTTAATATTATCAAAACTACACATTTGTTTCATTGTGTTATAACGAGTTTCTGTTTGTTACCCATGTATTGGTACAAATGTATCTTTGTTGTCCATGTATTATCCCTATTGTCTATTGGTTGTCCACATTTTATCATAGTTGCATGTTTGTTGCTTATGTATTGTCACAAATCCCTATTTGGTATACATGTGTTGTCATAATTGCCCATTTGCTGCCAACATTTTGCTATGATTGGGCTTCTCCTTCCTCTTGCAGTTTGACACATGTGAAAATATTTGGAGCTTTGTCTGGTCACTCACCAACACTTCATAATGAAGTAAGATCTTAATCTGACACAAAAAAAACATACCTAGAGACCATAGGGCTGATGTGGCATCGCTGCCAATGTGGCTGTCGCTCCTACTTCCAGCCAGGGGTGGCACCAGGCCCCCTTAGTATCCGTGTGAATGGCAGAGACACTATCCATCTTGGGCCTCCTGTTAGCTTCTGTGATCGGAGCCTTGACATTTGGCAAATGCGTGTTGGGACCAGATCAGATGAATTGCAATAATTGCCTCTTTGCCATGAAAATGAATGCCATAAAAAAACTTCAACTGCTTTGGGAAGAAGGCTTCAGCAAGTTCAGCAAGCGCCAGGACCATCTCCTACAGTTAATTTAGCTGTGGGATCGGGGCACCAACAGTGCAGAGCTTGCTCAGGAATGGAAGCAGGCATCTGCAGCACAGTGAGGCGAAGGCATTTGAAGGATGACCTGGTGTCAAGAAGGGCAGCAAAGAAGCTCTACAGGAAAAACATCAGAGACAGACAGATATTCTGCAAAAGACTGATCCTCTGCTAAAGACTGGGGTAAAGTCATTTTCTCTGATAAATCCCATTTCCAATTGTTTGGGGCATCTGCAAAAAACCTTGTACAGAGAAGAAAGGGTCCTGTGTCATGCCAACAGTAAAGCATCCTGAGACCATTCATGTGTGGGGTTTCAGCCTAGGGAGTGGGCTCACTCACAATTTTGCCATAAATAAAGAATGGTACAAAAACATCCTCCGAGAGCAACTTCTCCCAACTATCCAAAAACAGTTTGGTGACGAACAATGCCTTTTCTAGCAGGATGGAGCACCTTGCCATAAGTCAAAAGTGATAACTATGTGGCTTTGGGAACAAAACATAAACATTTTGGGTCAATGGCCAGGAAACTCCTCAGGCCCCGTACACACGAGAGGATTATCCGCTGGCGGATTTTGATCTGATGGTTGTACTAACCATCAGATCGAAATCCGCACGGAATCCATCCGCGGTGACGTGTTGCGCCGTCGCCGCGATGATGAAGCGGCGACGTGCGCGACGCTGGAAGGTAAAGACTTCCCACGCATGCGTCGAATCATTACGACGCATGCGAGGCAGGGGATCGGACGGATTGATCCAGTGAGTCTGTACAGACCACCGGATCAATCCGCTGGACAGGATTCCAGCGGATAGATTTATTAGCATGCTAAGAAATTTTTATCCGCTGGAAATCCATCGGCCCGAAAAATATCCGCGGATAAATATCCGCTGGGCCGTACACACCACAGGATCTATCCACTGGAACTGATCCGCGGATAAATACCAGCGGATAGATCCTCTCATGTGTACGGGGCCTCAGACCTTAATCCAATTGAGAATTTATGGTCAATCCTCAAGAGGCGAGTGAACAAAAAAAACACAAATTCTGACAAAATCCAAGCATTGATTAGGCAAGAATGGGCTTCCATCAGTCAGGATGTGGCCCAGAAGTTGATTGAAAGCATGCCAGGGCAAGTTGCAGAGGTCTTGAAAAAGAAACACTGCAAATATTGACTCTTGCATAAACCTAATGTCATTGTCAATAAAAGCCTTTGACACTAAAATTATTGTAATTATACTTCAGTATACCATAGTAACATCTGAAAAAAAGATCTAAAAACACTGAAGCAGCAGACTTTTTGAAAATTAATATTTGTGTCATTCTCAAAACTTTTGGCCACGGCTGTAATACAAGCTGAATTGCTACATTATTAATGAATATGTTTATGGAGGCTTTAACCACTTGAGATCCGCTCTATAGCCGAATGACGGCCACAGCACGGACCTGAATTGCCAGGAGGTCGTCAATAGACGTCCTCCCCTTCACGCGCACCCCTGCAGGGCGCGTGCTAGGATCACTGAGTCACTGAGACTCGGGTGATCACAAATCCGATCCCGGCCCCTTACCATGTGATCAGCTGTCAGCCAATAACAGCTGATCACATGATGTAAACAAAAGCTCAGTAATCATTTTTTTTCTCCTCACGCTGAGAGCGTGAGGAGAAAAAAAAGCCGATCACCGGCTTATGTGCAAAGGACATTGGTCCCGAAGAGGAAGAGACAATTCTGCCTCATCTGTGCCAATTAGTACCCAGTGCCACCTGCCAGTGCTCACAGTGCCCACGATTGGCACCTATCAATGCCCACAATTGCCAATCAGTGCCACCTAGCAGTGCTGCTTTTGAGTGTAACCTACCAGTGCCCATTATTACCACTCATCAGTGCCCATCACTTCCACCCATCGGTGCCCATCAGTACCATCTATCAGTGCCTATCACTGCCAGCTATCAGTGCCACTTCTCAGTGCCACCTATCAATGCCCTTTAGTGCCACCTCTCAGTGTCACCTATAAGTGCACACCAGTGCTGCCTTATTGGTGCCCATCAATGCAGCCCATCGGTGCCCATCAGTGCAGCCTCATCAGCTAACATCAATGAAGGAGAAAAATTACGTGTTTGCAAAATTTTATAACAAAATATAAAAAAATAAAATTGGTCTTTTAAAAAATTTTTAACAAAAAATATAAACCGCAGAGGTGATCAAATACCACCAAAGGAAGCTCTATTTGTGGGGAAAAAAAACATTTTGGTACAGTGTTGTATAACCGCGTTGTCATTCAAAGTGCATCAGCACTGAAAGCTGAAAATTGGTCTGGGCACGAGAGGGGTTTAAGTGGCCAGTAAGCAAGTGGTTAATTAAAACGGTGTTCCACCTGGGAAAAAAAAAGTCAGCAGCTACAAATACTGCAGCTGCTGACATTTAATATTAAGATACTTACCTGTCCAGGGAGCCTGCGATGTCGGCCCCCAGTGGATTTTCGGATTGGCTGTCGGGTGCTGCCGCCACAATTCGTCGTAAGGGAAACCAGCAATGAAGTCTTCTGGCTTCACAGCCGGTTCCCTACTGCACATGCGCTGTAGGCCCCGTTCACACTGGGGCAATGGGGGGGGCTTCGGCGGTAAAGCAGCACTTTACCGTCAATTTCACGGCACTAGTCGGCCGCTAGCGGGGCACTTTTACCCCCCATGCTAGCAGCCGAGAAAGGATTAAAACCACCGCAAAGCACCTCTGCAAAGGCGCTTTGCCCGCGGTATAGCAGGGGTGCCCATTGATTTCAATGGGCAGAAGCAGTATACATACCGCTCCTTCACCACTCCATATTCAGGTCGTTTTGCAGGCGCTATTTTTAGCGTTATAGCGCTTGCAAAGCGACCCAGTGTGAAAGGGGTCTAAGGGACACCTATTAGCAAAAGTATGTAGGCATAGGACACACCCCCTGCCACGCTCCTTAGGACGCGTACACACGGTCGGACAAAACCGATGAGAATGGTCCGACGGGCCATTTCCATGGGTTCACGGCCTGATGGTCTGATGTGTGTACACACCATTAGTTCAAAATTCGATCGGGTCAGAACGCGGTGACGTAAAACACAACGACGTGCTGGAAAAAACAAAGTTCAATGCTTCCAAGCATGCGTTGACTTGATTCTGAGCATGTGCGGGTTTTGAACCGATGCTTTTCTGTACTAACCACCGGTTTGGACCGATCGGGCAGCGGTCCATCGGTTCGGTTTTGAAGCATGTTTTAAAATTTTGAACCGAAGGAAAACAGACCGATGGCCTATACACACGGCCGGTTTGGTCCGATGAAACTGAACGTCGATCCATTCTCATCGGTTTTGTCCGACCGTGTGTACGCGGCCTTAATGGTTACTTATAAGAAAAAAAAAAAAAAAGATTAAACACTTTTTGAAAGATAAAAAGTTGCATTTTATATACAACTATATAGATCAGACCAAAATGAGGGACAAATGTGGTGGAAAGAGGGACTTTGCTCCAAATCAGGGACAGTCCCTCAAAATCAGGGACAATTAGAAACTATGCTATCCCATATAACTATATAATGTTTTGCCAATTATATATAAATCTATGGAGGATAATGAATGGTGATCACTCTTAAGCCCCGTACACACGGCCGGTTTTCTCAGCGAGAAAACTGCTGGGAATCTCGACAAGAAAAATAGAGAACCTGCTCTGTATTTTCTCATCGGGATTCTCGTCGGCCTGTTTCCCGACGAGAAAACTGTGTGTGTGTATGCGGCTACAAGCTTACCTGTCCTCTGGTAAGCCCGCGCATGCTCGATGAGACTTTGACGCATGTGCGGTAGCTTTTCAAGGGTAGTGTAGGGTGAAGCAAGATGGTGGTGACGGCATCGATTGTAACGAGCGCATGCTCGTCGTATAGATGACGTCACCGCGTTCTTGCCATTCAAAAGAATGGCGGTTCTTGAATGTGCCGCGTGTACACTCGGCTTTGCAAGAAAAGTTTGCCAGGAATCTCATCGGGAAAACCAATGTTTTTTTCCCGTCAAGATTTTCGGACGCTTGTACGACGTTTGAGACTTTGTGGCAACTTTATATTACTAATATCATTCACAGCCAATTATGCTTGATTTATTGATATGTACTATCTCCCAAAGATACCACATTAACTATACAACAATATGTTTTTTGGTTTATTTATAACATCTATCAGCAATGGCAAGGGGTGTTGGCGCCCTCCAGTGGTTTACTATACACATGGCCTCCATGTAAATACCATGACTGTGGCTGGCCTGCACAACCATAATGCTAAACAAAATATATAGAGCACATATAGCCATTATTAATAGTGATTTTTTTTTATATTTATTTGTATTCAGCTAGGACCTTTTGTCTCTCCTATGGCCATCTGTTGAGCTGCATTTTTGTCAGCAAATGCTGTAGCTGCTGATTTTTTGGGTACATACCAGTGTCTGGTGTCTATTGCTGTCTTTCTGCAGCCAGTTCTTCTTACTTCTGTGGGTTACCCAGTGCCACCAGTAAGTATATGGGAGCCAACTGTGACTTCCCGAGGAATCACAGGCAGCTCTCCACACGTGTTCCAGGAGGCTGCAGGTGGGGGAGCGTAGGTAGAAGGCGTTCCTAAGCGTACATCATTCTCACCTAGGTGAAAATTAAAGAAATGGGAGACAAATGAGATACATAGCTCCCAACTGTCCCTGATTTTGAGGGACTGTCCCTGTTTTGAAGCAATGTCCCTCTGTCCCTCTTCCCCCCTCATTTTGGTCTGATCTATATAGTTGCATATAAAATGCACTTTTTATCTTTCAAAAAGTGTTTCCCAGTGCTAAACCTTTCATCCAAAATCTAAATTGCTGCGTTTGTAAATTTTAAAAGCCAATATAAAGGAATAGTAGTGGTAAAAAAAAGTCCCTTGTGGATTTAATTAAAGCGGTGTTTCACCCTGCAGAACAACTTTTTAGCATAAAATTAGGCATAGTAGCGCAAGCTACAGTATGCCTGTCTTAATTGTTTTATCCCCGTACTCACTGTGTAATCGTACATAGAAGATTCCGACTGCCCGCGGGGAATGGGCGTTCCTTTCAAGAGGGAGGGTGATTGACGGACGGCTCTGGCACGTCACGCTCCCCGAAGACAGCCGGAGTAGGTCTCGGCTCTTCACGGCGCCTGCGCACAGACTATGCGCAGGCGCCGTGAAGAGCCAAGCCTATTTCGGCTATTTCCGGAGAAGCGTGACGCGCCAGAGCCGGCCGTCAATCACCTTCCGTCTGGATTTTTTTTTTTTTATAGGGTGAACCCCCGCTTTAACTCTTTTTGGGGTTAATTCTCCTTTAAGGGGGTGTGGCAGAGGGCGTGTCCTATGCCTACATACATTTGTTAGACGGTGTCCCTCATTCCCATCCCAAAATGTTGGGAGGTATGGAGATAGCAGTGGGGAATTGAATAAGTGCCACTTTCAGTTTTGAGTAAAGGTATGCTTTGTGCCTGCTGTCTGTCTATTTATTGTTATCTATGCCCCAGTATATGCTCACATAGATGCGTAAAGCATCTCACAGAGAAACATTGGCACAGCGCTCCACTTCTACTTCTATGTACTTGTACACACATTTGACAGAGATCTCTTTGAGGCTGGGTTCACACCACAGCACAGAGTGGCTCATGGCAGGGGTCCGGTGTGTCCCCATTCACTGTTTCAGGTCTGATTTCAGCCCGACTCCTGTGCAATTCGCTCCAGAGATGTGTGAACCGGCTACATAGAGAGCCAATCACAATCTCCTGACATGCGAATTGGATATGGGGAGCTGCAGATCGGGGGGATGCCTGTGTAAACAAGGCATTACCCTGTTCTGCCTAGCAACATGACAGAGATCTACTGCTCCCTGTCATTGGGAACAGTGATCTCTGTCATGTGCTTGTGAGACCAGCCCCCCACAGTTAGAATCACTCCCTAGGACACACTTAACCCCTTGATCGCCCCCTGATGTTTAACCCCTTCCCTGTCAGTGTAATTTACACAGTAATCAGTGCATTTTTATAGCACTGTTCGCTGTATAAATGACAATGGTCCCAAAATAGTGTCAAAAGTGTCCAATGTGTCCGCTATAATGTCGCAGTCACGATAAAAATCACAGATCACCGCCATTACTAATAAATAAAAAAAACTTATAATAAAAATGCCATAAAATGATCCCCTATTTTGTAGACGCTATAACTTTTGCGCAAACCATTCAATATACGCTTATTGCGATTTTTTTAACCAAAAATATGTAGAAGAATACATATCGGCCTAAACTGAGAAAGAAATTTGTTTTTTTATATATTTTTGGAGGATATGTA
Source organism: Rana temporaria (assembly GCF_905171775.1). NCBI lineage: Eukaryota > Metazoa > Chordata > Amphibia > Anura > Ranidae > Rana > Rana temporaria. The sequence goes on along the minus strand of NC_053493.1, from coordinate 85,224,096 downwards.
TTATAGCAAAAAGTAAAAAATATGGCCCAGATTCTCAAAGAAATTACGCCGGCGTATCTCGAGATGCGCGGCGTAAGTGTATATATACGCCGGCGTATCTATGCGCCGTACCCACAGAACCAGATACGCCTGAAAATATGCTTCTTCCGACCGACATAACTTTTCTACGCCGGCGTAGCATGGGCACATATTTACGCTGGGCGCATTTTGCGCTCCCATTGATTTCCTATTCAAATATGCAAATGAGTGAGATACGGCGATTCCCGAACGTACGTACGCCCGACGCAGGCTACGCGCGGAAACTGTACGTCCGGCCTAAAGTTACCCCTCATAAAGCAGGGGTAACTTTGCACCAGACGTGTGCAGGTCAGCTGGAGAGCAGCTTCAGCAGCACCGTTACGGACGAGCTGAGCAACCACACTTGCAGGACAGCACATCTGTATGCCAACATTCCAGGGGCAGGCATGGTCATAGCACTACTAGTGTGTGCCCAGACGCATAGAAGGAGGAGGGCACGGGAGAGGATATACCGAACGCGCATGAACGTCTTTGGCATGGGGGATTCAGAGGTGTATCGCATCTTCAGATTCAACACTGATGCCATCCTGGAATTAGCCACAACCCTGCAGGATGACATCACCAGCCAGACACACCGCTCACATGCAGTGCAGCCATTGGTCAAGGTACTGGCAACACTGCATTTCCTCGCCAGTGGATCTTTTCAGCGTACAAGTGGAGTTGTGGCTGGGATGTCACAAACCAGCATGAGCAGATGTGTGCACCAGGTTGTCCCCGCAATCCTCAGACGCATGTCCCACCACATCATCAGACCCACCCAGGAGCACCTGCGGAATAAGGCAATGGCGGATTTTGTCAGAATTGCAGGATTCCCACGTACCGTGGGGGCCATTGATTGCACACATGTGGCACTACGGCCCCCCCGTGCCACAGAGCACATATACCGCAATCGGAAGCACTGGCATTCCATCAACGTACAGGTGATAGTCGATGGCCAAGGCCTCATATGGCACGTCCGTGCCAAACACCCAGGGTCCAGCCATGACAGCTACATATACCGTCAAAGCAACATCCCAACAGAATTTGAACAGAACGTGTATGGGGACAGCTGGCTGGTTGGTGAGTGACATGGGAGTCAGGCATGACTGTCCAACCCCATGATGCAGACATCACGAGGGGCACATGCATGACTAACATCCTCCTGTCTTTTCCCTTCCAGGTGACTCTGCATATGCACTTGGGTCCCATCTCATGACTCCATTCCGGGATCCCCAAACCACAGGAGAGCAAAACTACAATGAAGCACACATACGTACCCGTGCAGTGGTGGAACGCACATTTGGCATCCTGAAGTCCCGTTTCCGATGCCTGGATAAGTCTGGGGGGACCCTGTTGTATTCCCCAAACTTTGTGTGCCAGATCATCGGTGCATGTTGCATTCTGCACAACTTTGCCACTACCACTCGGCAACTAGGTGCAATGCACACAGTTGCGCCGTGGTGAAGCACAGACAACGGCTGACATACGTAAGAACCAGTCCAAACATAGGACATGCACACCAGTTTCAACTTAAAATGAACACTATATTCACACCTGAGCAAGCAAAATCCTAGTGATTTTTAAGCGTTTTTTCAGATGCTGTTCACTGTGCACAAAACTCTGGTGCTGGTTTTATCAAATATCAGAATAAATTGTATGGAATGATTGATTTTTCTTCCTCAAATCAGCCTGCTGAAGAGCGTCTGCACTGGTCACATACTACCCATAGACAGGAGATCGTTTTCCAATCCAGCTGTAATTGACAAAACCAGTCGGAAATCATGTTGTATAGACATCTTTAGTGAAGGTATTTGCTGAGAATTTATTGAAAGGCAGTGATAGTATGTGTGGATTTTAGAGCTGCAGTAACACAATTATGGAACCAAAGCTCCCACTAGTGTTCCTGGGAAAGCTGTACACCTTCAGAATGCTCCTACAAGACATATAAAGACTATACAGCTTTTAGGATTATTACACCCAAACTAAGGTTCCGAAAAGACAGAAACGGTCAGCTAATTAATGTAATATCAAGTTATGGAGACTTTTACTAACAAAATATTTGTGTAGGCTAAACATAGGGCACCAAACTAATTTGTGACAAAAATAATCAGTCCATAAAAGCCCATCAGTAAGGACATAAAAGTAAATGTGTTGAAAAACAAAGTTCAGAAAGGAACAATCAATTCACAATCCAATTGCTCCATGAGTGTCCCCACGTTCCCAATGTTCAGTGCTTCCACCACCGGGTGACACCAGATAAATAAGCCTCTTACCCGATCCTTTGGACCATCATATAATATGGTCAAATACGCATGTTGCGCAACAGTGCAAATTGATTGTTCCTTTCTGAACTTCGTTTTTCAACACATTTCCTTTCATGTCCTTCCTTACTGATGGGCTTTTATGGACTGATTATTTTTGTCACAAATTTGTTTGGTGTCACTTTCATAATTTATGTTTGTAACAAAATAAGTGTCATGATATTAACACACAATATTTTTGTTTTAGAAAATACTGATTTAGGATTTAATTACTTGTTTATTGATTCAGCGCTGCTTCCATACATTATATTTTGGCGGTTTGTATCACAAATTGCTTAAAGGAGTTGTAAATAAAAAAAACATTTTTGGCTGAAATGACTGTTTACAGGGTATAGAGACATAATAGTTAACTGATTCCTTTTAAAAATGATTAAAAATAGATAAAAATCAATCATATAATGTACCTGTAGTTTCTAGTTTCGTTTTTGCATGTTTGCTGCTTCTCTGCTGTACAGAGCCACAGAGCCAATACAGGGCAGTGATGGTTTGTAAAACGAAGCTGATTGGTGCTGAGGGGTTTTAGACACACAGTAATCACACCACCTTGATTAGTGACCACAGGAAACAGACAACCAGAAAGTGTGGAGATCAGAGAAGAATTACAGCAACTTGAGAGCAGAAACTAACAATGAGGACATGAAAACAGCACTGCATTAAGGTAAAGGAAGCTATTAAGATAAAACAAAATAAAAATCCTTTACAAACCCTTTAAGTGGCTGCTCATTTATAACATATGTGCTCCAGTGCAGGTTTTCTATACAATTCTTTTAATCATAGGGCACTTGTCTGTGCTTTATGGAATCTATTCTAATATAACAATGATCTAACATGGCTCCCCAAACCTTTCAGTATGAGGGCCACATTGTATGTTTTACAAATATTCGTGTGCCAAAAAATCCCAATCAGAGACACTCTTGCATCAGCCCCTCCCCCATAAGAGTCCCCATTAGATTCCCTTTACATCAGATTCCTCGTTACATCAGAGTCCCCATTACCCGCTTATGACAGGATCAGCCTCAGAGCCCACCTTAGTGTAGCCAGATGCTGGCTAGAGACAAAAATAGTAAGTGTGGGACACTGTACTGCAGTTGCTTTCTGTGCACCCACCTGACTATTATGCTGAACAGGTAACACTATCTCGTCTCCAACCAGCAAGGGTAGTTAACAAGCAGAAGGGGCTCAATAGACTTAGATGCTGGCAAAACTGAATTGTGGGAGATTTAGTTGTGTGGCAGGTAGACATGTGCACAGAAATTTTTTTCGTTTTTTTTTGTTCTGTTTCGTATCGTTCCGTAGGTTCGTTTCCGTTCGTTTTTCGTAAGACGCCCGTTTTCATGTTCGTTCCCGTTCGTTTTTCGTGCGACGAGATTTTTTCGTATTCCGATCGTTTCGTATTTTCGTTACCGTTTTATTTTCATACATGCGGGATGGTTCGTTATTCTGTTTAATTCATGTTCGTTACTTGTTAGACAATAATTTTCGTGAATTTTCGTCAATGATTTGCATTCTGTGTTTTGGATTCCTTTTTCTGTTCGTGTTTTCGGTCGTGTGTTCGTGTGACATCTATGACAATTTGTTGTGGATGTCATGTGGGCATGCGACTGAAGATACGAACAGAAAAAGTATTTTAGTCATTTTGTACTTTCGTAAATATATCGCGGGATTCGCGGCACTTTCAACATGCGGCTCATCCATATTAACGATTGTTAAGCCCCATACACTTGGTCAGACTTTTTTAACAACAAACATAAAAACGATAGTTTTCCGTTCGTTCTCAGAAAATTTGTTCGTTTTTAAACTCCATCAGAAAACCATTTTTGGGTTCAAAAGTCTGGCCAACTGATCTCCCTTCAGATGAAAATCCACAGAAAAGTTTATTTGGCTTTACTGTACTACTGTACTCAGCACAAAAGAGAAGCTGCTAACTACACTCACTGCCCATTCAAAAAAATAAAAATTACATCTGTGGAAAGGGATTTGCATTCTGTGTTTTGGGTCCTTTTTTCTTTTGGTGTTTTCGGTCGTGTGTTCATGTGACATCTGTGGCAAAAGATTTGCATTCTGTTGAATCCAAAATACGAACAGAAAAAAGGAATTCAAAATACAGGGTGCGGGTCTTTTGTTGTGGATGTCGTGTGAGCATACGACTGAGGGTGCGAACAGAGAAGGGATTCAAACAAGATACAGAGTGCAAATCTTTTGTTGTGGATGTCGTGCGAACATACGGCTGAGGATACGAGCAGAGAGGAGATTCAAACAGGATACAGAATGCAAATCTTTTGTTGTGGATGTCGTGTGAACATACGGCTGAGGATACGAGCAGAGAGGAGATTCAAACAGGATACAGAATGCAAATCTTTTGTTGTGGATGTCGTGTGAACATACGGCTGAGGATACGAGCAGAGAGGGGATTCAAACAGGATACAGAATGCAAATCTTTTGTTGTGGATGTCGTGTGGACATGCGGCTGAGGATACGAGCAGAGAGGGGATTCAAACAGGATACAGAATGCAAATCTTTTGTTATAGATGTAATTTTCGTTCTCTTGCCGTTTTCGTTTTGTCGTATTTTCGTCAGATCGTTCGTTCGTATTTGCGGTTGTTCGTTATGCGGCTCATTCGTAATCCTGTCGTTTTCGTATTTTGGTGCTTTAATTTTCTCGTATGTACACATTATTCTGCGGGTACGAAAATGAACATTTTCGTACGAAAATAACATTCGTACGAATGGGAATGCACATATCTAGATATTACTATAGGGGTCAATGGGCAACTGGAGTACAATCCTCAGGAAGAGATTGCTAGGAGGAGGTGTTGAATTTTCCCTGGCTGCAGAATAAAAGCACTTCCTCTTGCTGCGGGGAGATGGTAGAGTGAGCACCTCTGCCATTGTGTGTAAACTTGCCTGCTACCACCAGCAACTGGGGGCTGAGGACCAGAGCTCTGAGGATCGAGGTGCTGTGGTCGAAGTACTCTGAGTGTATAGGCAGAGAAATTGCAGAGAGCAATATACCTGGGTCAAGATGTGCTGTATCGCTGGGACTGGTAAAAGACCGCAGCCGTGGTTGTTGTACTGCTACTGGCAGAGACTGAGACTAGAGAGTAGAGGTTGACCGATATATCGGACGATTTTTGGCACTTTTTAAAGAGGGGGTTCACCCTAAAACAACAATAGAGCGTTACATCCAGCATACTGCTGACATCTACAGTATGCTGGATTTTTTTTTTGTGCCGCTGTACTTACGGTCTTATGGTATTTTCACGGGGCTTCCGGGTTCTCGCTCCTTAGGTGATTGACGTTCAGGTAAAGCGCGTCATCGCCTTCCGAAAATATCCGAGGGGGACTCAGCACTTTACGGGCTCTGCATAGTCGGCTCTACACGGCAGGCGCAGGCGCCGTATAGCGCCGTAAAGAGCCGAGTCCCCGTCGGATATTTTCGGAAGGCGATGACACGCTTTACCCGAACGTCAATCGTCTCCTGGGAGGATCAACACTCACTCCCAGGGGACATTGCGCAGAGCTCCCTGTCGGGGAAAAGGAGCGACACGCCCACTCCCCGCAAGGAAGAAGACCCGGAAGTGCGGCTGAAGACAAGTAAGTGTACACATTAAAAAAAAACTGACAACGCTACAAGCCTTTATTAAGGCTAGAGATAGGTTACCAAAAAAGTTAATTTTGAGGGTGAACCTCCGCTTTAATTAATCGTCATCGGCTGATTGTGCTGAACAAAAAAAAAGCTGATGTAAAACTTCAGCGCGACCCGCAAATAGCTTCTGTATCATAGAAGTCCATGCAAGTTGCCTGGAGCGACTTGTTTTTGGGAAGCCTGCCAAGTGTGAAAAAATAATACAATGTTTCTACTTATCAAAGAACTGAACTCCGCGTGTAGAAGTTCTCAGTTTAACCATTTAAAGACTCTTTTCTGACACTTGTTGTGTTGCTTACAAGTAAAAATCCTGTATTTTCTGCTCGAAAAATCACTTAGAATCCCCAAACATTATATATTTTTTGTAGCAGAGACCCTAGGAAATAAAATAGCGGTTGTTGCAATATTTAATGTCACACGGTATTTGTGCAGTGGTCTTTCAAATGCAATTTTTGGGGGAAAAAAATACACTTTAACCACAAGCCGACCAGCCGCCGCAGTTATACGGCGGCAGGTTGGCTCGGCGAGATCACATAGCTATATGTCATCTCGCATTTCAGCCCCTGGTGCCGACGCGCGTGCCCGGCGGTCGCGATCACCCGCAATCGCTCGTTATAGAGCAAAAACCCGGGAGCTGTGTGTGTAAGGTCCTGTCAGGAGGAGAAATTACGGATCATCTGTTCATACAATGTATGAACAGTGATCAGTCATTTCCCCTAGTCAGTCCACCCCCCCCCCTTCAGTTAGAACACACACAGGGAACATAATAAACCCCTTCCTCGCCCCCTAGTGTTAACCCCTTCCCTGCCAGTGGCATTTTTATAGTAATCAATGCACTTTTATAGCACTGATCGCTATAAAAATGCCAATGGTCCCAAAAATGTGTCAAAAGTGTCCGAAGTGTCCGCCATTAGGGTGGCAGTACCGATAAAAATCACTGATCGCCGCCATTACTAGTAAAAAAAAAATATTAATAAAAATGCCATAAAACTATCCCCTATTTTGTAGACGCTAAAACTTTTGCACAAACCAATCAATAAACGCTTATTGCGATTTTTTTTTATGAAAAATATGTAGAAGAATACGTATCGGCCTAAACTGAGGAAAAAAATTGTTTTTTTATATATTTTTGGGGATATTTATTACAGCAAAAAGTAAAAAATATTAATTTTTTTTCAAAATTGTCGCTCTATTTTTGTTTATAGCGCAAAAAATGAAAACCGTAGAGGTGATCAAATACCACCAAAAACCTCTATATCTTGAATATTTCAATAAAAACGTATTGAACAAAAATCAAATACCACCAAAAGAAAGCTCTATTTGTGGGAAAAAAAGGACGCCAATTTTGTTTGGGAGCCACGTTGCACGACCGCGCAATTGTCAGTTAAAGCGACGCAGTGCCGAATCGCAAAAAGGGGCACGGTCATTGACCAGCAATATGGTTCGGGCTGAAGTGGTTAATGAATTAAAAAAATAAAAAATAAACAGTACAGTTGCATTTTTTTGATCCAAAAGTTTTGATTACCTGTTTTTGCGCCTTCTTCCCTCTTTTCTTCCGATGTTGACTCGACTCGACACTGTGCGGTGCGCAATGGTTTATATAGGCCTCTTATGACGTCACAGTCCCAGAATGCTCCGGCCCCCCGCCCCAAAGCACCCACCCCCTCATGTTGAGGGCATGCGGCCTGGTGCTCGGAAAAGGGTCTGGTATTGATTTTGTGGTGGATCCCACGCCTTTTTTTCGGCATTGGGGTTCCCCTTAAAATCCATACCAGACCGAAGGGCCCGGTATGCTCATGAAAGGGGAGGCCATGCCGTTTTTTTTTTTTTTATTGGCGTGGAGTTCCCCTTCATGCACAAGTCGCATGCCAAAGTCGGATCTGTTAATACGGAATCCGACTTTGATCCGCTATCAGATGCCTGCAGCAGGTCACTTTTTAACATTATATCCAATTCAAAGTGGGAGTATCCACTACACAGTTTTACCCCCAATCCCCCCTCCTAGCACAAATCTACTCCCCCAATTCCCCCTCCTAGCACAAATCCCCCCCAATCTCTCCGCTTAGCACAAATCCACCCAATCCCTCCGCCCTGCACAAATCCACCCAGTCCCTCCTCCTTGCATCAATCCTCCCAATCCCTCCTCCTAGCAAAAATCCTCCCTCAATCCCCCTCCCAGCACAAATTCCTACTCAATCCCCCCTCCAAGCATAAACCCTCCCTCAAGCTTCTTTTTGGGCAGATTACAGGCATGTGTCTGTTTTACGTTGGTGACCTTTTAAACTGTGCAAAATCGCAGCAAAAGCGTGCGACTTTCTGCTTGAAAACAAAACGCTCAGGTGTGAATGCAGCCTTATGGACAGTCTTCCCAGAAGAGTTGAAGCTGTTATAGCTGCAAAGGGTGGCAAACTCAATATTGAACCCTACAAACTAAGGCCCCATACACACGGGAGAATTTATCCGCGAATACGGTCCAGCGGACCGTTTCCACGGATAAATCCTCTCAAAGATATCCGCTGATTTCGATGGGATGGAGTGTACACACCATCCCATTGAAATCCGCGCGGAAATCCTCTGGCGATGACGTGTCGCGCCGTCGCCGCGATTATGACGCGGCGACGGGCGCGACGCTGTCATATAAGGAATTCCACGCATGCGTCAAATCATTACGACGCGTGCGGGGAATCCCTTTGGACGGATGGATCCGGTAAGTCTGTACAGACGAGCGGATCCATCCGTTGGAATGGATTCCAGCAGATGGATTCGTTGTGCAGCACAACAAATATTCGATCTGCTGGAATCCATCCCAGAGGAGATTTCTCCGCGGAAAGAGATCCGCTGGCGTGTACACACCATAGAATCTATCCGCAGAAACCCATTTGCTGGGATTTATCTGCGGATGGATTCTATCGTGTGTATGGGGCCTAAGACTGGGATACCATTAAAGTTCATGTGCGTGTAAAGGCAGGTGTCCCAATACTTTTAACAATATAGCGTATATAAAAGTAGGTGCAAAAAATTCTGGGCCCAAATTGCACTTCTCGGCACCAAAGGTATTGCAATTAAAATCTCTAAGACTCCCCTTGAAGCTGAACCAGCTGAAAGGGAGATTAGGTATAGAATAAAGAAAATTAATATCAAAGAGAACAATGATAGAAATCGCAGCAGCAGCAGCTATTTAAAAGATATATAAATGAGCAATCTCAAAAATATAAACATTGTGACGAGTGCGGTTCACAGCTAGCTGGCCCCAACCAGGAAGGAGGACTGCAACGCCGCGTTCGCAACACGGCGTCTTGTGGACCAGTTAGCGGTGAGTACACTCTGCATTTAGAGTTCATCAACAAGTGTATTAATTGTACGTGCGTATATTACGGGGATCATGTCTTTGGGTTAACTTTATTAAATAGTATTACGCTACATGGTGCCTTTGTGTCTCTATATGAATACCTGTGGAATTGAACCCATGCTGTCCCGTTGGTGATGACGGAAGTTGGAGTGAGACTACCTCTATATTAAGACTTATACCATTCATCTTTCTGGTGAGTGTGTACCCCGAAGGGGGAGAGTGCCTCACTTGTGGTGAAGATTTGGGATTGGTGTAGGGTGCACTACAGTCTGTGGGCCAGATTCTCATAGAATCGGCGACGGCGTAGTGTAAGCCATTTACACCACGCCACCGCAACTTACTGGAGCAAGTGCCGTATTCTCCAAGCACTTGCTCCGTAATTTTCGGCGGCTTAGTGTAAATGGCCCGGCGTATGGCCGCGTAATTCAAAGGGGGCGGCTTGTATTCAAATTAAGCGCTCCCCCGCGCCGATCGAACTGCGCATGCGCCGGGCGGAAAAATAGTCCAGTGCGCATGCTACAGCTCACGATGGAAAACATCAATGACGCCGACGTGAGCGTCAATGACATAAAGTCGTATTCGCGAACGACTTAGTAAAACGACGTAACCGACGGAAAAAGACGAAGCTGACCCGACGCCATACTTAACATGGCATACGGCGGACTGGCGTAAGGTTACCCCTCATATAGCAGGGGTAACCTTACGCTTACGGAAACGACGACGACGCGGCGCAAATTCGTTCGGGAATCGGCGTATCAGGCTCATTTGCATAGTCAAATGAGAACTGAACGTAAACGCCACCTAGCGGCCAGCGTCGAATTACATTAGACGGGGTAAGTGACTTACACCTGTCGGATCTATGCCGTATCTATGCGAAAATGATTCTAGGAATCATACGCATAGATACCCGGGGCCAAAAACAGAGATACGACGGTGTTTCCTGAGATACACTGTCGTATCTCTTCTGAGAATCTGGCCCTATACCCATAGAAACAACTATCACCTATGACTTACTGTTGCCACGTCATCGCTCAAGTGTCATATGTTTATTTGGACATGTATCCATATTTTAGCGCTGTTTTATCATTTGGACTATTTTAGTTCCAGGATTTGATACTTTTATTTTTAATATAGCGTATATACTGAAAGCAATTCAAGAGATTTGGAGGCACTAGGCCACCATAGAAATGGCACTAAAGGGAACCATCATCCAGAGGAAAATTTCACTATTGGCTTCATACTATTTCACTATTGGCCTGCGCACCAACGTTCGGCTTCTTTCGGCAACTCGTGACGCGTAGTATGCGACGGGTTGAGGTCGTTTTCGTCATCACGTCAATCACCTGCTGCATAGGAACGCCCACTCCCGTGGGAGTGCCGACCCGGAACCCGGGAAAGAAATCAGCTGTACGAGGTATGTACAGCAAAAACAAACGGCATACTGTCAATGTAGACAGTGAGCTGGATATAATGTTAGAAAATCGTTTTTAGGGTGTTTGCCATCTTCGCGCCCTGGGCACCAAATGGCCTTGTCACAGCACTGGCTGGAGCTGTTGGGCTTGTGCTCATCGCTGGAACGGGTTCAGGTAAGAAGGGTGGAGCTGCAGCACAGAAGGTTTCCCCATAATACATAGAATGTATAGAATGTATTGAGGTGAAGTCCCATGAGATTTTGCAATCACTTTATCTCTCACAAAGCCTCCTCTGTAGTAATAACCTTGGCACTAATTGTTTCAGTGATTTATTTGCACATTATAAGAGAGGGGGAGGGGATTTTCTACATGAAGCTGCTCACAAGAGAGTCACAAACATTTACTGGGGTAAGTTCTCCTCTCCCCTCCTTGTACTTGGAGACACACTGGAAAGCGTCTTCTTCCTCCCTCCAGTCATGTGACAAGGTGATAGAGAGGAAGAACGGGCAGCCTTCCCTCACTGCACAGCGGCGCTCTCTATTGCCACCTGCAGGCTGGAGGGAGAAGAAAGCTGAATCCTCTCTCCAGCTATCTGTCTGCTGTCAGTGTAACATCGGGGATAAGCGGCATGCGCGGGGGGCGGGGCTCGCGTTTCATCTGAGGGGGGCGGGCGGAAGACGTCATAGCCAGCGCGTGTAGGCTGAGCGACGCCATTTTAGGTTGTACCCGGAAGTGTTCTTTCGGCGGCTCTTTTGACAGAACAGATACAGCGCCCTACAGTGTATTCATCGTAGATTACACCCCCAGCTTCTTCATAGCACATCTATCGGAGACAAAGTAAGTGTCATTAGCAGTGATGTCACCTGACCAGAGGGGCGGGTCCAGTGTCGGGATGTGGGCGGGACCCGGCTTGTGTAATGACCTGTTAGTGTTTTCTTTCTGGTCCGAGAGTTGGTGGATTTGTCATGTCGGGGTGCCCCTGTCATGTAGGGTGGTCGGGGGGCCCCTGTCCAAGGATTACAAGATAGAACAATTTTGATTTTTCATCTCCCCTTTACTTTGGACTCCTATGTTTATAAACCACTATTAATATTCTGCTGTCTTCATATCAATCGCTGCATAGTGACAGATGAACGCCGACGTATTTTATATATTTATTTGCGCCTTCTTTTTCAAATATTTATTGCACTGTTATCAGCACCTAAAGTGCTATGGATTGTAATATTATATGAATTCTCACGTTTTACATATTTTTTGCTCAATGTCACATTATTTTATTCGCTATTGTTTACATCCTTACTTATCAACATTATATCCAATTCAAAGTGGGCGTATCCACTACACAGTTATACCCCCAATCCCGCCTCCCAACTCATATTCCACCACAATTCCCCCTCCCAGCACAAATCTCCTCCTCCAATTCCCCCTCCTAATACAAATCTCCTCCTCCAATTCCCCCTCCTAATACAAATCTCCTCCTCCAATTCCCCCTCCTAGCACAAATGCACCCAATCCCTCCTCCTTGCATCAATCCTCCCAATCCCACCTCTTAACACAAATCCTCCCTTAATCCCCCCTCCTAGGACAAATTCACCCTCTCCCCCCCTCCCAGCAGAAAATCCTCACTCTATCCCCCCTCCCAGCAGAAAATCCTCACTCTATCCCCCCTCCCAGCACAAATCCTCACTCAATCCCCCTCCCAGCACAAATCTCCCCTCTATCCCCGCTCCCAGCACAAATACCTCCTCTATCCCCCTCCCAGAACAAATCCTCCCAAAATCCCCCCTCCCAGCACAAATCCCCCCTCTATCCTGCTCCCAGCATAAATCCCCCCTTTATCCCGCTCCCAGCACAAATCTCACCTCTGTCCCCCCTCCCAGCACAAATCCCCCCTCTATCCCCCCTCCCAGCACAAATTTCCCAGTCAGGAACAATGATAGGGAGATCTGTTCGGAATCACCAAGACACTCCCGGGACTGATCTCACCATTACCTAAAATATCACTTATGTGTGGTCTGACCCTTTAACCCCCTCCCGCCCATCCTATTGTAATATGACGGCCGAGTGGGAGCTCTGTTATCCTGGGAGGACGTCATATGAATCAGCCGCGCTCCGGCGCAATCAGTCATCCGCTGAGTCCACTGGACACAGATCACTTTACAGACAGGGCCGGTCACAGCTAATCACAATAGTAAACACTGAATGAATAGTTTTCATTCAGAGAAAAATGGTTGCTTAAAACTGCAAAATTCACAGATATAAGAAATCATAAAGTGTAAAAAAACTTCTTGATCACCTTCCCAGAGTAGCACAGTATTACTTTGGTAACACTATATTGCTCTGGTCACTATATGGACAGTCAGTGTCGCCAAGCCAGTTATATGATGACACTGTACTGCACTGGGGACAGTATGTAAAAAATAAAAGATAATTGTGAAAAAAAACAACTAAAATAGTGATAAAAGCCACTGTGCCCATCACACGCAGCCACTGTGCCCATCACACGCAGCCACTCAGTTGTGCCCATCACACGGTGCCACTCAGCTGTGCCCATCACACGGTGCCACTCAGCTGTGCCCATCACACGCTGCCACTCAGCTGTGCCCATCAAACGCAGCCACTGTGCCCATCAAACGCAGCCACTCAGCTGTGCCCATCAAACGCAGCCACTGTGCCATCGAACGCAGCCACAGTCCTTTGTTCTATTGCTTTAAGTATATTCTTGTTTTGAAACAACATTGATTCTTTCTTAACCACTTCCATACTGGGCACTTAAACTAGGGTGACCACATTTCCAAACTGCCATTCAGGGACACCCCCCCCCCCCCCTAAAAAATATATGTTTTTTTACATATTTTTTTGGGGGCAGGGGCGTATCATGAAATCAGCGGGCCCGTGTGCAAGATCAAAAGAGGGCCCTAGGCCCCATCAGATGCTGCCAGTGTTCACCATCAAATGCCACTACTGTGCCCCATCAAATGCTGCCAGTGTGTCCAGCAATTGTTGCTGTGCCCCATCTGATGCTGCCAGTGTGCCCATGAAATGTTGCTACTGTGCCCCATCAGATGCTGCCAGTGTGCCTATCAATTGCCGCTACTGTGCCCATCAGATCAGATGCTGCCAGTGTGCCGATTAATTGTCACTACTGTGCCCCATCAAATGTTGCCAGTGTGCCCATGAATTGTCGCTACTGTGCTCCATCAGATGTTGCCAGTATGCCCATCAATTTTCGCTACTGTGCCCCATCAGATGCTGCCAGTGTGCCCATAAATTGTCGCTACTGTGCCCCATCAAATGCCAGTGTGCCCATGAATTGTCGCTACTGTGCCCCCATCAGATGCTGCCAGTGTGCCCATGAATTGTCGCTACTGGGCCCCATCAAATGCCAGTGTGCCCATAAATTGTCGCTACTGTGCCCCATCAAATGCCAGTGTGCCCATGAATTGTCGCTACTGTGCCCCCATCAGATGCTGCCAGTGTGCCCATGAATTGTCGCTATTGTGCCCCATTAAATGCCAGTGTGCCCATGAATTGTTGCTACTGTGCCCCATCAAATGCCAGTGTGCCCATAAATTGTCGCTACTGTGCCCCATCAGATGCTGCCAGCCAGTGTCACTGTTAATTGCCCCGATTTGCTCACCTTTTGTATGGAGATGGAGTGGTGGCACAGGGTAGTCTTCAGCCAGCGTTGGTGGTCTTCTATATTGATTCCAATCTCAGTCAGGAGTCAGGACTTGAGGAGGCAGTGAATCGGGCCGCTCGGGCGGGAGCCGGGAGGAGCCTGTCTGGGCCCTGGTCCCGCTGGAGGAGGTCAGACCGGCAGATGTGCGACTGCGAGTGTGAGAGCCGACGCAGGCAGCGGGCGGGAGTCGGTCGGTCACGGACGGCGGATCGAATCCAGCAGCTGCAGCAGCTGAACAACCGAGGCCTGGAGCGGGGGAGGAGGAGGTCTGCCCTAACGATGCTGCGCTGCTGCTCTCTCTGCTGCAAGAACCGCGGCTGGCCGCTGGTGGGGGTGGAGTCGGAGCGTCAGTGAGAGCGGCACACGGGTGACGTCACTGGTTGCTACACGCCAAGCGGGGCGTCCCTAGCAACCAGTGATTTAGAATGATTAAATCACAAGCGGCACTGTGGCAGCAGCGGCAGTGAGTGTGGCAGACTGGCAGGTGAGGCAGTTGATTCCGGGACCCTCTATTGTCCCGGTTTGAAGGCTCCCGGGACAAAAATTTAAATTACGGGACGATCCCGGGCAAACCGGGACACGTGGTCACCCTAACTTAAACACCCTCCTGACCAGACCAATTTTCAGCTTTCAGGGCTCTCACACTTTGAATGACAATTACTCAGTCATGCAACACTGTACCCAAATGATTTTTTTGTCCTTTTTTTCATACAAATAGAGCTTTCTTTTGGTGGTATTTGATCACCTCTGCGTTTTTTTATTTTTTGCGCTATTAATGAAAAAAGACCTAAAATTTGGAAAAAATATATTTTTTCTTCGTTTCTGTGATAACATTTTGCAAATTATTAATTTTTCTTCATAAATTTTGGCTACAATTTATACTGCTACACGTCTTTGATAAAAATAACCCAACGTTTTTGGAAATTATTTGGTCTGTGTGAAAGTTTTAGAGTCTACAAGCTATAGTGCAAATCATAAAAAATTATCACATCTGATCACACCTCATGTACTGAAGGCCTATCTCATTTCTTGAGACCCTAACAAGCCAGGAAAGTAAAAATGCCCACAGATGGCACTGATGAGGTGGCACAGATGGCACTGAGGCAGCACAGATGGCACTGAGGCGGCACAGAGATGGGTACTGATGTGCACCGATGAGGCCTGTGTACTGGTGGACACAGGTGGGCACTGATGAGGCGGCACAGATGGCACTGAGATGGGTACTGATGTGCACTGATTGACTCTGGCACAGGTGGGCACTGATGAGGTAGCACAGGTGGGCACTGATTGCAGATGTGCACTGAGGTGGCAGGTGGGCACGGTGGTACTGGTGGGCACACTGTGGTACTGTGGGGGGCACTGGTGTACTGTGGGGGGCACTGGTTAATCACTTTTTTTTTTTTTTTTATCGCTGGTTACTCACAGATTTCTCTCCCTCCTCACACGCGGTGTCTGTGTGAGGAGGGGAGAGCCGGCAATGAGAGATGATCTCATGTTTACCTATGAGATCATCTCTCATTGGCCGCACAGATCGCGCTGTAAATAGCCGCTGTGATTGGCTATTTACCGCGACCTGTGTTTGGCTGTGTCCAAGGGACACGGCCAGCACGGCAGTTCCCCGCTGCGCGCTCGGGAGCGAGCAAAGGGGCGGCCGTAAAAACACGGCCTGTTAAAGATTTAGAGCCGCGCTGCGGCCGTACAAAGTCGTACGGCCATCAGCTAGTGGTTAAAAACGGGGGGGGGGGCGCAGTTTGGCATCTTCGCCCTGGGCACCAAATGGCCTTGTCACAGCACTGGCTGGAGCTGTTGGGCTTGTGCTCATCGCTGGAACGGGTTCAGGTAAGAAGGGTGGAGCTGCAGCACAGAAGGTTTCCCCATAATACATAGAATGTATAGAATGTATTGAGGTGAAGTCCCATGAGATTTTGCAATCACTTTATCTCTCACAAAGCCTCCTCTGTTGTAATAACCTTGGCACTAATTGTTTCAGTGATTTATGTGCACATTATAAGAGAGGGGGAGGGGATTTTCTACATGAAGCTGCTCACGAGAGAGTCACAAACATTTACTGGGGTAAGTTGAAGTTCTCCTCTCCCCTCCTTGTACTTGGAGACACACTGGAAAGCGTCTTCTTCCTCCCTCCAGTCATGTGACAAGGTGATAGAGAGGAAGAACGGGCAGCTTTCCCTCACTGCACAGCGGCGCTCTCTATTGCCACCTGCAGGCTGGAGGGAGAAGAAAGCTGAATCCTCTCTCCAGCTATCTGTCTGCTGTCAGTGTAACATCGGGGATAAGCGGCATGCGCGGGGGGCGGGGCTCGTGTTTCATATGACTGGCTGAGGGGGGCGGGCGGAAGACGTCATATCAAGCGCGTGAAGGCTGAGCGGCGCCATTTTAGGTTGTACCCGGAAGTGTTCTTTCGGCGGCTCTTTTGACAGAACAGATACAGCGCCCTACAGTGGATACATCGTAGATTACACCCCCAGCTTCTTCATAGCACATCTATCGGAGACAAAGTAAGTGTCATTAGCAGTGATGTCACCTGACCAGAGGGGCGGGTCCAGTGTCAGGATGTGGGCGGGACCCGGCTTGTGTAATGATCTGTTAGTGTTTTCTTTCTTCTCCTTTCTGGTCCGAGGGTTGGGGGATTTGTCATGTAGGGGGGTCTGGGGTGCCCTGTCATGTAAGGCGTTCGGGGGTACTCTGTCATGTAGGGGGGGGGTTTGTCATGTAGGGTGGTCGGGGGGCCCTGTCATGTAGGGGGACGGGGGCCCTGTCATGTCGGGGGGGCCCCTGTCATGTCGGGGGCCCCTGTCATGTCGGGGGGCCCCTGTCCAGGGATTACAAGATAGAACAATTTTGATTTTTCATCTCCCCTTTACTTTGGACTCCTATGTTTATAAACCACTATTAATATTCTGCTGTCTTCATATCAATCGCTGCATAGTGACAGATGAACGCCGACGTATTTTATATATTTATTTGCGCCTTCTTTTTCAAATATTTATTGCACTGTTATCAGCACCTAAAGTGCTATGGATTGTAATATTATATGAATTCTCCTAGCACAAATGCACCCAATCCCTCCGCCCAGCATAAATCCTCCTAGTCCCTCCCTGTATACCCCTCTCTCTCCCTGTATACCCCCCTCTCTCTCTCTCCCTGTATACCCCCCTCTCTCTCTCTCCCTGTATACCTCAATCTCTCTCTCTCGCTAATATATATATATATATATATATATATATATATATATATATATATATAATCTCTGTATACCCCCCCTCTCTCTCTCTCTCTCTCTCTCTCTCTCTCTCTCTCTGTATACCCCCCTCCTCTCTCTCTCTCCCCGTATACCCCCCTCTCTCCTTGTATACCTCAATCTCTCTGTATACCCCCCCTCTCTCTCTCTCTCTCTCTCTCTCTGTATACCCCCCTGTCTCCCCTTCTCTCTCTCCCCCTCTCTATCTCTCTCTCTGTATACCCCCTCTCTCTCTGTATACCCCCTCTCTCTGTATACCCCCCCTCTCTCCCCCCTCCCTCCCCCTCTCTCTCTCCCTCTCTTTTTCTCTCTCCCTCTCTTTTTCTCTCTCCCTCTCTTTTTCTCTCTCCCTCTCTTTTTCTCTCTCTCTCTCTCTCTCTCTCTCTCTCTCTCTCTGTATACCCCCCTCCTCTCTCTCTCTCCCCGTATACCCCCCTCTCTCCTTGTATACCTCAATCTCTCTGTATACCCCCCCTCTCTCTCTCTCTCTCTGTATTCTCCCCTTCTCTCTCTCCCCCTCTCTATCTCTCTCCCTGTATACCCCCTCTCTCTCTGTATACCCCCTCTCTCTGTATACCCCCCTCTCTCCCCCCTCCCTCCCCCCTCCACCTCCTACCCCCTCTC
The DNA here is from genome assembly GCF_905171775.1 of Rana temporaria. Taxonomy (NCBI): domain Eukaryota; kingdom Metazoa; phylum Chordata; class Amphibia; order Anura; family Ranidae; genus Rana; species Rana temporaria. Next base: position 85,205,746 of record NC_053493.1, on the reverse strand, counting down.
TCTCTCTCCTCCCCCCTCCACCTCTCTCTCTCTCTCTCTCTCTCTCTCTCTCTCTCTCTCTCTCTCTCTCTCTCTCTCTCTCTCTCTCTCTCTCTCTCTCTCTCTTTTCTCGTGAGTGTACAGCTTGTGTAAATTTGCTGTCCCCTCAAAATAGCTCAACACGCAGCCATTAATGTCTAAACTGCTGGCAACAAAAATGAGAACACCCCTAAGTGAAAATTTCCAAATTGGGCACAAAGTGTCAATATTTTGTGTGGCCGCCATTATTTTACAGCACTTCCTTAACCCTTTTGGGCATGGAGTTCACCAGAGTTGTATTCCAAGCATGATTATTTATACTGAATAAAGAAATAATTTACAATAATAAAGTTGAATACATTTATTTGTGTTTTTCATTATAAAAATAAACAAAATGTATTTTTTTTTAATTATCTATTTCATGTGTCCTTTTTTTTCATATTCAAAAACACTGTACGTTAAGGTGCCTCATGTTTGACTTTATGAATGGATGACATCATAACAGGATCTACATGTCCCCACTATTTGCACAACCCTAAACAGCATAGTGAAAAAACTAGACTGCCCATGTGATAATGTATGAAAATAAACACAAATCTCCTGTTACCAATAATTTATAGAACACCTGGCTTAGATCTTCAACTTGGCAGATAAAAAATACTTATAAAACCCCAGCTTGTCTAACAGATGGGGGAGGGGAAATTATTTAAAAATTAAATCAGGAGCCCATGATAAAGGGAAAGAGAAAAAAGCTTAGATAATATATACAATTATATTAAGTTGCAATTTTAAAAAGATCTAGATATATAATTTATATTTTAAATGATGTGTAAATATCCTTTAAGAAAAAAAAGTTCCGTAAGTTACTGGAAACCATGGCTTTGTATTTTGGAGTGGAAAAACTATAATGAGGGATTGTGAAGTTAGTAACACTTAGGCCCCTTTCAAACTGGCGCTATACCGTCAGATTTGGCCGCTAGCAGTGCGGTATTAACTCCCGCTAGCGGCTGATAAAGGGTTAATACCGCCCGCAATGCGCCTCTGCAGAGGCGCATTGTGGGCGGTATTGCCGCAGTTTCCCATTGTTTCAAATGGGAAGGAGCGGTATACACGCCGCTCCTCTCACCGCTCCAAAGATGCTGCTGACAGGAGATTTTTTTCTCTCCCGCCAGCACATCGCCTCAGTGTGAAAGCCCTCGGGCTTTCACATTGAGTATGCAGTGCAGGAGTTTTTCAGGCAGTATAGCAGCGCTATTTTTAGCGCTGTACCGCCTGAAAAACTTGTCAGTGTGAAAGGGGTCTAAGTCTGTTATTATCATTCCCGTATACTAATAATCCAAATACTTAAATGTACATATATATTAAAAAAGAACTAGCTCCCTCATAGTGAACAGTCTAGTTCCCATCCCTCCATATGACCTGTATGGTAATAATGAAGAAAGGTAATTTAGCAGGATGGGAACTAGCTCCCTCATAGAGAACTGTCTAGTTCCCATCCCTCTATATGATCTGTATGGTAATCAGTGGCAGAACTACCGCCATAGCGACCCACGCAGACGCTATGGGGCCCGCAGCCGAGTGAGGATAAGGGGGGCCTGGTGAGGATGAGAGCACCGTCGGCACGGTCTCCCAGCCAGGGTAAGAGGTGAACTGCCTGTATCAGCAGAGAGCGGGATTGCCCGCTGTAATATCTTTCATTAGAACTTTCAGTGTTCCCAGGGCTCACGTCGCATAGCTCCACCTCTTGGCCTGGCCCCTTTGATAAAACAGAACGCCGGTCCAATGCGGGATGTGGGACGTCATCAAAGGCATTGGGCCAAGAGGTGGGGCTATGTGACGATGAGCCCCAGGAAGACAGGAAATTCAAATGAAAGCTACTACAGCGTGCAATCCCGCCCTCCGCTGATCCGGCCGTCTTGCCTCTTCCTCTGCACAGGTGAGGCTGTATTGGGCACAGGCAGGCCAGGCTGCATTGGGCACAGGTCATGCTGCATTGGGCACAGGCAGGCCAGGCTGTATTGGGCACAGGCAACGCTGTATTGGGCACAGGTCATGCTGTATGGGGCACAGGCAGGCCAGGCTGTATTTGGCACAGGTCACGCTGTATGGGGCACTGATCATGCTGTATGGGGCACTGATCATGCTGTATGGGGCACAGGTCACGCTGCATGGGGCACAGGTCACGCTCTATGGGGCACAGGTCACGCTGCATTGACATTAGGGAAGCTGTGGGAGGGCCCCAAACAACATTTTGCTATGGTGCCTTGTGATTTCTAATTAGGCCCTGATGGTAATAATGAACAAAGGTCATTTGGCGGGATGGGAACTAGCTCCTTCATAGTGAACCGTCTAGTTCCCATCTGTCACGGGTGTACTTACTGAGACCGAGATGCTAAGGGCGGCTCACCTTTGCGACCTGGCGTAATCCACCCCCTGGAGTTGGGACAGAGGGGGAAGGAGCAAGAAGGCACCGGTACTGGCAGTGAAGCTCAAGATTGGATATGTTCAGACAGTAGTTTGAGCTGACGGTTGTTCACTGGAGTCAACAGTGGATCAGGCAACAACAGTCCGGGTGCACAGAGCAGGAAGGCAGGGACAAGGACAGGAGGCAGGTCCGGGGTGAAAGCCGAAGGTCAAGGGTTGGAGAAGGCAGAGAATCCAAAGGTGCAGGCCAGAGGTCAGGGGCAGGAGACAGCAGCAATCCAGGGACGTAAGCCAGGGGTCAGGTTCAGGAGAGAGAGCAGAGTCGTGAGGAAATCCAGGTCAAACAAGGCAGGTACAGCAACAGGAATAATAACAGGAGCTGATGACAAACCAGCAACCTGTCAAAGGACAGGAGCTGGTTTAAATAGGCCAGTCAGGCCTCTGATTGGTTCCGGGGAGACAGCGTGCGTGTGTGCGATTCGCGCACAGGCATGCACCGCAGCGCTGTTCTACCGCGCATGTGCGGTATTCTGCGTCCAGCTAGGTTAGCTCCCTGACACCATCCCTCTATATGACCTGTATGGTGATAATGAAGAAAGGTCATTTAGCGGGATGGGAACTAGCTCCTTCATAGTGAACCGTCTAGTTCCCATCCCTCCATATGACCTGTATGGTAATAATGAAGAAAGGTCATTTAGCGGGATGGGAACTAGCTCCTTTATAGTGAACCGTCTAGTTCCCATCCCTCTATATGACCTGACCACTAGGAGGCAAAAAGGTTATTCTGTGGGATGGGAACTAGAACGGTCACATTGAGAAAGCTACTTCCCATTCTCATAATTGACTAGGTGAATCTGCAGGATGGGAACTAGCTCCCTCACAGTGAACTGGCTAGTTCCCATCCATATACATAACCTGACCACTAGGGGGCTAAAAGTTTATTCCGTGGGATGGGAACTAGACTGTTCACAGTGAGCAGGCTAGTTCCCATCCTCAGAATTGACCAGGTGAATCTGGAGGAGGGGAACTAGTCGCAGCCGTAAGTTCTTCCCTCCCCTCCTTGTACTTGGAGACAACCTGGAAAGCGTCTTCTTCCTCCCTCCAGTCATGTGACAAGGTGATAGAGAGGAAGAACGGGCAGCCTTCCCTCACTGCACAGCGGCGCTCTCTATTGCCACCTGCAGGCTGGAGGGAGAAGAAAGCTGAATCCTCTCTCTAGCTATCTGTCTGCTGTCAGTGTAACATCGGGGATAAGCGGCATGCGCGGGGGGCGGGGCTCGCGTTTCATATGACTGGCTGAGGGGGGCGGGCGGAAGACGTCATATCAAGCGCGTGAAGGCTGAGCGGCGCCATTTTAGGTTGTACCCGGAAGTGTCCTTTCGGCAGCTCTTTTGACAGAACGGATACAGCGCCCTACAGTGGATACATCGTAGATTACACCCCCAGCTTCTTTATAACACATCTATCGGAGACAAAGTAAGTGTCATTACTTAGCAATGATGTCACCTGACCAGAGGGGCGGGTCCAGTGTCGGGATGTGGGCGGGACCCGGCTTGTGTAATGACCTGTTAGTGTTTTCTCTCTTCTCCTCCTTTCTGGTCCGAGGGTTGGGGGATTTGTCATGTGGGGGGGGCCCTGTCATGTAGGGGTGTCGGGGGTGCCCTGTCATGTAGGGGGCCCCTGTCATGTCGGGGGGGCCTCTTTCCAAGGATTACAAGATAGAACAATTTTGATTTTTCATCTCCCCTTTACTTTGGACTCCTATGTTTATAAACCACTATTAATATTCTGCTGTCTTCATATCAATCGCTGCATATTGACAGATGAATGCCGACGTATTTTATATATTTATTTGCGCCTTCTTTTTCAAATATTTATTGCACTGTTATCAGCACCTAAAGTGCTATGGATTGTAATATTATATGAATTCTCACGTTTTACATATTTTTTGCTCAATGTCACATTATTTTAATCGCTATTGTTTACATCCTTACTTATCAACATTATATCCAATTCAAAGTGGGCGTATCCACTACACAGTTATACCCCCCAATCCCGCCTCCCAACTCATATTCCACCACAATTCCCCCTCCCAGCACAAATCTCCTCCTCCAATTCCCCCTCCTAATACAAATCTCCTCCTCCAATTCCCCCTCCTAGCACAAATCTCCTCCTCCAATTCCCCCTCCTAGCACAAATGCACCCAATCCCTCCTCCTTGCATCAATCCTCCCAATCCCACCTCTTAACACAAATCCTCCCTTAATCCCCCCTCCTAGGACAAATTCACCCTCTACCCCCCTCCCAGCACAAATCCTCACTCTATCCCCCCTCCCAGCACAAATCCTCACTCTATCCCCCCTCCCAGCACAAATCCTCACTCTATCCCCCCTCCCAGCACAAATCCCCCCTCTACCCCCCCTCTCAGCACAAATCCCCCCTTTATCCCGCTCCCAGCACAAATCTCACCTCTGTCCCCCCTCCCAGCACAAATCCCCCCTCCCAGCACAAATTTCCCAGTCAGGAACAATGATAGGGAGATCTGTTCGGAATCACCAAGACACTCCCGGGACTGATCTCACCATTACCTAAAATATCACTTATGTGTGGTCTGACCCTTTAACCCCCTCCCGCCCATCCTATTGTAATATGACGGCCGAGTGGGAGCTCTGTTATCCTGGGAGGACGTCATATGAATCAGCCGCGCTCCGGCGCAATCAGTCATCCGCTGAGTCCACTGGACACAGATCACTTTACAGACAGGGCCGGTCACAGCTAATCACAATAGTAAACACTGAATGAATAGTTTTCATTCAGAGAAAAATGGTTGCTTAAAACTGTAAAATTCACAGATATAAGAAATCATAAAGTGTAAAAAACGTTGCGTTTTTTTATTTTTTGCGCTATTAATGAAAAAAGACCTAAAATTTGGAAAAAAATGATTTTTTCTTCGTTTCTGTGATAAAATTTTGCAAATTATTAATTTTTCTTCATAAATTTTGGCCACAATTTATACTGCTACACGTCTTTGATAAAAATAACCCAACGTTTTTGGAAATTATTTGGTCTGTGTGAAAGTTTTAGAGTCTACAAGCTATAGTGCAAATCATAAAAAATTATCACATCTGATCACACCTCATGTACTGAAGGCCTATCTCATTTCTTGAGACCCTAACAAGCCAGGAAAGTACAAATGCCCACAGATGGCACTGATGAGGTGGCACTGAGATGGGTACTGATGAGATGGGTACTGATGTGCACCGATGAGACCTGTGTACTGGTGGACACAGGTGGGCACTGATGAGGCGGCACAGATGGCACTGAGATGGGTACTGATATGCACTGATTGACTGTGGCACAGGTGGGCACTGATGAGGTGGCACAGGTGGGCACTGATTGCAGATGTGCACTGAGGTGGCAGATGGGCACATGTGGCAGATGGGCACATGTGGCACTGGTGGGCACGGTGGTACTGGTAGACACTGGTGGTACTGGTGGGCACAGTGGTACTGGTGGGCACAGTGGTACTAGTGGGCACAGTGGTACTGGTGGTACTAGGGGGCACTGTGGTACTGTGGGGGGCACTGTAGTACTGGGGGTACTGTGGGGGGCACTGTGGTACTGTGGGGGGCACTGTAGTACTGGGGGTACTGTGGGGGGTACAGGTGGTCCTGGGGGCACTGGTTAGTCACTTTTTTTTTTTATCGCTGGTTACTCACAGATTTCTCTCCCTCCTCACACGCGGTGTCTGTGTGAGGAGGGGAGAGCCGGCAATGAGAGATGATCTCATATGTTTACATATGAGATCATCTCTCATTGGCCGCACAGATCGCGCTGTAAATGGCCGCTGTGATTGCCTATTTACAGCGACTTGTGTTTGGCTGTGTCCAAGGGACATGGCCAGCACAGCAGTTCCCCGGTGCGCGCTCAGGATTGCGCCGCGGGGAACGAGCAAAGGGGCGGCCGTAAAAACACGGCCTGTTAGAGATTTAGAGCCGCGCTGCGGCCGTACAAAGTCGTACGGCCGTCAGCTAGTGGTTAAAAACAGGGGGGGGGGGCGCAGTTTGGCATCTTCGCGCCCTGGGCACCAAATGGCCTTGTCACAGCACTGGCTGGAGCTGTTGGGCTTGTGCTCATCGCTGGAACGGGTTCAGGTAAGAAGGGTGGAGCTGCAGCACAGAAGGTTTCCCCATAATACATAGAATGTATAGAATGTATTGAGGTGAAGTCCCATGAGATTTTGCAATCACTTTATCTCTCACAAAGCCTCCTCTGTAGTAATAACCTTGGCACTAATTGTTTCAGTGATTTATTTGCACATTATAAGAGAGGGGGAGGGGATTTTCTACATGAAGCTGCTCACAAGAGAGTCACAAACATTTACTGGGCCAAGTTCTCCCCTCCCCTCCTTGTACTTGGAGACACACTGGAAAGCGTCTTCTTCTTCCTCCCTCCAGTCATGTGACAAGGTGATAGAGAGGAAGAACGGGCAGCTTTCCCTCACTGCACAGCGGCGCTCTCTATTGCCACCTGCAGGCTGGAGGGAGAAGAAAGCTGAATCCTCTCTCCAGCTATCTGTCTGCTGTCAGTGTAACATCGGGGATAAGCGGCATGCGCGGGGGGCGGGGCTCGCGTTTCATCTGAGGGGGGCGGGCGGAAGACGTCATAGCCAGCGCGTGTAGGCTGAGCGACGCCATTTTAGGTTGTACCCGGAAGTGTTCTTTCGGCGGCTCTTTTGACAGAACAGATACAGCGCCCTACAGTGTATTCATCG